>NC_141185.1:24617500-25817500 GCF_055505025.1 Bos grunniens | reverse complement strand
TCTCAATGGCGAAAAACTGAAAGCATTCCCCCTAAGATCAGGAACAAGACAAGGGCGTCCACTTTCACCACTATTATTCAACATGGTTCTGGAAGTCCTAGCTACATCAATCAGAGAAGAATAAGAAATAAAAGGAATCCAGATCAGAAAAGAAGTTAAGCTCTCAATCTTTGCAGATGACATGATACTGTACATAGAAAACCCTAAAGATAGTATCAGAAAATTACTAGAGCTAATCATGAGAAATGCTGGGCTAGAAGAAGCACAAGCTGGAAACAAGATTGCCGGGAGAAATATCAATAACCTCAGATATGCAGATGACACCACCCTTATGGCAGAAAATGAAGAGGAACTAAAAAGCCTCTTGATGAAAGTGAAAGAGGAGAGTGAAAAAGTTGGCTTAAGCCTCAACATTCAAAAAACTAAGATCATGGCATCTGGTCCCATCACATCATGGGAAATAGATGGGGAAACAGTGGAAACAGTGTCCGACTTTATTTTTTTGGGCTCCAAAATCACTGCAGATGGTGATTGCAGCCATGAAATTAAAAGATGCTTACTCCTTGGAAGAAAAGTTATGACCAACCTAGATAGCATATCAAAAAGCAGAGACATTACTTTGCCAACAAAGGTTCGTCTAGTCAAGGCTATGATTTTTCCAGTGGTCATGTATGGATGTGAGAGTTGGACTGTGAAGAAAGCTGAGCGCTGAAGAAATGATGCTTTTGAATTGTGGTGTTGGAGAAGACTCTTGAGAGTCCCTTGGACTGCAAGGAAGTGTTCATTGAAAGGACAGATGCTAAACCTGAAACTCCAATACTTTGACCACCTCATGCAAAGAGTTGACTCATTGGAAAAGACCCTGATGCAGGGAGGGATTGAGGGCAGGAGGACAGGGGATGACAGAGGATGAGATGCCTGGATGGCATCACCGACTCGATAAACATGAGTTTGAGTAGACTCTGGGCGTTGGTGATGGACAGGGAGGCCTGGCATGCTGTGATTTGTGGGGTCGCAAAGAGTTGGACACGACTGAGCAACTGAACTGAATTGAATCAGTGAATTTAGCATAGTTGTAGGATATAAAATCAATACACAGAAATCATTTGCATTTCTATACAGTAACAATGAAAACTCAGAAAGAGAAATTAAGGAATCAATCCCATTCACCATTGCAACAAAAAGAATTAAATATCTAGGAATAAACTTACCTAAGTAGACAAAAGAACTGTAGACAGAAAATTATAAGACACTAATGAAAGAAATCAAAGATAACATAAACAGATGAGGAGATATTCCATGTTCCTGGGTAGGAAGAATCAATATTGTGAAAATGGCCATACTACCAAATGCAATCTACAGATTCAGTGCTATCTCTATCAAATTACCAATGGCATTTTTCACAGAATTAGAACAAAAAATTTCACAATTCATTGGAAACAGAAAAGACCCCAAATAGCCAAAGCTGTTTTGAGATAGAATGGAGCTGGAGGAATCAGCCTTCCTGGCTTCAGATTATACTACAAAGCTATAGTCATCAAGACAGTATGGTACTGGCACAAAAACAGAAATATAGACCAATGGAACAAGATAGAAAGCCCAGAAAGAAACCCATGCATCTATGCATACCTTATTTTTGACAAAGGAGGCAAGAATATACAATGGGGCAAAGACAGCCTCTTCATTAAATGGTGCTGGGAAAACTGGACAGCTACATGTAAAAGAATGAAATTAGAACACTTCCTAACACCATACACAAAGATAAACTCAAAATGGATTACGGACCTAAATATAAGACCAGAAACTATAAAACTCTTAGAAGAAAACATAGGCAGAACACTCAGTGACATAAATCAAAGCAAGATCCTCTATGACCCACCTCATAGAGTAATGGAAATAAAAACAAAAGTAAACAAGTGGGACCTGATTAAACTTAAAAGCTTTTGTATAGCAAAGAAAACTATAAACAAGGTGAAAAGGCAACCCTCAGAATGGCAGAAAATAATAGCAAATGAAACAACTGACAAAGGATTAATTTCCAAAATATATAAGCAGCTCATACAACTCAATAACAGAAAAACAAACAACCCAATCAAAAAGTGGGGAAAAGGCCTAAACAGACATTTCTCCAAAGACATACAGATGGCTAACAAACACATGAAAAGATGCTCAACATCACTCATTATTCAGTTCAGTTCAGTTCATTCGCTCAGTTGTGTCCGACTCTTTGCAACCCCATGAATCGCAGCATGCCAGGCCTCCCTGTCCACCACCAACTCCCAGAGTTCACTCAAACTCATGTCCATCGAGTCGGTGATGGCAGCCAGCCATCTCATCCTCTGTCCCCTTTTCCTCCTGTCCCCAATCCCTCCCAGCATCAGGGTCTTTTCCAGTGAGTCAACTCTTCGCATGAGGTGGCCAAAGTATTGGAGTTTCAGCTTTAGCATCATTCCTTCCAAAGAAACCCAGGACTGATCTCCTTCAGAATGGACTGGTTGGATCTCCTTGCAGTCCAAGGGACTCTCAAGAATCATCTCCAACACCACAGTTCAAAAGCATCAATTCTTCAGCACTCAGCTTTCTTCACAGCCCAACTCTCACATCCATACATGACCACAGGAAAAACCATAGTCTTGACTAGACAAACCTTTGTTGGCAAAGTAATGTCTCTGCTTTTGAATATGCTATCTAGGTTGGTCATAACTTTCCTTCCAAGGTGTAAGCGTCTTTTAATTTCATGGCTGCAGTCACCATCTGCAGTGATTTTGGAGCCCAAAAAAATAAAGTCTGACACTGTTTCCACTGTTTCCCCATCTATTTCCCATGAAGTGATGGGACCGGGTGCCATGATCTTCGTTTTCTGAATGTTGAGCTTTAAGCCAACTTTTTCACTCTCCTCTTTCACCTTCATCAAGAGACTTTTGAGTTCCTCTTCACTTTTTGCCATAAGTGTGGTGTCATCTGCATATCTGAGGTTATTGATATTTCTCCCGGCAATCTTGATTCCAGCTTGTGCTTCTTCCAGTCCAGCGTTTCTCATGATGTACTCTGCATAGAAGTTAAACGAGCAGGGTGACAATATACAGCCTTGATGTACTCCTTTTCCTATTTGGAACCAGTCCGTTGTTCCATGTCCAGTTCTAACTGTTGCTTCCTGACCTGCATACAAATTTCTCAAGAGGCAGGTCAGGTGGTCTGGTATTCCCATCTCTTTCAGAATTTTCCAGTTTATTGTGATCCACACAGTCAAAAGCTTTGGCATAGTCAATAAAGCAGAAATAGATGTTTTTCTGGAACTCTCTTGCTTTTTCCATGATCCAGCGGATGTTGGCACTTTGATTTCCTGTTCCTCTGCCTTTTCTAAAACCAGCTTGAACATCTGGAATTTCACGGTTCACATATTGCTGAAGCCTGGCTTGGAGAATTTTAAGCATTACTTTACTAGCGTGTGAGATGAGTGCAATTGTGCGGTAGTTTGAGCATTCTTTGGCATTGCCTTTCTTTGGGGTTGGAATGAAAACTGACCTTTTCCAGTCCATGGCCACTGCTGAGTTTTCCATATTTGCTGGCATATTGAGTGCAGCATTTTCACAGCATCATCTTTCAGGATTTGAAATAGCTCAACTGGAATTCCATCACCTCCACTAGCTTTGTTCGTAGTGATGCTTTCTAAGGCCCACTTGACTTCACATTCCAGGATGTCTGGCTCTAGGTGAGTGATCACACCATTGTGATTATCTGGGTCATGAAGATTTTTTTTATAAGTTCTTCTGTGTATTCTTGCCACCTCTTCTTAATATCTTCTGCTTCTGTTAAGTCCATACCATTTCTGTCCTTTATCGAGCCCATCTTTGCATGAAATGTTCCCTTGGTATCTCTAATTTTCTTGAAGAGATCTCTAGTCTTTCCCATTCTGTTGTTTTCCTCTGTTTCTTTGCATTGATCACTGAGGAAGGCTTTCTTATCTCTTCTTGCTATTCTTTGGAACTCTGCATTCAGATGCTTATATCTTTCCTTTTCTCCTTTGCTTTTGGCTTCTCTTCTTTTCACAGCTATTTGTAAGGCCTCCCCAGACAGCCATTTTGCTTTTTTGCATTTCTTTTCCATGGGGATGGTCTTGATCCCTGTCTCCTGTACAATGTCACGAACCTCATTCCATAGTTCATCAGGCACTCTATCTATCAGATCTAGGCCCTTAAATCTATTTCTCACTTCCACTGTATAATCATAAGGGATTTGATTTAGGTCATACCTGAATGGTCTAGTGGTTTTCCCTACTTTCTTCAATTTAAGTCTGAATTTGGCAATAAGGGACTCATGATCTGAGCCACTCATTATTAGAGAAATGCAAATCAAAACCACAATGAGATATCACCTCACACCAGTCAGAATGGCCATCATCAAAAAGTCTACAAACAATAAATGCTGGAGAGGGTGTGGAGAAAAGGGAACGCTCTTACACTGTTGGTGGGAATGTAAATTGATACAGCCAGTATGGAAGACAGTATGGAGATTCCTTTAAAAACCACCATACGACCTAGCAATCCCACCCCTAGGCATATACCCTGAGGAAATCAAAATTGAAAAAGACATGTATCCCACTGTTCATTGCAGCAATATTTACAATAGCTAGAACATGGAAGCAACCTAGATGTCCATCAACAGATAAATGGATAAAGAAGTTGTGGTACATATACACAATATAATATTACTGAGCCATAAAAAGGAACTCACTTGAGTCAGCTCTGATGAGGTGGATGAACCTAGAGCCTATTATACAGAGTGAAATGAGTCAGAGAGAGAAAGATAAATATTGTATTCTAAAGCACATATGATTTTGGTTTCCTTGTATCTGTCGTTTCTTTTTAAAAATTACTGCTGAAGGACATTCTATCTTGTTCTTTGAAATCACCACAGAGAGTTGCTATCAAATATGTCAAATCAATACTGATGTTCAGAATTCTCTTCAGTTTTGTCCGAGAGAAGAATTCTTACAGTTAATTTTAACTTCCCTTTACTGCTTTGTTGAATCAAACTCTAGTACCTTCATGCCAATTTGGAAACTCCTTGTAGTTGTTTGGAAGATTTGCAAGTCTTTTGACTAAAATTTGGCTAAATGTATATGATGGGCTAAAATTAGAAAAAGCTATCTGCTTTACACTGATATTAGTGAAGGATTGGAGAAGGAAATGGCAACCCACTACAGTGTTCTTGCCTGGAGAATCCCAGGGATGGCAGGACCTGGTGGGCTGCTGTCTATGGGGTCGCACAGGGTCAGACACAACCAAAGCAACTTAGCAGCAGCAGCAGCAATGCACATATATGGAATTTAGAAAAATGGTACAGAAGAATTTATTTACAGGGCAGAAATGGAGAAACAGACATAGAGAATAGATTTATGGACATGGGGAGAGGGGAGGAGAGGGTGAGATGTATGGAAAGAGTAACATGGAAACTTACATTACCATATGTAAAATGGATAGCCAGTGGGAATTTGCTGTATGGCTCGGGAAACTGAAACAGGGGCTCTGTATTAACCTAGAGGGGTGGGATCGGGAGGGAGATGGGAGGGAGATTCAAAAGGGAGGGGATATATGTATACCTGTGGCTAATTCAGGGCTTCCCTGAAAGAAAAATATCATATCAAGGGCCACAGTTTGGTCTTGCTACACAGATTTAACATATGTGTCATCTTGGATTACTTATATAACCTCTCTAGGTCTTGGTTTCCTCATCTGGACAATGTGGGATTTATACCTCTACTAATTTACCTTTCCAAAATTGCTGAAATTATTAAAGGAAATAATGTATATAATACACATTTTAGTTATAAATCAGTATCAGTTCAGTCGTTCAGTTTAGTTGCTCAGTTGTGTCCGACTCTTTGCGACCCCATGATTCGCAGAACGCCAGGCCTCCCTGTCCATCACCAACTCCCAGAGTTCACTCAGACTCACGTCCATCAAGTCAGTGATGCCATCCAGCCATCTCATCCTCCATCGTCCCCTTCTCCTCCTGCCCCCAATCCCTCCCAGCATCAGAGTCTTTTCCAATGAGTCAACTCTTCACATGAGATGGCCAAAGTACTGGAGTTTCAGCTTTAGCATCATTCCTTCCAAGGAAATCCCAGGGCTGATCTCCTTCAGAATGGAATGGTTGGATCTCCTTGCAGTCCAAGGGACTCTCAAGAGTCTTCTCCAACACCACTTTTTCTCAAAAGCATCAATTCTTCAGCGCTCAGCCTTCTTCACAGTCCAACTCTCACATCCATACATGACCACTGGAAAAACCACAGCTTTGACTAGACGGATCTTTGTTGGCAAAGTAATGTCTCTGCTTTTGAATATGCTATCTAGGTTGGTCATAACTTTCCTTCCAAGGAGTAAGCGTCTTTTAATTTCATGGCTGCAGTCACCATCTGCAGTGATTTTGGAGTCCAAAAAAATAAAGTCTGACACTGTTTCCACTGTTTCCCCATCTATTTCCCATGAAGTGATGGGACCGGATGCCGTGATCTTCATTTTCTGAATGTTGAGCTTTAAGCCAACTTTTTCACTCTCCTCTTTCACTTTCATCAAGAGGCTTTTAGTTCCTCTTCACTTTCTGTCATCAGTATATGAATGTCAATTATTAAATCAGAAAGACAACAGAGGTAGATACTGGCTTTGCCTCTTCATGGATGTGTGACTCTTAGGGAAGTTTACTTAAACATTCTGTGCCTCCATTTAACCTTCAAAGTCTGGTTTGGCATGCCAGATTTTAAAAATGTATCACAAATCAGGACTTCCCTGGTGGTCCATGGTTAAGAATTATCTGCCAATACAGGGGACATGAGTTTGACACCTGACCCAGGAAGATTCCACATGCCACAGGGCAACTAAAACCCTGCACCACAACTACTGAAGCCTGAGTTCCTAGAGCCCACGCTCTGCAACAGAAGAAGCCACCACAAATGAGAAGCCCACGCACCACAACTAGAGAGCAGACCCTGCTAATAGCAACGAGAGGAAGCCCACGCACAGCAATAAAGATCCAGCAAAGCCAAAAGGAAATAAATACCTCAAATCAGCAGTCAAAAGCGAAAATGCCAAACCATGCATCAAGAGAAAAAAAATGCATGTTGTAAGCACTATGGGATAGACTTACTGGTGTGGTTTTCATTTAAAATATTAAGCCAAACATGAGATGGCTAATAGAGTAAAATATATCTTCCATACAGTAACTGAATTTACTGGAAGGACTGATGTTGAGGCTAATGCTCCAGTACTTTGGCCACCTGATATGAACAGCCAACTCATTGGAAAAGACCCTAATGCTGGGAAAGATTGAAGGCAGGCAGAGAAGAGGATGATATGGTTGGATGGCATCACTGATTCAATGGACATGAACTTGGGCAAACTTTGGGGGATGGTGAGGGACAGGGAAGCCTGGTATGCTGCAGTCCATGAGATCATAAAGAGTCAGATGCAACTTGGCGATTAAATAACAACAGTGGATGAGTTGGGCTCTGAAACCAGACTTTTGGATTTAAATCCTAATCCTTCCTTTGAACAGTTGTGTGATCTAGTGCAGAATAACTAACTTCTGACCTCTATTTCCTCATCTCTAAGATGAAAGTAATGATATTATCTACCTCATAGGGTTATTGTAAAGATTAAATGACTCAATGCCCTGAAAACAGTATGTAAAAACATAATGCTGCTGCTAAGTCGCTTCAGTTGTGTCTGACTCTGTGCGACCCCATAGACGGCAGCCCACCAGGCTCCCCCATCCCTGGGATTCTCCAGGCAAGAACACTGGAGTGGGTTGCCATTTCCTTCTCCAATGCATGAAAGGGAAAAGGGAAAGTGAAGTCACTCAGTCGTGTCCCACTCTTCGCGACCCTGTGGACTGCAGCCTACCGGGCTCCTCCGTCCATGGGATTTTAAGAATTAGTAAATTATAGCTATGACTCTTCGTCTCAGTCATTTTATGTCTGCTGTATACAAGCTCAACTCCAGTGTCAAGACTATGACAGCACACCTCAGGAGGGTATGAACATATATATTACTCATAGACTTGAGATTTATTCAGGCGCATGGCAGGACTCTCAAGCAGGTGCAAAATCACCTGAGAGAACAAAAAAAGGAAAAAAGACTTGATTTTTACTGAGTTTCACTGTGTTTGGGGAGGGAAGGGTAGCTTAGGATGTGTGTTCCCATATGAGAAAAGAGACTGTCTGCCACCCAGGCCAGAGGAGGCTGCACTTTCTTACCAACTTTCCCAGGTGTCTGGCACAAAGGGAGGAGGGACAGGTAAGGCTTACAAACTGTCAGAAGTTAAATAGTATCACAAAATGGTTAGGATCCTCATTTTAACATCATAAAGATCCTTTACATTTCTTGTTAGCATACAACTAAGCACATGGAAAAGATTTTGTGAGTGGTCACCTTTGTAAACTCTATTACTAGTTTTAATAGTTTTTTAGCTAATACTTATGGGTTTTTAGAATAGACAATTACTCTAACTGTAAATAATAAGAATTTTCCATTTATAAAAAATTATTCAGTAAAATTCAAGTTACAAAGTTAATATACAGAAGTTTGTTGCATGTCTATACACTAATAAGTACTGAACTCAACATGTCAGGAAATTTGGATAACTCAGCAGTGGCCACAGACTGGAAAAGGTACGTTTTCACTGCAATCCCAAAGAAGGTCAATGCCAAAGAATGTTTAAATTACAGTGAGTACAACTGAGTTCATTTCACATGCAAGCAAGGTTATGCTCAAAATCCTTCAAGTTAGGCTCCAGCAGTACATAACCGAGAACTTCCAGATGTACAAGCTGGGTTTAGAAAAGGCAGAGGAACCAGAAATCAATTGCCAATATTCGTTGGATCATGGAAAAAGCAAGGGAATTCCAGAAAAATATCTACTTGATTGACTACACTAAAACCTTTGACTGTGTGGATCACAACAAACTATGGAAAATTCTAAAGAGATAAGAATACCAGACTACCTTACCTGTCTCCTGAGAAACCTGTATACAGGTCAAGAAGCAACAGTTAGAACCTTACATGGAACAACCAACTGGTTCAAAAATTGGGAAAGGAAAACATCAAAGCTGTATATTGTCATCCTGCTTACTTAACTTACATGCAGATATATCATGCAAAATGCTGGGCTGGATGAATCACAAGCTGGAATCAAGATTGTTGGGAGAAATATCAATAATCTCAGATAGGCAGATGACATCATTTTAATGACAGAAAAAGAGGAACCAAAAAGCCACTTGATAAGGATGAAAGAGGAGAGTGAAAAGCTGGCTTGAAACTTAAATATTCAAGAAACTAAGATCATGGCATCTAGTCCCATTACTTCATTGCAAACAGAAGTGGGAAAAGTGGAAGCAGTGACAGATTTCTTTTCTTGGGCTCCAAAATTACTGAGGATGGTAACTGCATCCATGAAATTTAAAAATGCTTGCTTCTTGGAAGGAAAGCTATGACAAACCTAGACAGTATATTAAAAAGCGGAGACATCACTTTGCTGACAAAGCTTTGACATACAGTCAACGCTATGGTTTTCTCTGTAGTCTTCTACAGATGTGAGAGTTGGACCATGGAGAAAGCTGAGCACCAAAGAATTGATGCTTTCAAATTGTGGTGCTGGAAAAGACTCCTGAGAGTCCCTTGGACTACAAGATCAAACTAGTCAATCCTAATGGAAATCAACCCTGAATATTCATTGGAAGGTCTGATGCTGAAGCTGAAGCTCCAACATTTTGGCCACCTGATTCAAAAAGCCGACTCACTGGAAAAGACACTGATGCTGGGAAACATTTAAGCAAAAGGAGAAGGGGGCAGTAGAGGGTGAGATGGTTAGATAGCATCACCAACTCAATGGACATAAATTTGATCATGAACTCCAGGAGATAGTGGAAGACAGAGGAGTCTGGTGTGCTGTAGTCCATGGGATAGCAAAGAGTCAGACACAACTTAACAACTGAACAATAACAATAACAAACTATCAGAAAGAGAAATTAAGAAAACATCCCATTTATAATTGCATCAAAAATAATAAAATACCTAGAAATCAATCTAATCAAAGAAGTAAAAGAGTTGTATTCTGAAAACCATAAGACATTGATGAAAGAAACTGAAGATTGACAATTAAAAAAATATACCATGCTCATGGATTGAAATTATTAAAATTACTAAAATGACCATACCACTCAAGACAATCTACAGATTCAATGAAATCCCTATCAAAATATGAAAGCCATTTCTCACAAAACTAGGACAAATAATTCTAAAATTTGCATGAAAACACAAAAGACCCTGAATAGCCAAAGCAATCTGGGAAAAGAAGAACAAAGCTGGAGTTATCACAATCCTTGATTTCAAACTATGCTATAAAACTGCAATAATCAAAACAATATGACACCGGCACAAAACCAGACATAGATCAGTAAAAAAGAATAGCGAGTCCAGAAATAAGCCTAAGTTTACATGGTCAGTACTCTACTACAAAGGAGGCAGGAATATACAATGGGGAAAAGACAGCCTCTTAATCAACAGTATTGGGAAATCTGGATAGCTGCATGCAAAAGAATCAAACCGGGCTAGTTTCTTACACACAAAAATAAACTCAAAATGGTTTACAGCCTTAAATGTAAGACCTGACCATAAAACTTCTAGAAGAAAACAGGAAATACATTCTTAGACACTGGTCATAGCAATATTTTGAGGGGATCTGTCTCCTCAGACAACTGAAACAAAAGCAAACATAAACAAATGGGACTACATAAAACTGAAAAACTTTGCACAGTGAAGCAAACTGTCAACACACCAAAAAGACAACCTGCCAAACAGGAGAAAATATTTGAAATGTTGTGACCAATAAGGGGTTAATAACTAAAATATATAAACAGCTCAAACAACTCAATATCAAAAAGCAAACCACACAACTTAAAAATGGGCAGAAGATCTGAATAGATATTTTCCCAAAGAAGACACAAAGATGACCAACAGGCACATGAAAAGATGCTCGATATTGCTAGTCTGCCAAGAAATGCAAATCAAATCCACAATGAAATAACACCACACACCTGTCAGAATGGTTATCATCAAAAAGACCACAAATAACAAATGTTGACAAGGATGTGGAGAATAGGGAACCCTCATGCACACTTGGTGGGTAAAATGGTGCAGTCACTGTGGTAAACAGCACAGAAGCTCCTCAAAAAATTAAAATATAATTTCCATATGATCCAGCAGTTCCCTTTCTGCATGTTTGATCCAAAGATAAAAAAGACATGCACACCCCAATGTTCATAGCAGCATTACTCACATTACCCAAGACATGGAAACAACCCAAGTGTCCATCAACAAATGAATGGACAGAGTGTACACACACACACTCACATATCACAATGGAATACTACTCAGCCAGAAAAAAGAACAAAATTTTGACATTTGCAACAACATGGATAGACCTAGAAGATATTATGCTAAGTGAAATAGGTCAGACAGAGAAAGACAAATAATGTATATTATCACATATTTAGAATCTAAAAAGTAAAACAAACTAGCAGAAAAGCAACAGACTCACAGATAAAGGAAACAAACTAGTGGTTACCAGTGGGAGAGGGAAGGAGAGGGAACAGGATAAGGGTAGAGGATTAAGAAGTAGAGACTACCATGTATAAAATAATAAAATAGGGGAAACAGCATTAATAAGGGTGGTTTCTATGAAGACCTACAAACTTTTTAGAACACCCAAAAAAGATGTCTTTTTCATTATAGGGGACTGGAATGCAAAAGTAGGAAGTCAAGAAACACCTGGAGTAACAGGCAAATTTGGCCTTGGAATACGGAGTGAACCAGGGCAAAGACTAATAGAGTTTTGCCAAGAAAATACACTGGTCATAACAAACACCCTCTTCCAACAACACAAGAGAAGACTCTATACATGGACATCACCAGATGGTCAACACCGAAATCAGATTGATTATATTCTCTGCAGCCAAAGATGGAGAAGCTCTATACAGTCAGCAAAAACAAGACCAGGAGCTGACTGTGGCTCAGACCATGAACTCCTTATTGCCAAATTCAGACTTAAATTGAAGAAAGTAGGGAAAACCACTAGACCATTCAGGTATGACCTAAATCAAATCCCTTATGATTATACAGTGGCAGTGAGAAATAGATTTAAGGGCCTAGATCTGATAGATAGAGTGCCTGATGAACTATGGAATGAGGTTCGTGACATTGTACAGGAGACAGGGATCAAGACCATTCCCATAGAAAAGAAATGCAAAAAAGCAAAATGGCTGTCTGGGGAGGCCTTACAAATAGCTGTGAAAAGAAGAGAAGCAAAAAGCAAAGGAGAAAAGGAAAGATATAAGCATCTGAATGCAGAGTTCCAAAGAATAGCAAGAAGAGATAAGAAAGCCTTCTTCAGTGATCAATGCAAAGAAATAGAGAAAAACAACAGAATGGGAAAGACTAGGGATCTCTTCAAGAAAATCAGAGATACCAAAGGAACATTTCATGCAAAGATGAGCTCGATAAAGGACAGAAATGGTAGGGACCTAACAGAAGCAGTAGATATTAAGAAGAGATGGCAAGAATACACAGAAGAACTGTACAAAAAAGATCTTCACGACCCAGATAATCACAATGGTGTGATCACTGACCTAGAGCCAGACATCCTGGAATGTGAAGTCAAGTGGGCCTTAGAAAGCATCACTATGAACAAAGCTAGTGGAGGTGATGGAATTCCAGTTGAACTATTCCAAATCCTGAAAGATGATGCTGTGAAAGTGCTGCACTCAATATGCCAGCAAATTTGGAAAACTCAGCAGTGGCCACAGGACTGGAAAAGGGCAGTTTTCATCCCAATCCCAAAGAAAGGCAATGCCAAAGAATGCTCAAACTACCACACAATTGCACTCATCTCACACGCTGGTAAAGTAATGCTCAAAATTCTCCAAGCCAGGCTTCAGCAATATGTGAACCGTGAACTTCCAGATGTTCAAGCTGGTTTTAGAAAAGGCAGAGGAACCAGAGATCAAATTGCCAACATCCGCTGGATCATGGAAAAAGCAAGAGAGTTCCAGAAAAACATCTATTTCTGCTTTATTGACTATGCCAAAGCCTTTGACTGTGTGGATCACAATCAACTGTGGAAAATTCTGAAAGAGATGGGAATACCATACCACCTGACCTGCCTCTTGAGAAACCTATATGCAGGTCAGGAAGCAACAGTTAGAACTGGACATGGAACAACAGACTGGTTCCAAATAGGAAAAGGAGTACGTCAAGGCTGTATATTGTTACCCTGTTTATTTAACTTCTATGCAGAGTACATCATGAGAAACGCTGGACTGGAAGAAACACAAGCTGGAATCAAGATTGCCGGGAGAAATATCAATAACCTCAGATATGTAGATGACACCACCCTTATGGCAGAAAGTGAAGAGGAACTCAAAAGCCTCTTGATGAAGGTGAAAGTGGAGAATGAAAAAGTTGGCTTAAAGCTCAACATTCAGAAAACGAAGATCATGGCATTCGGTCCCACCACTTCATGGCAAATAGATGGGGAAACAGTGGAAACAGTGTCAGACTGTATTTTGGGGGGCTCCAAAATCACTGCGGATGGTGACTGCAGCCATGAAATTAAAAGACGCTTACTCCTTGGAAGGAAAGTTATAATCAACCTAGATAGCATATTCAAAAGCAGAGACATTACTTTGCCAACAAAGGTTCGTCTAGTCAAGGCTATTGTTTTTCCTGTGGTCATGTATGGATGTGAGAGTTGGACTGTGAAGAAGGCTGAGTGCCGAAGAATTGATGCTTTTGAACTGTGGTGTTGGAGAAGGCTCTTGAGAGTCCCTTGGACTGCAAGGAGATCCAACCAGTCCCTTCTGAAGGAGATCAGCCCTGGGATTTCTTTGGAAGGAATGATGCTAAAGCTGAAACTCCAGTACCTCAGCCACCTCATGCAAAGAGTTGACTCGTTGGAAAAGACTCTGATGCTGGGAGGGATTGGGGGCAGGAGGAAAGGGGATGACAGAGGATGAGATGGCTGGATGGCATCACTGACTCGATGGACGTGAGTCTGAGTGAACTCTGGGGGTTGGTGATGGACAGGGAGGCCTGGCATGCTGCGATTCATGGGGTTGCAAAGAGTCGGACATGACTGAGCGACTGATCTGATCTGATCTTGGTGCAGAGAATCCGACTCTCATTTTTTAATATACATGGAGAGAACACGGGCAAAATCTCAAAACCTGGGACTCATTGAAAGCCTGCATCACATAGGACCCTAAGCAAAGACCACAGAGCAAATGCCAAGATACAGATCCCAGCTCTACTACTTCCTAGCTATGGACCCTTGGGAAAGTTACTGAACCTGATAGCATTGCACTGTTCATCAAAATCAAGTTATACTGATTTATTCATTAGATTGATATTATTCATCATTTGCCCCTCCAAACTTGTTCTCCACCCTTCACACCCTAATCTGTGCCTGAGGAGGCTGACTTGTATAGCTTACATCAATGGGCACCCTTGCCTTCTGGCTTCTAGTTGGGCTCCATCAGTAAGATGGAGGAAACTGGAGGAAACTAGAGCATGGGAAAACATAAAACATGTGAATTTATTCTCCCTGAGGCATCAATAGTTGCACTCCTCTACTTAAGGCAGTAGACCCTGTTGGGTAGCCCTCCTTGACAGCCATGGTTGGCAGAGAGTTCACTCTGATAGATGTGGGTCTCAAGAGTTTCTGGTAGCCATTTCCAGCTCAAGCACAGGAGTAGCAACTGATTCCCTAAACCTGCGCACACCTTTTTTAATCATCTCGTTATCAATCTTCCCTTAACTTCCCCATTTGTGCCATCTGACTCTGACAGATACACTGACTTTTCTCTACTTCCTGTTATGTGGGAGGATTGCAGCCAAGGTTCTCTTGCCTTCCTTAGATCAATTCCAAGCTCAAAGCAACAGAGAGCAGCATCTACATTATACCTGTCTTCACTCTCCCTTCAATGTTCCCTTTGCCCTGAGCAGCAGTGGCTGATTCTCCAGACTCAGCCCAGCAACTGATTCAAATAAACCCCAGAAGCCAGGATGATGGGAAAACAACATTTGAAGTAAAATTCTCCAAAATCTTCAGCTTGGGTGTCATGAGGGTCAGGGATGGAGTGAGGGCTAGTAAGAGCCTCAAATTTCTAGCAATGTGTACACAGAATGAATATGAGGCTCAGGGAAGTTCAATAACTTGCTCAGAATCACATGGCTAGTAAATGATGGCACACCAGAGTTGAATCACAGAACTGGCTGACTCTAAAGTCACATAGGCCTCATGGTGGGCTGGGATTAAAGGACTCAGAGGACATCTACCAAATATTCATTTCAGAAAGTGAAGTCGCTCAGTCGTTTCTGACTCTTTGAGACCCCGTGGACTATAGCCTACCAGGCTCCTCCATCCATGGGATTCTCCAGGTAAGAATACTGGAGTGGGTTGCCATTTCCTTCTCCAGGAGATCTTCCCAACACAGGGATCGAATCTGGGTCTCCCGCATTCATTTCAGGGGACTCAACTATTTTGTAAACCATGACAACACTTTTTTAGTTAGGATGTTTTCAGCAGAAAACCCAGGTAAAGTCTGAGGTGAGGCAGCTGCAGCATGGGGGCACTTGTGGCTCAATGTCAGGGGCTGTCTGGGTTCTACCTTTGGGTGCTTCTTCTGGCTTCCTTCCTTGTGGTCAGAAGAAATAGTCACCAAGGACCAAATCCTCACAGAGCAACATTCAGAGCAGAAAAGAAACTTCGCAGTTGCGACCCTTCTTGGAGGGAGAAAATCTTCTGAAGTTTGGCAAGAGGTGTCCTCTTATATCTCACTGGCCAGTGTTGGACTTGATGCCCACTCCTGAGCCACTCACTGGCACACTAGGATTGGCTTGGATTCATTCATTCTCTCCCTGGAGCTAGAAAGGGCCCCACTATCTCTGAGGCATATGGCCACCCAATACCTTAGAAAACTGGGGGTCTTTGGCAGGGAAGGGATGGAGTGCTGTTGATGGGCATATAACACTGTTACTACATCACTACCTTCTTCCAAAGAGGTTCCAGTTACTTGCCTTAATTCCCCTGGACTTTGTGTACTGTTGATATCTGAGATGTGAGTTCTCAGACAGAACAGAAAAAGCCGTCCAATGCATTTCTCATAACTAACAGTGATGAGTCAACTATGTAATGAAGCAACAATGAAACTAAATGAAAGGGACAAGAAAAAAATTATAATCAAACATGAATTTTTTTAAGAAGCTATAGTAAAGCAGGCAGAACACAAGCTACTGGAAGGGCTGCTGCTGCTGCTAAGTTGCTTCAGTCGTGTCCGACTCTGTGCGACCCCATAGACGGCAGCCCACCAGGCTCCCCCGTCCCTGGGATTCTCCAGGCAAGAACACTGGAGTGGGTTGCCATTTCCTTCTCCAATGCATGAAAGGGAAAAGTGAAAGTGAAGTTGCTCAGTCGTGTCCAACTCTTAGCGACCCCATGGACTGCAGCCTTCCAGGCTCCTCCATCCATGGGATTTTCCAGGCAAGAGTACTGGAATGGGGTGCCATTGCCTTCTCCAACTGGAAGGGCCAAGAGGCGCTAAACCCAATAAAGAGCTGAAATTCCCACATAAATCTATGCAGACTCTATGTCTACAGGACAGACATGGGAGAAAAACACTTCTCAGGATCCATATAGTCTGTCCAGGTGTGGTCTGCTCATTATAAGTCAGATAGAAAATGTGAACACATAAAAAGCAAGAAAAACATGAAGCTATTTTATATTACAGTTATATTCAATTAAATTCAATAAGCGCTAAGCATCTACTAAGCCCTTCAATATTTCAAGTAATATGCAGGAGCACCAAGTATGAATCAGTAAGGTTTCTGCCTTCAAGGAGCTTATGATGAATAAATCACAGACTTACAGATAAAATTCGCGTTAAGCAAATTGGTTTCCTCAATTGACTTGCGGTGAATTTAATATGGCTAAATGACTTTGGGGAATTGATCTTCAACCAATTGATCTGCTGCCCATGTGAGCAACTAACTTGGGAATGTCATAAGTGGTATGAAAAGAATACAAATTAGCTGCTTTGGGAGCTGAACAGTGGGAGCAAAGAATTTCTAAAGGGACAGTTGAATGGATCTTGAGGCATGAGTAGGAGTTTAACAGATCTAGAGGGAACAGAAATTGTGCGACACGGAGTGTAGTGCCAGGCTTGTTTTCTAATATCAAATTCAAGGTTCAAGCAGACACTCTCCCCATGCTCCCTCACATTCACAAAACAAGTATTCTAGTTCCTACTGAATTTTAATAAATGACTGTTGTAGTTGGCCAAAAACAAGGCCTGCCAAACTAACCCAGCCATCTTCTTTTCAATGCTTCCATGAGACCCACTGTTTGCTGCCCTGTTTGCCAACCTAGACCCGGCCTATCTGCTCCCACCCCCAACGAAGTCAAGAGAACACGGCTGGCAATCACAGACACTTGAGATGTTCTTCAGACTATCAACCCCTGCCCAGGCCAATCAAAGGCCATAAAATTGTAAAATCGAATTATTCCCTCACTTCCCCAGTTTGAGGAAAGCCCTCTTGAGCCACATCTGGGATTCCTCTTCCCAGTTGTTCCGGTCATAAAACAATTATCTGTTTCTCCTTTAAAGAGAAATAGTCCACTCTTAAAGTTATTCAAATAAAGTTTGCTCTCTGTGGCCTTTTATCAGAGGAGGTACACGGCAACCAAATTTGCTAGCCAGATTTCTGAATATCTGACAGTCCATCATGTCACTCAAGTGCATCATTTTTTTCCTAAATGCTTTTTTTTTTCTCTTCCTGTTTCTCTCTGCATTGGAGCCTCCACCCATGAAATTGAAAGATTTCTAGTAGAAATTCCTTTGTTGCATCAGCTTTGGAAATATGGATTATAGTATTCTGTGAAAAACATTTATTACCCTGAACTGTGACTCAGACATTGTTGCATTTCTGGGGTTATAGATTTTCTTTCAGCTAAACCAAGGCTCTAAGTCACAGTGACAGTTGTAATGTGTGTAATACCACAGTACCAGATTCTATTACACACATATTTTTGCTAGAGGTTTACGATGTTAAAAATATTTCTTCTTTTTTCCAATACCTTTCTGTACCTGTTGTGTAAATATATTAGAACCTATAACACCAAAGTCAATTTCCAGATGAAATGTGCACAACAACAGCAGTTTGTCCTTTAAAGAAAAAAAAGAGTGAGGGGAACGCTGCATACAAGCTAATGATATTCAAGTACAATATTGAATTGTAATAAAAGATGAATGAGAAAAAGTGTGTGTCATTGTGAGGGATGGAGAAGGTTACAGAAAGCTGAGGCCATGAAAGGATTTATCATGGTTGTTGCTGCAGGCATTGTGTTGAAAAATCTGCAGACCTATTTGCAAGTGTATTTTATGGGAAAATAGAGCAGTCTACTGAGGGAAGAATTTCTAAAGATTATCTTTTATACAAGATTAAGATAAAACTTAAGAAATATGTGAGAGAAATCTCAACCAGTTCTCGAGGGAGTGGGAACTTCAAATTCATCAGTAGGTCCTAACAATTGCATAAATGCAGGAAGAGGTCTTGTTGAAGTGCCATTGGTACTGTAATTTTTCAAGGTAAGTGAAAACAGGCACACGTGGAGAAATGAAGTGGACTTAATTACACACCCACTTGCAAAGCTGTAATCCTTTAGAGAGTCATGCCAACAAATCCTTCCACTTTTCTTTAGAATCCAAATTTTATTTAACATACACAACAGTTCTCCTGGGTATTTAACCATATTTCTCTTTCTCCTAGAAGAATCCAGTGTGACTAATTCTTTTATGGGGGAAAAAGTCTGATGGCAGTTGACTTAAATCATCTAAGGCAGAGAGTAAAAATATAGCAAAACCAGAGATATTTTAAATGCCTTCTTTTGACTAAGTTTTAACTTCTTACACTTTTCTATCTTCTGTTTAATAACACAATACAAAATTAACTGAGTTTCACTTGATCTTCTATATTTATGTAGAAGTGACGAAAGATAAGATGCTCTAAAGGAGACAGAATGAGAACTAGAAGACAGATCAGCCCAGTTAGCTCCATACCGCTCCATGAGAGATGACGTCCACCTCAGAATTTGTTCTCCTCAGTGACAGAAACAGCAATTATGATGTTGTCCAATTTCAGTTCACTCAGTGATTACTGAAAGAAAATTTTGAGAATGTACCATTGGTACATTAGTTTTGGGTTTTTGGCAGGGAGGGGTGGAGGACGTTGGAATCTAGTATCTCACTATCTTGTTTCAAATTTAAGTCTAGAATTTAGTAAAAAGAAAAATATTTAAATTTCTGTAATAACAATCTAGTGTCATAAAAATATTTGTACCCTTTGATCTAGTCATTCTACTTCTGTGAATCTCTTCACAGAAAATGAACCAACATGCAAAGACTCAAGCTCATATATTTATTAATATATGCAAGGCTATTTCCAATACAAAAGGAGGAAGTAACTCTTTTAGTTACCAACTCAATAGCCAAATTCATCTTGTTAGCTCCTCAGTAGTTTGCTTAGGTGGCAGTGGCCAAATGCCAGAGGGAAATCATAATTAGTCCAAGAACCAGCATGAGACCCAGTTCTGGAGAAGCAGATGTAATAGAAAGTATCCTTAGAGGGATTTCCAAAGTAGAATTACTAAATTAAAGGTATAAATATTGTTAAAGCTCTTAAAACTTGGCAAAGTTTTCCTCTTCTCCCCCCCTTCCCCACCCCAAAAAGGCACATATTTTTAAAAATCCCTTTTCTAAAGAAAAAAAATTTAAAAAAAAAGAAAGTAAAAAAAAAAAATCCCTTTTCTATTTGCCCCCTTGTTTCTGGCATTGGTTTCAAGTATGTAGGGACATTAACCTACTGTGGTTTGGAACCATGACAGCCATCCTGAAACTTTTACAGAAAATCCTGATGAACCAAGGAGATACCAATTTAGCACCCGGAATAACCCTGCTGCTGCTGAGTCACTTCAGTCGTGTCCGACTCTGTGCGACCCCATAGACGCAGCCCACCAGGATGCCCCGTCCCTGGGATTCTCCAGGCAAGAACACTGGAGTGGGTTGCCATTTCTTTCTCCAATGCATGAAAGTGAAAAGTGAAAGTGAAGTCGCTCAGTCATGTCCGACCCTCAGCGACCCCATGGACTGCAGCCTTCCAGGCTCCTCCATCCATGGGATTTTCCTAGGACCACCTATGGTCAGACTGCATTTCAAATCACTCTAAATGAAATACATCTGTGTAAGAAGATATAACAGGTTTTCAAAATGATGCTTATGAAGCTTTTTTACAAGATGGGAAAGTTGATGATATAACACTAAGTTAATGAACAGTAGGTTACAAATCTGAATGCCTAACATACTATCAGCCAAATATATATAGAAGAAACTGGAAATAAACAACACAAAATGTTAAGAACATTAGTCTCTGAGTGATGGCATCATAAGCCATTTACCTCTCGGCTTCTTTGTGTTTTTCTATATTTTCCAAATTTTATACAATCAGTATACAGTCATCACTTGGTACCCTCACTCCTAGTCTTGGTTCCAGGACCGTGGTGGAAACCAGCATCTGCAGATGCTCAAGTTCCTTATATAAAATGATTTAGTACTTATATTGCATCTACTATCAGAAGACAGAAAGTCAAACAGAAAAGATTCCTGTGAGTTGAGAGAATTAAATTGACAAATTATATACAAACTTAAAAATAATACCCAGGGTAAATATGGCCAAGCATCATTTTCTAGCCTAAGGGCATACATTCTGAACATGTTCAAAGCCCTCATTTACTTTGTAAAAGAGAAGGAGGAAAAAATTTTTAATTAAGTACAATCCCTGATAATCAAATTATCTAATATCAGCAGTAATAGAACTATCACAAATTTTTCTTTTAGAAAAATAAAACAGATTTTATTAATTTTACAAAGGTAACTCTTATTCTTTGTAAAACATAACAAAGCAAGAACCTCAAGCAAAACAGATATATTGTAGAAGTGAAAGCTTCCCACCACACCTGTCTTTGAATGTAATCACTGAAATTAAAAGATACTTGCTCCTTGGAAGAAAAGCTACAACAGACAAACCTAGACAGCATGCTGAAAAGCAGAGATATCATTTAGCCAACAAAGGTCCATATAGTCAAAACTATGGTTTTTCCAGTAGTCGTGTATGGATGTGAGAGTTGGACCATAAAGAAGGATGAGCACCGAAGAACTGATGCTTTCAAACTGCGGTGCTGGAGAACACTCTTGAGAGTCCCTTGGATAGCAAGGAAATCAAACCAGTCAGTTCTAAAGGAAATCAACCATGAATATTCACTGGAAGGACTGATGCTAAAGCTGAAGCTCCCATACTTTGGCCACCTGATGCAAACAGCTGACTCATTGGAAAAGACCCTGATGCTGGGAAAGATTGAGGGCAGGAAGAGAAAGTGATGACAGAGGATGAGATGGTTGGATGGCATCATCAACTCAATGGACATGAGTTTGAGCAAACTCTGGGAGACAGTGAAGGACAGGAAGCCTGGTGTGCTACAGTCCATGGCATTGCAAACAGTCGGACACGGCTTAGCAACTAAACAACTGCCACTGTTAACAGATCAGTGTGCATTTTCCCAAACATTCTGCTAGGGCATACGCAAACTTTTTTAAACAAACATGAGCTGTTGCTATGTAAGCTTTTATGAAAGTTGCCCTTTTTTCTCCTTGGCATTATGTTGTGGACATTTTTCTGTCTGTATATAAGATGACCTCATTCTTTGTAATGGCAGCATGGTGTTCTGTTGAGTGGGAGTACCACAATTTATTTAATGGACATTATGATTGTTTAGAATTTTTTTCTGCTACTGAGGTTTGAAGGAGTCTATCAATAATACTCTGCTCTCCATTTACCTACTGTATTTCAGAATAACTGAAAGATAAAGACACAGGTTTCAGATATAGAAATATCATTTTCATTACTGAGTAAGCAAATTCTAAAGAACGTGGCTTAGCTGTAAGAATCTAATGCATTTACTAATAAGATACCCACAGCCACCATAATCTAACTTAAACCCAAAACTGCCAGTTGCCCCACAGATCAAAAGGAGATGAGAGCTCATGCAGCTCAATTCCAGAAAAATAAATGACCCGATCCAAAAAATGGGCCAAAGAACTAAACAGACATTTCTCCAAAGAAGACATACAGATGGCCAACAAACACATGAAAAGATGTTCAACATCACTCATTATCAGGGAAATGCAAATTAAAACCACAATGAGGTACTATCTCACACCGGTCAGAATGGCTGCTATCAAAAAGTCTACAAGCGATAAATGCTGGAGAGGGTGCAGAGAAAAGGGAACCCTCTTACACTGTTGGTGGGAATGCAAACTAGTACAGCCACTATGGAGAACAGTGTGGAGATTCCTTAAAAAACTGGAAATAGAACTGCCTTATGATCCAGCAATCCCACTGCTGGGCATACACACTGAGGAAACCAGAAGGGAAAGAGACACGTGTACCCCAATGTTCATCGCAGCACTGTTTATAATAGCCAGGACATGGAAGCAACCTAGATGTCCATCAGCAGATGAATGGATAAGAAAGCTGTGGTACATATACACAATGGAGTATTACTCAGCCATTAAAAAGAATACATTTGAATCAATTCTAATGAGGTGGATGAAACTGGAGCCTATTATACAGAGTGAAGTAAGTCAGAAAGAAAAACACCAATACAGTATACTAACACATATATATGGAATTTAGAAAGATGGTAACGACAACCCTGTATGCGAGACAGCAAAAGAGACACAGATGTATAGAACAGTCTTTTGGACTCTAGGTGGGGGGGATGATTTGGGAGAATGGCATTGAAACATGTATAATATCATACAAGAAATGAATCGCCAGTCCAGGTTCGATGCAGGATACAGGATGCTTGGGGCTGGTGCACTGGGATAACCCAGAGGGATGGTACAGGGAGGGAGGTGGGTGGGGGTTCCGGATTAGGAACACGTGTACACCCGTGGCAGATTCATGTTGATGTATGGCAAAACCAATACAATATTGTAAAGTAATTAGCCTCTAATTAAAATAAATAAATTTAAATTAAAAAAAAAAGTGGGTCTATTTAAAATCTAGAAAAGTATTCCAAAATCCTCTCCAAAAAGGGGGAATCAATTCACACTCCCACCAACAGAGTATGAGTGTTTATTTTGCCCCTCCTAGCCAACTACCCTCAGTATTTTTAAATTTATCGAGGTATTCTATAACAGATTGTTGTCATTTTCATGCCTTTGGCTACAATGAAGTTGAACACTTTTTCATAAAATTTACTGGGCACTCGTGTTTGTTCTTCCGTGGCTGCTACTCAGGAATGCGCACTTGTTTTTCTAGCACTGATATTCTCTTGGATTGCACTTTTCACCCTCTCTTGCCCAGTCTTCTTGCAAACAACTGTACAGATTTATGAAATGTCCAGATGGCATTATAGGTAGTACCTCCACGAATGAATTTAGGTTTTCCCGGAAATACAAGCCAAGCAATATTCTTTGGCTTCGATAAAACTACATTCTAGTGAAGTTATTTAAATGATATGGACAGGAATCTCATATTAAATGCCCAAGTATTACTGGGAATTAAGAGGTCACATTTGAGGTATAGCTCTGTCATTTAATAATCTGGGTTACCTGGGGTAATCCACTAAACTTGTCTAAATTTTAGAGGCTTCTTCTATCAGATGGCAGTAGAATGAAAATAACTAGGTCTTTTTTTAGCAGCAGAACCCTGTGTACAAAAATGTACAAAGGCAAAAGTCAGAATGGCTCTGCGCAAAGCCAAAATGGGAGACCCCTAAACCCTAACTACATGGCCTCCAGCCTGTCCCCTGTGGTAGCCCCTGATATATTCCCCATGGAATTCGTACAACGCCAGCAGGTCCAGCTCAAAATATCCCTAGGACAGGCTTCAGAATCTGTGGGGCTCACATCAAATGAAAATGTGGCCTGGAGGTCCAGTGGTTAAGACTCTGAACTCCCAATGCAGGAGCCACGAGTTTGATCCCTGGTCAGGAAACTAAGATTCCACATGCACACAGTATGGCCAGAAAGAAAGAAATGTGAGGCCCTTTGTTTAACAATTATTAAGAATTCCAATGCCCACACAGGTCCATCTAATCAAAGCTATAGTGTTTCCAGTAGTCATGTATGGATGTGAGAGTTTGACCATAAAGAAGGCTGAGCGCCAAAGAATTGATACTTTTGAACTGTGGTGTTAGAAGACTCCTGAGAGTCCCTTGGACTGCAAGGAGATCAAACCAGTCAATCCTAAAGGAAATCAATCCTGAATATTCACTGGAAGGACTGATGTGGAAGCCCCAATACTTTGGCCACCTGATGCAAAGGGATGACTTATTGGAAAAGACCCTGATGGCTGGGAAAGATTGAAGGCAGGAGAAGAAGGGGACAACAGAGAATGAGATGGTTGGATGGCATCACTGACTCAGTGGACATGAGTTTGAGCAAGCTCCGGAAGATGGTGAAGGACAGGAAAGCCTGGCATGCTGCAATCTATGGGGTCGCAAAGAGGTGGACATGACTGAACAACAAAGAATTTCAATATGCCTACAGCAGAGCATTAAACTAAGTGCATCATGCAACCTTGTACTACTACATGGGAAGCTGGGCTGAGTATCACCACTGCTGGGCCTAAAGGTGCATTGGGCCCAGACTCTGTGGAGCAGCCATGCCCAAGGCATGTCAGGTATGGGCACGAATGAGGGGAAGTTAAGTGGACCCCAGCATCAGAAGGGACTGAACTGTAGGAAACCTGGGTCCTGGCTTGTTAGGGAGTTAAGTAAACTATCCTGTCCAAGTCACACTGTTGTTTCATCATCCAGGAGCCTTCAGTCAATCTCCTTAAAACGGACTCCAGTTATGCTTCGTACTTTTTTTTCTAATAATTATTTCTTTACTTAATTTTTGGCTGTGCTGTCTTTGTTGCTATATGGGCTTCACTCTAGTTGCTAAGAGCAGGGCCTACTCTTTACTTGCAGTGCATGGACTTCTCATGGCGGTGGCCTCTATTGTTGCAGAGCACAGGCTCTAGGTGAATTAATGGAACAGTGTTTTTTAGAATTATATTTGTGAATATATCTTTCAGAATTTGTTAGGTAATCACTAGGCCCAAAGAATGATCCACACAGGCTATTATAGCAAATGACTTCACTGTTAGTGAACAAAGATGTAACTGGCATTATTGTGGATAAACTTTCGCTTATATTTTAGATTAGTTCTTTAGAACAGATCCCCAGAAGTAAGAATACTGGGTCAAAGGTTTTTTGGGTTTTTTTTAATGTAAGGCTTTTAACATTGGGTTGGCCAAGACGTTTGTTCAGGGTTTTCCATATGATGTTATATGAAACCCTGAAGGAAATCTTTGGCCAATTCAATATATACTTTCTATCTGCTTTCCAAAAAGGTTTTTATCACTTAGCACTTCACCAATGTATGAAGAAACTGCTTCATCTGTACCACAGCAGTACAGGATATCCTCATTCCATCATCGTTCCAGTTTGATATGTGAAAATGGTGTTACGTGTATTAAATTTGGTTGCTTTTAAGTTATCAGCAAGGTTGAACATTTTAAAAGGCTTATTTGCCATTTGTAGATCTTTGATCAATTGTCTTTGTCCTTGAATGTGTTCTTAATTTTTCATTACTGACTTCTAAGAGCTTTGTATGCATTCAAGATAATAAGCCTTTGTCACTCTATTTATTGCAAATGTTTTCTCCAGAAAATGTTATTTTATATATCTCCAAATTTTAATTAAACACCAACTATCCATTCCATTGGTCCTTTCCTTTGTGATCAAGAAATTATATCCAGTTCCTATATTCACTATATAATGCTATACCTATCACAAAGTTAGAGGACAGATCTTTTCAACTGTATTTAATTTTATTAATTTCAATAATAGTCATTTGTCAAATATTATCTATATTTAACTTAATTTTTACATCTCCAGATGTCTTTTTGAAGTAAATTAGCAAATTATAACAAAATTTTTCTATGCTATTTTGCATCTCAGTTGTACTTTTTAAATGGAATTTGCTTTAGAAGAATGAAAAGATGGGGTTTCCCTGGTGGCTCAGTGATAAAGAATTCTCCTGCCAATGCAGGAGACACAGGTTCAATCCCTGAAGTAGGATCCCACATGCCACAGAGCAGCTAAGCCCGTGTACCACAATTACTGAGCTTGCACTCTAGAGCCACAAAGGTGCCATAACTACTGAAGCCTACATGTCCTAGAGCCCCTGCTCTACAAGAGAAGCTACTGCAATGAGAAGCCCCTGTACCACAACTAGAGAAAAGTCCATGCAGCAATGAAGACCCAGCACAGCCAAACTTAAATAATTAAAAAAAAAAAAAGCGATGTCACAGACTGGGAGAAATATTTGCAAGATAAACTGATGAAGGACTTATATTCAAAATATATGAAGAACCCTTAAAACTGAGCAATAAGAAAACAAACAACCCAATTTAAACATGAGCGAAAGATGTGAGCAGACACCACACCAAAGAAGATATACAAATGGCAAATAAACATATGAAAAATGCTTAACATTATACTTTTTGGGGGAATTGCAAATTAAAACAAAATACCACAACATGCCTATTCAGTTCAGTTCAGTCACTCAGTTGTGTCCAACTCTGTGACCCCATGGACTGCAGCACACCAGGCTTCCCTGTCCATCACCAATTTCCAGAGCTTGCTCAAATTCATGTCCATTGAGTTGGTGATGCCATCCAACCATCTCATCCTCTGTCGTCCCCTTCTCCACCTGCCTTCAATCTTTTCCAGCATCAGGGTCTTTTCTAGTGAGTCAGTTTTTCGTATCAGGTGGCCAAAGTATTGGAATTTCAGCTTCAGCATCAGTCCTTCCAATGAATATTCAGGACTGATCTCCTTTAGGATGGACTGGTTGGATGCCCTTGCAGTCCAAGGGACTCTCAAGAGTCTTCTCCAGCACCACAGTTCAAAAGAATTAATTCATCGGCGCTCAGTTTTCTTTATAACTCTCACATCCATACATGACTACTGGAAAAACCATAGCTTTGACTAGATGAACCGCTGTGAGCACAGTAATGTCTCTGCTTTTTAATATGCTGTCTAGGTTGGTCACAGCTTCTCTTCCAAGGAGCAAGCGTCTTTTAATTTCATGGCTGCAGTCACCATCTGCAGTGAGTTTGGAGCCCAAGAAAAGAAAGTCTGTCACTGTTTCCATTGTTTCCCCATCTATTTCCCATGAAGTGATGTGACCAGATACCATTATCTTTGTTTTTTGAATATTGAGTTTTAAGCCAGCTTTTTCCACTCTCCTCTTTCACTTTCAACAAGAGGCTCTTTAGTTTCTCCTTGCTTTCTGCCATAACAGTGGTGTCATCTGCATGACTGAGGTTATTGATATTTCTCCCTCCAAACTTGATTCCAGCTTGTGCATCATCCAGCCTGGCATTTCACATGATGTACTCTACATATAAGCAGTGACTCTACAAATAGGCAGGGTGACAATATACAGCCTTGATGTACCCCTTTCTCAATTTGAACCAGTCTCTTGTTCCATGTCCAGTTCTAACTGTTGCTTCTTGATCTGCATACGGATTTCTCAGGAGGCGGGTCAGGTGGTCTGCTATTCCCATCTCTTCAAGAATTTTCCACAGCTTGTTGTGATGCACACAGTCAAAGGCTTTGGCATAGTCAATAAAGTAGATGTTTTTCTGGAATTTTCTTGCTTTTTCTATGATCCAATGGATGTTGGCAATTTGATCTCTGGTTCCTCTGCCTTTTCTAAATCTAGCTTGAACATCTGGAAGTTCTTGGTTCACGTACTATTGAAGCCTGGCTTGGAGAATTTTGAGCATTACTCTGCTAGTGTGTGAGACGAGTGCTATTGTGCAGTAGTTTGAATATTCTTTGGCATTGCTTTTCTTTGGGATTGGAATGAAAGCTGACCTTTTCCAGTCCTGTGGCCACTGCTGAGCCACAGGGTCAGGAAAATCCCCTGGAGGAGGAAATGGCAACCCACTCCAGTATTCTTGCCTGGGAAATCCCATGGACAGAGGAACCTGGAGGGCTATAGTCCAGGGGGTTGCAAAAGAGTTGGAACCTGGAGGACTATAGTCCAAATTTTCCAAATTTTCTGGCAATTGAGTGCAGCACTTTCACAGCATCATCTTTTAGGATTTGAAACAGCTCAGCTGCAATTCCATCCCCTCCACTAGTTTCTTCCCTAGTGATGCTTCCTAATGCCCACTTGACTTCACATTCCAGGATGTCTGGCTCTAGGTGAGTTATCACACTATCGTAATATAGCATATTATATTATGTAATATATACTATATAACACGTTATGCCTATATACATTTTATAGTATAACATATATATAACATATAACGTATTATGTAATAAATTACACAATATAACCATAATAACAGACCCATTAGAATGGCAAAAATCCAAAATACTGACAACACCAAATGCTAACAAGCATGTGGAGCAACAAGAACTCTCATGCACTGCTCGTGGGAATATAAAATGGAATAGCTATTTGGAAGACATCTTGGCAGTTTCTTACAAAGTAAACACAGTCTTACTGTATGATCCATCAATCATGCTCCTAGGTATTTTCCCAAATGAGTTGAAAACTTACATTTACAGGAAACTACCCAAAAATGCTGCATTAGATTTATTGATAATTACCCCAAAATTGGGAGTAAATAAGATGTCTTTCAATAGGTAATGTCTGGGGAAAGAGTATACTGAACAGATAAACAAGGGCAAAGACCTAAGGTGGGAATGGCATGCTTTGTCAAAGGACCAGAGGCTAAAGTGGTGGGAAAAGGTAAGTTAAAAGAAGTGAGATCAGAGAGACAGCTAGGACCGAGCCACTTAGGCCTGGGTAGGGACTTTGGACTCTAAGAGTGATGGATGGGTGGCCATTGGAGGGTTGAGCAGTATTGTGTTATGACTGATTTACATTTTAACTGGATCACTTGGGTAGCTCTGTTGCAAATAATGTACAATTCCTGCCTCCTCCTGTGAATGCTTGTGATGTTGTGATTTACAATAAAAAATGTTCATTTAGTCTCTGTCCAACTCCTGGCACAGGAATTCCAAGGTTTTTGTGATAAGAAAGATAACAGTATCTTTTTTTTTTCTTTTTACTTACAACAAGGTCCTTTCAACAATATATCAGTTTATGTTAACAACAGGAATTTGGGGAAACCCCTAAGTAACCTAAGGATGGAAACTAGTTGCCAAGGGAACCAACCTTAATTAGAGGGTTGTAACTTTCAGGCCTCCCCTCCCCCACCACACCCCAACCTCCAGGAAGAGGCTAGAGATTGAACTCCAACACCAACAATCAATGACTTAATCAATCATTGTTCCCAAAGGTACAGGGTTCAGCAAACTTCAGGGTAGACACATGGTGATGCAAGGAGAGGGCTCCCTAGGAGACAGCATGGAAACTCCACACCCATTCCCCACACCTTACCCTATGTTTCTCTTCCATCTGGCTGTTCCTGAGTTACGATGTTGTTTAGTCACCAAGTTGTATCCAACTCTTTTGCGACCCCCCTGGTCTATAGCCCTCCAGGTTCCTCTGTCCATGGGATTTCCCAGGCAAGAATACTGGAGTGGGTTGCCATTTCCTCCTCCAGGGGATTTTCCTGACCCAGGGATCGAACCCACGTCTCCTGCATTGGCAGGCAGATTATTTACCACTGAGCCACCAGAGAAGCCCCCCCTGAGTTATACTCTTTTATAATCAATCAGTAATCTAGTAAATAAATATTTCCTTGAGTTCTGTGAACCTCTCTAGCAAATTAATTGAAATAGGGTGGTGGGAACCTTCAATTTATGGCCAGTCAGGCAGAAGCACAGGTGATAACCTGGATCTGGGGTTGGCATTTGGCAGGGGAGTGGGGGTGTCCTGTGGAACTGAGCTCTTAACCTGTGGCATCTAATTCTAGCTCCAGGTAGATAACATCAAAATTGAGTTAAATTGTAGGACAACCAGGTAGTGTCACAAAATTGCTTGATATATGGCAAGTCCACCCATCTGGTGTCAGACAGGCTGTGGGTTTGGTAGTGTTGTAGGAGTAAAGGAGAAACACTCAGGGGGAAGTTTTTAGCTTTTCCTCACAAGGCCCTAGGATAATTCTCTCCTCTCAAGTGTGGCCTGGATCTAATGACTTGCTTCTGACTTGATTCTTGCACCATACTGCAAAAATCATGTCATTTCCAAGATTAGGTTACAAAAGACTGTGCATTTCTTCTTACTGTCTCTCACTTGCTCTCCCCTTCAGAGCGCTCTCTGAGGCGAAGTGTGCTGCCAGGTTGGGATTAGCCCTATAGGGGCCCATGTGACAAGGACTGACATTTCTAGCAAATAGCCAGTGAGGACATGAATCCTTCTAACAGCCATGTGAGTGAACTTGGCTGTGGATCTTCACCCAGTGCAGTCTTGGGTTTTTCTGTTTGTTTTGCGGTGTGGGGCGGCAGGGGATGTTTATTTGTTTTTTTGGCTGCACCTGGGCTTCCCTCATAGCTCAGTCGGTAAATCATCTGCCTGCAGTGCAGGAGACCCAGGTTCGATTCCTGGGTCAGGAAGATCGTCTACAGAAGGAAATGGCAACCCACTCCAGTATTCTTGCCTGGAGAATCCCATGGACAGATGAGCCTGGCGGGTTACAGTCCTAGGGTCACAAGAGTCAGACACGACTGAGCGACTAAACCACCACCACCAGGTCTTAGCTGCAGCTCCCAGGATCTTGTAGTGGTGGCATGTGGGATCTAGTTCCCTCACCAGAGGTTGAACGTGGGCCCTCTGCACTGGGAGCAAGAGTTCTAGCCTCTGGACCACCAGGGAAGTCTCCCCACCATGCAGTTTTTAAATGACTGCAGCTCCTTCGGTGCCTTGATCACAGCCTTAAGAGAGACTTTTAGTCAGAGGACATAGCTAAACCATGCCTGGATTCCTGACCTCAGAAACAGTGAGATACTACTTGTCATATTAAGCCTCTAGATTTGGGGTAACTTGTCATGCAGCAATGGACAACCAATATAGAGGGCAAGTTTGAGACCCAGAAGAGCAGGTTTGTAGGACATAGAAATGGTCCATCCATCCTAGTAATAATGGTGATTTGGACTAGCACATAGCAGTGGCCGTGGTGAGAAGCAGTTGAATGGAAGATAATTTCTGTAAAATGCCTGGCACTTAGCAGACACTGAACAACTGTTCATACCATTTATATTCCTTGGTAAGAATTACTCTAAGCAAAGACTAGAATTTCTGGAGGAGACTAAATTGATTGATCATGTTTGGGAGATGCCATGATACGCTAATAGATAATATGGCAGAGTCTTCAAAAATATCTATTTACTTGTTACAGGTTCAACTGTGTCCCTCCATAAAAGGTAGACACAATTCAATCCCAAATATCTCATAATGAGTCCTTATTTGGAAATAGGGTCCTTGCAGACGTAATTGGTCATTACCGGGGTCATATGTGGGCCCCTAATCTACTTTATCTGGTATCCTTATAAGATGACAGTCATGTAAAGACAGACAGAGCAAAAAAGCCATGAGAAGATGGAGTCAGAGACTGGAGTTACACTGCCACAAGCCAAGGAACACCAAGGTTCAACGGTCACCCCCAGAAGCTAGGAAGAGGCAAGGAAGTATTCTCGCCAAAAAAACTGTAGATGGAACGTGACACAGCCAACATTTTGATTCTGGACATCTAGCCTTCTGGACTGAGAGAATAAATTTCCATTGTTTGAAGCCACTTGCTTTGCTACTTTGTTACAGAGGCGCTATGAACCGATACAATATCTATAAATGAATGGACTTCCTTATTCACCACCACTTCACTAGGTCGGAAAACGCTGGAGTCAACCATTAAATGTCATTCTTTAGCACCAACACAGCCCCATATTCATAAAAATGGTTAGGAAACACTTGGTACTTGGTGGCAATGATGATGGCGATTTACTCTCTTTTGTTGTTTCCAATACACATTCCGTGCTGAATACACCAGAAATCCTTCCAATTAATGCTAATGGGTGACCAGCCTCTGGTTCCCTCCATGGGAAATGAGGCCACTAAGAGGAAGTTATCAGTAAGGGATTTATGTTTTAGTAGCATGTTTAATTATGATACAACCACGACTGTCTCTTGCACAGGAATTTAGCATTCAAGATTTACAGCTCTTAGCACAATTTTTGCCTTTGTTGTCTCAAAGAGCCATGCCACTGTTTTACTGGACTAGCAACCTTTTTTCTATTGTGTCAGGCTGCCCCCTACTGTTTTGGTCTAATAATCTCATCCTGGCTGATACCGTTTTGAGTTGGTTTTCAAAACGTGTATTTTCTGCCAAGGTCTGTAAACCTGCCCACTCTCATGCCCCAAAGCACACAGAACATTGGACTGGTGGGCGTGTGGGAAGGGGGTTTATTTTTCTTTTAATAAAACCACTGAAGAACCACACACACACACACAATATATATATATATATGTTTGTTTCAAAACACTTCGTCTGACCAGCTTAAGCTTGCAAGGGAAATTAAGTTTCCAAAATCAGAGCAGATCAGATTCTTTTCTTTCTTATTTCTTGAGGGCGGCAAACATCTTCAAGAGATATCCTTTCTTTTCATGATACGACAGCCTGGAAATTTTTTTTGAGAGAGAGAAGCTGATGAAACTTTAACTAATCCAACCAGCCAGAGGAAAGCAATATTACAAAAGGGGCCTCAAAGGAAAGGTGGGATTTCTTTTCCGCTTCAAAGGCGATGATGTGCAATGCTGTGAGAAGGCAGCCTGCTTGTGGGGGGCACTCAGAGTGCCGCAGACACTCAAGCCCATCCTCTTCTCTGTGGGCCTCCCCAGCCAGCCCACTGCTCAGCATATGGACAGGGCCAACCCACAGCCAGGAAGAAAAGTGACAGACTCATATGTATCCCATGGGATATATCCATAAGGAAATAAAGAGGGAACCCGAAATCAGTGTTTGGGCTTTAAAACACAGATCTATTCTCAAGGTATTGGAGGTGGATGTTGAGGGAGAGGGGAGGATCCAAAAGCAAAGGATAATAACTGGGAACAAACCCTGTGCTGATGATTTTAAAATAAATAAAAGGTATTGCAAAGCAGCTTCCCTGATTCCTGATCTTTTTCCTTTCTCCTCCTCAACCCGCTTTAGTGGTACCCAGCCCTCCCTCCAGGGCTTTCCATGGATGACTGGCTAACATGATCCTCAGAGCTGTGCTTCTGTGAGACCACAGGCAGCCGCCTTCTACAGATTGGTGGTATTTTGGCCTCCACAGGAATCCTATAACTGGCTCTCAGCAGTCTGGTTTCCTGTGATCCTGGCCACTACTGAGGCTTTGTTCATTCCCCGCTGCCTGCGCACACCTTCACTCTCTCTGCAGCTGTCTTGTACCCTCCCCTGTCTGGACTAGAAGCCTCTGGCAGGGTTGGGGAAGGGGCATCCTTTTGCTCTGCTGGCATCAATAGGCACTGCTGGCCCAGGCCTGGGACAGTGCTATCTCCCAGGGCTTGCAAAGGACAGTAAGGGCTGGCGGGTGAGGTAGGGCTGAGGGCAGGGGCGGCTGTCACTGGAGAGCATTTATTATTGCAGTGTGCCAGCTAAACCCATAACCTATTCCATAAAAGTTTTTTTTTTTAATCTCGCATGATCTGAGAGAATAGCCCAGCTGCTATCTTTGGCTTGCCTCCATTTCTTACTCCCATTCATAAAATCTTTAAAGAAGGCCATGTGCTGCTTCCTCACAGAGCAGATCAAGTTGTGCTCCATTCTGGAATGAACTAAATGTCTACGCAGGTGGCTAGAGAGGCCATGCACAGTCTGGCTGTCCTAACTCTCCCTACCTAGCCATCCTCCACTGTCAACCAATAAATCATATGCTCAGCCTCTCTGGAGACCCAGCCAGGGCAGGAGCTGGGGGATCACAAATGCTCACTAAGTTTCTGACACTTGTGGGATGAGCATTCACAGCAGTCTAAGAGACTCATGGCTGATAGCAATTTATGTTTTGCCGAGGCTCAAATTCAAACATTAAATCCCATGACACTAGTATTTGGGAGCTAGTCATTAATAAGAGAGCCTAGCTAGCTTTGTCAGTAACCTTAAAAACATTATCATGCTTTTCTTAATTTTCCAGGAACTGTACAAATTGCTTGCTATACATCATTTCATTGAACCATGATTATCCCCATTTTATAGATGAGAAAACTAAGATTCCCAGAAGTTAAGAAATTTTCTCCAGCTCGTAGTCAGTGAGATTGAGTAAGACCATAGAGCTAGTACATGTGACTGAGTAGATCACATAGCTCAGTAGTGTGATGTGAGCTAGTTCATGTGACTGAGATCCAAGAGTAAGGGTGAGTCGGAAAGATCACAGGCTAGCTGGTGAAGAGTTGGACTCCAGATCTGTCTTACTCTGAAACTCAAGTAGTTACCCATCTGAGTTCTGCCTCCTCTACCATTCTCTCCTGACTTTGGGCATGTGGCAATGAAAAAGACGTCACACAATTTTGTTACCATGTGGAAAATGGCCCTAGGTACTTGAAACAAACACCTTTAGTGAGCACTGAAAAGATTATGTGATTGTGGTTTAAGAATACACAAGGATTACACTTGGCTCTGAATAGAAATACAAATCTGGAAAAGGCCAGGAGTCTGGTTTAAAACAACTCTACTTTCATGAATTTGAGAATTTTTAAAGATGAGGGTGCCAAGGGTTTTTATATACACAGAGAGAGAAACGGAGGTCAAAATATTATATACATATTAGTATCTATATATATGGATATCAGTATACAGATAAGACATATTTCTGGCTCTCAAAAATACAATAGCATCAGCATAGCATGAGAAAGAAAAATGAAAGCTCAATTATGCAGTGATGATTGTGCACTAAAGGCGTTTGGGACTAAAGTGCATTGAAAAAAAAAAAAAGAAGTGCATTGAAGCCTTTGGAGTACGTGCCTGAAAAAGAAAATGTGAGTGAAGCCTTCAAATATGAACACAGTTTAGGTGGCTGGAAGGGAAAGGAACAGCTTTCAGGTGGATGAAACAAACTGAAACAAAACTAAGAGGAAAAAATGAGCATAACACACATGGGAAATTTTAATCAAGATTGTAAGCTCCCTGGGGGCAGGAAGGTGTCTTAGTTTTTTCACAGTTCTAGCTCCAGAGACTAGCACATGATGGACACTCAGAAATTATTAGTTGATGAAAGAAGAGGGGAAAGAAAATAAAGAGAGGAGCAAGAGAGAGAACTCAAATGAAAAAGGACAGAGAGACAGAGTAGAAACGTCTGACCACAAAAGAAGGTGTGTGTTGGAAGTAGAGAGGAACAAGGTTGGTACGGTTGGGTGGAACAGAGAGGGAAACGGCCTTGACCAAAGTCAGGACAAAGAGTCTGATTTAAAGAAATGGGCAACAGACCTAGAAAGCAAATTTAGGGCTGTCAAAAGGGAAAGGGAGTGGAGGGAGGGATAGATTAGGAGTTTGAGATTAGCACATACACGCATATGTATAAAATAAAAACAAGGACCTACTAAATGGCACAGGGAATTCTACTTGATATTTTGTAATAACCTATAAAGGAAAAGAATCTGAAAAAGAATAGATAGGTAGATAGATATGTAAAAAAAAAATTAAGCTGCTTAACTTCTCTGAAGCCTCAGTTTCTTCCTCTGTAAAATTAAGCCCACTTCATAGGGTTGCAAAAGAAATTAGATGAGATAATGTATGTACATACGCTCAGCACAATGAGAACTCAATGAATCGTAGTTTGTTATTATTGTTACTACTACCATTTACCATTTATTAATATGAAAATTAGCTAACTCAAAAATAAATCCAACTACAATTCATTCGGAGTGGTAAAAAAAAATTTACCACACTTTAATACAGTAGTTGAACATGTGTTTATTATTCTGAACAACAGAATATGTATCTTATTTTGAGGCCCAGAAAGGTGTAAAAACTAGAAACTCAGAGCAAAAAGTAAATGGAAAACTTGAGTTAATTTCATATTCTTCAATCCCTTGGGAGAAGGCAATGGCAACCCACTCCAGTGTTCTTGCCTTGAGAATCCCAGGGACAGCGGAGCCTGGTGGGCTGCCATCTATGGGGTCGCACAGAGTCGGACATGACTGAAGTGACTTAGCAGCAGCAGCAGCAATCCCTAGAGGTTCAGTCATTTGAGGAGCAAGTATAGGATATGTGTGTGTGTGTGTGTGTGTGTGTGTGTGTGTGTGTGTGTCCAACAATCTCCCTGTCCTTTCAACCTCAAACAGCCTATGGAAGCACCCAGAGGTCAGCACCCTGGGAAGGGCTGGCACCTTTCTTTCTGAAAAGGTCCTTCTCCACTTGTTTTAGGAGAATTAGAAGGGAGGAGGTTGTTTTTCTATTTTGTATGTGTGGTAAAATGTCTTTTCTGTTATGAAATAATGGTAATCATAAATTGTAGCTTTTAAGTGGTGTTACACTGCAACCCTAAAAAAAGAAAAGGCCATTCCACTGTTTCCCCTCCAGATGTCCTTCTGGCACTTTACACATCTCTCAATAATTGAGGAGACACACGTGTTTTCCTTCTACAAAAGGGAATATCTAGGCATGCAGAACCTAGGCCACCCCGAATCGCTGTCCTAATATCCTTTGCAAAATTCCTCCATCTTCTCAAAGTTTCACCTTTTTCCTGTCTTCCCACAGCTCAAGTCCTATCAGAGACAAATCCTAGAGAGCCACACTGAGAATGCAGGTCTGTTTCAAAGGGTTACTTGACTTAGGCTATAAAAAGCAGTCAGAGACATTGAATGCTAAATATTTGAGGATGGATGAATGGTTAGAGGAATAGAAGGAGGAAAGAAAGCACCTTAAAATCAACCACATCATCTGATAAAATCAAGAAAATTATCTGTTATGGGGAAAGAGGCATGAAAAAGAACAGTTGAATTGTTAAAAGCTGAATCTGGATTTCAAAGAGAAATTTTTTTTTATAAAACTAAGGCAATTTCATTGCAAAACAGACTCTATTTTCCAAAAAGAAGAAGAAATAAAATCTTCCAACCTTTTGAATCCCCAGTCTGACTCCCTAGAAGTAACCATGCTTTATATTAATATCTTCTAATATATCCTCCTAAGAATTGTCCTGCATTTAAAAGAATATAGGTGTGAATATATGTGTATGTGTGTGTGTAAATCTTCTTGAATTATTTCTAAACCTATTACTGAAAAAAGTTTTTTTAATTCGGATTTTTTTAAAAAAAGCTTTTTTACTGAAGCATAGTTTATTTATATTGTTGTGTAATCTCTGCTCTACAGCAAAGTGACTCTGATACATATAGACATTCTTTTTAAAGTCCTGATTCTAAAAGCAAAACTTTCTACTAACAAGAAGTAAAAGCCTTACACAGAACAATCTCAGGCCTTCACAAGAGTCAGCAAAAGTCCAGGTATGCTGTGAAACAGAAATAATCAAATGCTTCAAAATATTTAATTTCCTATTCCAGGAATGTGAAACAGGTGTAATTAAAATAACACTTTTAATTAAGTGACCTCTCTTGACCAACCATCTGTGAATAATTCAGATTTCCTCCTTATTATTACTGTAAAATTAAAACGAGGTCATATAAACAGGAAGATCCTCTTTAACTATCTTTAAGCACCAGCAATATATATTTTCCACCAGTTAAAATCCTTAATGATACAAAAAATCTGTCAAGCATAACTCCCCCAATTCATTTGCCTGAAACCATCAATATTTTATCATGCACTTGCAGTTGGCTTTAATTTAACAGTCCAGGTTACTAATCAAACAAAACACCCAAGTCATTAAAAGTTAGCGTGCCATTTAGAAAGTGCATTTCACGTTTATTAAAATATCTTTCATGCAGCCATTAGAAACCTAAAGTTTTAATTACAATCAGATATTTAGTTCTACTCCTGTTATGCATTTGGCACTCTCTTGCAACTGCCCTGATTAATCTTCCAGACCAAGTTCATCCATTACCTCCTGAAATTATTTTCCTCTCAACTTCAGAATTCATCTTTCTAGCCCACCCCCTACAAAGAAGCAAAATGCATTTTAAAGGTGTGTAAAATAACTACCCAAAAGATGACTCATTTAAAAGATTTCATTTCAAATGTAATTTATCCTTCATAAAGGACCAAAGAGGTATCATTCAGAAAGACAAATTGAAATTGAAAATTAGCTCTTCATGTCTTTATTGTCAGTTTTCATTATTTATTTTTCTTTCTAAAGATCAGAAAAGCTCAACAAGCATTTTCCTACAATTTTCTAACTGTGTGATTCAATTAACTCTTATTTTTCTTCAAGCTTTTCAGTCTTCCTTACTCTTATTCCTGCCCTGACTTGCTCTAAAGTTCCATGAAAGAGGAATCAATATTTTTAAATGACACAAATGAACTTCTTTATACAACAGAAACAGACTTACAGACTTTAAAAACAAACTTATGGTTACCAAAGGGGAAACATAGTGGGGGAGGGATAAATCAGGAGTTCGGAATTAACATACACACACTACTATATATAAGATAAATAACCAACAAGGACCTACTGTATAGCACAGGGAACTCTACTCAATATTCTGTGATAACCTATAAGAGAAAAGAATCTCAGAAAGAATTAATATATGTGTATGTATAACTGAATCAATGTACTGTACACTTGAAACTACCACAACATTGTAAATCACCTATACTCCAATAAATTTAAAAAAAAATTTTTTTAATAAAGTTTGATGAAAGATTACTGACATATAAAACATCAGATTCCATATGTAATCTAGATCTTGAGAATTACAGCATTTAGATTCTCCATCAGTCATATTTGCTGCACACTAAAAAGACATTTTAGATGAGATTTCAAGCCAACAGCAAGTATACTCACTTCTAAGAGTCACACCAATGAAAATTGTGGGACTTGCAATTGAGATGAAGGCCCCCAGTTACACAGGTATGAATGGAATTGAGAGTCTATTCAAAAAACAATGCGAGTGGTTAGTCACTCAGTCATGCCTGACTCTTTGCAACCCTTTGGACTGTAGCCCACCAGGCTCCTCTGTCCACGGGATTTTTCAGGCAAGAATACTGGAGTGGCTTGCCATTTCTTTCTCTTAAGGGATCTTCCTGACCCAGGGATCAAACCCATGTCTCCTGTGTCTCCAGCATTGCAAGCAGATTCCTTATCCACTGAACCACCAGGGAAGCCTTTAGGATATGCTTTAAAGACTAAAAGCATCTTGCATCTATCAAGCTATCGCAAACATAAATCTGTAAAAGCCATGTGCATGTCTGACTTTAGTCATGTCTGACTCTTTGCAACCCCATGGACTGTAGCCCACCAGGTTCCTCTGTCCATGGGATTCTCCAGGCAAAAATACTGGAATGAGTTACCAGAGAATCTTCCTGACCCAGGGATCAAACTCACATCTCCAATGTTGCCTGCATTGGCAGATGGGTTCTTTACCACCGGCACCACCTGGGAAGCCCAATAAAGGCCATAATTCTAAATAATATATGATTATGTTAAATATGGACTTTCCAGTGTCACTAATAGTAAAGAATCCACCTGCCAACACAGGGGAGATAAGAGACACAGGTTCTATCCCTGGGCTGGAAAGATCCCCTGGAGGAGAACATAGCAACCCACTCCAGTATTCTTTCTTGGAGAATCCCATGGACAGAGGAGTCTGGCAGGCTATGCTCCATAGGGTGGCAAAAAGTCAGACACAACTGAAGCAACTTAGCATGCAAACATCATCGGTGCCCGGGTTAGGGTCCAGTCATGTTCCCTAGGACTTGTGTTCCACATTGCTTGATTCCATGCTCTGAACCAAGTTGCCTTTTTCATAAGAACTAGCCTGTGGTTGTAGTACAGTAGCCTTTGTAATAGCTTCTTGTCCACTGAAATTTAAGAGCTCTTTTTATTTTGAATTATCTTTGTTCCTTTCAGTCAAAGTTGATGGAGTGTCCATCAATTCAATTCTCTTAAAAACTTTGTGGGATTTCTATGAATTTCACTGGAATGTACTTCATTAAATAAAAGCCACATCAACAAATCTCTTTAATATCTTTAAATATATTTAATCTCTTTAATTCTCTGCCTTGGGCTGAATCAGAGTGATTCATAATTATTCTGCCTTGGGCTGAATAATTAGAAGCCTTTTTTCTAGTTCTAGACATATTTTTAAATCTTTCTAGAAGATTAACAAAGGGTCTTACAGCCATATTATTTATATGATCTTACTTTAAAGGTCGTTACCAATAGAGAAGAAGGAATGAGAAAGTTTTATTTTCAAACCCATTAAATCCCAAGTCCTTATAGTTCCTTTAAAAATTGTTTGAATACAGCAAAAGTTCTTTTTTTTTTTTCTTTTTTCACACTTAAGTCTCTCCATCCAAAACTTTGGTGGCTCAGTCAGTAAAGAATCCACCTGAAATGCGAGAGACCTGGGTTTGATCCCTGGGTTGGGAAGATCCCCTGGAGGAGGGCATGGCAACTCACTCCAGTATTCTTGCCTGGAGAATCCCCATGGACAGAGGAGCCTGGCAGGCTACAGTCCATGGGGTTGCAGAGAGCCAAACATGACTGAGTGATTAAGCACAGCACATCCATACCTTATTATCAGTGGCCCAAAGAAACCAACTGGCCCCTTTAGAATGCTGCCAGTAAATCTGAGCCAAACCACCAGTTTGTCAGCTTGTTCTATTTTCCCACATTACTGCAGACAACAATATTGTCTAACTTTCCTCTATTATACAAGGATCACATTTTTTCCAACCTCCAAAACCAACTTTCTCCCTCCTAGGATTCACCAGCTTTTATCTTCAATGGTCTTCCAGATTTTATCAATAGGCTCCTCAAGGCCTTCTAGCTTCTGCTTACTGCCTAGTCCCAAAGCCATACATTTTATGGTTTTAGTAGAGAAGCACCCCACTTCCAGGTACCAAATTCTAATTTTCTATCACACCATACACTGAATAACTTAAGACAATAAGTTATTGTCTTAAGTTAATGATGTATATATTCGTCATTATATTTCATGAATCTGTGAGTCAAGAATTCAATCAAGACTCAGTTGGACAATTCCTTTGTTCCACATGAAATCAACTGCCATCAATGAGTCACTGGGTGGTATTCAGCTGATGGGCTGGTTGGAAGGTCCGTGATGGCTTCATTTGCATGTTTATAGCCTTTGTGGAGATGGCTAGAAGGTTGAGTTCAGCTAGGACTGTCTTACACTGAGGCCCCAGCATGGTGGTCTCAAAGTATATGGACTTCTTACATGGTAGCTCAGGACACTTAGAGAAATTTTTCCTATAAAGGGGAAGTAGAGGTTGCCAGTCTCATACTAGAAACTGGCACATTGTCACTTCTGCTATATCCTATTGGTCAAGCAACCATAGAGCCCAGATTTAAGGAGCAGAGACATAGATTTTACCTCTTAGTGGGAGGAGTGTTCAAAAATATTGCAGACATCTTTAATCTATGACAAATACTATGAGCTAGGCATTCTTATTCTCATTCTACAAAGAAAACTAAACTTAGAAAGGATAGGTAATTTTCCCAAAGTCATACAGTTATGGTAACGCTAGAATTCCAACCTAATCATCTATCTGTATGGAAAAGTAAATAAATTACCTAACAACTCCCAAAAAGTAGTGATTATAATAGCATCATCTTCTGCAGAAACAAGGTATATGTCTATGTGGCCCTGCTGTCCATCAGCTCAGGATACAAGCTTCCTCCCTTCCTTTCATCCCTGCTCTCAGGTCGATTTATAGAAGTTATACTTCCTGAATGTTCATAAAAGAACAAATGATCACATACTACAAATGTCTTAGAAAGGTAATGTCCAAGTCCATTTATGAAGGTATGTCTGACAAATCCAACCTGACAGTATGATCTCTCAGAGGTGGAGGATATAATGAGACTACTACTACTCTTCTGGACCAACATGGAGAGTATTGCTGAGGATGAAGTAACAGGAACCTTGGGGAGCAAGGGATTTTGTCATCCTGGAGTGATGACCATTATGGAAAGGAGAGCTGATATAGTCAGAGGCAAGCCCTCTTGCCCTATGGCAGGAAGAAAACATAGCTGTGGGTCCACAGTCTGTGGTCCTACAAGGGGAGATTTTGCAGGAAGGATGGGACTTTCAACAATAAAAATCAGACCTAACTTCCAGAAATTATTCCTGGAAAGAAAAAAAGAGAGCAAGGATCAATGTGCCCACATATATAGTGTCCTAGAAAGTTCAGATTTAGAATATACATACCACAGACGGGGTCAAGGGACCCATGGTCAAAATTACATGCAAAATTTGGCACAGATCAAATGGGAATTGTGTCAGGAAGGTTGAAGCCCAGCATGCACAGAAAGTGAAAGTCAAAGTCACTCAGTCGTGTCTGATTCTTTGTGACCCCAAGGACTATACAGTCCATGGAATTCTCCAGGCCAGAATACTGGAGTGGGTTCCCTTCCCTTAGTTCCCTTCTCCAGGGGATCTTCCCCACCCAGGGATTGAACCCAGGTCTCCCACATCGCAGGTGGATTATTTACAAGCTGAGCCACTAGGGAAACCCCCAGAATGCACAAATGATGCAAAAGACAGTAAATAAAAGTAAGACTTTTGTGTGATTTTGTTTGGGGCAGGAACATGGAAGATGTAAATCTGTCAAATAGAGATTATGGTGCGATGTTAGCAGATCATAGAGAAAGTAGAACTGCTCAACTTCTATTTTGATTCTTTTCTTTAAAGAGAATGGGCATCTGGCTGTAAAGAGAAGCATAAATATTGAAAAAGCTGAAGCCCAGGTGGAAGAGATGATGTTGAACAAAGTTCTCATTTTCTGTCAAAAACGAGTTCCTCTCTTCCTAAGAATCCAGTATAGTTGAATAGACGAAGAGTTGGGACACTGTAAATGCAAGATTCTCCTCTGCACAATTTAGGCTGCCAATGAAAACCTGTGCCAGTCAGCTCTCAGAGTGCAAGGCTCACAGGTGTGTCCCAGGGATCTATAGATAATACAGGAAGTCAGAATCCAGTGGGGCTGGGGACAAAGAGGCTTATATAGTGATTATTAACTGGTACAAAATTTCTTTGGAGGTAATGGAAATGTTCTGGAATTAGTGGTGACAGTTTTCACAACCTTGGGAATATATTAGGTTGGCCAAAAAGTTTGTTTGGGGGAAAACCCAAACAAACTTTTTGGCCAACCTTATACTAAAAAACCCCTGAATTACATACTTTGAAGGATGACTTTTATGGTATATGCATTATATCTTAATTTCTTTTGAAGAATACATTATCACATTTTTACCAACCTGAGTTCCAAGTTTCTTTTCTGTGTCTACCTATCCAAAATTTTAAAAAGCTAATGACCAGGACACATTCCTGTCAGCTAAAGAACAAAGCCAAATTCCATTTTGAAAGTTCTTATTCTTTGTGAATGATAACAAAACAAACAAAACAGTTTGCTTTTTACTTTTATGGGGAAAGTAAAGGAATATAACCAAATCTAGTGTGTTTTTGAAGAAAGCATTTTGTGCTCATTTTTTTAAGCAAAAAAAATGAGAGCAAAAGATGGAATCACAACTGTGGCAATATTACACTAAATTGCCCATCACCAAAAAACTAGATGGGATAATAAATTGGCTAAAGTAGTGATCCCAGTTCACTAGTAACTCTTTAGGAACCAACTGCACATACAATTGTTGAAAGAGAGATAAGAAAGAGCTAGAATGGGAAAGTCTTAGTGACTTTAGCAGAGATGGTTTTAAAAGAAGCAGCAGAATGATGGAGCTGCTGTGCTATGAATGCATCTGAGTTGTGAAACCTAGAGTCCAGTTTAGTTTAGGGGAGGAAGGATAATGGTCCTACTCTAGTCTGTGTGGATCAGAATATCTGGAGCAGAAGCCTGGAAGGGAGGAGAGCTTGGGAGAGAAGGGATACATGTATATGTGTGCCTGAGTCCCCTTTGCTGCTCACCTGAAACTACCACAATATTGTTGATTGGTTATACCCCATTACAAAATAAAAAGTTTTTTTAAATTTTTTTAATTTCTAAAAAAGAATATCTAAAGCACTATAAGCCATTCTGAGTGCCACCATCCCAGAGGATCACATGCAAACTAGAACCTGATGGAATACTAAAGGTCTGACACCATGACATAAGTTAAACCATTAAAAGGACAGATACTATTTAGCTTAGAAAAGAAAAGGAAAAAGAGAAACCTAAAAGTTCTCTTTTTAAAAAAATTATCAGAAAGACTCAGTTTTTTGACTCTTCATGACTTTTATTAGCAACATCTCAGAAAAAGAAAAAAGCTAAGGTTGCCAAACATTTGAGGCCTGAGTTGAATAACCTCAGACAAACTAGGTACATTACCAGAAGTCACAGTTAACTGATATCACAAATAAATGTGAAGGAGCAAGAAAAATGGGGGCCTTCACTTAAAAGTGGAAGCAGAACATGGCCACAGGGAGAAGGGAAAAGACAGTCAATGGAGACATATGCTTGGTGATTCCTCAGGCATGTCCCAGAGGTCTGTATTATTTAAATGTCTCCAAATAGTTAGCAGACATTTTGTCCAAACCAAAAAGCCCATGAGATATTTGGTTCGTAAGACAAGTTGTCTATGCCAAAAGAAGTTTGAAGCTTCAGTTCAGTTCAGTTGCTCAGTCGTGTCCGACTCTTTGGGACCCCACGGACTGCAGCACACCAGGCGGCCCTGCCCATCACTAACTCCCGGAGTTTACTCAAACTCAAGTCCATTGAGTCAGTGATGCCATTCAACCATCTCATCCTCTGTCTTCCCCTTCTCCTCCTGCCTTCAATCTTTCCCAGCCATCAGGGTCTTTTCAAATGAGTCAGTTCTTCACATCAGATGGCCAAAGTATTGGAGTTTCAACTTTAGCATCAGTCCTTCCAATGAATATTCAGGACTGATTTCCTTTAGGATGAACTGGTTGGATCTCCTTGCAGTCTAAGGGACTCTCAAGAGCCTTCTCCAATACCACAATTCAAAAGCACCAATTCTTTGGCACTCAGCTTTCTTTATAGTCCAACTCTCATATCAATACATGACTACTAGAAAAACCATAGACTTGACTAGACAGTCCTTTGTTGGCAAAATAATGTCTCTGTTTTTTAATATGCTGTCTAGGTTGGTCATAACTTTTCTTCCAAGGAGCAAGCGTCTTTTAATTTCATGGCTGCAGTCACCATCTGCAGTGATTTTGAGCCCAAAAAATAAAGTCTGACACTGTTTCCCCATCTATTTCCCATGACGTGATGGGACCGGATGCCATGATCTTCGTTTTCTGAATGTTGAGCTTTAAGCCAACTTTTTCACTCTCCTCTTTCACTTTCATCAAGAGGCTCTTTAGTTCTTTGCTTTCTACCATAAGGGTGGTATCATCTGCATATCTGAGGTTATTGATCTTTCTCCCAGAAATCTTGATACCAGCTTGCACTTCATCCAGCCCAGCGTTTCTCATGATGTACTCTGCATATAAGCTAAATAAGCAGGGTGACAATATGCAGCCTTGACATACTCCTTTTCCTATGTGGAACCAGTCTGTTGTTCCATGTCCAGTTCTAACTGTTGCTTCCTGACCTGCATATAGATTTCTCAAGAGGCAGGTCAGGTGGTCTGGTACTCCCATCTCTTTCAGAACTTTCCAGTTTGTTGTGATCCTCACAGAGGCTTGGTCTGTCCAAAGCATCCATGAATATAGTTGGTCCATTACAAACAGTTGGGACAGGACCAAATATCAAGGGCCTTCGGCATAGACCAAATGTCCTATAAATGTTTTGGACAGAACCAAATGGTCCTGCAAATATCAAAGACATTCGGGGGTAAATCAACATCTTACGAATGTTTTTAACAAGAGCAAATGTCCTTCAGGAACCAAATAATTCTTAGGCAGCCAGAACATGATTAGTTTTACCACCTGATATTTGGAAACCACTCTTCTAGAGAGCACTATGATCATGTCACATATGTCCTTAAAAATCCTGTCATTCCCTGTAATTGCCAAAAATAAAATTCAAAAAATTTAACTTGACTTCAGAACTCTACCCAGGATGACCCAGTTCTACTTTTAAAATTTTATCTCCCTTTCCTTCCCATCACCAGTCTTGCTCTCTAACCAAACTCCTGTATGTATTACTCAGCCAGAATACATCTCTATTTGCTCCCTCTGCACATCTGTTTATTCCATTCCCTCTACCTGGAACACTTGTTCTCTTTGCATCCACCCACCCATCACCAAATCTGCTATTCATCCAATCCACCTTGAAGCAAAGGATCAAAAGTCTATTATGAGTTCTTTTTGGATTATTCCATGCTAAAAGTATTCTATCATCCACATCCCTCTCAATTCTCAATCATTAAGTTACAACTTAGGTCTCAGTTTCTTTATCTGTAAAACTATAACTACCAACTTCATAGACTTCTTTGAAGATTGACTTTATAAATGTGAAGCACCTAGAATAGTGTAAGAATATATGAGCTCTATAATTTATCATTATTCTTATTAGCTGTATGATTCTTTTTACAGAAGGAAGTTAGTATGACAAATCATAGTCTCCACCGCTACAGTTGGTCCTGAAGCTATAACCGATACCATCCATTTATGATTCTCCATCATTAATTCTAGATCCCTCTCCCTTTGGCTAGCTACTGCTGGTTTAGGTCGCTTGCCTGCTGGGTAACATAGCCAGTATAGGTATTCCGGCAGTTGCCATTAGTGTATATTTCAATATTACATTCAGGAGATGGGAAAACAACCACAGGAAAGGTCCATGAATCAACGGGAGCCATTGTGAGTTAGTTTCCATTTGTCATCTGACCACCATAAGCCCCCACTTTTGACTACCAGACCTTGCTAGCATTTTCAGAAATCAGATCAGATCAGTCGCTCAGTCGTGTCCGACTCTTTGCGACCCATGAATCGCAGCACGCCAGGCCTCCCTGTCCATCACCAACTCCCGGAGTTCACTCAGACTCACGTCCATCGAGTCTGTGATGCCATCCAGCCATCTCATCCTCTGTCGTCCCCTTCTCCTCCTGCCCCCAATCCCTCCCAGCATCAGAGTCTTTTCCAATGAGTCAACTCTTCGCATGAGGTGGCCAAAGTACTGGAGTTTCAGCTTTAGCATCATTCCTTCCAAAGAAATCCCAGGGCTGATCTCCTTCAGAATGGACTGGTTGGATCTCCTTGCAGTCCAAGGGACTCTCAAGAGTCTTCTCCAACACCACTTTTTCTCAAAAGCATCAATTCTTCGGCGCTCAGCCTTCTTCATAGTCCAACTCTCACATCCATACATGACCACAGGAAAAACTATAGCCTTGACTAGATGAACCTTTGTTGGCAAAGTAATGTCTCTGCTTTTGAATATGCTATCTAGGTTGATCATAACTTTCCTTCCAAGGAGTAAGCGTCTTTTAATTTCATGGCTGCAGTCACCATCTCTAGCATTTTACTTCCCAGGAAATTAGGATTAGTACAGAGCCAGTATCTAGTAAAACCCAGAGGTCTTTTACTCAATGCACATTTATTCTAGCAGATAGGCACCAGTCCCATTAGGACTGGTGAGAAGCCTTGAGAGGAGATTTACAGAATATACTTGTGGCAACAATACAAAGTCCTTCCCAAGGTGACCCAGCTGCCCTTCAATCAAGGAACTCTGAGTCTGTGAACTGGCTCAGTCTGGAAAATGGGTGACTGGCCATGACTCTCCATTGTGGCAACTCAAATCAGGTTGCTGACCAGCAGATGTGGAGTTTGTATTGTTGTTGCTTTCTGCTATATGAATGTAGCAATATTCTAGAAGAATGCCCATCGCTTTCTTTCATGATTACACCATGATCACTTGGCTTCTGTGGGAGAACCCTGTGGACCAAAACATTCTGATTACCAGTCACCCTCCTATCCTTACCTGTAAAGTTTACTGAGTGACCTGGAGCTAGTTCACAGCAAACAGCCTGCTGGATTCCTGCAGCAACTTGTAGGGGAATGAGTACCAACGGGCCTCTGCCCACTGTTAAGTAGCCATACCAGCAGGGAAAAAAGAAAAAGAAAAAAAGCGTGCTGAAACCAGAAAGAGAAGCTCCTTCCTCGCCTATGCTGTGCAGTATCCCTCCAGCACCCTCCATTGTGAAAGCCTAATATTGTACCAGATGACAAAGAAAAAATGATTACCTAGTCCAGCTCCAAAATCACAAGGTAAAAAAAAAAAAAAGTGGATTTGGAGCTAAGAGATAATAAGCTGATAACTGGCACATATGCTCACTGCTCTGAGACTTTGATCCCTTGCTTGATACTATGCCGAGGTAGTTCTGGCCTTTCTATCTCCTGCAATGTGGCAGTCATCACTCTTCCCAAGCTTCCAGGGGCCATCCAGCACTGTACAGAGAGTGGCTTCAAGAGCCCTTGCCAGAACATTAAATACTGAACCACAGGCAAGTATATTCATTGTAGCAAACTCTTGCCTTATCTAACTCTATAATCTATACGCTCCCAGGCCATCACTCTCAAAACCCAATCCCAGGTTAATATACCAGTATTAGCATTATTACATGCTCAGCCTCTGGTCAGGGAACAAAGATTCCATAAGCCACATAGCATGGTCAAAAATTTTTTAATTAAATAAAATTTAAAAGAAAGATGTGGAACACACACATAAATATACACAATGGAGTATTACTCAGGCATGAAAAAGACTTTCCAATGCCATTTGCAGCAACACAAATGGACCTAGAGATTATCAAGCCAGAGAAAGGCAAGTATCATATGCTATCACCCATATGTGGAATCCAATTTTAAAAAATAATACAAATGAGCTTATTCATAAAACAGAGATACTTACAGATATTGAAAACAAACTTAATGGTTACCAAAGGCAAACTGTGGGGGAGGCATAAATCAGGAGCTTGGATTAATATACACACACTACTATATATAAGATAGATAACTAACAAGGACTGTACAGCACAGGGAACTCTATCAATATTCTGTGATAACCTATATGAGAAAAGAACCTAAAAAAGAATGAATATATGTATATGCATAAAAAAATCACTTTGCTGTACACCTAAAACTTACCCAACATTATAAATCAACTATAGTCCTATAAATTTTTTTTTAAAAATTCACCTTTCAACCCTTCAATGATCTTCTACACCAGCTTTCTACAAATAGTTGGCTCAGTTTTTCCAAATTCCTGTAGTTACATGGAAGGAGATATTTCAAAACACTAATTTTTGTCATCTATTAGTAGAATATAGAATGATTTTGCTTTCTTTTTTACATTAGTCTGTGTTTTTTCCAAAGTTTCTACAATGAACATGTATTACATCTATAATCAGCAAGGGAAAAAACTGCTGGACTGGATTTTTTTTTTTCACCTCATCCCAATGTTCCATCACTAACACCTTCTCTATATCTCCACCTCAGCCCTTCCTGCTAAATAATCTTTGAAAAGATAAAGTATTGCTAGCATAATATAGCTAAGCCAAGCAATGAGGGCCAGTCACTATCAGCAATGGAGAGTTTTATTATCTTATATTTCATTTGCCCTAAGAAATCTGAAGGACCTGAAAAGTCAAGTGCTATTTCTCCAGGGTGAAACTGGAACCCCGGAGGGAAGAATACCAATGTTGTGGGGCAGGAGAGGAAAAAAGGAGATCCACCCAGGGTGACTCTCTGGATGGACTGTTGGACAAATCTCTGCAGAAAGTTGATAAAATAAAAATTGGTGCCCTCATGTGGACTTGGTGTGCAATCATGAATATGTACTCATATTGATCAATCAGCTATTACAAGTATAAATAAGGACTAACAAACAAACAAAAAACCCACAGTCTGAACAATCATATGATAAGTAACAAATGAGAGTTTCAAAAAAATAAGTGTCAATACCTATAGCACAGGGAACTCTGCTCAGTGTTACATGGCAGCCAGGATGCCAGGGGAATTAGGGAGGAGAATGGATACATGTGTATCTATGGCTGAGTCCCTTTGCTGTCCACCTGAAACTATCACAACATTGGTAATGGGCACAATCACAACAATGTTAACACAACATTGTTAATTGTTACAAGATTAAAAGTTTTTAAAAGATAAAAAATAATTTTTAAAATGAGTGTCAAGGAAGACATCTGATTCTTTTTTCCTATGATCATTGCCTTCCCTCTCATCCAGCTCTGAGGTATTTTAGAAACCAAGAAAAAAAAGTAGCATATGTGTGTGTGTGTGTGTACCATACATATAAAAATGGGACACTTTTGAAACAACTGCTCTCCTTTTAAGTCATATCCAATCCTAGCCTGTGCCAATAGACTGCAATGGGCAACACCCTAGCCTACACAGGTTTCAAATAATCACCACAATAAAGGATAAAACATTCCTCTATCTTCTAGCAGGACTGCAAATAATCCTCAAGATAATCATGTTGAGACCATGACTAATTTATTTTTCACATTAATATAGAAAGCTTTGACAATTTTCTTCATTCTGATGTGACATATTCTTGGTTCCAAAACTCTTTTCTTGTGATTAACTTCTCTCTCTCCTGTGGTCATGAAGCCCATTTCTCCTTGTTCTCTTCTTGGAGAGTAACAGTTGCTTAGCCTTTTCCCCAGAAGCACTTTATTGTTAGAGTCTACCATGAGATTACTTATCCATTCTTTAAACAAAGTAATCCATGTTTATGTGACTCTTCCTCAAACATTTCATTTTCCCATTCCAATCAAATTTATCGTTTCCCTTTTAATCTACTCCAAATTTTCTCTGTCCCCTAAACCAAATCAAGTATGTGAACTTCTGGGTGATTTCTAAGCATCACACATTCCCTATTATAAATGAAGGAAATACAGAACTGTAAAGGGATTTCCCTGATGTCCTGGAATACGTGGCTATGCTGAAGCAGACTGTAAGAACTGCCTTTTTTTTTTTTAGCCCTGGACAAGTGGAAGAGCAAGTTATGCCACGTGTGAAAGCCGTTGATACTTGGTAAAGTGGCGCCATCTAGTGCCTACATCCGCAAGAGAAGGGTAGGAAGAAAACTGTAGATCAATTACAGCGCAAAATGACAACTCCAGAAACTGACAGGGCCAAGGCAATTTAATAACAATAGGTCGATTGACTCCGGGGACCATAATTCTTAGTCTATCGACTGGGTCACTGGAGCAGCTTAACAACTAATATAGCCTTTTTCCAGAGAGAAACACACTGTTCTGAGTGTGCTAGAGAGGTTTACAAAGAGGAGCAAGAGACAAACTCCAACCCCTTCATGCCTGGCTCTGCTGTAGTGTTTGCACCCTTCCTTTTTTTTTTTCTTTTCCATATAATCATGACATCATCTTATAAGGCAAGTATTATCATCCCCATTTTACAGATGAAAAACTGAGGCCAAGAGAGGCCAAAATCTTACCTTAGGTTTCAAACCCACTTTCTCTCTTTTGCACTACCCCAGAGAGAACGTATAGGACAACACCTCAGCACCTTTCCTACCCATCATTCTCCACATGGAGGACCGGGGAGACTGCTGGTCCAGTACTACCACCAGGGAGTCCACACTGTGATGTACAACTCTGCTGAAAGACGCCAACGGGGCAACCTGAAGACATGGAGTCAAGAGGACAAACACTGGCCTAGCATAAAAGCGTTTCCTGTAGCCCAGTTTGAACATCACTTTTTTGTTGCCACTGTTTTCGTCTGCCTTTAAATCAGTGGCTCCTAGATGCCAGGGGCTATACTCTTGATATGTCATGCTAAGTTGCTTCAGTCATGTCCGACTCTGCAACCCCATGGACTGTAGCCCACCAGGCTCCTCTGTCCATGGGATTTTTCCAGGCAAGAATACTGGAATGGGTTGCTATTTCCTTCTCCAGGAGATCTTCCCAACCCAGGAACAGAACCTGGGTCTCCCCCATTGCAGGCAGATTCTTTACCATCTGAACCACCAGGGAAGCCCAGAGTATTTTACGATATTACCTTTTCATTCATGTATGATATTACATTTTTAATTCAACCAGTAGATCTACTTGGTAAATGAATCAATGAGGCCATTGGAAAAAAGTATATAAAACAGCAAGTATATTATCATTAAAAAAAAGAACAATGATGAGCTCCTGATATAACAAGGATAAAATACGTAAAAATAGAAATAAGAGACTTCCCTGGCAATCCAGTGGTTAGGACTCTGTGCTTCCACTGCAGAGGGCACAGATTCTATCCTGGTGAGGGAACTAAGACCCCACATACTTCAGCTAGCAACTAAAGCTCCTACAGGCTGCAGCCAAGACCCAGTACAGCCAAATAAAAATATTTTCAATGCAGTGAGTTCTTTAAATTTTATGGGAACTTTTTGTTGATTTGTTGTTTCCTCAAAGAAATATCATGAAGTATAGTTGCATCTAGGAAAATCTTCTTGAGAATTCTAACTAGAAATATAAACAAACAAACAAAAAAAAACTAAAGGAATTTTATATCTCTTCTAGAATATATGCACACACTCAATTTTGATGACTAGTAGGCAACTGTAAAATATTCTCAAATGAAAGAAAATCTTAGCCTGATACATATTCCAGCCTAAGGTTTAAAAAAATAGCATTCTGTAAGGGAGTTAATTACATTGAGTATCTGAAGGCTTCCCAATGAGTCAATAACATCTTCCAATAGAATCCAAGCCATTAGAATCTCTATATAGCGAAAACACACTTTAACTCTGTGGGCCTTCCCCTCATGTTGCAGGGGGGTTGGAGGATAAACAGGGTCTAGAACCTGGAGCTGTGCCTTTCAAGTGTGAAGGTGAGCTCATAGCTCTCATCAGTAGAACAGAAGGTTTGAGAGGTTTCAAACAAATAATCATCTCTGCTTATCTATCCATTCTCTCTTGAAGGGGGTGTCTCTGTTTAAAAAAAAAAAAAAAAATTCTCTGTCTCTATGCCAGCCCTTCAAGATGCTGAAGGGAAAGAAGGCCAAGGGGAAGAAGGTAGCCCTGGCTCCCGCTGTGGTGAAGAAGCAGGAGGCCAAGAAGGTGGTCAACCCCTTTTTTGAGAAAAGGCCCAAGAATTTTGGCATTGGACAGGTTATCCAACTCAAAAGGGTCCTCACCTGCTTCGTCAAATGGCCCCGCTACATCCAGCTGCAGCAGCAAAGGGCTATTCTCTATAAGCGGCTGAAAGTGCCTCCTGCAGTTAACCAACTCACCCAGGCCTTGGACCGACAAACAGCTACTCAACTACTTAAGCTGACCCACAAGTACAGTCCAGAGACGAAGCAAGAGACAAAGCAGAGGTTGCTGGCCCAAGAGGAGAAGAAAACTGCCAGCAAACTGCGCACCAAGAGGCCACCTGTCCTTCGAGCAGGGGTCAACACTGTCACCACCTTGGTGGAGAACAAGAATGCTCAGCTGGTGGTAATCGCTCATGACATGGTCCTCCTGTGCTGAAAGATGGGGGTTCCCTACTGCATCATCAAGGGGAAGGCCCGGCTGGGGCGCCTGATCCACAGGAAGACCTGCACCACTGTGGCCTTCACACAAGTCAACTCGGAGGACAAGAGTGCCCTGGCTAAGCTGGTGGAAGCCATCAAGACCAATTACAACGACAGATACAGTGAGATCCACCGTCAGCGGGGAGGCAATGTCTTGGAGCCAAAGTCAGCGGCTCTCATCACCAAGCTGGAAGAGGCGAAGGCCAAAGAGCTGGCCACCAAACTGGGCTGAGTATGCACCACTGAGCTTTCTGTACATAAAAGTAACAAAAAATTCTTTTAAAAAAAAATTCTCAAAACCCCTGCCTAAGCTTCTCTTGTTCAGCAATACAGCTTTGCCAACGAGCTTAAATTAGGATACAGATGGATGATGTGGAAGGACAAAGGGAATACCATGTGCAAAGACACAGGGGTGTAAGAGTGGGTTTCTTCAGGCAAAAGCAAATCAGTCAAAAGAACTGGCACAAAGGGTATGATCACTGAAAAGGGAGACAAGGGACAGATTATGAAAAATTCTTGCATGAGTGCTAAGGAAGTATATACTTTATACTTCAGACTAGTATTTCTCACATATAAATAGCATAAAAGGAGAAATATTTTCACAGATCCTGTCTTGACTTAAATTCTCTTTAAATATCATGGCAGACACAGTTTATAATTCCCTTAAATTTGTTCTCGCCATCTTGCTCTTAGTTAATAGAATTCTTCAAATTTTACCTCGAGCCTACATTCCCCAGCCTCCCTTGCAACTGAGGGATCAAATGACCACATTCTGGCCAGTGAGAAGTACCTGGAAAGAACGTCTACACCTTCCGGATCATGTTCTCATAAGGAAGCTACTTGCCCCTTTACTTCCTCTCTACTCCTTCCCACACGCTGGAAATCCAGAGAAATGGTGACAAACCAGCTTCAGCCATGTGAATGAAGGCAATACTCCTGGACCTAACTGCTCACATGTGCTCTGTGTGACCAGCAATGTCAGCATCACCTGGGAGTTTGTGGAAGTGCAGAATCAGCCTGAACCAGACCTACTGAGGTTGATTCTATAGTTAAATAAGATCTCCAGGGAATTCCCTGATGGTTCAATGATTAGGACTCTGTGCTCTGACTGCCAAGGGCCCAGGTTCAATCTCTGGTTAGGGAACTAAGAAACTTCAAGCCAAGCGGTGCAGTGAAAAAAAAAAAAAAAAAAAAAAAAAAATATATATATATATATATATATATATATATATATATATCTCCCCAAGTGATTCATATTTACACTAAATTTTGAGAAGCACCAATCTAGGAGAAGGCAAGGGGAGCAAACTAGTAGGAAAACGGGTCTCCAGATGACGATGCTACAGTACTGAACAACTGACTAGCTCAGATGTTTATGAGAGAGTGGACTTTCTACATTTGCTTAAGCCACCTTTTTTTCTTAATCTCTGATCCTATATACAAACTATATTAATATATACAAATGTAAAACATGGCATAAATACCCATCCATATTTTTTTAATACCGATGTCTTTATGTATCCCTTTCAAAACCACACACCTTGGATGAAACTCGAAACTACACTCTTCCAACAGAAACCACACAACTTGCCTCCAAACATATTGAAGCTCAGGTTCTTTATGCCTCAGCACAGAAGGAATTCAGCAAGAGGCAAAGTGATAGGTAAGAAGTATATTTATCAATAACCTTTGTAAAGAGGTTGCAGGAAAATGGGAGAGGTCACTGATCCAGGTCTTGGATGAGTTCCTGGGACAGGCCAAAGAGTGAGGGTCCCTGTCTTCAGGCAAGAAAGGATTCAAGAGCAAGCTGTATGTTCCATAGGCAGAATGTGGCCCATCTCAGAAGGTGAGAGCTGCCTGGAAATATGGGACAGTTAGATTTTATGGGCTGGGTAATTTCATAAGCTAATGACTGAGAGGGCTTCCCTGGTGGCTCAGTGTTAAGAATCCACCTGCCAATGCAGTTGTTGTTGTTTAGTCGCTAAGTCATGTCTGATTCTTTGTGACCCCATGGACTGTAGCATGCCAGGCTCCCCTATCCTTCACTATCTTCCAGAGTTTGCTCAAATTCAGTGATGCTATCTAACCATCTCATCCTCTGCCCCCTTCTCCTTTTGCCTTTCCCAGCATCAGGATCTTTACCAATGAGTCTTTCCAGGGTCTTTCCCAGCATCAGGGGCTTTTCAAATGAGTTAGTTCTTCTCATCAGATGGCCAAAGTGTTGGAACTTCAGCTTCAGCATCAATCCCTCCAATGAATATTCAGGGTTGATTTCCCTTAGGGTTGACTGGTTTGATCTCTTTGCAGTCCAAGAGATTCTCAAGAGTCTTCTCCAGCACCACAATTCAAAAGCATCAATTCTTCAGCACTGCCTTCTTTATGGTCTAACTCTCACAACCATACAAATTGTCAATGCATGGGGAGGGAGGAAGAAGGAGGGTTCAGGATGGGGAACACATGTATACCGTGGCAGATTCATTTTGATATATGGCAAAACCAATACAATATTGTAAAGTTAAAAAATAAAATTAAATTTAAAAAAAAGCAAATTGTCAATGCAGGAGACGGGGTTCAATCCCTGGGTTGGGAAGATCCCCCAAAGAAGGAAATGGCAACCCACCAGTTGTCTTGCCTGGGAAATCCCATGGAGAGGGGAGCCTGGCAAGCTACAGTCCATGGGGTCACAAAGAGTCAGATACAAACTAAGTGACTAAACAACAAATGAGTAGAAGGATTACTTCAACTGCTTGAGGAAAGGTGTGGGAATTTCTAGGAACTGGGACACCACCCACATTTTGGACTTTTACAGTCTGCCCCAGAACTTCCAGGTACCTGTGGGTATGTATTTAGTATATGCTTTTGTATTACAAAGCTATGGTTTTTCCAGTAGTCATGTATGGATGTGAGAGTTGGACTATAAAGAAAGCTGAGCGCTGAAGAATTGATGCTTTTGAACTGTGGTGTTGGAGAAGACTCTTGGGAGTCCCTTGGACTGCAAGGAGATCCAACCAGTCCATCCTAAAGGAAATCAGTCCTGAATATTCATTGGAAGGACTGACGCTGACGCTCCAATACTTTGGCCACCTGATGCAAAGAACTGACTCACTAAAAAAGACCCTGATGCTGGGAAAAATCGAAGGCAGGAGAAGGGGATGACAGAGGCAGAGATGGTTGGATGGCATCACTGACTCAATGGACATGAGTTTGAGTAAGCTCCGGGAGTTGCTGATGGACAGGGAAGCCTGGCGTGCTGCAGTCCATGGGGTCACAAAGAGTCAGACATGACTAAGCAACTGAACTGACCTTGAATTACAACGAATGTATAACGAGGCTCAAGGTGTACAGGAAGTCAAATCATCCACTACCTTAGACTTAATTCTTCTAAACAGTTTTTGTCATATCCTCAATGGCTACATCATTCTTTTAAAGGTTGTGCCCTGTCCCCTTCCCTCCTCACTTTGACTTTATTCAGTACCAACACCACTACTAAATTGTATATGCTATACTGGTTTTAGCTGAGCTGATTATATGCTGGTCCAGAGCCATAAAAATGTTTTTTAATTATAAATGAAATAAAAACAAACTATGAAACCAATAAAAATCCAAATGAACAATTGTTTTAATATAATGAAATGGATGACGTTTTTCTGCTGGAACAAAGTCACTCTTCACAACACAGCAATGTACTGAGGCTTTCAGACAAATGCTCTTGAGTTTGGCAGGTTTGTCTACATGTGTTTTGTGAGAACTCAGTTCCCTTAGAACTTGACTCTGTTTGAAATACTGTCAACAATTAATAGCACCAAATGCCACGTCATTTGACTTTGCTTGGCTTAAGTGTATCACTTAATATATTAAGTTACCTCTTTTCATATTCACCCAGGACAATTCAAGAAGCACTACTTAACATCAGTAATTTTATACAATTTATAAATTTTTACAATTTATACAATTGCAAATACAGTTTATAAGACTCTCACCCAAACCAAGAGAAATAAAACTTATTTTTATACACAAAAAAACTACACAAATGTCCATAGCAGCTCTATGTAATAGCCAAAAACTGGAAATAACCCGAATATGTTTCAACAGGCAAATGGATAAAGAAGCTGCAGTACAGTATATAACACAATGAAATACCTTTCAGTAAGAAAAAGACATATTGATATGTATAACAACTTGAGGATCACAAATGCATTATTCTAACTGAAAAAAAAATCTCAAAAGCTTATATGGGACTTCCCTGGTGGTACAGTGGATAGTAACCTACCTGCCAATGCAAGAGACACAGGTTCAATCTCTGGCCCGGGAAGACTCCACATGCTGCAGAGTAAGCCTATGTGCCACAGCCACTGTGCCCGTGTGCCCTAGAGCCCATAAGCTGCAACTACAAAGCCCGATGATGCAGCTACTGAAGCCCGTACATCTAGAGTCTGTGCTCCAGAGCAAGAGAAGCCACCGCGATGAGGAGCCCATGCACGGAAAGGAAGAGTAGCCCCCATCTGTCGCAACTAGAGAAAGCCTGTAGCCCCCATCTGTTGCAACTAGAGAAAGCCTGTGAGCAGCAATGAAGACCCAGTGTGATCAAAAATAAATTTTAAAAAGAAAAAATCTTATTAAAAAAGTTTATATGTATGATTCCATACATATAAAATGTATGTCTCAAAATGACAAAGTTATAAAGAACAAATCATTACTTGTCAGGCGTTAAGTTTTAAGGAGAGTATGACTAATTATAAATGGGTGAAGTCACAGTTTCTTTTATGGCAATGAAATAATTTTGTCTCCTAAATATGTCAGTGTTTACACAAATCTACACATGTGATAATATTTTGTAGAATTATATACCTGAAAAAAAAAAAGAGTGCATATAAAAACTGGTAAAATCTAAATAAAGTCTGTAATAGAGTTAATACCAATATCAGTTTCCTGGTTTGATAATGAATTGTAGTTTATGTAAAATGTTATCATTAGGTGAAACTGAATATAGAGTATATGGGAACTCATCATATTATTTTTGCCACCTCTCCTAAGTCTAAAAGTACTTCAAAATCAATATTTTTGATTGTAACCTAATAACATAAATCAATACAGAACATCTTTGAGCTTTTGCATTTTAGCTGATCCAGACATGACAGGTGTCAAAGGAATACCCAGAACAAGAAGAATTTAGAAAAGGAAAGAAAAATGCACCGTCAAAGAGAGCAAGGGAATCAGACTTTAGAAGGACTGGTTCATCAAATAAAAAACATAAGAAGGACTTAAAGCAAAAAATTCACAGTATTACCAAGGTTACGAAGTTTACATTATCCCTTCAAGATAAGAAAGCAACAACTTGCTCATAAGACAGCTATATTCACAATGCTCCTGACAATCTCCAGCCAACAACACAGCAAAAATTGGAGATAAAACTATTTTGGGAGGAGTCTAGGATTGTTGGAAATATTCAACATTTTATTAGTTGGGAAATCAGACCAGTCAGGGTGACTCTGATTTATCTCAGGGTGCAAAGTTTGTTGTTTATATTTTTGTTTTTACTGTGGTAGGTGAAAAGTATAGACACACTGGAAGCACAGCAGGTTTTGCTTTTGTGCAGACATCTGTGATTTGCCAAAAGTAGCTGCACTTCAACTCCTGGCATCTCAGTGACCAGGACAGACTATTTTCCTACACCACCTTCTGTGACCCTACTGGGCCTGAGACTGTGTCTACTGTTTCCCATAGAACATCTGCACTTGAAAGATGTGGTATACAATGAAATATTACTGAGGCTTAAATAAATGAAAATTTCACATTTGACTAACATAAAAACTACCATGTTATAAAGTCATGTATCTCTAATGGCTAGATTATCATTATCTGAATGAAAAATCAGTCAGTTCGGTTGCTCAGCCATGTCCGACTCTTTGCAATCCCATGGACTGCCGCACGCCAGGCTTCCCTGTCCATCACCAACTCCCGGAGCTTACTCAAACTCATGTCCATCAAGTCAGTGATGCCACCCAACCATCTCATCCTCTGTCATCCCCTTCTTCTCCTGCCTTCAATCTTTCCCAGCATCAGGGTCTTTTCTAATAAGTCAGTTTTTCATATCAGGTGGCCAAAGTGTTAGGGGAAGCACACTAATCAAAACCGCCCACCCTGGCCAGGCACCATAGTAACCTGTTTTATGACAGGAGATCCTGATAAGGAATACGGAACTAATAAGCCACCACCAACCGGAACAGTTCAGGAAAGGGGGAAAGGAGACACCGCGTGTCCATCCACTTCCCAGAATCCCTCTCGCTAGCATCCATCTTGGCTGAGCGATGTGTGCACCACCAGGAAAGACTCTGAATTAGAATGATTGGCCATAGACCATCCAGAAACTAATCCCATCACAATAAAACCCAAGACTGCGAACCACACGCAGAGCAGTTCTCCTGGGTTCCCTTACCCTGCTGCTCTCCACCCGGGTGACCTTTTCCAATAAAATCTATGCCTTGTCAGCACATGTGTCTCCTCGGACAATTCATTTCCGAGTGTTAGACAAGAGCCCAGTTTCAGGAGTATTGGAGTTTCAGCTTCAGCATCAGTCCTTCCAACAAATATTCAGGACTGATTTCCTTTAGGATGGACTAGTTGGATCTCCTTGCAGTCCAAGGGACTCTCAAGAGTCTTCTCCAATACCACAGTTCAAAAGTATCAATTCATGGCTTCACTTTGCCATGAAGTGATGGGACCAGATGCCATGATCTTCATTTTTTGAATGTTGGATTTTAAGCCAGCTTTTTCACTCTCCTCTTTCACCTTCATCAAAAGGCTCTTTAGTTCCTCTTTACTTTCTGCCATAAGGGTGGTGTCATCTACTTATTTCTCCCTGAAATCTTGATTGCAGCTTGTGCTTCATCCAGTCTGGCATTTCATGATGTACTCTGCATGTAAGTTATATAAGCAGGGTGACAATATACACCCTTGATGTACTTCTTTCCCAATTTGGAACCAGTCTGTTGTTCCATGTCTAGTTCTAACTGTTAATTCTTGACCTGCATACAGGTTTCTCAGGAGGCAGGTAAGGTATTCTGGTATTCCCATCTCTTGAAGAATTTTTCACTGTTGTGATCCACACAGTCAAAGGCTTTAGCATAGTCAATGAAGCAGATGTTTTTCTGGAATTATCTTGCTTTTTGTATGATCCAACTGATGTTGGCAATTTGATTTCTGCTTCCTCTGCCTTTTCTAAATCCAGCTTGAACATCTGGAAGTTCTAGGTTCACATACTGTTGAAGCCTAGCTTGGAGAATTCTGAGAATTACTTTGCTAACGTGTGCTGCTGCTGCTAAGTCACTTCAGTCGTGTCCGACTCTGTGCGACCCCATAGACGGCAGTCCACCAAGCTCCCCCATCCCTGGGATTCTCCAGGCAAGAACACTGGAGTGGTTGCCATTTCCTTCTCCAATGCATGAAAGTCAAATCACTCAGTCATGTCTGACTCTTCATGACCCCATGGACTGCAGCCTACCAGGCTCCTCCACCCATGGGATATTCCAGGCGAGAGTACTGGAGTGGGTTGCCATTGCCTTCTCCTGCTAACATGTGAAATGAGTGCAATTGGGGTGTAACAAACTACCATACAACTAATCCTGTCCTCAGATGGCCTGGAGAGACTTGTGAGAATATTCCACCAAGGGGGCAGCAGAGAGCAGCAGGTGGCTCCAAATAGTTTGTCCCCCAGGGCCAACTCAGTCCTCAGCCAAAGGCACCCAAAATCTCAGAGTGTGCAAACACAGAGCCTCAGAAACTCCACCTTCTTAGTCTCACTTGACCCAACTGCACCACCACAACAAATGATACTGCCAAGCCAAATGGCTGGAAATGGGAGGTGGCAGGAAAAAGAAATTGAGTACTCACAGATTGAGGGTCAAGTTAGGGAGAGGGCAGGGCTTCACTCGCTTTAACACAACTTGTTTTTCAGGTTCTGAAAAGCTTCACCCTTTCCAGCTTTGCTTCACATCCATGACTAAAAGGGTTTTAAATGGAGATTTCACACAGATAAAAGTATCATAAGAGATTTGCTTCAAAAGGCTCCTCTTGTCTCTCAGACCTGAAAGCTCAGAAAGAAGCTATGAGGCTATGGAGCCTGAAAGTGGGGTTTCCTTCCTGTCCTCTCAAATTCTTACTTTAAAGGCTACTGAAAGATTTGCTTTAAGTTACAGATTCCTGGGCCCCAACCACTTAGAGCATCCCAACTTTGAGAATCCTGAAATTTAATAACTGTTGACACGTGAGCAGTGGACGATAGTGTGTGAGCTGAAGGACCCAAGAATTCTAGGTCATTGTGTGAACTTAAAAAATATTCACAACCTAAAAACTGTGAGTTATATTTTATTCTGTAGGAATTTTTTAGGACTTCATGTCCAGGAGATTTCATGCACTGGAGAAGGAAATGGCAACCCACTCCAGTGTTCTAGCCTGGAGAATCCCAGGGACGGGGGAGCCTGGTAGGGTCGCACAGAGTCGGACACGACTGAAGTGACTTAGCAGCAGCATCCCAGGAGATAGCATCTCAAGTAACCCTGAGAGAACTTCTCCAAGGAGGTGAGGGGAGGAGCCAGGTTACATAGAAGTTTTGCAACAAAGGACAGGTAGTCTGAACATCAAACAATTATTAATTAAAGAAAACCAGGAATCCCAAGTTAAGGAATTTACTGCTTTTCTATGAATGGGAAGAGGCAAGAATCTGGGCTTACTGAAATCACTCCTTTGATATGCACCTCAGCTATCTGGGCCCAATATCCTGTATTTTCACATCCTGAGCTTCCTCAGGGCTTTCCCTGATAGCTCAGTTGGTAAAGAATCCACCTACAATGCGGGAGACCTGGATTCCATCCCTGGGTTGGGAAGATCCCCTGGAGAAGAGAAAGGTTACCCACTCCAGGATTCTGGCCTGGAGAATTCCATGGACTGTATAGTCCATGGGACCGCAAAGAGTCAGACACTACCGATCCACTTTGATTTCACATCCTGACCTTCCTCAGGGCTCACCTCAGGGAGTGGCTGGAGTCTGATGGCTGCTAGATAGCAGGTATTCTTTCCTTGCTGAGTTCCCTCAGGGCTCACCAGCTCACCATCTGTGGTGGCTGTAATCACTAAGACTGTAATATCCTTTGTTTGCTGATGTGCCAAGAAGTATTTCATTTCTCAATTGTTACATTGGCCAACAATATTAGGCCCAGAATGAGGGCTCTGACCTGCTAGGAGCCCAGATTTGAATCCAGTGGATGATCCCACTTGTACAAGAAAACTTCCTATCACCACAGAACAAGGTCTCCCTTCAAATTCTACCATATGGGAACAGGCTTCAGTTTGCCAGGACCACAGTTTGTCCTTATAATAGATGCCTGGAAAACTTTACTTATATTGGGGTTTTAAAATGGCTGGGGAGTGACCTGCATATAACCTGTGAGTGAGTGAAGTCGCTCAGTTGTGTCCGACTCTTTGAGACCCCATGGACTGTAGCCTACCAGGCTCCTCCGTCCATGGAATTTTCCAGGCAAGAGTACTGGAGTGGGTTGCCATTTCCTAGATAACTGCAGTTTTCCTCTTTTTTGTAGATCAACCTCACATCTCGTTGATCCCATCTCAGTGGGGGAACTAGCAAACCCAACTCCAGAGGCTCTCCCAGTGAAAAGGTACTAACCACCCCCTCACATTTCTCTTTCCCTCGCCCCTCAACCAAAATTTCCTTAATCTAGTCCAAAAAAGTAACCTTCGACTAAAAGGTAGTTCTCTAAGGAAAGCTGATGGCCCCCACATTTAAAACTACTGCCTCTAGCAATTCAAAGGCTCTAGAAGCTAAAAATTAACCCCACAAGCAATTAACCCTGTTTAGGTGACCTCCGGGAATTTGGCTATTATTATTATTTTTATTTATCTGAGGTAATTCAGTCCCAGTATAGGGGGAAAAAACCTTTGAACTAAAATCCATAATCTCCAACATTTCTAATTTTTTTATATTAATCAAGACTCTATTAATCCATATCTCGTCCAGAAAGAAGGCCAAACTAAAGAAGTCTTCCCACTTAAATCTTTCCACTGATTTAATTTTAGATGCTACCCAGAAGTTCTTGGATCTGTCTATTCAATTTCTTAGAGCAACTGGACTACTAAGAAGCCCTCCTATGTCAATCTGACTAACAGTCCAGAAAGATTTTTCTGGCAGTTTTTCTCAACAAGCTTCTCTCATTATAGACACCAAGGAGAAGCTGTACATTATTCAAATCTAGTCTTTAAAACAAAGGTGGCTGTACTCTACTGGGGGCTCCCAACAACAGACACAGCCCAAAGTAGACCCAATGCTGAAAGTGTGAGGGCCTCCAGGGCCATCCCATGTGAGAACTCATGATTCCTCCCAGTTCAAAGCTCCATACAGTATCTGAAGCACAGTAAGCACTGGCAGTGGGGGTGGGGGAGTCTCTAATGCCTTTTGTGGCCTTCAGGGATGTAAGAGCTGTGGGAGAGGGGGGTTGAGACTCTTAAAAACAAATGATTTAAGACCCTTAAAGTTCTGTCACTAGAGTAAGAATCTTTTAGCCAACTAAACTTCCCACTCATCCTGTCAATTAGTTTCCAAATGAATCATTTATAACAGCCCATCTGGGAAGCACGTCCTGATGACACTCTCATTGAAAGGCCCCTGGGTCCCCTCAAATATTTTCTTGGCTATTGTTCCAATCCGGCCTTCTGAGCCTTGGCTGTACGGTCTTCTGGTAACAGGAGCCAAGACATCCTCACCATGCAGCTGGTTCCTGGATGAACATTCCCTTCCCTTCCTCAGATGCACTAGAATAAGAAGCCCATAAATCTTCCCATTAAAGATCAGCCTGCTACACCTTATCTCAGCTCAGATTAATTAGGTCTAATTGATGGTATTAATAAATCAAGATGTGTAGAATCACAAAACCTTTAAACCCAAAAGGAATTGGTTGCATTGTTTTTCCTAACCCTCAGAGTATTTTGGAATCTGCTCTTCAATGCTTTAGAAATCCTGAAATGTGGCAGAACGAGGACAAAAATGCAAGTGTCTTGGACTTCCCTGGTGGAGCAGTGGATAAGTATCTGCCTGCCAATTCTTATCCCCCTATCCAGGGGACATGGGTTTGATCCCTGGTCAGGGAAGAATCCATATGCCACAGAGCCAACTAAGCCTGTGTGCCACAGCTACTGAGCCTGCCTGCTGCAACTGCTGAAGACTACATGTCTGGAGCGTGTGCTCTGCAACAAGAGAAGCCATCTCTGTGAGAAGCCCTCACACCACAATAAAGAATAGTCCCTGCTAGAGAAAGCCTGCACAAAGCAACGGAGACCCAATGCAGGCAAAAAATAAAATTATTTTTTTAAAAGAAATGCAAGTGTCCTGATCACCAACCCAGGCTCCCATATCATCCATAAGTTACTGCAGATCTAGTTGGCCCAAGATGTCTGGCCTTTTCCTTATCCCGCTTTCTGATACATAATTGTGATAAAGAAAACATAATTTATCATGTTATATCCAGTTAGCAAAAGTGAAACCACTTTTAAGCTATTTGTGGGTATTTCTTTCATTCATTCATTCAGTGGTTCAACAAATATGTATGCCAGGCTCTAAAGAGACATCAGAGAGTGGACAGACCTCTGCCCCCAACTTCACATCTAGTGGAGGAATCTGGACAAATAAATTGGCAATTATAATATAACAAGATAACCTGGTGATAAAGGAAGTTCAAAAGGGGCACAGTATGTTCTTATTCAAGCCAGTGGGTCATGGGAGAAGAGGAATCAACTGGGGAAAGAAATATTCTGGATATGAGGAAGGATCTGTAAAAGAGAACCAGGGGAAAGGACACAGATCAATGTCAATGGAAATGTAGTTCCAAGGGGCTGGAACAAGCACTACATGAGAGATTAGAAAAACAGAATTCAGATATGCTGCATGAGGAGGAGACACGATTTAATACTAAAGGCAACTGAAACTATCAAAGGGCTTTAAACACATGCTCATTCATTCTAAGGGACTTCCCTATAGCTCAGATGGTAAAGAATTTGCCTGCAACGCAGAAGACCAGGGTTTGGTCCCTGGGTTGGGAAGACCCTCTGGAGAAGGAAATGGCTACCCACTCCAGTATTCTTGCCTGGAGAATTCCATGGACAGGGGAGCCTGGCAGGTTACAGTCCATGGGGTTACAGAGAGTTGGAAACGACTGAGAGACTGGCACTGGCATTCATTCTAGGGGCCTGACAGACAAACAAAATTCAGAGTGTGATGAGCACTATCAAGAAAGCAATATAAAAAAAGAAAGAAAGCAATACAGAGAACCAAGAAATGGGTGCTTGGGGAAAACAGCTGCTTCAGGCTGAAGCAGTCCATGGTACTGTTAGGTAGGTAGAATAGGGAAAAGGAGTCCAAAATGGCGGTGGCTAAAAGACAAGGAAGGTCAAAGGAAGGTCCGAGGACCAGAGTGAAGACTTCAGGCAGAACAAACAGAAAAAACAGCACTTCTGGCTAAGCCCAATTTGCATAGGGCAGGCCCAGGTAGAGGAAAAAACATATAAAAGAAGGAGCCAAAGCGCTTCCTCACGGACTCTCTCTCCCACATGTGTGCGCTCTTTTCTTTCTCTCTCTCTCTCTCTCTTTCCTGCTATCTTCTAAATAAAATAGAGCTGTAACACTGATTTGCTTAAGAGCTGTAGCACGGTTTGTCCAAGACCCAAGAGCTGTGACACGCTGAGGGCTTTAATGTCCGTCGCTCCAAATCTTTGTTGTGACAAGACAAAGAACCGAGGAACATACACTCGCGTGACAGTACCTCCACCTGAGAAATCCAGCTGCTTCAGAAAATCTACTGGAGGGAAACCAATCAGGACTCTACTGGCTAATTCAGAGAGAAAAATCTATATTGAAAAAGATCAGTTTCCAAAGCCCCATTCTCCAGGCATAAGCTGCATGAACAAAAGTAGGAAAATCATAGGACCTCCCTGGTGGTCCAACGGTTAAGACTCTGTGCTTCCAATGCAGGGGGCATGGGTTTGATCTCTACTCGGTCTAGAACTAAGATCCTACTTGCTGCAACTAAGACCTGGCACAACCAAATAAATAAATATTTTTTAGGAAAAAACTAGGGAAATCATGATACCAACTCATTTTTCAACAAAATCTAATTATCTTAAAAAGTAGAAATTGTGGAGTGAATTTTGTGTATAACTTTAATAAGAGGGTTGGTATTTTTTTATTATTTAAAAATCAATTTTCCTTTCCTTATCCACATCATTGAAGGGCTTTTTGTTTTTTGGCGGGGCCGGGCGGGGGTGGGGCGGGGGGGCGGCGCGGCGGCGGGAGGCCATGGGGGTGTTTGCTTGTTTCTTTTTGGATTTTTTTGACCAGGTCATGGGGCTTGTGGAATCTTAGTTGATACTTTAGACTGAGTTGACAATGATTCTTTATCCTCTAAACTTACTTCTAAAGGAAGAGTAAGATTAGAGTTAAACAAAGGTCTTGTTATTCCTACAAGCAACTTTTTGAGAGTTAAAACAATGTAAACTTCTTTTCCGGAGCATTTTCCCTCCTATCAGCAGATAATAATATTCCACTGAAAACCAGCACTGACTTTTCTCGAGGGCAACCTCACATCGAGGCCCATCTCACCTCCTGCTTTAATAACTGCTTCCAAGAAAAAGAAAATCCTGTCAACGTAGCAGGATCACAGACACAAGGAAAGAAACATTAACCACTTTATTGATTTCTGAGATTTGAAGGCCTTTAAATTTTTTCTCTGTTGACAGCTTAGGAAGACCCAAAATAGCAAAAAATCCTTTCATCTGGCATGCCAACTGGGATTGCTGCATGCAGCTACCTGAAGCATCCTCCTGGGAAGGCTGAGGATTTGGTGAGGTAATTCAGGTGCTCTGGTAATGACCACTGTGATCACGGAAGCTACCTCTGGCACAGAAGATACGAATTTGCCCTCCAGGAGGTAAGTCCTATTACAACCTACCCTGAGACAAGTACATCCAGCAGAATTATTTTGAATCATTTGGCAAGGATGGATGACCAACAGTCAGGGCAGAATAGGAATAATTCTGGTGGCAAGGAATCTGTTCCTGAAGCTCTTTACTAAGTCTGGATAGCTGATTTTATGTTTTCAAGTAGATGGGGTTACTGAATCCCAGCTGGGGAGAATCTTATCCTGCTGTTTTATAGCTAAAACATGGAAAAACATTACAGAAGTTGTGATTCAACGGATTGGAGCTGTACACTTAAGGTTTGTGTACTTTATTACATATATAACTCACTTTTTAAAACTTAATTAATAATCCCATCAGCTGCTGATGATTAGCCTATGTTGGAGTTAACACTGTGTTGGGTCTTGTGGTGGTACAGTTCACTCCTCTGTCTCCACTGTCCCGTCCAGTACCTGGTACTAGCGAGCAATCAATACATCAGTTCAGTTCAGTCACTCAGTCATGTCCGACTCTGCAACCTCATGAATCACAGCACGCCAGGCCTCCCTGTGCATCACCAATTCCCAGAGTTCACTCAAACTCATGTCCTTTGAGTCGGTGATGCCATCCAGCCATCTCATCCTCTGTCGTCCCCTTCTCCTCCTGCCCCCAATCCCTCCCAGCATCAGGGTCTTTTCCAATGAGTCAAATGAGGTGGCCAAAGTATTCGAGTTTCAGCTTCAGCATCAGTGCTTCCAATGAACACCCAGGACTGATCTCCTTTAGGATGGACTGGTTGGATCTCCTTGCAGTCCAAGGAACTCTCAAGAGTCTTCTCCAACACCACAGTTCAAAAGCATCAATTCTTCGGCACTCAGCTTTCTTCACAGTCCAACTCTCACATCCATACATGACCACAGGAAAAACCATAGCCTTGACTAGACAGATCTTTGTTGGCAAAGGAATGTCTCTGCTTTTTAATATGCTGTCTAGGTTGGTCATAACTTTCCTTCCAAGGAGTAAGCATCTTTTAATTTCATGGCTGCAGTTGCCATCTGCAGTGATTTTGGAGCCCAAAAAAATAAAGTCTGACACTGTTTCCACTGTTTCCCCATCTATTTCCCATGAAGTGATGGGACCAGATGCCATGATCTTAGTTTTCTGAATGTTGAGCTTTAAGCCAACCTTTTCACTCTCCTCTTTCACTTTCATCAAGAGGCTCTTTAGTTACTCTTCACTTTCTGCCTTAAGGGTGGTGTCATCTGCATATCTGAGGTTACTGATATTTCTCCTGGCAATCTTGATTCCAGCTTGTGCTTCCTCCAGCCCAGCATTTCTCATGATGTACTCTGCATATAAGTTAAATAAGCAGGGTGACAATATACAACCTTGACGTACTCCTTTTCCTATTTGGAACCAGTCTGTTGTTCCAAGTCCAGTTCTAACTGTTGCTTCCTGACCTGCATATAGGTTTCTCAAGAGGCAGGTCAGGTGGTCTGGTATTCCCATCTCTTGAAGAATTTTCCACTGTTTATTGTGATCCACACAGTCAAAGGCTTTGGCATAGTCAATAAAGCAGAAATAGATGTTTTCCTGGAACTCTCTTCCTTTTTTAATGATCCAGCGGATGTTGGCAATTGGATCTCTAGTTCCTCTGCCTTTTCTAAAACCAGCTTGAACATCTCGAAGTTCACGGTTCACGTATTGCTGAAGCCTGGCTTGGAGAATTTTGAGCATTACTTTACTAGCATGTGAGATGAGTGCAATTGTGCGGTAGTTTGAGCATTCATAGGAGTTGAATAAACAAACAGATGCTCCACAAGAGAAATTCTTTTTATGGTTAAAGTAACCAATAACACCTGCTTTTGCATTTTTTCAGGTCCAAATTCTCTCTACTGGACAACAAGGTACAAAGTCTTAGGACCTCGCCCTTGAGCATGTTCAATGTTTCATTTCTGAGAAAAAACTTACCTTCCCCATAGCCATCTAAATCAGTCAGTGCACACGTTTGCTGGTTTGTCTATTTGGTCCTCCCAGCGTCCATTTCCTCAGCTTTGGTCTCAGTTCCCAGTTTTCCCCCAGAGAGCCCACCCACTCTGGGTCCCCAGCTGCCCAGAAGTTCACTCCACTGCCCAGCCCTACAGTGCGTATGTGTCCCACCTCAAGGCAATTAGCCTGGCACATTCTCCAGGCCACAGTAATTTCCTCAGTAGAGGAAATTATTTGCTAGGCTCATGGGAAAGAGAAGCTTTCTCTTATCCTCCCAAAGATTGAGTCAGAAAGATGGGAAGTTGAAGATTCCAGGGACAGTTACACAGAGACTTAGGAGGGGCCAGCACAGAGCAGAACCAGAGGGGAACCCTGCAAGCATCACCTGAATCCTGACTCAGGTCTCACCTGAAGCAGCTTTACCTGTGGACTTCCCAGTGACAAAAGCCAATGATTCTTTTGCTTTGTTTATTTTAAGCTAGTTTGTTTGGGACCTGCGGTCATTCACAGTAAGAAGATTCCCAACTGGTGTATCTTCCACCAAGCAAATATGAGTGAGGACATTGGTCTGACTTCTCCACTTTCATTAAAATATTGATAGGTGCATCTAAGGCACACAGAGATGCCTTACTCCAGAGACTGAATGATCAGCATCCTGACACTCCTGGGAGAGTTCAATTGTGATATTATCTAGAGGTCCCCTTAGTTATGTGAAAAGCAACCATCCTCAGGAGGTCTGAAAAGAACTATATCAAAAGTGTCACAAATGTAGAGTAAAATGCTTGAAAACCGTGATCTAAAAGGACATATCCCATTATCCTGGGGTCTCTTCCCTCTCCACCTCTCTTCTCTTCCTCCTCTAGACCCTTGGTCTTCTCCTACTTGTCTGTCCCATTCTCCTGGGGGGAGAGTGTGGTGGGATCTTACTAGGCTTCACTGGAGTAGCCCTTTCCCCTCAGAATAGAGCGACCTTGGAAAATCAGCTCTTCTGTTGTTTACACGGACTGTCTCATGGCATAACTTCAATGCGTTATTATGTTCCTGAATATTCTGCGGTTTCCTCTATTTCACCGAAAGTCTCCTCCTTCTGGGGAGGGATAAGCTAAAAGAGGAAATCCTGCAGTGCCTCTTACCAACAAGCAGCTGAGCCTTTACTCTTTGAGAAACAGCTCCTCCCGCTGAGGAGAAGCCCTGCTCAAAGCCTGCTGTGCACACAGCCCGACCTACCCGAGAGCCACTGACAGGAACCCTACCTAGGTCAATTGACCCCAGAGGCACTCGAGGGTCACGGAGGGCCTCTTCCTCTCTCACCGAAACAGAGTGTTAGGGTGCTCCTGGACCAGGAGGAGGCTCTGGCTCCAAGTCAAACAAAGGTCACATCTTCCAGATGCAGGCAGCCACAGTGGTCAAGTTCTAAGTGGGAGAGGAGGGAGGTTCTTACCTATTTCCTGCACCCACTCCCTCCGCAGGGCCCCTTATCAACCTGCTACACACCTCTTCTGCCTGGATGATAACAATCTGCTTTTCACCCTGCTCCGCTATTCCTGGGCCACACAGCAGAGACTCTGAACCATTTTGTCTGAGGCTTGAGATAACCAGCATTCTATAAGTGTTCTCCATAGAAACAAAATCCATAGCGTGGGTGGGTGGGTGGGTGAGGGTGTGTCTGTCTCTGTGTGTGTAGAGGATGGGGGTGGGGAAGAAAAAGACAGGATGGCTTGGGGCAGGGGTAGGGAGGGGATTTTAGAAATTAGTTCACATGATTATGTGGTTGTTTTTCTTTAGTCACTAAATCATAGTCAACTCTTTGCAACCACAGGGAGTGTAGCCTTCCAAGCTCCTCTGTCCATGGGATTTCCCAGGCAAGAATACCAAAGTGGGTTGCCATTTCCTTCTCCAAGGAATCATCCCGACCCAGGGATCGAACCCTCATCTCCTGAATTGGCAGGCAGATTCTTTACCACTGAGCCACCAGAGAAGTCCTCACATGATTATAGGGACTGGCAAATTCAAATAGGGGACAAGCCGGCAATTCCAGCAAGAAGTTGATGGAATCGTAAGTAAGATGGAAGTCCTCTTCAACGGACCTGAGTCTTTTCTCTTAAGGCTTTCAGTTGATTGGATGACACCCACCACATGATGAAGAGTCATCTACTTTACTCAAAATCTGCCAATTTAACTATTAATCAGAGCTTTCAAAAATGCCTTCATAGGGACTTTCCTAATGGTCCAGTGGCTAAGACTCCATGTTTCCAATGCACAGAGCCCAGGTTCGATCCCTGGTTAGCGAACTAGATCCCACATGCTGCAACTAAGACTTCTCATGCTGCAAATAAAAGATTCCACATGGCAGAACAAAGACCCACCTGGCACAGCCAAATAAATATGTTTTAAATGCCTTCATAGCAGCATCTAGACTGGTACATGACCAAACAACTGAGCACCAGAGCACAGCCCAGCTGACACAAAATGAACCATCACTACCTGGGTGGCGGAGGCTGGTGGCCACAGAACCTCTAAGTGAGAGAAAGGAGTGCATCCCCACAGGTGCAGCCCTCCCCAGTGGAAACCCTGAAATCCTTCAAAAAGCAATTTAGAAAAAGGAGGGGGAGGGGCAAAGAGTGGGAGCTCCACAGCAGTAATTGTCTAGAAGGGCCAAGCCCCACCGTCAATATTATTCTGAGCCCAACACCCATCTTCTTAAGCCACTGGATAAATTCTTCATCCTCATTGCTGCTGCTGCTGCTAAGTTGCTTCAGTCGTGTCCGACTCTGTGCGACCCCATAGACGGCAGCCGACCAGGCTCCCCCGTCCCTGGGATTCTCCAAGCAAGAACACTGGAGTGGGTTGCCATTTCCTTCTCCAATGCATGAAAGTAAAAAGTGAAAGTGAAGTCGCTCAGTCGTGTCCGATTCTTAGCGACCCCATGAACTGCAGCTTACCAGGCTCCTCTGTCCATGGGATTTTCCAGGCAAGAGTATTGGAGTGGGGGGCCATTGCCTTCTCCTTCATCCTCTTTAGGTTTAGGCAATTCAATTTAGTATCATATAAATTGCTCATGAGAGACAAAAAATTACTTCAAAGAAATCTAAAGCTTCACACATATATCACTTCAATTCATAATATTATTATCAGTTATACTGACAATTTAGTAATGTTAGTATTGCAGTTTTGCAACTGTTTTAAGTGTAGAACAACGCAAATAAACAAAACTTATTGATGTTATTAGAAACCAAGATTTTTAACATAAAAGAGACACACATATAAAATAAAAACAGAGTTAATGGGGAAAAAAATCCTGCAATGTTGAATTGGAATTATCAATTCAAATGCATGATTATTTTCTTTAGTGAATTTTCTACCTTTGCCCACTAAAGGGAACTAAAAGCAATGACTTCCTGGTATCAGTAAGCACCACTAGCATGCAGACCTTGGTTTTTAAATACTATTCCTTATTCAAAAGCATGAGGGCTCCTCAGAGAGATGGCAGATTCCAGAGCTTGGTCAGAGAACATACAAAATGAGCCCAGGACATCTTCTGCCAGAAAGTAAAAGTATACCAAGACCAATGGGGTTATAACCAAAGAAAATACTGTCCGGCAGTGTTGAATACAGTTGAGCATACTCTATGAACAAGCAATTCCACTGTTAGGCATATGTTCCCCGCCTCCAAAAACAAGAAAAAGCAAACAAAACTCAACAATATGTTCACCCAAAGACAAGTATCAGAATGTCAATAGTGGTACTGTTTTAACAGAACCCGGAATCAGCCTAAATGCCCACCAACATTAGAATGGATAAATAAATTGCAAGAAGGATGAAAAAGAACTACAACTACACACATCACAGATGAATCTCATAAACATGATGATGAACAAAGAATCCAGACACATAAAAACACTACATGTTCTATGATCCTATTTATACAAAGTTCCCAAACAGGCAAACTGATCAACAAGTTTAAAAGTAAGACTCTTAGTGGTTACTCTTGTGGGGAAAGATAGGAAGAGGGTGTGATGGAGGCTCCTGAGGTAATTTCATTGTTCTGTTTCTTGATCTGGGAACTGGTTACACAGGTGTTTGCTCTGGGAAATTTTTGAACTGTAGACTCAATCTTTTGTAGATTTCTCTATGTAATTGAATTAAATTTTTTTTACTTTTAAAAAAAGCCAGCTTGAAGGGGCTCCCACAGGCCAAATTTAGTATAATTTGAATTTCAAAAAGGATAATGATTGTAGCTGGTTAGTAAATAAAAATACATGTGTCCAGGGGGTGGTGAGAGGATAAAGAGGACAGATCTTCTTTACAAAAGAAAGTCAAATAAATGTGGACGTGATACCAAAACTCAAGTCCCTGTGTTCGTCACACAGTGAGGCAAACATACCCAAACTTCAGAGTTTGAACAGAGAAAGGTATCTTGTAGGGCCCTGCAAGGAGATGGGTGGTGGCCCAAAATTTTTCAGCAAAGCCCTTTTCTAGGAAAGGTGACAGAGGGGTGTGGTTAGCTGTTGCAAACTTCTTGGTATCAGAGCCTTTGTTCTGGAGGTCAGGTCAGGGTCAGGAATGATGTTCCTGTAAATCTCTACCAAACAAATGTTATTGCCTGTCTGACAAGAAGGCCAAGGTTCCGAAGCACAGCTTTGTCCTTTTGAGGTCCGGGTCCTGGCTGAGGAGGCAGATCTCAGTTGGCAGCTCCTTCAGGGCCAGGTCCCCAGACCCTGCACAACTGTCATCACTGAGGGAGCAAAGCGCCCAGGACACAACCAACCCTCAGGTTCCTCAGGCTCCCCAAATGGTGGGGGCCAGGGCCCATAGACTGAGGTTCACCACCGCCTCAAGGCCTGGGCCAAGGCCAGTGGGTGGCCCTAGCAAGGGCTCTGGAGCCCTGCAGGACACAGCCCCCAGCCTATTCCCTGTAGCCCACACAGCACACCTGCCAGGTAAGCTGGAGAGACCGACCCACCTCTTACCTCACTCTCTGCCTGACGACCACCACTCCACTGCCTGATTCGGTTGGCTGAATCCTCTCAACTAACAGTCCCTCCTTGACAGCTGGTTGCTTGTGGGCGGGGCTCACTGCTGTGCTGACCAATGATTGAGCAGGACCACTAAAAGGTCTCTCTTTGACAGTTGGTTGCTTGTGGGTGGGGCCCATTGCAGCGTCGACCAATCACTGAGCAGGGCCCCCACAGGTCCAATGGTAACCAGAGTTGGATGCGGCGTAGTGGCACCGCAGCAAGGGCTGCAGACTTAGGGCTGCACTCAGCCATACTCTGTTACAGAAGGAAAGACAAGATTAGATCACCATTTATACTCACCCTCCGCGTAATACTTGATAGAGGTAACAATCACCAGTGGAAGCTAAAACCATTGGATTAAAACTTGTTAGCAGCACCAAGGTATCATCTCAGAGACCACTTACCTCTGGGAACAGGAGCACTAGTACATTTGCGATGAAGAGGTGATGCAGAGGTCTGGTGTGACCACCTTAAGCCAGTGATTGAAACTGGCATCACAAATAATGGAATAGTGTGACATTGTGTGCCTCCTGATAGGATGCAAATTAAACAAGAAAATAATCTAAAGCAGTGGGTCTTCCTGGCTGCATTAAAATCACCTGAGCAGATTTCAAAACTCCCAAAGCCTAGGCCATGCCGCCAGACCAACTATATCAGGATCTCTGGGGTGGACCCCCATGTATCAGTATTTTTTAAAGCTTCCAAGGTGATTGCAATATGCAAAGTATTCCAGACAAAAAATGTATAGCCTGAGTCTAACTTCAATATATAGGATCCACAGGATAGAGCAGCAGTTCTTAGTGCTGATTACTTACCAGAATCACCTAGAGAATTTTGAAACCAGGATCACCTGAGCTTCAACTCCAGCGATTCTAATTTAATTGGTTTAGAGTGGAACACAGACATCGGTGTTCTCTTTTCTAGGCTTTAAATTTGATTTAAGTAATTCCAATGAGAACAGAGTGGCCAATGAATCCCCCTTCCTTGTACTGCCAATTAATCAAGACAGGTGGTTCCAATGTGCAGCCAGGGCAGAGGATTACCAGGACAGAGGAAAAACTGAACATCATGAGGAAACAGAAATCTAGAATGTGGGACATTCATAAATTACTAGCCTAGGTTCTTCAGAAGGTCAGTGTCATGGGAGAAAAAAAAAAAGGGAGAGGAACTATTCTAATTTAAAATAAGTGACAACCATTAAAAAAAAGTGATTTTTTTTTTAAAGCTGCAGATGGGGAGGGATTTAAACATTAAGTTGATTTTATTTTTTCTTCTTCATTAAGTTGATTTTAGATGGCTTTCTTAATAGGTATAATGACATTGTGGGTCTGAAAACAAATATCTGTATTCTTAAGCAATGTATGTTAAATATTGAGAAGTGATGTGTCATATGTGTATGCATGTATGCATGCTCAGTCACTTCAGCCCTGTCCGAATTTTTGTGACGCCATGGACTGTAGCCCACCAAGCGCCTCTGTCCATGGAATTTCCCAGGCAAGAAAACTGGGGTGGGTTGCCATTTCCTTCTCCAGGGGATCTTCCCAACTCAGGGATCAAACCCAGGTCTCTTACATCGCCTGCATTGCATGTGGATTCTTTATCCACTGAGCCACCTGAGAAGTCCATCATAATGTGTATATAACTTTAGACTTCATTGTACTAATGTTGGGCTGCACCCGGCAGGCCTGTAAGCCTTGTAACTATCCAGCTGGGAGACTAAAGAAAATGCCTAGAGACAGTGACAGAGACACCAATGATTTGTTGGATAGCTTAATCTTGCAAATCAGAAGCAAAAAATCCTGGAGAAACACTCTACCATGGGCAGAAGGCAGGACACAGCAGAAATCTCCTCTACTCGAGGAATAAGAAGGCTACCATTTACAGGGGGAACTGACATAACTAACATCAGGTTAGCTCATCAGTCACCAGGGAAACCAGTGACTGGGGCAGGGGGCAATCACATAGGTAGTTACTCAATAAGCCCTAAGATCAAGAGGATTGGGAAGGAACCCGCCCACCAATGCAGAAGACATAAGAGACAGGGAGGGTTTTATCCCTGGGTCGGGAAGATCCCCTGGAGGAGGAAATGGCAACCCACTCCAGTATTCTTGTCTGGAGAATCCCATGGACAGAGGAGCCTGGCGGGCTACAGTCCATAGGGTTGCAGAGAGTCAGACACGACTGAAATGACTTATCACACACACACTTAAGTAGGGTGTAGATGAAGCAGGGACTGGTCGAACAGGGTATGAACAGAGAGCAAGAGAACAGCCATCTTGAGTGGCCTGATCATATAGCTAATCTCTCAGTTTTCCTGAATGTTTGAAATAGTTGATATAAGAAAATGTTGAGGAAATGGGAAATTTGTTACTGTTGCCCACACTGTGGTGTGCAGCATCTCAATTCCCCTACCAGAGATAGAACCTATACCCCCTGCAGGGGAAGCATGAGTCTTACCACTCAACTGCCAGGGAAGTCCCAATTTTTTAAAATAGAGATTAAAAAAAAAAAAAAAACCTACTCAGCAGTCCTTGCAACTTCCATCTGTATTAGTTCTCTCTCGAGAATTCTCCAGTAAAATCCACTCACAACTCAACCTTACACAACCAACCTCACACCCCACCCAACAATCAAAGCTGTATTTCTCAAACTTTGCCCACTCCATTTCTCCTATTCAGTAGGAGTTATCTGGGAAAGATCTCTTACTCAAATGAGCTTGAAAAATGCTGGGTTATACCAGGTTTCCTTGCTACCCGATGTCTCATAAATCTTAATAGATTAACCTGCATTGGTCATTGGGGTCAGGGAAGAACTCTTGCATGGTAAAACATCAATTCTTAACCCTATTTTGTTTCCAGCCCTTTATGGACAACAGACACCTTTTGTTCCAAAAGATCTTGTAGATGAAATGTCCTGCTAGCATTTAGGGAAACACTAGCATGAGACAACTTCTCCCTTATTTTACAACTCCTCTATCTTTGATTAACCAAAGAGCCCCTGGACTTCCAAATGGATCCTAATGGCACACTGGCAAACAGATGAAGATTTATCTCCCAACAACTGCAATTTCCTATTCACCTAAATACTAATTTTTTTTCAGGAACCTATTTTCTCAAATATTTATGACTGTTTTATGTGATTTCTATGCAAGCTTTGCTTCAAATGCACTCAAGATGTCTGTTTTAAAGTATGAGTTCCTCTCTCTCATACACTGCTGGTGGGAATTTAAGTTCGCACGGCCACTATAGAAAACAGTATGGAGGTTCCTCAGAAAGCTGAAGGTAGAATTACCATATGACCCAGCAGTCCTACTCCTGGGCATACACTTGGACAAAATTACAATTCAAAAAGATACATGTAGGAATTCCCTGATGGTCCAGTGGTTAGGACTATGTGCACTCACTGCCAAAGGCCTGGGTTTAATCCATGTCAGGGAACTAAGATCCCACAAGCCGTGTGGCATGGCCAAAACAAATATACATGCACCCCTATGTTCATAACAGCACTATTCACAATAGTCAAGACATGAAAGCAACCTAAATGTCCATCAACAGATGAACGGATTAAGAAGGCACATGGGACTTCCCTGGTGGTCCAGTGACTGAGACTCCAAGCTCCCAAGGCAGGGTTTTGTCCAGGTTTTGCCCAGGTTTTGTCCCTGGTCAAGGAACTAGATCCCACATGCTGCAACGAAGAGTTCTCATGCCACTAAAGATGTCATGTACTATTAAAAACAAAGACCCCACGTGCCACAACTAAGACCCATGCTGCTGCTGCTGCTGCTAAGTCGCTTCAGTCGTGTCCAACTCTGGGCGACCCCATAGATGGCAGCCCACCAGGCTCCCCCGTCCCTGGGATTCTCCAGGCAAGAACACTGGAGTGGGTTGCCATTTCCTTCTCCACTGCAGGAAAGTGAAAAGTGAAAGTGAAGTCGCTCAGTTGTGTCCGATTCCTAGCAACCCCATGGACTGCAGCCTACCAGGCTCCTCCATCCGTGGGATTTGCCAGGCAAGAGTACTGGAGTGGGGTGCCATTGCCTTCTCCGACTAAGACCCATACAACCTAATAAATAAATAAACATTTTAAAAAGAAGATGTGGTACATATATACAATGGAATACTACTCAGCCATCAAAAAGAACAAAATAATGCATTTGCAGCAACATGGATACAACTAAATAATATCATACCAAGTGAAGTAAGTCAGAAAGATAAAGACAAATACCATATGGCATCACTTGTAAGTGGAACCTAAAGTGTGGCACAAATGAACCTCTCTACAAAACCGAAACAGACTCCCAGATATAGAGGACAGATTTGTGGTTGCCAAGGGGGAAAGGGCGGAGGACGGATGGACCGGGAGTCTGGGCTTAGCAGATGCAAACTATTACATTTAGAATGGATTAAAAACAAGGTCATACTGTGCAACACAGGAGACTATATCCATCTCCATCTCCTTGTACAGACCATAATGGAAAAGAATATTTTAAAAAGGATGTATATATGTGTATAACTGAGTCACTTTGCTATACAGCAAAATACCAGTACGTTATAAATCAACTATACTTTAATGAGAAAAATTTAATATGTAAATAAATTATGAGCTCCTTAAAGTCTTTATGACTTTTCTTTATGACTCTTCCATGTGCCTTCTTCCATTCTGCATGCAGGATGTCACCGACCACCACAAACATATCTGTTGATACCCAAAGAGCAAGAAAGAAATGGATAAGTACTCTTGTCCAGGGTGCCCCTACCATCCCAGTCTCCATGGTATGGTGGTACCCCAGTACTCCCCCATTACCCTCTCAAGGTGTGTGTTATGATCACAGTTGAGGTTTCTAAGAGTTAGAGAGCCTACGAGGCTTGTGTGCGTGAGTGCACTCAGTCATGTCCAACTCTTTGTGGCCCCATGGACTGTAGCCCATGCGTGTGTGTGTGTATGTGTGCACATTCAGTTGTGTACAGCTCTTTGTGACCCCATGAACTGTAGCCGCCAGGCTCCTCTGTTCATGGGCTTCTCCAGGCAAGAGTACTGGAGTGGGTTCCCATGCCCTCCTCCAGGGGAGTTTCCCACCCCAGGGACTGAACCTTCATCTCTTGCATTAACCACTACAGCACCTGGGAAGTCCCTGCCCGTAGCCAAATAGTGGAGAAGCAGCTTGGCTGGGATCTGAGCCTCAGAGCTGTTCTCACAACAGTCACCACTGTGCTTCCTGCAACTTCAGCTTTAATCCTCTTCTCCAGCTCCTGCTTTGTCACACACAGTGTCAGGAATTTCAGTTCTTCCAGGAGAAGCAGACTCAAGTGGCAACCTGTGCCTTTACGTGGCCCAGGGAAGCTGGCAAGTGGCAAGTGCAGACTCATCAGGGGAGTAATGCTTTGACTAAGCCAAGTTGGTCAGCCCTGTGGTGCATCCAACCTTAAAAATTAGCCTTAAGCTAATAAAGGGCTAATGACAAGTGTGAAGACAAAGGAGCTTATGGAGCCACCACCCAGAACTACACAAAACTGCCTGGCAAGGGCTCAACCTGAAGTCTTTCAAACCTTGAGGGTACCTGAAAGCCCTCCTTGAACTCAGAAGAACAGCCTGGCAATTCCCCATTTACTCCCCTCCCTGTAAAACACAGAAGCGCTTCCAAGAAAGGCATATGGACTCCATTCTACAATAGCCAAATTAAGACTAAAAACTGGCCTTAGATTAGAGATGAGAACTCAGTCTCAGTAGATCTCAGACTGGTATGGACTTTTCCATGGTCAAGGGTAGGAACGGCTCATAATATTTCCCCACTTGTTCAGGGGAAAGGGAGACCTCATACCACTCTGCAACGCCAGAGCCTGCACCAGATCCCCAGGCTCTTGGGCTGAAGTCAAAGGCCAGTTAATTACTGGAGGCCCACATCTGCCACCTGCCCAGAGTTCACAGTCAGTCCAGAATTTAAGTTCCTACCCAAGATCTGAATCAGCCTGTGATTCAGAAACATAAAGTCATGGAATGATGAAACAGTGAAATCTGAAGTTCAACTCCAGGCCATGAAAAACTAGTTCCTCAGCTTACATCATTGCTTTGCTCATGTCCTATCGAGATGATGGACATTGGCATCTGTTTTAAGAAATACTTATAAGCAATGTAAATTCCTGCTGTTCAGAAAGCATTTCCCAACCACCTGCTCTGTATCTGCTCTCTGCTGTGCGGCATCCACTATCCCAGTGCTTTAGAGACAGTTGTGTCCAAATATCATGGCAGTCTTCCCTCCCCCAGAAGCCCTCCCAAATGATAGGCAGATTCTTATTATAAATTAAGTTGAAAGACGTTCTGAACCCTGAGACATCAAATGGAAGGACTTTACAGCAAAGTCTCAGAATATAAAACTAATCTCAATCACATCCTGTCTAGTCTTTCATGGGCTAGGTATTTCATGAAATACCTAACATGTTGGTTGGGCTCTCCTGGTAACTATTTATCAAAGGAAAGAAAATTCTGAAACATGACAAATGGCCAAAGGCTCTCTCAGCCTGTTCTCCTAGACTCTTCAGGGGCTCTGCCCACCTGCTGAGAACACAAAAGCACATAAGATAATACCAGTCTGCAAAGAACTCATAATCTACAGATGAGTGACACCCTGCTTTTAATTAAACAGACCGTGATCATGACCACAACAGGGACGCTCCACAGTGGTGTGGGTCTGCACAAAGGGTACCATACACTCTATCTCTACGGTGGGCAAAGTTACTCAAAGCAGTTCCTGGGCTTTTTACCACTGGAAATGTTGGGGAAGTGAAGGGAAGTGTGTACTGGGCAGACTCATATGTACCAGCAGGTAGAAGTGACCAGTGTGTGTAGGTGGGGGTAGATGAGTACCAGCTGCTTGATAAGGAAATTATGTAGGAGATTCCAAGTCACCACAGCTCCTGGACTGAGAGGAGCTCCTGGAAACTAGGTCACTGAGTCCTAAAAGTAGCACAATGCAGTTGCTATATCCTAACAGCAGATGAGTTTATTCAGTGTTTTAAATTAAACTAACTTTACCAACATTGTTCATAAAATAAAAAGGGCTGAAATCATTTATGCCCAACACTGTTGGACACCATCTCTTGAAAAACTCCCAAGAACTCCATAAAAGAAGAACCACAGTTATGCCAATTTTACAGATCAGAAAACTGAAGCTCAGAGAAGTTCAGTAACTTACTCAAAATCACACAACTAGGAAGTGGAGGAGCTGGGATGTAAATTTCTTTAGTCCACCTCCAATGTCTATGTCTAATCATTTATGTTAAATACCATAAGATACAGCAAATAACAGTTCTGTTGTGTTCTGATCACTAGGAATAAAAAAAGGCTTTTATTTGGGTTTCAGAGCTACCACATTCTCACCAATCTTTTATATTCCCCACAGCACACAACATGTTACTGGACACCACTGCTTATCATTCATCTTGATTTGTAAGAAACAAGTAAGGTAACATTATACTGAAGTCCCGCTAATAAAAGAAAAATGAGAGAAAGAGAGAGAAGGCAAGAGATTTATCAATGGCTTGGTATGTCTGTCAGTCTGTACATCTGCATCTCTTTCTTTCTTCTTCTCTTCTCTCTCTCCCTCTCTCATTCTTTGTGTATCTTAATATGTCTCTCTTTCTACCTAGCTCCTCTTTCCATCTTTCAGTCTATCACTATCTTCGTCTCTCTGTCTGTGTGTGCGTGTGTTACTCTCTCTCCCCCTCACTCCTTCTCCTCTCCCACAGCCCCTTTCAGAGTGGCACAACACTTCCTAGATCTCGAACAGACCAGTAACCTGGAATTGATTCGATATCATAAAACAGTCCCACGGGAAGCCTGGAGTCCCCAGGAACTCCAGTTAACCACCAAAGGGCCAGTGAGAGTAGCAGTAAATAATGAGAACTCATGAGGCAGACAGACTTAAACCCCTACAAGCGACACAACCTCGGGCAAGTTACAAACCTATTTGAACCTCAGATTCCTTACCTGTGAAATGGGTAATGTTGTAACCATCACATACTGCTATTGTGAGGATTAAATGCAATAATGGATATAAAGTTCTTAATACAGAGTCTGATCCATGTTAAGTAACAACAATGCCAGTTGCTACTGTTACTATATTATTCACAGGGTCTTATTTGCCTTTAGACTGTCAGAATCTAGCATAGCACTTGGCACATAAATGGAGTTCAACATCTGCTCAGAGAAACAAGATAGAGATAAGCATACTGAGACATACACAGAAAAGCACAGGGCAGAGAGTTACAGCCAGGTAAAGAGCTGGAAAGAGAGATGGAGAGACAAAGAGACACAAGAGAGGAAGGAAGAAGGAGGTGGACAGATGTACAGTCTAACATGCCAATCAACCCCTGACCAAGTCTCTTTCTTTCAGTTTAAATTTCCCTTTAGCAGTATGGATCTAACATAATGTTTCCTTACTGGTTTCTCATAATTCAACATAGACAAACAAGGAAGTCACATTCTCCATCCCACAACCAGGCTTCCCATGACACAGAAGGGGAGCTGAGCAATAGGGGGACTTGGTACACACATCCATCATGACACCACAGAAGCAGTGAGTGACTGGCTGTTCACTGGAACAGAAGCAAGCTGTCCTGGCCCTCTCTGAGGCATTGCTTAAGGAGATTAGTCCAGGGGGTATTGAATCCACGACCTTGAACTCACTTGCCTGGACCTTTTAACTCAATGAGAAGGACATCCATCTCCCTCCCTGGCAGAGCTCCTAGGCAACGCCACAGGAACTTTTCTCCACAAATACAAAGAGTAAACTTTTATCCTCACATCAAAGGGAAAAACAAAACTTCCACGGTGGTGCCACAGATAAAAATCCGCCTGCCAATGAAGGGACATGGGTTCGATCCCTTCGAATCTTCGAATCTCAGATTTCACATGCCGCGAAGCAACTAAGCCCACGCGCCAGAAGTCCTGAGTCAGTGATCTAGAGCCAGCAGGCTGCAACTACGGAAGCTGCACACCTTAGAGCCTGTGCTCCACAGCAGAAACCACAGCAATGAGAAGCCTGTCACCGCAACAAAGAGCGGCGCCTGCTCGCCGCAACTAGAGAAAGCCCAAATGCGCCAAAGAAGACCCAATGCAACAAAAAATATATATTTTTTGTAAAGGGCGAAACAACCCAGTCCTCCAGAGATATTTAACTCAGGAGGACACCAGCGTCCTCTCTTCGTTGTGTTGACCTTCAGTACCGGCTGTAAATTGTGAGCTTTGTAACACGTCATAGCACACTTCGATAAAACAAAGGTGAGTACGAATGAGATCGCTTTTGGAACAAGGCCATCTTTAGGGAACGAATATTGAGCAAACCATTGTGGAGATGGTATTTTCCATTCATGTGATCCCAGAAGAAGACTGAATCATCAGGAAAGAGCTGAAGCCCATCGGAGTTCTATGCTTGAAATTTCTAAACTACTCTCCACCCTGCTCTCCCGTCCTGCCACGGGAACAAAGGGGAAGTTTACAACTGAATATGAAGCTGACTTCAACTGTCTGGATGTGCTCTCTTGCCTCCAGTCAGCATGCCGGGTCAGTGCCCCTCTCACTCCCTGTGGACAGGTCCTGTGCCACCCCGTCCCCTCCCAGCCCCCTCCCTACTCCCTCTTACCACTTCTGAGCGGCATCACGCAGGCAGCTGCAGCAGCCAACTCGGGCCATCAACACGGCTGCCACCATGTCACTCAGCACCAAACATCCCCTAGCTCTGCAGTTCCAATTGTTACAGAAATCTGGGAACTCTCCTCTGCCCTCCAAATAAAACCACTTTGTCTGTAAGCCAAACCACACCTGTAAGGATCTGGAGGCTGGACTGTAATGCACTACTGTGGACCCTGATAAGGTTTGTCTCCAATGGTGGGCGGGGTGGGGGGGGGCGGGCGGAGAGGCTTCCTAGGAGCAAGGAGTCACTCAGTCTGCCTCCTGACTACAGATCCCTGGCAGAAGGAATTACCAAAGCCAGTAAACTGATAGTTTAGAAGTACAGCTAATTTTAGAGATGGAGGGTGCTGATGGTTGCACAAGAATGCGAATGTACTAAACACCACTGGCCTGTACACTTAAAAAGAGCTAAGATGATTATATATATTTTACCACAATTTTTTTTTTTGGTTCCAAGGTTTGCTTGGTTTTTTTTTTGGATTTGTTGTTGTTTTGCTATATATTAGGTCCTCACTCATGATCCATCTTAAACATAGCAGTGCGTACAGGTCAGTCCCAAACTCCCAGATTCTCCCTCCCCACCCCCCACCCCAGCCACCATTTTTCAAAGTGAAAAAAATTTAAAAATAAATTGAATGCAACACATTTTTTTTTTTAAAGGAAATACACCTAAGTCCCAGGTAGTCTAATGATCACTGATTTAGTATTATTCAATTTTCAACTGAAATATAGTTGCTATACCCTATTATAAAAGTTACAGGTATACAATAATGATTCACAATTTTTAAAGGTTATAGCTATAAAATATTGGCTATATTCCCCATGTTGTACAATATATCCTTATGGCTTGTTTTATACATTATAGTTTGTATTTCTGAATCCCCATCCCTATATTGTCCCTCCCTCCTTCCCTCTCCCCACTGGTATCCACTAGATTGTTCCCTATATCTGGGAGTTTGTTTCTTTTTTGTTATATTCTCTAGTTTCTGGTGTTTTTTTGTTTGTTTGTTTGTTTTTTTGCTATATTCACTGCTGCTGCTGCTGCTAAGTCACTTCCGTTATGTCCGGCTCTGTGTGACCCCATAGACGGCAGCCCACCAGGCTCCCCCCGTCCCTGGGATTCTCCAGGCAAGAACACTGGAGTGGGTTGCCATTTCCTTCTCCAATGCATGAAGTGAAAAGTGAAAGTGAAGCCAGATGCTCAGTCGTGTCCGACTCCTAGCGACCCCATGGACTGGAGCCTACCAGGCTCCTCCATCCATGGGATTTGCCAGGCAAGAGTACTGGAGTGGGGTGCCATTGCCTTCTCCGTTATATTCACTAGTTTGTCAAATTGTTTAGACCCCATATATAAGTGATACCACACAGTATTTGGGGCTTCCCAGGTGGCGCAGTGGTAAAGGATCCATCTGTCAATGCAAGAGATGCAAGAGACTGGCGTTTGGTCCCTGGGTCAGAAAGATCCCCTGGGGGAGGAAATGGCAACCCACTCCAGTATTCTTGCCTAGAAAATTCCATGAACAGAGAAGCCTAGTGGGCTACAGTCCATGGGGTTGCAAAAAGTTGGACACGATTAAGCACACACACACACATACATACATATAGTATTTGTCTTTGTCTGACTCAAAGTATTATTATTTTTAAAGAGAATCTCAGTAGTACAGAAAGCTAACCAGTAGTGAGGGTTTTTGAAAATCCAAAGTAGGAAAATACATGCTCCTATAATCAAAAATGCCCTTAAATTAAAAATCAACACACTCTGTCTGGTGTATAAGTATTTTCCATGAGTACAATTTTCCAAAGAATGTCACAAAGCTTTTCTTTCAGAAACCGGTTCTTCCACAATTGCAACTTGAAGAACATTCAGACCACAGGAGTGGCCTATAAGGGTTTCCAGTTCTAACAGTAACATGTTCAACAGGCTACTTTCATGGTACCTCTCTGAAAACGAAGACACAGTCCCCCATTACATAAGTGGAAAATATTATTTACATTGGCAGATGGTAAAGTTAAGGCTTGGAAAATCTAAAAGACTGAACTGAAATCATCCCATGAGAAGGGAACTTCAGATTCTAGATCCTGAACTCCAGGCTCAGAGGCCATGCTTTTCCTGCCTTCTGGCTTGAGATCATTTAAGAAACAGAGGTCGCTCACTGTAAATTATTATAATAAACTTCAATAACTGTTCAGCCACATAAACACCTACTCTCTTGAAGCATGCCTATTAACTCACTCTTTGCCAGGAGACTCCAACACAAGAAGCCCCAAACTGGAGAAAAGCCCTGAATAAAGCTTACCTTCAGGAAAGGGAAAAGGCGTGATTAATTGCTCACACTTGTCAGTTTCACCCACAAAGAGTACTGAGTGACCTGTAGAAGGTCTTAAGGGAAGGGCAGGGAACAGCTCCAGCACAGGTCAGGTTCTAACATGTCAGGTACAAGCAGCAGAGCACATCGGTCAGGAGCAATCATGGAGGCAGAAAGCCCAATGGCAAGCCCAAGAAAGAGAACAGATTATGACCGTCTCTCAAGCAGTTATCCATAGAAAGAGTTTTTATCCTGATACCAAACCAAGTGCACCAAGAAAAGAGAGAGAAATGCAATGCACACAGTTCCCTGCCATGCTACCTACAAAGGTGTCTGCATCTGCCCTGGATTTCACAACTTCCCTTCAGTCTCTGCAGGAAAAAAAAAAACAAACCTCTTCCCACAAAGGCTAATAATTGCTTTGAGCTCGGGTTTCCACCTTCCCCTCCTCCTCAAAAGCATGCACCAGTTATTTATCATCTCTGTTTCTTTCACCTTTCCCTTTCTATTGCCACATTTGTTTCACCACCACGATTCTAAAGGTTTGTGGCTCAAAAGGCTCTTTCTTTGAGAAGCAGGTAAGTTCTGCATGTCATTCCTGAGGGGCTGATAGATTCTTAGGCTCACTGAGCCCAGGAAAGAAAGCCCTGCTTTCTGTCTTTCCAAAGAGATGGAAGTCTCTTTGGTATCAGACCTTAGCTGTTCGTGGACACCTCTCCTTCCTTTCCAAGCAAGCTTCTAGCATACACACCTCTCCACTCCCTAACTCCTATTTCCTCCTCTATCCACTGCCCTCACTCCACCAAAACTAATCCTATAGTGTGTATGCTTAAGCGCTCAGTTGTGTCCGACTCTTTTACTACCCCATGGACTGTAGCCCACCAGGCTCCTCTGTCCATGGGATTTCCCAGACAAGAATACTGGAGTGAGTTGCCATTTCCAACTCCAGGGGATCTTCCTGACCTGGGGATTGAATCCACATCTTCTGTGTCTCCTGCATTGTAGGAGGATTCTTTACTGCTGCGCCATAAGAAAGGCCAATCCTGTTGAAGTTACCACTGACATTTCAAATGCCAAGTTCAGGGGATGCACTTTTCTCTCTCATTTGACTTCCTGCTGTATCTCATAGTGACCTATCCCCAGTAGACTAAAACTTCCTCAAATATCTTGATGTCACAGCAATAAAGCCCTCAGAGAGTCTGATAAACAATTTTTCCTTCCCTAGGAAATGTTCAAACCACTCTCCTGGGACCCAGCTCCCATGTTTTTGTACTTACATGCCTCCACCTCCTCACCTTCCCCACCATGGTCAATCAGCCCAGAGATGGGCCTCACCAAGCAGTACCTATCAGTGATTTCCCCAATAATTTTTCAATAGAGAGGGAAAACAAAAAATGCCTTGGATCTCCCACAATGTTTGGTAACACATTCCAATTACATGCTCATACCTACATGCCTGACTCCCTTATATCTTTAAAATACATTTCCAATTTTCCTCCCACCAGTTTGCACTAGGCTTCTGTCACCTGTCACCCCAAAAGGGTCCTAACCAATCTAAACATTCTCTTATCTCTAATTCACCTCTCCAGTCTCTGGCTGCTCCTTTCAGTCTTCTTAGCAGGCAACTCTCTCTGTGTCCATCCCTCAAATATGGCCTTATCTATCGCAATTCTAGGGGACAATGGTTGGTGAGACATAAGCATAACTATATCAGTGAACCAGATTGACCCAAGTAAGGCTTTGAGTTTCACTGAACTCCACCAGGCCTCACTCAGAATAAGCTATTTGCAACACAGGTTTCTATGGGAAAATAGAATGAAGAAAAAAAAAATTGAAATTAACAGCTGCAAAGTTGATTTAGTAAAGTATCAGTCATTCAGTAGTGTCCAGCATTTTGTGACCCCCATGGACTATAGCCTGTCAGGCTCCTCTGTCCATGGAATTCTCCAGGCACAAATACTGGAGTAAGTTGATATTCTCTTCTCCAGGGGATCTTCCCAAATGAGGAAATTCTTCAAACCAGGTCAGTTCTTCAAAACAGGTTTCCTTCATTGGAGGCAGATTTTTTTTTAACCATCTGAGCCACCAGGGAAGCCTGCAAAGTTGACTTAGGCTAGGCTATATTTTAAAGATGAGAGATGCAGAATATGTATCTCTTTGTAGAAAAGACCAGGGTGTGTGTGTGTGTGTATCAGTTCAGTTGCTCAGTCATGTCCAACTCTTTGCGACCCCATGGACTGCAGCACACTAGGCTTCCCTGTCCATCACCACCTCCTGGAGCCTACTCAAATTCATCTCCAATGCAACAATGATGCCATCCAACCATCTCATTCTCTGTCATACCCTTCTCTTCCCACCTTCAATCTTTCCCAGCATCAGGGTCTTTTCAAATGAGTCAGTTCTTTGCATCATGTGCCCAAAGTATTGGAGTTTCAGCTTCAGCATCAGTCCACCAATGAATATTCGGGACTGATTTCCTTTAGGATGGACTGGCTGGATCTCTGTGCAGTCCAAGGGACTCTCAAGAGTCTTCTCCAATACCACAGTTCAAAAGCATCAATTCTTCAGCTCTCAGCTTTCTTTACAGTTCAACTCTCACATTCATACATGATTACTGGAAAAACCATAGCCTTGACTAGATGGACCTTGTTGGCAAAGTAATGTCTCTGCTTTTTAATATGCTGTCTAGGTTGGTCAGAACTTTTCTTCCAAGGAGCAAGCATCTTTTAATTTCATGGCTGCAGTCACCATCTGCAGTGATTTTGGAGCCCAAGAAAACAAAGTCTCTCACTGTTTCCATTGTTTCCCTGTCTATTTGCCATGAAGTGATGGGACCAGATTCCATGATCTTAGTTTTCTGAATGTTGAGTCTTGAGCCAACTTTTTCACTCTCCTCTTTCACTTTCATCAAGAGCCTCTTCAGTTCTTCTTCGCTTTCTGCCATAAGGGTGGTGTCATCTGCATAACTGAGGTTATTGATATTTCTCCTGGAAATCTTGATTCCAGCTGTGCTTCATCCAGCCTAGTATTTCACATGATGTACTCTGCATGTAAGTTAAATAAGCAGGGTGACAATATACAGCCTTGATGTACTTCTTTCCCGATTTGGAACCAGTCTGTTTTTCCATGTCCAGTTTTAACTGTTGCTTATTGACCTGCATACAGATTTCTCAGGAGGCAGGTAAGGTAGTCTGGTATTCTCATCTCTTGAAGAATTTTCCACAGTTTGTTGTGATCCATACAGTCAAAGGTTTTGGCATAGTCAATAAAACAGAAGTAGATGTTTTTCTGGAGTTTTCTCGCTTTTTCAATGATCCAGCGGATGTTGGCAATTTGATCTCTGGTTCCTCTGCCTTTTCTAAATCCTTCTTGAACATCTGGAAGTTCACACTTCACATACTGTTGAAGCCTGGCTTGGAGAATTTTGAGCATTACTTTGCTAGCATGTGAATGAGTGCAATTGTGCGGTAGTTTGAATATTCTTTGGCATTGCCTTTCTTTGGGATTAGTGTGTGTGTGTGTATATATATATATGATCCAAATATGCATATTTGTCAGATCCAATAATTTAGGCGGTTTCTGATAAAACAATAGTCAAAAATCTAATCATACAAAGGGCCTGTTACTGACATTAGAACCTCTCTGACATGATGCAGTGGGAAGTAAAAACATTACTGATGAGCTAGTGGACATAACTGACCTAAATCTCACCATGGTCCAGAACGTGTAGTGTCCTGTAGAACAACTGGCCTGGACCCTCAAAGCCCTCAATGTCATGGAGATCAGAAGGAGGTGGAGGGAGAAGGGAGACTTTCTAGACTGAGGCAACAGAAAGGTAACGGTCAAGTGCAAAGCATGAAACTTGAGTGGAGCCTAGATTTTTTAAAACTTCTTAAAAGAACAGTTTTAGGAATTTGAGTATAGACTAGATTTTGAATGTTATTGAAATAATAAATTTAAGTGTAAAAACAATGTCATGCACATTGCTATTTATAAAATATATAACTAAGAAGGACCTACTGTATAATATAGGAAGCTCTACTCAATAATCTGTATGTAACTATATGGGGAAAGAATCTAAAAAAAGAGTTGATATATGTATGTATATGTGCTAACTAGCTTCAGTAGTGTTGAATTCTGTGCGACCCCATGGACTGTAGCCCACCAGGTTCCTCTGTCCATGGGGTTCTCCAGGCAAGAATACTGGAGTGGGTTGCCCTCCACCAGGGGATCTTCCCAACTCAGGAATCAAACCCAAGCCTCTTAATGTCTCCTGCATTGGCAGGCAGCTTCTTTACCACTAGCACCAGCTAAGAAGCCCTGATATATGTGTATGTGTAACTAACACACTTTGCGGTACACCTGAAACTAACACAACATTGTAAGTCAACTTTACTCCAATAAAAATTAAAACAAAACAAAAACTCACAATATCATCATTGTCTATGAAGATCTTCTTGCTCTTGAGAGAAGTTGAAATACTTAGAGTTGAACTCACCTGGTATCTATAGCCTGGAGCTCCTTCCTTATCCCTCTTGTCTTCTGACTCTTCCAACTCAACCCTACTCATACTCATCTGCTCTACTCACATTTACGTACCACACCTATGGACAAGCAGAACTCCCTGATCAGTATCTCCAGCTTGGAACTCTCTTCTTAGCTCCAAAACTGTGCAGCTCCCTTTTTACTCAACATTCACACCTAAATGTTCCAGCAGCTCCTCACACTCACATTATTCAAAGCCAAACACATCTTTCCCCCTTTCAATGCCTGCCACCCTTCCCCCTCCCCCAAAAAAATCCAGCTGCTTTTTCTATCTTCTTTATCTCAATATGTCAACTTAGTAATGTCAAGTTGACCAAGCCAGAAACTTCCCTCTTTCTTTCCCTAACACCAAATCCTGTGTACTTGATCAGCTCTCTTCTCCATCTCCTCCCCACTGCACTATTCTTGCTGTCCTTGTCTCCCAAACTAAACATTATTGTCTCCCAAATTAAAGCATCCCCATTGGACTTTCTTGTCTCCAGTCTTGCTGCCATCTATTTTCCACCCTTCCATCAGAGCAGATTTGTAGATTTTTCTAACATACAGGGAACTATATATTCAATATTTTATAATAACCTATATGGGAAAAGAATCTAAAAAAGAAAAAAATGTGTGTGTGTGTGTGTGTATATATATAACGAATCACTTTGCTGTACACCTGAAACTAACACAACACTGTAAATCAACTGTACTTCAATTTTTAAAAAATTATCAGTACACTGTTCAAAATTATTCACTGGTTCCTTAGTGCCTCCAAGACAAAATCTAATAAACTTCTTTTGCATGACATTTGAGGTCTTTGACGATCTTTGTTCCCACCTTCCTTCCAAGGTTCATCTCCTTCAGCAGCCCACCACTGGTCAGTTCCTCAAATATGCTATGCTCCTGTGGTCACTCTGTGCATCCCTTATCCTCCAGAGCTTCTGGGCATTTACACATGCCATCCTCTGAGCTCGGATGCCACACTCTGCAACCTCTGGACCAATCCCCGGACCAACCCCCCTTCACACTGCCTACAAACAATCCTACTGGAGAAGATAGGTGTGTGAGAATGCTGCCCAGGTCAACTTCTGAGCTCCATTTCTCCTATGGCCCCATTGACACTGACACACTACCATTTTAAAGCAGTTTAGCTTACTACATTAGGTTATTTGTTTACGTAACTGGTTTCCCTCAGACAGAAGATTCTTAATAACATGGAACTTTATTTTTAGTTTGTTTTTTCAAGGAACTAGTCCATTCCTAGAGGTGGCAGACACTCAACAATTATTGATTTTAAAAACTGACAAGGGGTGGGAGGGATGAATTGGTGGAGCCCAGTGAATTTTTAGGGAGGTGAAAGTGCTCTGTATGATACTATACAATGGATATATGCCCTTAGACATGTATCCAAACCCAAACAGTGTACAAAACCAGGAGTTAACATAAGCGACAGACTCAGTAATTATGATGTGTCAATGTAGGTTCATCAGTTGTACCAAACGTACCACTCAGCTGGGAGATACTGATAACAGAGTAGGCTGCATGTGTGTAGGAACAGGGGGAATATGAGGAAACTCTATACCTTCCATTCAATTTTGCTGTAAACCTAAAACTGCTCATAAAAATTCTATTAAAAAATATATAGACAGAGAGAGAAAAAGAGAATCACCTTTGAGGGAGAAAGTACAAAAACAGAAAGAGATGAGAAATCAAATCCCAGATGAGAACATACAAATCCCAGGATGGACCAGTGGCAAGCAGCTATTCAGTGCCGAAATGAAAAAAGAAATGGACAGTCAGAGATGACCATTGAGAAGAATTTGCTTAAAAACTAATTTAGATGAATAACCATGGAAGTAGTACTAACTAACGAGCAGGAAAGTTTTAAGGGGGAAATTAGAAATTCAGCCTCCTGCCTTCAACTGTAAGGGACAAGAAACTAGTCAAGTGGTAGAGATGAGAGATAAGCCAGGAATGAAGTGAACAATTTGAAAGTCCCTTGCACAGACATAGCAGAATAATTACTTAAACTGTGAAGGCAGTATTTTAGGTCTAAAATGTCACCACCATCAAGTCTAAGTTTTATTGTAGTCTGTTAGGGAAGGGTTCTCTGGAGATTATGAATAACTGCTTCTTGAAATGAAAACTCTGCAAAAACAATTGACATTTCTATAATCCTTAAGGAATAGGACTTAGAGGGAAAATGATTATCCAGGTGGCTCTCTGAACATCAGTGTCTGAATAGCTAATGTTCATCCTTGCTTTATGTCAGCCTCATTAATCAGCTCCTATTAAAGATAATGCCATACATGTAATTATATGGCATAGCATTATGCTAAATATTTAAGGCTTTCATATTGCACCATCTCTTAGGTGTGGTGATATATTGCCCCAATTTGAATGTGTCAATTTTTCATAGATTTCATCTATATTCATGGCTCAAGGCCCCTTAGCAAATTAATAACCAAAAGAGAATGGACTCCTCTATTTATAAGTCTATAGTCGATTGCTTAGCATACTTCTCCATGCGTGCTTTATCTCTCAAAGTCCTATTGGGCTTTCTAAAAACTTTGCCTATCCTATGCTTTCTAATTGCCCTAGTTCCCACATTAGATTTTTTTTCTAAATCTAATCACATGTAATTTCAAAATTGCATCACTCTTGTAAACTGAGTCATCAAAACAGATTATAAAGGAAATGAGCCATATACTGTAAGTCAAATTAAACCAAATCCACGACCTTGCAGTAAAATCTCACTTATCTGCTTATTCTGCACTTTTAACATACCAAAAAACCTCATCTTTATAAAGTTTCCAAGTGCTAACATGGTGTTTGATTCATTACTCCTTAGGAAAAACCTTACAAAAAACAGTCAGCACTGTCCTAATTATATAATCAGGAAAGGAGAGAAGACAAGAAACATTGGCCAAATTTCCATGACAAATAGCTGAATGGGGATTAAAATTCCGTGTTCACAGGCATTTTCTCCTGCATACTTTTTTTGAAGAAAAGTCTGTTGTCAGGTACCTGGCCTCCCCAAGGTTATTACCACCAATCATTAACCACCATTAAATCAATAAATTCCTGCTGCTTCCACCCTAAGGCCAACACACCCTTAGGAGAAGCAGCATTGTCAGAATTCAGTGCCTGACACCGCTCTAAAAATGGCTGCCTCTCTGCTAAGGGCCTCCTCCTTAGGAATTCCCAAAGTTCATTTCTTTTACCCCATCTTTTAGGTCAGACAAGCCCAAACATGCTCCTCCAGTTTGATGAGAATCTATCCAGCTGAATTCGTTTGTTGTAATAAAGAAAAGGCAGAAACTTTGTTCTATCCAAGTAGGTAATACTGTCCTGACTCTGGGACAAACCCTGTGGCTTTCGATAATGCATGTCCTAATGCAATAAACTCTACCTTGGTATGTGGTATTGATGAAAAGGCTAGATTATTTCTTGATCGGTGGCTTTAGAACAAGGAGCTTGTTAAAATGCAGATTCCTAGGTTCCAAGCTACCAAATCAGACTTTAGGAATGACAATGCATTTAAACCAACAGCACTGCAACTAGAGAAAGCCTATGTGCAGCAATGAAGACCCAGAGTATCCATAAATAAATAAATAAAAATTAAACCAACAGCACTGTGATTCTTCTGCAATCGCCAGGAGGAACGCCTTAGGCAGGACTAAGGCTTTTCACACTAGACTGCATGCTTCTGAGAATAGGAAGCAATTTTTATTCATCCTCATAGCCCCAGTATTCAGCTAAGGTGCTTAACAATGTTCAGTGATTGAACACATATGAATTGATTGTGTTAACTGGGTGTGCAATGTAAGTGTCCAAAATCTTTTGTTAGAATTGGCTCATGCATAGTTACTTAGGAAGCAGTGTAAATACTTATAAACCCTTTGTACTGATGTTTAGCTTTGTCCTACTCCTGGTCTGCAGAGTGCAGGATTGAATTAGCCAAAGGCATGACCTCTGCAAAGCTCACATGTAGACTTTCTCTGGGAAAGATTGAGGGCAGGAAGAGAAGCGGGTGACAGATGAGATGGTTGGATGGCATCACTGACTCAATGGACATGAGTTTAAACAAACTCCAGGAGATAGAGGACAGGGAAGCCTGGCACGCTGCAGTCCATGGAATCGCAAAGAGTCAGACACAACTGAGTGACTGACCAACAACAGACATTCTCCACGGCAGCCTGAGGGCCAGAGATTCTCCAGTCACTCAGAACATTAAAGTCCTTTGGTCATTTTGGACAAAACTTCTAGTCTGATCAAAAAGCCAATCTCTAAACTCTTTCATTAAATCTTCTCTCTTCCTCCATTGGGACCTAACTTTGCTGGGCAAACTGCTGAGAATGGGGTGCATGGGCCACTCCCTTCAGTGCCTCCTCTGCCATGCCCTCTGCAGCCTCTGGGTCCCCTGCGGGCCGAGAGCTGGGAGGGGAAAGAGGTGGGGATGGTGCAGTCCTCTCCCACTGCTGCACTTGTAATCTGAAAGCAGACCTTGGCGCAGCAGACGCGCGGTTACCAACACTTCCTCCTCACGGGGACACCTCCTCCTCACCGAGGACCTGACGTAGTCGCCAGTACAGATGGCACTACCACCCGGTCCAAGCTGGCAAATACTTGCCACAGAACAGAGTTGTTGGGGCAAGAAACAGCCACTTTATTCTGAAAGCCAGCAGACCAAGAAGATGGTGAACTTGTGCCCCCAAAGAACCAGTGTGGCCTTGAGTTAGAATTCAGGCTTCTTTTTGTTTTTTTCCAGGCTTCTTTTATACTAAAAGGGTCAGATGTAAAGTTAAGCATTTCCTGTTTCCAATCTGTGTTATTTCTTCCTGCCTCCAGTTGTGCACAGGTGGGCCTGATCAAGCCCTCCGGTGAGTTCACCAAAGATATTTTAGCTTAAAGCTCATTGCCTAGGAGGCAGGGTTCCCAGAGATGGGCCATTGTGTATAATTTAATGTGAAAGGTAACACCCCTTTAGTGATTGACTTGTAATAGAATACAAAAGTTCTTCCCTGCTCTTGTGAGAAACAGGTACCAGTCCTTCCAGCTGGAACTCTGAAGGCCACAAGATTTGGCTTACTACCCGGGGGAGCTCTCTCCCCCATCCCCAAGGAGCACACACTGACAACCCTCTCTCCAGAGGAGTCTCACTGTCCACCCCGATGATGTTGTCCCTCCGCTTCCTCCTCACCTGGAGCACAGGAGGGCAAATACTGTCCACACCAGATCCACAGTGTCTTAGCATGTCCCACACAGGTGGTCCAACATCTCACAAGGAAGAATTAATGGGAACATTTGTCACCAGTTGTAGTATCTGGGGAGACAGCTAACATCTAGTTACATTAGTCAGCCTCTTGCTGCTGCTGCTAAGTCACTTCAGTCGTGCCCGACTCTGTGGGACCCTGTGGACTGCAGCCTACCAGGCTCCTCCGTCCATGGGATTTTCCAGGCAAGAGTACTGGAGTGGGGTGCCACTGCCTTCTCCAGTCAGCCTCTTCAGTTCAGTTCAGTCGCTCAGTCATGTCCGATTCTTTGAGACCCCATGAGTTGCAGCACGCCAGGCCTCCCTGTCCATTACCATCTCCTGGAGTTCACTCAAACTCATGTCCATCGAGTCGGTGATGCCATCCAGCCATCTCATCCTCTGTCGTCCCCTTCTCCTCCTGCCCCCAATCCCTCCCAGCATCAGAGTCTTTTCCAGTGAGTCAACTCTTCACATGAGGTGGCCAAAGTACTGGAGTTTCAGCTCTAGCATCATTCCTTCCAAAGAACACCCAGGACTGATCTCCTTTAGAATGGACTGGTCAGATCTCCTTGCAGTCCAAGGGACTCTCCAACACCACAGTTCAAAAGCATCAATTCTTTGGTGCTCAGCTTTCTTCACAGTCTCTTAGTTACAAGTAAAAGACTTACTCAATCCATCTTAATTAATGGAGGTTTGGGATAAGAATAGTGGTGGAAATAAAGACCTCTAATAAAGCACAGCAGCCCAAGGGCAGACCTCGGTGCATGGTGACTGGAGTGCAGTTCAGAGTGTGCAACAGGCCTAATGACCAGGAAGTCTGAACTGCCTCTCTGCTCCTGCCACCATTTCTCCTTTGGCTTCCACCCGCATGCCAGCTTCCACTCCCAACCTTGTTCCCTGGAACACAGTAAGACACGAACAGGTGGGGGTTCTGTTGTCAAACACATCTAGGAAACACTGAGTTTGAAGGAGGAAACAGAACAGGCTCTATCTTGAAAGCAGTACTCCATCTTGGGCCAGACTGTGGACTTTGAGCTATATGCCCAGTATCTACGGAAACGACAAACCAACTGGAAAACCAGGCCCCTGGAAAGAAGAGCCCAGGGCTCTCCATCGCCTAAAAGAATACCCTAATTATCTGTGTAACCAAATAGAATCATACATTCTATTATGTTTATTGGGATATGACCACAAGCCTATTGATAATTGTCCACTGTTAACTACCTAGGCTTAAGGCATATGAATCACAGGTTAACTTTGATTGTATCTTTCTTTTTCCTTTGTTCAGACTAGTTTCAGGGAATTTGGGGAAGTGGGTTTGGGCACCTATGCTTAGGGTATATAAGGTTTTCACAAACTGGGTCGGGTCCTTGGCTAAGAGGAGATTCTCCCTTGGACCTACTGGTGTAATAAACTGCACTCCACTATCTGCATTGTCATTCTGAGTGAGTTTGTTTCCTGGAACATGGGGCTGCAACAAGTTAAGAGTGTTTAGACAAGTTTATTCCTGTGGGATCTTCAGAATCTTCAAAATGCTAATGCACCCTGTGACTTTCCAAGAGAGGATATGGACATGATGTTTCCCAAATCCTCTGGCCTGGAAACCTCATTCAAGGAACACCTGTTCCCATGTTCAGGCACAACACGTGCCTTTTGTCTGCCTTCTGACTTTAGCATACTTGTGGCTTTGAGGCCCCATGGCAGACTGCCCTCTCGATGTATTCTCAGCTCCTGCACCCACAACCAACCAACTCTCTCTACATCTTGGTCCTTTGTCTTAAAGCCAAAGAAATGGCTTATTGCAGTGTCACTGCCATCAGGCCAGTAAGAGCAGTCTGGGCAGAACCTTGATATTGAGCCATCTTATTCCACAGGGTCACAAAGAGTCAGACACAACTTAGTGACTGAACAACAACAACAGGCCATTGATTAATCTGCAGCCTGACCCACGTTGGTCTGGGTGCTCACCCTGATGAGGAGGGTGGAACAATATATGACTTCCCACCCTGAGCAGGAGACTGTGAAGGGGTCACCACCAATACTGACCTATAAACACCACAGTCTCTAAGGCCTTTGTGACAGCCAGCCATGAATGAAGGAGTATAACTGGGAGACTTGAGAGTACCTTGGAAGGAAAGTTATGACCAACCTAGATAGCATATTAAAAAGCAGAGACATTACTTTGTCACCAAGGTCCTTCTAGTCAAGGCTATAGTTTTTCCAGTGGTCATGTATAGATGTAAGAGTTGGACTACAAAGAAAGCTGAGCGCCAAAGAATTGATGCTTTTGAACTGTGGTGTTGGAGAAGACTCTTGAGAGTCCCTTGGACTGCAAGGAGATCCAACCAGTCCATCCTAAAGGAGATCAGTCCTGGGTGTTCATTGGAAGAACTGATGTTGAAGCTGAAATTCCAATACTCTGGGCACCTGATGCGAAGAACTGACTCATTTGAAAAGACCCTGATGCTGAGAAAGATTGAGGGCAGGAGGAGAAGGGGACAACAGAGGATGAGATGGTTGGATGGCATCACCAACTCAATGGACATGGGTTTGGGTGGACTCCAGGAGTTGGTGATGGACAGGGAGCCCTGGCATGCTGCGGTTCACAGGGTCGCAGAGTCGGACACGACTGAGCGACTGAACTGAACTGAGAGTACCACACTCCCCACCCCCAGCCTAGTGAAGTATACTGAGATCAAGATTAAATCAGGCTAGATATATAAAAGAAAAAATGAATGACAAGGTCATATTGTATAGCACAGGAAACTATATTCAATATACTATGATAAACCATAACGGAAAAGATTATGAAAAAGAATATATAGGTATATTTTTATATGTATAATTGACTTATTTTGCTATACCTCAGAAATTAAAACAACAGTATAAATCAACTATATTTTTTTAAAAGGCAAAGAGAATATACAAGTAGAGAAGCTATGTTTGTGGAGAATTAGGTTCCTCCAAATCTTGATTTCAAAAAATAAAAGAGATGAAACCAAGCTCCATATTAATGCCTCTTAGTTTCCTCACTGAATAGGTAAGCCACATTTTAAGTACAGAGCATTTTAACTGTGTGTCTGTGCATAAATGTGCGTACTCTATAAGAGATAGAGGACATTTTAAATATTGTTTAGTCGCTAAGTTGTATCTGAATCTTTGTGACCCCACGGACTGTAGACCACCCAGCTCCTCTGTTCATGGGATTCTCCAGGCAAGAACACTGAAGTGAAAAAGAAAAAAAAGAATACTGAAGTGGATTGCCATTTCCTTCTCCAGGGTATTTTCCTGACCCAGAGATAGAACTAGTGTCTCCTGCATTTGTAGGTGGATTTGACCCTTGGTCTGGGAACTAGATCCCACATGCCACAACTAAAAAAGATCCTGCATGTCTCAGCAAAAATCGAAGATCCCGCGTGCTGCAGAACACTTAAACAATTTTTCTTAATGGGTAAATTGTTTCAATGCTTTTGATTACTGCTTACCCATACACTTAATGTCTTTAATAGCTAGTGGCAGACCCATTGTAAATGTTTTTTTAACTTTAACAATACAAAGTAAAAGAAGGGATGCAAAAATGTTTTGTAGGCTTCTCATTTTACAGATGCTTGGCCACACTGAATTGAAAATGTCTGAAGGTGGATTTTGGTCTCCCTGGCATGAGCTCATGCAGCCCTCTTCCAGTTAAATAAATCGGCCCTCCTCATTTCACCTCAGCCGTCACATTCAGCCCACACGAGGAAAGTACTGGTTCATTAACCTCATTCCACTGACTGGATCATAAAAATGCAACTTCAACATTATAAAAACATTAAGTCGGCCAATGTGACCAAAGGTCAATTTAAAAAGTCAGGCACTCTTCCGGTCGCTCCTTCATAGGGCCATCTGTGAGCCTTAATTAACATGCAATGTCAAAAGAGAGGACTCCCCACCCAGGAGGGAGTGAAGTACAAAGTGCATGGGCCTGAACTCAGACAGATTAGCTCCATGACTTTGAGCGAGAGTGTTAAATTTTCTAAGCATCAGCTTCCTTTCATCCACAAAATGGTGAGTGTCATGTGTAATGTTCTGAGAAGGGCTATATACATAAAGGACCTGCTCTGTATATAGAGCACTGTAGCTGTCCAATAAACAGTGATGGTGGCTGTTGTGGAGGTGATCTTAGCAGTAGAGACATCTCTTGGGTTGCCTTTTTTTTGTGTCTAGCCAATATGACTTTCCACATTTAAATGCAGTTTGCAGTTTTTCCAACACATACAGTACTAACCTCATTCCAGCTCTGTCTCCTTCCTAGTGATCCAGTTCCCAAATCCACAAGGTTTTTTCTCTGAGCTCAGAGATGCTAGTCCCAGCAGAGCTGTGCCCCCTCCTCAGAGGTCTGAGCTCCACTCCACAGGTCCCTCCTTCAAGTGTCTATATTTCAGTAATCCCAGTCTTTGCTCCCAAAACCCTGTGAGTGGTCATTGCTTCCTGTAATTACTATCTCTATGAAGCCTTGGTGTCTTTTCTTGCCTTTTTGATTACTTAATTAACTTTATATCTAGTTAATAGTCTACATATTAAGTTCTTTGTCCAAACAGTTGGTATGGCTTATGACTCGACCGGACAATGATGGTACAAGTTGGGGTTTTTTGTTTGTTTTGTTTTTCTTGTTTAATTGTTTGGCCACAGTGCAAGGCATGTGGAATCTGAGTTCCCTGACCAAGAACTGAACCCATGCCCTCTGCACTGGAAGCACAGAGTCTTAACCACTGGGCCACCAGGGAAGTCCCAAGGTGTTTTAATGTAAGTATAGAATTGGCTTGGGTCCCTATATCTTATGGGATCAATGAGTCATTTTTGCCTGGGTAGTCCCAGTTTCTGAGCATTTGACCATTCATGTGATTATGTAACCCAACCCCTACTTGTCTACCTTGATATAATCAGGCCACCTAGGCCACCTGCACAAATTCTTTCCGGAATCTGAACCCACAGCTGGCCCCATTCGGGGAGAGCCCAGAGGAACAGCCCAAGGCAACAGGACACGCACCTGGGTTTTATGTTGCCTCTTGCCTTCCTGAACTTAGTGGGGAAGAAAGAGGAGAGTCCCTAGGCCAAAGGGCAAGGGTTTATAGAGCAAGGTTCCATCCATACCAACAGCAGAGGAGGAGGACGGTGACATCCCAGTGGACCACGGATACTAGACAGTTCAGTTCAATTCAGTCGCTCAGTCGTGTCCAACTCTTTGCAACCCCATGAATCGCAGCACGCCAGGCCTCCCTGTCCATCCCCAACTCTCGGAGTTCACCCAGACTCACGTCCATCGAGTCAGTGATGCCATCCAGCCATCTCATCCTCTGTCGTCCCCTTCTCCTCCTGCCCCCAATCCCTCCCAGCATCAGAGTCTTTTCCAATGAGTCAGCTCTTATCCTGGTTATTTCATATCCTGCCTTTCTGCCTAGGGACCCTCCCCTTCCTTTCTTCCCCAGTGAGTCTAGCAAGGCAAGAGGCAACAGAAAAGATTGCTTGTGTTTCACCTGTACCCTATGTACTTCTGTCTTATCAAAAAGGCATTTTCATTTGGAGAAAAAAACTAATCTGTTTCCAGTTCCACCTCCAGAGCCAACCAACTAGCTCTGAACCAGTCAGACACAAATGGTGACTAGAATACAGTGCCCATCCTCAAGGAGCCTCAGTCCACTGGGAAGACAGACCACAGGTTTGTAAAGAGAATACAGGTTCAGATGCACGAAGTGGAGACCCAAAACTGCAGTGAGTTAAATAAGTTTATTTCTCCTTATGCAACAGCCCAGATTTAAATGGGGGCTGGCAGAACGGCTTTATTCCATGAGGTTGTCCAGAGACCAAGGCTGTTTCTATCTTGTTGCACCACCATTCTTTGAGGCTTGCCATTGTCCGCAAGCTCTAAGATGACCAGGTTCCACTCGGCACAGTAAAAGAAGGGAAAAAGAAAGGGTACGCCCTTCTTTCTGGAAGCCACACACATCACTTTCCCTCACATCCTAACTGACCAGAATAGAATCATAGGGCCACAGCTAGCTGCAAAGGATGCAGGAAAGTACAGCCTTTATTCTCAAGACAACCACACACTCAGCTAAAAATTAGAAATTCTATCTGTACATTAGAAAGAGGAAAAAGGATATTGAGGGGAACTAGCAGTCTGTATAACAGACAATTTTAATAATGTGGAAGGTGCGGTGCAGTGAGGAAAAGGCCTGAAAAAGCTTAAAGGAGTCTTCATTTTCCTACACCCAAGAAATGCTTACCATACTTTCATTTAATAAATCTGGATAAACATAAAAATAAAGAGTTCAGATGTAAACTGAACTGAAATCAAGTACCACCAAGCAAAAGCCAGTGGAAAAAATACATAAAATGTTAATCATGGCAGAGCTGGACATCAAGATATAAGATCTCTTCTTGCTCTGGATTTCTCATTTTAATAGTAAATCCAGTATTACCCACAATTCAATACTTCGAAGGACATTCCAGTAGGCTTTTACTTCAGACAAGCTAGAGTACAAACAGCTTGACTCTGAGGGTTCCTCAAACTCGTACATGATAATGTTTTTAAATGAGGGATATCCAGAGTATCACATCCTCATTTCTGCTAATGATTGAGGTATCCTTCAATCCTGGGATAAACAGAAAAATTAGTATTGGTTTCTCCTAACACAGTTTGCCTAGGATTTTCTTCAAGGATGTTTGAAGGACGATCACTTGAAGTATTCAAGAGGGTCACCAATAACAGATATTTCTTTCTCTCTCAAATTCTTTAAAAAGGAAAGGAAATCAAGTGTTTTGGCTAAGGACAGAACTGATCTACTAAATTTATAGAAGAAAACTCCTCTTGGCCAGCTCAAGCTCCTTGAATCAAATGGGAAGTGCAAGGCCACTGTTTTTGTAGATAACAAATTGGTTCAGTTAACGAAAGACTGTAGATCTGACAAGGAAAAAATGGCATGCTCAAGAGATGAATTTTTACCATATTTCATTAGAGAAAACCACAATGAAAGAAAAATGACTTCAGCAGTCCCATTCTAGGAGCCCTGGTGATGCTAAGGATAAAAGAAGGAAGCCTCTGGAACTGGCTTCCTGTCACACAAGTTGCATCCATCAATTCAGGGCAGCTTCAGAGAGGCACAAGCAATCACTGCTGACAGTGGATAAATCACAATTACCAAGACCTTATTAGCTATTGCCTTAGAGTTAAAGAGGGTCATTTGCCTCTATCGGGTAGCAATCGATTGCTTTGTATAGGCTACAACTTATAAGGCCAAGGTCAAGGTATGGTGATGGAAAATTAGGTTAGATATCATAAATCCTCAGGACCAATCCTTTTATCTGAACGAGAGTGCTATAAACTATTAACCCTGAAGACAGGTTTGTGGGAAATATAACAGAATCCAAAATCATAGTGAACTTTCTGATGGATAATACAGTATACCAGAAAAAGCTAGAAAGACTGACCTTTCTTCACTTGATGAGAAGAAAAGAAAATTGAATTCACCCTGCCTTGATGCACATGGTTAATTCTTCAGACCAGCAAGTACTCATCAAAAAGAGGAGGAAGAAGGAAGGTAGACACTTTATAGAGAGAATATCCTCTTATTTCCCCTCTTCTTCCCTTCCTGCTATAATCCAAGAGAACCCATGCTCTAAATGAATGGCTCACAAACAGCAGATACCTTGAGGTTGACACTGACCAAAGTAAGGAGACAATTTTGTTACAAGGTCTTTTTATCTCTATAATTATAGAGATAAAATCACCAAGAGGAAAACTACCAAAAAAATTAACAGAAACAAAATATAATTCTCAACTGCCCAAATAAAAGATGTAGCTTTTTAGAACCATTAGAAAATAATAACAGTCAGTAAACCGAGGTAAAAGGTACATGGTATTACTTCTCCCATTCATCCAATATTTCTGAATGACAAAAAATTCCAACTTAAAAGTTGGGAAAAAATCTTGTCATAGTTGGTACTAAAGTAAAAGTGGCTGTGATTTAATTATTAAAATAATTTTATGTGCTCCTGTATTTCTGTTTTCTTATAACTATATTTCTTATAGTTACTTGCCTTTTTACTGGCATAATAAGTGGTTTCCACTTTAATGTATATTGAAATTGTTATACCTAGAATTGTACCAAATAGAAATATTTATAAATCAGAGTTTTCATACTGATCACAACAAATATTCAATCAGTGAATCTACCTGGGTCCTTTTTGGCAAATTTAAAAAACTTTAAAAGACAATAAGAAAGTGAAGTTGCTCAGTCATGTCCAACTCTTTGCGATCCCATGGACTGTAGCCTACAATGCTCCTCTGTATGGGATTTTCCAGGAAAGAGTACTGGAGTGGGTTGCCATATCCTTCTCCAGGGGATCTTCCCAACCCAGGGATTGAACCTGGGTATCCCGCATTGTAGGCAGACACTTTACCATCTGAACCACCAGGGAAGTCTTAAAGACAATAAGACACAAAGGCAAAAATTATCATCTTCTTTGATGACAGTTTTTAACATGGTTGAATCAAGCAAGGAAAAAAAAATGAATCCATTTTCTAAACTTTTACATAGCTAAAAAAATATAAGGTTTTATTGAATTCATGAGAAATGACAGATATTTTTCAAATGAATCTTGTTTAGAAATGTCAGAAGGTAGAGACTGTTCTTAAAAACAATGGACAATGAGAATGAATCTGATAAATTCTCCAGGCTCAGAAACAGGAAAAAAAAAAATGTAAATCCAAAGTTGTCTCTGGATTCTCAGCTAGTTGAACAAACCTTGACACTAAATCAAATTTAGCTTAAATTAAAAATGAATTTTTCTATAGATTTACATAGAGGTAAAAGCAGGAAGCTTCAGAAATACATGAGCATGAAAACTTTCAAGGGTTACACATTATTACTTTGCTATTTCCCACTGATTTCTCCCACTATTGTTGGACACTACTCTCTCCTAAAATGATCCACTAGAAATGCTAGATTTATCATCAACTACTACATCTCAGAGCCTCACTCGCCTACACATGGTTCTAATTACTCAGTGACAATTCATGTTTGCTCTAGTAATCTTTTCAGTTTCAAGTATAATTTTTGACAAGAATCTTGTATTTTTAAATACTGGGATCCTCCACTACCGTGTTGAATTAAAAATAAAACCCTGGCTGCACTGCTAACTGTAATAAATTTTAGAAGATTTAGGGAAGACATAAAAGCTTTCTAGATTTACTTACATTTTTACATTAAGCTGAGGATTTAGTGAAAACAGGAAAAGTGTCCTGGAGATATAGTGTCTTCTGCTTGCTAAAACATAACTGGTAAATAATAATAAAGTGAGCTTTTTCTTTCCAGGCTCCTAACTAAAGGACCTATGCTTCAGGGAAGAGTCTTTTCAAAAAATTAGTATGAGAGATGGCAGGAGTGGAAGGCTTCCCAGCAACCCAAAAGGTGGGCAGCTTGTCTGTAAAGCACCAAGAGGTATCTAATAGCTCCACAAGCTGATAGGTAAGCTGTGAAGCCCCAGAAAATCCCTGGAATCTCACCAGGACTTAGATACATACAGGCCTTGCTAGAGAGAAAGTCCAGATCCCACTCTCAAAGTGTCTGAGGCCAGTGGTGAACTAATCCATTGGTTGCAAAAAAAAAGTGCATACCCAGCTCAATGAGAGATCAGATTGACTCAACCACTCTAGTAGCCTGGTATTTACCTTTCTGAAGGTGAATAGTATTTATTATTTAAAAACTAAAAGATTTAGTTCAATATTTTCTACTATTCTTTCACATTAAACATCCAGAGTGCAATTTAAAAAATCACAGGATATACCAAAAAACAAGAAAATGTGGACCCATTATCATAAAAGAAAATAGTCAGAAAAAGACCCCAGCCTGACCCACATGTTGAAATGATCAAACTAGAATTTTAAAGTGAGCATGGTAAAAATGCTGAAGCACCTGGTAAAAAAGAGGAAAACAAGTTTGAAAAGATGATTTCAACAGAAATATGGAAACTTTTTTTAAGAGTCTAATGGAAATGCTAGAAATGAAAAATATGCTATCTGAAGTAAGTAATTCATTAGGTGGGTGTAACCACATATCAAAGTAGAGGAGAGTATCACAGAGCCAAGTTTAGATCCATATACGTATCCAAACTGAAATGCAGAGGGGGAAAAAGAAAGAGAGGAAAAAACTAAATAACAGAACTGATCTGTGGGGAAATATGAAATGGTCTAACATTAACGGAATCAGAGTCCTAGAACAGAGGAGGGAGAAAGTGAAGTAGAAGAAATATTTGAAGATAGGCTGACCAAGAACTTCCCCAAATTGATAAAAGACAACAATTCAAATATTTAAGACTCTCAATGAATTCCAAGCAGAGAAACCACAAAGAACTGATCTAGTCATACCAAAATCAAACTTCCAAAAGTCAAAAATAAGAAGTACGTCTTAAAAAGAGCAGCCAGAGGAGCAGAAAAGGGGGAAATATACCATAAACAAGCAGGAAAGGATATATATACGGGCTGATTTCTCCCCAGAAATAATTTGTCAGAAGACAATGGAGAAATTTCTCTAAAGTAATAAAAGAAAAATAAATGTCAACCTAGAACACTGAATTTGGTGAAAATATCTTTCAAAAATGAAGATGAAATAAAGATATTCTTAGAAAGATGAAAGCTTCAAGAGAATACATTTCCACAATCTTTACTTTGAAAAAGATGTAGAGCTAAAAGGAAATAAAACTGACAGAACTCTAGGAAAAAATGAGCAAAAGAAAGGATAAATTATGTGAGTAAATGCTTTAAATGTTTTAGTTCCTTTATTTTATATACTTTCTTTTCAAATTTCTGTAAAAGGCCATCAATTTTTAAAGCAAAAATTAAGAAGTTGAGAAGCTTAGAGCACATATAGTAGTAAAATATAAGCAATGAGAACAAAAACGGTAGAGGAGGTCAATGGAATTGTGTTGTTGGGATGACCTTATACTGTTCATCTATTTCTGCTTTCCTGACTATGCCAAAGCCTTTGACTGTGTGGATCACAATCAACTGTGGAAAATTCTGAAAGAGATGGGAATACCAGACCACCTGATCTGCCTCTTGAGAAATTTGTATGCAGGTCAGGAAGCAACAGTTAGAACTGGACATGGAACAACAGACTGGTTCCAAATAGGAAAAGGAGTACGTCAAGGCTGTATATTGTCACCCTGTTTATTTAACTTATATGCAGAGTACATCATGAGAAACGCTGGACTGGAAGAAACACAAGCTGGAATCAAGATTGCCCGGAGAAATATCAATAACCTCAGATACGCAGATGACACCACCCTTAAGGCAGAAAGTGAAGAGGAACTAAAAAGCCTCTTGATGAAAGTGAAAGTGGAGAGTGAAAAAGTTGGCTTAAAGCTCAACATTCAGAAAACTAAGATCATGTTATCCAGTCCCATTACTTCATGGGAAATAGATGGGGAAACAGTGGAAACAGTGTCACACTTTATTTTTCTGGGCTCCAAAATCACTGCAGATGGTGACTGCAGCCATGAAATTAAAAGACGCTTACTCCTTGGAAGGAAAGTTATGACCAACCTAGATAGCATATTCAAAAGCAGAGACATTACTTTGCCAACAAAGGTTTGTCTAGTCAAGGCTATGGTTTTTCCTGTGGTCATGTATGGATGTGAGAGTTGGACTGTGAAGAAGGCTGAGCGCTGAAGAATTGATGCTTTTGAAGTGTGGTGGTGGAGAAGACTCCTGAGAGTTCCTTGGACTGCAAGGAGATCCAACCAGTCCATTCTGAAGGAGATCAGCCCTGGGATTTCTTTGGAAGGAATGATGCTAAAGCTGAAACTCCAGTACTTTGGCCACCTCATGCAAAGAGTTGACTCATTGGAAAAGACTCTGATGCTGGGAGGGATTGGGGGCAGAAGGAGAAGGGGACGACAGAGAATGAAATGGCTGGATAGCATCACTGACTCGATGGATGTGAGTCTGAGTGAACTCCGGGAGTTGGTGATGGACAGGGAGGCCTGGCGTGCTGTGATTCATGGGGTCGCAAAGAGTCGGACACGACTGAGCGACTGATCTGATCTGATCTGATACTGTTCATTCTTTGAAGGTAGATTATGATAAATAAACATGCATGTAATATTTATCTCTGGACTTCCCTAGTGGTCCAGTAGTTAAGAATCCACCTGCCAACACAAGAGACATAGGTTTGATCCCTCATCTGAGAAGATTCCACATGCCAAGGGGCAACTAAACCCAAGAGCCACAGCTGAGTCTATGCACTGCAACTACTGAAGCCCACGCACCTAGAGACTGCTCTGCAGCAACAGAAGCCATTGCGATGAGAAGGCCAAGAATCGCAACTAGAGAGTAGCCCCCGCTCACCGCAACTAGAGAAAGCTCATCCACACCAACAAAGACCCAGCATAGCCAAAAATTAACTAATTAAAAAAAAACCTTATACCTACAGCAGGTTATTACATAAAAGTTTTGCCTTAGGTTAAATCTGATCTTCCAATAGAAACAATGGCATTAAAGAGGATAATTTCCTATCTAAGGACTCAAATCCAAAGTCTCTCTCTGCTGCTGCCTGCTGAGTACACTCCCTGCTGAGTAGCAATGCCCCAAATTGACAATGAATGCACAGCCTGAGAGGAGATCTTCTCCCAGAGTCCTTCCATCCTCAGTGCTCCTCTCCACTGACCTAACATGGCACCCCATCACCAGGTCAAAGCCTCTGATGACACTCCTCCAACCACGTCTCTTCATCCCTCTTCTCCCACAATCCAAGGCTCTCCCACCTATTGTTTTGCTGCAAAAACTTCTTTTGCACTTCTAGACTTTTGTACTTGTGCCCAGATGGGATGATTCTGTAGATCTATTTTGCAACTTTGTGATATATATATATTTTTTTAACTTACAATGTATTCTGGACATTTTGCCAAGTCATTTCAGAGAGTTAGCTCATTCTTTTCAATAATTGTGTGGCCTTTTGCTGCATAGATGTACTATAATTTATCTATCAATCCCTACTGATGAACATTTCTAATTTTTTAATATTAAAAACAATGCTATAATTCACAAACACTGCTAGTAGGGGTATAAATTAGCACAGCAGCATGGATAAACAAATTGTAGCATATATTCATAAACTGGAATAATATAATGAAAATAAATTAATCACAGTTATATGTAGAAGCAGGAATAATTATGCAAACATAAGCAAAAGAAGCAAGATATGAAAGAATGCATAAAGCATTTTCCATTTATTTAAATTTCAAAATTTGGCAAAACTGCCAGGAGAAATATCAATAACCTCAGATATGTATATGACACCATCCTTATGGCAGAAAGTGAAAAGGAACTAAAAAGCCTCTTGATGAAAGTGAAAGTGGAGAGTGAAAAAGTTGGCTTAAAGCTCAACATTCAGAAAACTAAGATCATGGCATCTGGTCCTATCACTTCATGGCAAATAGATGGGGAAACAGTGGAAATAGTGTCAGACTATTTTGGGGGGCTCCAAAATCACTGCAGATGGTGACTGCAGCCGTGAAATTAAAAGACGCTTACTCCTTGGAAGGAAAATTATGACCAACCTAGATAGCATATTCAAAAGCAGAGACATTACTTTGCCAACAAAGGTCTGTCTAGTCAAGGCTATGGTTTTTCCAGTCATCATGTATGGATGTGAGAGTTGGACTGCGAAGAAAGCTGAGCACCGAAGAATTGATGCTCTTGAACTATGGTGTTGGAGAAGACTCTTGAGAGTCCCTTGGACTGCAAGGAGATCCAACCAGTCCATCCTAAAGGAGATCAGTTCTGAATATTCATTGGAAGGACTGATGCTGAAGCTGAAACTCCAATACCTTGGCCACCTCATGCGGAGTTGACTCATTGGAAAAAACGCTGATGCTGGGAGGGATTGGGGGCAGGAGGAGAAGAGGACGACAGAGGATGAGATGGCTGGATGAGATGGCATCACCGACTCGATGGACATGAGTTTGAGTAGACTCCGGGAGTTGGTGATGGACAGGGAGGCTTGGTGTGCTGCGATTCATGGGGTCACAAAGAGTCGGACACAACTGAGCGACCGAACTGAACTGAACTGAAACTATCTTACATTACAGATGCATACACAGGTGGTAAAATTTTAAAGAAAAGGGAAAAAGTCATTATCTAAAAGTCAAGAGAGTAATTACTTACAGAGCTGTACTGTCAAATGACATGAGCCATGAAATCAAGCCATAAATGCAATGTTAAATTTTCTAGGAGTCACTTTAAACAAAGGGGAAAAAAGGGGTGAAATTAACATATTTTTATTTAACCCAATACATTTAAAATATTGTCATTTCTATTGTAATCAATATTAAAAATTACTAATGAAGTACTTTGTACTTTTTTATACTAAATCTTCATAATCCAGTGTGAATTTTATACTTACAGCACATCTGAATTCCACCTGCGTTTCAAGTGCTTATCAGCCATGTGTGGCTGGTGGCTACCATATTAGACAAATCAGTTCTAACAGATATAAGAGTCAGGAAAGAAGCTATCTCTATAGGAAAGATTAGGATTGTAATTGGGTACGACACCTGGGCTTCTGGGGAACTGTCATTATTATCTTTTTTGACATGAGTATGGGTTATATAAGTGTTTGCTTCATAATTATTCATTAAACCATACACGGGGTCGGGGGTGGTCTAACTTCCCCCACCAGGGATCAGACCCACGCCTCCTGCAGTGGAAACATGGAACCTTAACTATTGGACCACCAGGCAAGTCCCCTCCTTTTTTTTAACGAGCTTTCTTTTAACACGTTCTGTTTCATTAAAAAAAAAGTTTTAAAAATACTGAATGTATATTCTTATAATTCATTGTTATAAACACGAGCAAGTCTTTCTGAAGGATAAATTTATAGATGTATAACTACAAGATCAAATGCTGCTGCTGCTAAATTACCTTCCAAATGCTTGTATGAATTCTCACTCCAATAACAAGGAGTGAAAACTCCCATTTCTCCACATACTTAATAACACTGGGTTTTATCAATTTTAGGACATTTTGACAGGTATGTGTAAGAAGATATTTGAAGAGTTAGGGTCACTCAATGACTACTTCAAAAAGTTACAAAGTATTCCATTCAGTACAAGTTCTCCTTTCACACGTGTAGGCACTAACCATCAGCTTGGTCTTTCTAGTGCCTCTGAAAAGGATGGGACACTTGTGTTCCTGGGTTACCATTGCCTTGCACCAGCAATTTTACCCTGCAGCTAGATAATATTTGAATGGCCTTTCCTTGGAAGTACATACACCAACCTTCACTCTGACTGAACATTAGCATTCGATAGTTTGCCTCAGGGCTGTTCATTCTGTCAAGCTTTGACTTGAGTAGTGGCCAAAAGCAAAGGCCTCAAAACCAAAGACGACCTTGATTCCACAGAATGAAGAAAAAAAAAAATCTTCCATCTTGGCACAATTCCAAACTTTCTCCTCTAATGGCATTATAGTCCTGTTTCATTTTATATGACATTTTAAAATGTTTAGAATATATGTTTGGGACTCCTGTAATAAAACTGTCTTCAGAGATAAATTATCAGCCACATAAGAAAAATGAGTCCTATTACTCTATAATCACAAAATACTAAAATATTCCTTTATTTATCAAGTTCTCTCTTTTTCTCCCCTTCTCTTTCCTCCTTCCCTTTCCTCTTCCTTCTCTCGCCCAGAATTGCTTAGCTTAGTTCTGATCTCTCTTTCCTTGCTCTTCAAAGCCTGAGAATCCCAGAAGCAAGATGCCCAGGACCAAAAAGTGGGCTGGAGACAAACTCAGGTGTTAACCATAGAAGGACGTACCCAGAGCATTAGCAAGTAGATCTATACAAGAGGGCACCTATGTTTACTGCTTATTTGCTGGCAGGAGTCAATAAATGGGCACAAATAACTTGGCACCCACATGAATTAATCAGCAATTAATTCAGACCTGCTTGTACTTGTCTCTAAATTAAGAAAAGGAGACTGTCTGGTATTGTAGAACTATAATTACAGAACAGCATATCGGACTAGCAGGGATTTCCAGGCTCTACTGCAGATCTCCTGAATTAGATATACCATGGATGACCCTCCTGGTTAAGAATCACTTAAAAGAGGGATGCACACAGAGGGTCAGCCTAGTAGCCCAAGGCATAAATCTACAGACACACACGTACATAGAGGCCCATCACTTTTGATTAGCATCTGACTTTGCAAGTCATTATGAATTTTGCTTTCCTTATCTGTAAGACAGAGATGATGCCTACCACACAGGGCTGATTTAAGGATTCTATGCATAAAGCACTTGTACATATCAGATTCTCAACAACAAATTCTTATGATAGTAATAAGATGACTTTAACAAGATGATGAGTGGCATCCAATTTTTTTTTTAAATTTTTTACAATAAGCTCATATTTGTTATACTTAGGGGAAAAAATAAAGCTACTTCCATTTTTAATGGGTCTTACTTTTTCAAGAGCATAGGCTTTAAGTATCCATTATAGAATCTGCTATTAAAATTTTCAAGAGGAGGGGAAGTGTGGGTCAATTTCGTGGAAGAGGAACTAGGGGAAATAATTTCCATCTCTTCACAACATAACTTTTTTTCATCCCAGGTGTATTTACAGATATTGAAATAGAAATGAACAAGACAGATGCAAGATCTACACTCCAACACTCTTCATAGAGTAGTAGGAAAGCAACAACTCATAACAGAAATCAATGGAACTGTGCTAAGTGACACGTGTCACAAGGCCCCTCACCAGGTCTAGAGGGTCAAAGAGGTTTCCTTGGAAGGATGCCTGAGCTGCTGGGTAGAAAAGACAAAATCTAGAAGAAGGGTGGGGAAGCCCTCACCAGGCAGATGAAAAAGCCTGGGTAAACACCTGTGGGGGGAAAGAAGCACAGGAGAGGGAGGGGTAGTTGGTTGGGAACAATAAGAAGCTTGTGAAGCACAGGGGGGGGATCATCCAGGCCTTGTGGAAATGTTAAGGATTTGGGACTTGAACCCAAATGCATTAGAAAGCCATGAATGGGGGAATTTGCTAGTGGTAGAGTGGCTGGGACTCTGCACTCCCAACGCAGGGGCCCAGGTTCAATCCCTGGTCAGGGAACTAAATCGCACATGGCACAACTAAAGATCCCACAGGCCACAACAAAGACCTGATGTGGCAAATACATAAGTAAAAATAAATATTAAAAAAAAAAATAGTGTGTTAATGGTGAAATCAAAGGAAAACTCTAAGAATGAAAACTAGCTCTTTTTAAAAAAAGAAAACAAAGCCACGGATGGGTTTTAGGTGGAAGTGATATCATATGATCTGTTCCTTCATAGGTCAGTCTGGGTGCTACCATTCGGTAGCGTAATCTGGCTTGACCTGAACTCATTTGTAAGCAAAACTTTCTCTGGACTGATTGAAAGGCATTTATAGTTTTATTGACCTCATTTACTGTGAATATTCATATAATTCAATGCAGAGCTAAAAATATATTTGATAAACTACATATTGCCCTGGGTCTGACCAGGAATATTAAATGATATGTACCATTTACCTTTCTAAAACCCCCCAAAAATTAGAATTTTGAAAGATAGTCCCAAGTGTCTTTGATAAGGGATTATGGAACTCCTTATTGATTTCTAAACTGTTTTTGTAGATTAGGAAAGTTAACATATTTTCATGGCTATTGCCAGTTTTTCCCGATTTTGCAATGGTCCAATCTATCTTATACTATCATAGGGTTTTTTAAATTACTAATTCATGTTTAATGAAAAAAAAAAAAAAACACTTCACATATAGATTTTAACGGTGGTTCTTAACCCTCTCAAGCAAATGATGACTTTGAAAATCTGATTAAAGTCATGGGAGAGCTCCCCTAGAAAATGTACAGATAATTTTGCATATAATCTCAGGAGCTTTAGAAGCTCAAACATCAGATTAACAATTTCTGCCTTCTACGCTCTTCCTAGGAACTTTCATCCTTTCCTTCAACTTCAATCTTCAGCCCATATCCATTTCCTGATTATATCTCAATATTCATCAGACTACTAAACATCTCCACTCAAATATTTCACTAACATCAAACTCAACACATCAAAAACTGAAATCATTTTCTCTTATGCTAAATCCATTTATCTCTATGTATTAACTTTTAATGAATCAAAATTCATTAAAAATTCACTAACCACTCAACTGAGTCAGCCAAAAATCTGGTCAGCAACCATGACTTCTAAATCTCCTCTAACCTTGACATCTCTCAATTTTATCAGCTTCTCATGTCCATCGCAACAAACTTAGTTTGGCCATCATGCGTTGCCTGAATTACTCTAACAGACACCTAAAATAGTTTTTCCACCAGAGTTTTTATATCCTCTGTGGAGAGAGAGCAAATTAGCCAAGATGGCATGTTCAGGCTGTCCCACCCCGTTTTGTAAGTAATGACTATGCAGCTGCTGAGATCATTTATAGCACTGCACATGTGCGTCATGAGATACTTGCTTAGTCATGGGTTGTGTGTGGTATGCCTGAATGAGCTTCACCCTGAAAGCCCTGGCTGCTGCTGCTGCATTTAGGCTAGACTGGCGCAACATCATGATTATGTTATATGAGGTTATGTTATGGTTCTGTTATGGCTATACTATGGTTATGTTGTGGCTGCTGCTCCAGCTGCTGCATCAGCCAGGAGAAAGGCTGTGTTATGGCTGCCGTGCCAGCCAGGAGATAATAAACATGTCTGCAGTTCCTACGGCTCTTTGAGTCTTCTTCCAGCCTCTTAGCTCGCACCTTGCCTACCCTGGGTTCAGCAAATAGGGCAGACAATGTGAACAGCGAGACAACTGGCACTATGAGCAAGATCAGCAATACACCCTCCAATCCATGTTTAATGTTGTAACCAGAATAACCTTTCTAAAATGCAAATCCGGGGCTGGTGCACTGGGATGACCCAGAGGGATGGTATGGGGAGGGAGGTGGGAGGGGAGTTCAGGATTGGGAACACGTGTACACCTGTGGCGGATTCATGTTGATGTATGGCAAAACCAATACAATATTGTAAAGTGAAAAAAAAAAATCAAATTAAAAAAAAATAATAATAATAAAATAAAGTGCAAATCTGGAGAATTTCCTGATGGTCCAGTGGTTTGACTCTATGCTTTCACTGGGGAGGTTCCAGGTTCAATCCCTGGTTAGGGAACCAAGATCCCACAAGCCATGCTGCATGGCCCAAAAAAAAAAAAGCAAATCTGATATCTCCTTCATTTAAAACTCTCCAATGACTCTCACTGCTCTAGGGATTAAGTCCATACTCCTGAAAATGGTTTACAAAGTCCTTTATCATCTACAACTCACTAACTCCTGCATGATCACCCTTATATCTGATCATTTCCCCCAAATGTTAGTGAATGTTACCACTTACCAAGTTATTCAAGACAGAAACCTGGACTCTCTCCTCCCCCTCCCCCTCTGTACCTAATTAGTCACCATATCCTGTTTCTACCTCAGTGCCACCACCTTGGTCCAAGTTACCCTCTTTTTCTCACCTAGACTACTAAACTAGCCTTCTTTCATTGAGGAGAGTGTGAAGCAGACAATTCTCATCAATAGCTTAACCAACCAGGCTTAGGAAAGAGTTCAACTTTGTACTGTACAAATGTTTGTATAAGTACATTTGACATATGCTTTTAAAAAACCTTGGCAAATGAATATTTAAGAATTATAGAAACTAGAGTTTCCAGGTAACAACAAAATAAAATAAAATAAAAACAAGATTGAGACTTTGTATATATTCCAAAGACTGAAAGCTGACAAATCAAGAAAGCAAATACCAAGAAAAAATACTATGCTTTAATTAAACCGTGGCACTATTTCATTACTCAAGGTCAATGCAGTAAAGAAGTTTAAAGAAACTGAGATTTCATTCTGCTTGGTCTTTATTGTCCTCAGCAATACCAGTAACTGAAGGATAGCATTTTCCTACTGAAAGAAAACAAGCTCTAATTCTAAGAGAGACACAAAGAGAGCCTAGGTGACATCATATATACATCATGTATACAGACAACAGGTTTCATTACTGACGAGAACCCCCGAGCTTCGAGAACCCATATCTTTTTATACTGGACAGCAAGCATGTCTCCACTCTCTGCAAGCATGTCTCCACTCTCTGCTCCAGTGGTGAACACTGTTACCATCCAAGACTCCAAGCAAGCCTACCATTTACCCTAAAAGGAGACACTACATCTTCCAAGGCCTTTTCTTTAATAAATATCCTTGGAAAGATGGTCTAGAACAAAACCAGTCACAACTACTGTTCGCAAGACATGCAGAAATGTGAGAGGCCCACAGAGGACTATATCCCAACAATATCCATTCCACACATCCATATATGTATAATTATGTTCTATACATAATTATGTTGCTCCAATAGTCACTCTAATCTAATCAACAGAGGCGAGAACCAAATCAACTTCTCTAGCACAGCATTTAATTTCTACTTCTGCTTTATTGACTATGCCAAAGGCTTTGACTGTGTGAATCACAACAAACTATGGAAAGTTCTTAAAGAGATGGGAAATACCAGACCACCTGACCTGCCTCCTGAGAAATCTGTATGCAGGTCAAGAAGCAAAAGTTAGAACCGGACATGGAACAGACTGGTTCCAAATCGGGAAAGGAGTACATCAAGGCTGTATATTGTCACCCTGCTTATTTAACTTCTATGTAGAGTACATCATGCGAAATGCTGGGCTGGATGAAGCACAAGCTGGAATCAAGATTGCTGGGAGAAATATCAATAACCTCAGATATGCAGATGACACCATCCTTATGGCAGAAAGCAAAGAAGAACCAAAGAGCTACTTGATGAAAGTGAAAGAGGAGAGTGAAAAAGTTGGCTTAAAACTCAATATTTAGAAAACTAAGATCATAGCATCCAGTCCCATCACTTCATGGCAAATAGATGGGGAAACAATGGAAACAGTCAGAGACTGTTTTCTTGGGCTCCAAAATCACTGCAGATGGTGACTGCAGCCATGAAATTAAAAGACACTTGTTCCTTGGAAGAACAGCTATGACCAACCTAGATAGCATATTAAAAAGCAGAGACATTACTTTGCCAACACAGGTCCGTCTAGTCAAAGATATGGTTTTTCCAGTAGTCATGTATGGATGTGAGAGTTGGACTATACAGAAAGCTGAGCGCCGAAGAATTGATGTTTTTGAACTGTGGTGTTGGAGAAGACTCCTGAGAGTCCCTTGGACTGCAAGGAGATCCAACCAGTCTATCCTAAAGGATATCAGTCCTGGGTGTTCATTGGAAGGACTGATGCTGAAGCTGAAACTCCAGTACTTTGGGCACCTGATGCGAAGAACTGACTCATTTGAAAAGACCCTGATGCTGGGAAAGATTGAAGGTGGGAGAGAAGGGGATGACAGAGGATGAGATGGCTGGATGGCATCACCAACTCGATGGACATGAGTTTGAAAAGCTCTGGGAGTTAGTGATGGACAGGGAAGCCTGGCGTGCTGCAGTCTGCCGGGAGCCGGCATATTGTATATTGAGTGCAGCACTTTCCACAGCATCATCTTTCAGGATCTGGAATAGCTCAACTGGAATTCTATCACTGCCAGGAGCCAGCATGAGGAACTCCGCCCATGACAAAGGTCATGAGGAAGGAGGCTCGGCATATGCAAAGGCGGGATCAAGCCTCAGGAGTCCCCCTGGAAATTCTCAAGCATCTACCCCCAAAACCAGAGTCTGCCTACTTTCTGCTTTGTGCTTTCACCTACACCTCTGACTTTACGGGGGGCTGTCCCCCACTACCTCTCTCTGAAAAAAGAGTTAGCTTACAGCTCCCGTTAATAATTCCTGGGTGTGACAGTGTTTAACCTACAAACTCCTTTGGAAATCCTCTAGCCTGCCTGAATAGGTTTTTCCGGCCACATGTGATTGTTCAGAGCCTCCCAACTGTGAGAGGCAGGAGATGTTCTAAACTGTCTAAACACAGATTCCTTTGAGTAGTTAAAAGATTGATTAGAAATTGTATTGGTGAAGGGTTTTTCACTTATTGGGCCAATGTTTGCTGCTAAGTCTGCATACTCCTTACCTACTGTGTCCTTGGCAGTGTATTGATTGATACAATGGGTGTATAGAAATGTAAGTAGTAGCTCAATGTTTGTAACCTTGGACCCTTGAGTTAATTCTTTTCTTGATTGAGCCCACCTCACCTTTGCCCTATAGGAATGCAGCTTTGTCCAATGCTGTTTTGGAGGCTGGTGCCTGACTTTGGAATAATCACCTTTAGAGAAAAATAAGTTTCTTAAAATGTTAACAGGCCTCCTGGCCAGAAGATGATGTAATTCACCTGAACTTTTGCATATGATAAGTTTGCAGGAAGAAAGCCTGGTTTGCTGCATGACTCTACCCCTTCCCCCATTATCCTCTATGCATAACTTAAGGTATAAAAACTACTTTGGAAAATAAAGTGCGGGCCTTGTTCACCGAAACTTGGTCTCCCCATGTCGTTCTTTCTTTCACCTTCTAGCTGAATTTTTCCTCTGAGGCGGGGAAGCTTGTCAAGCCTACTAATTTTGCCTGGGCTTCTAAGATCTGACCGGGGAGGCCTTAGTGTCTCCTCTCCTTCGTGAGAACGGGAGGACGCCTGCGGCCTTCGTAGGTGACGTAAATTTCCTGCTTTGGAATTTTATTCAGCCTCTTTTCTCCACTGAATTTCCTCACTGAGCTATCCTCATTCTATTACTCTTTACATCTCTAGTTAATATCTAATTGAAGCTATTGTATCCTGACCCTCGCCAACGCCGTCCCCGCTTCGAATACCCTGGATCAGCCGGGGCTGGACCCCGGCAGCAGTCCATGGGGCCTCAAAGAGTTGGACATGACTGAGCGACTGAACTGAACTGTTAAATAGGATTCTGACAGGAAGCAGCCATCCTATATCAATCTCAATCATGGCACCCAGGGTCTGAGAACCTACCAGCTTAACAAATCCCCAAAACTATCAAGGTCTAATTTAGAAATCCATGTTTCTATAAAGACCTTTCCACTCGGCCCAAGGCATTATTAATCCAGGCATAGCCAAATGTACTTAAGATCGCACAAAATCCACCTTGGCCTTTAAGAAGGAAGTCTAGTGCAATTCTCTCATCCATAACAACCTTGCTTAATGAGCTGAGACCACCCTGAAATCCCTCCAGAGCCAAAGCACTGTCATGGATCGCTTCAACTAAAATCATGAAATTTTGTACCACCTTTTCTAATCAGATGACTCCTGGTACAGAGATCACTGCCCATAACATATGCATGAATAATAAATCAGTTACCTTTCTGGAGAACCCTGTTAGAGAGATCTCTGCAGTCATCTGAGGGTCACATGATCTGTTAGTGTTTCTAAACACTTGCAGGCAGGTCTCTTATGATTGCTCTGAAGGGTGTTTTTCAGGACACAAGTTAACTTCTTGCTTCCAGAAAAGAAATAAAGTCCAGAAATCACGTAAGGTATCCCTGGAAAGAAAATGTTGTTACAACTGTTGGCCTCAAGTGAGACCTTCATCATTCAAAGGGCATAGGTTGACAGTTCTCCAATGGGGCCTTCTGGCAAGCTAGTATACCTCAGCTAGGGCTCACCATTCAGTTTAAATAACTGAATCTAGGATTGCCTGAGGGCCAACAGCCCCAACTGCCTTGTCAGTCCATGCCACCAGGAAGGTGGCATTTGTTCAGCCCCTAGAGACTGCGAATGGCTATGGGAATGAACGAAATCCAGAGGTGTTGACCAATGTTTTGCATGGAAGATGCAGGAGCAGGGGCTACCCTGTGCTTTACTTGTGAGTCAGTTCTGGTAACAGTAAGTTCCTGGCTGTTTTTCAAACAGACAGCCATTATCAGGGGGCAAGAGGACCCAGGAGTCCAAATATGGAAGGAGCACCTTAGATGGAAGATGTCTCTTTATGCCAGATTCTAAATGGCTAAATCATTAGTCATAGAGACCTGTAGCTCAAAGGGGTCATCAGAGTTGTGGAAATCCAAAGGTACTAGTATTTCTCTACATACCTCTCTTGCCAAATATGGGTATCATCTCTGGCACTTACAAGCATTCATAGCACAGACATCGACATCAGTTGCATACTCACCATAGGAAGCCACAAGAGTATACTGAATCGGGCCTAACAAGGTCACAGAGATTTTCCTTCTGCATTACAAAAAATGTCCAAACTCCACTAGTTAAATACTGGTGCCCCTTCTCCCACAGGAATGGGTAGGATGACTTGGGTAAGTATATCCTACAGAGCCATCAAGTTTGACTCTCTCCCCTCTGTGAAACTCCCCAGCATACCCAGGCAGGGTACACTGGGTCTCACCTTTAATGAACCTGAAGCCAGGATTGGGGAGAAGGGGCACAGAGGGAGAGAGCAGCTCTGAGCCTATAAGCAAGGCTTTGCATTCAGTTCACCTGAATAAACATGGAATGTTTCAGACCACCCAAATGTGAATAATATGCCCTCGTGTTATTCAACAATTCAACAAAATGTTGTCACCATTGATTTCCATTTGGAGGTTCTTTGACTTAGCATGACAGACACAATGTCTTTAGAGCTGTCCCTTTATCACGAGGTTCCTTCTTCCAACTCCCCAGAGGAACATGACCAACCACCAAGGCACCAGGTAAGCAGATTGGCACAATCATGTCTCTCGCTTCTCAGCTTCAAAGGATTAGTTAACAAGTAGGATAGCTGGGGACCCTGGTTCCCCTAACTCCCCCCAACACTTAAGCAAGAGCATTTACTACTGGATACCAGGGTGTGTCTCATCTCTGAATCTGGCCTGTGGGGCCATGGTCTTTCCTCTTCTAGCAGACACCACATCTCTTCTTCATCGCATTCTCACCACCAAAACAGTGTCAAGAACTGTGAAGAGTCTGCAAGCTAACAAGTTAGTTTGGCATAGCTTTGAGGGTGCTGGCAGAAGGCTGAACAAAACAAAACAAAAGACTTAGTTTCACACATAGAAATAGCCCAATATCACTTTCTTGTTTGGTTCCCAAGCTCCAGTCCCCACAGGACAAAGCAAAGAGGACCGGGCGACACCTGTACATGCAGAGGGTCACATTACAGGAGAGGAATCCTGAGCACAGGGAACTCAGATTGTTTATGATGTCCATTGCTTCATAAGGAGACAGTCTTTACCTTCACCTTCCAAAGCTCTAAGCACACCTGCCCTTTGTTCTAGACGGAGGTATTATATCTTCTTTATCTTCTCTATCATACAAACATCCTTGAAAAATATTCCAGAAAAAAAGACAGTCAGTATCTCTGTTCAGAAGACACAAAAACATAAGCAACCTATATAGAATTATCTAATAAATACCTTCTGCAAACAGATAAAGAGAAATGATCTCCCCATTTGTTATTTACTAACAAATGGACCAGACCCTTGCATCAGTGGGTGAGAATATGCTTCCCTGATCACCTCTCAGTGGACCTGCTTCTATTTCTCTTTCTGACTCTTCTCAAAATTCTCTGTAAGGTTAAAAAAAAAATTCTTTTTTAATTCTCTGTAAGGCTAAACTTATCTTTCATCTGTCTCTCAGGTCAGTGTTTCATAACAACCATTGGCTATACAACAGCAATTTAATGGATTTCAGCAGAGTGAGGATGAATTAAAGATTTCTGAATAGAGGGTGAAGACAGATTATCTGGATATCCCTGTCAACTAATGAAAGACTTGTCTTGTTTTCAACTCAGCAAAGATCCCGATATTAGAAGCTATTTGTCAATGATAAGAGGGGAGAGAGGATGTCAATGGCGAAAGCCAAATTTGAGCACTAATTGAACAAATTCAGACTTACATCCTCATATTCATTATTTCACTTGAGATAATCTACTTTTAACCACTTCAAAATCAAATTATACATTACCCTCACTCTCCCTATCTAATGGAGATGATACCAATTGATTCTTTAAAAATACCAGGCTTTCAAATATTACTTAGTACCTCTGGGCTAGAAAACACTTCAAAAGTCTAATCTGTACAATCTGATGCCAAAAATATTTTTCTAAAAAAAAAAATAGCAAAACATTCTGGGAGGCATGCTTTAAAAAAATGTCTAGTTTTTTAAACTAGCAATACTTTTATGTTGAGAGACATGTTAAAATATACTTACTGCTTATTGGCCCACAGTAATCAATTCAGAAATATAAATATTAGATCAATATTTAACCATCACGGGAAAAAAAAATACTGCTACATCAGCTGATTTTTCTCTCTTCGAATTTAATGAGTTTACATCAAAAAATTACGTAGTCATTTTACATTTAGGGAATAAAAATCTTTTTTAAAAAAAAAAACAATACAAAGAGTGAGCAGATTTTAACCAAGTGTACATTTCTTTTTGTTATATGTTTTAACAATTCATCTCATCATATTGCAATGTGCAAATGCATTTGCAGCACCCATTACAATCATGAATCTAAATTTAAGGAAGTACAGTGCTACTAATGGCCCTCAGAAGAAGCTCATTACCTTCTGTTAAAAACTCTATGGTATATAAGCCTTACATAATAGTGCTACTAAACCACCATTTGTCACAAGAACCATCATCAAAGTTTTCTGGAAATGAGTTCACACATAAATTAAATATTTAAAAGGTGAAAGGTTCCTTATTTTAATTTTAGCGAGATCTTCCTTTTTCATTAAGAAACACTTTATAGTTTTAAAGCAAAAGCTGATAAGAGTCCAGATAACTAAAACTGTACTCCTGAGTTCAAACTTACAGATAAGTCTTTTGTAAATAGTTCTCAATAAAATATCCTCCCTCCCCAGCCCCCTTGCCCCAAATCTTGAATTTTTTTCTTACAAAACTTTGGTCAAGAGTATAAATATTTCCAGGCAGATATGTATGCCAAACGATAGCAAGAACAGTAAAGCCCAACTAATGACTTTAGGTTTTAGAAATAGAAGGCAATTAAAATGTACTCAAAGTTACATTAAGAAAAGCTTTCACTGGGTAATATTGAAACAGTCACAAAGGTTAAGAAAATACTGATATCAAAGTACAAATGACTACAATGTTAAAATAGACAAAAACTACTATACAAGAGCCTCTTTTAAAATTAAAAATAAAGAACACAACACATGAGTCAGGATCGCTTTCCTGTTCTACTCATGAATTTTAGTCTTTATATTCATAGGGTTGGTTATGTTGACATCTAGGAGAGTTTCTTATGACATCTGATGAAGTCTCTTTCCAAATTCAGGCGATGGGTCTTCCCTAAGGAGCTTCTTGACTTTGCCACATGTTGGTCACTGTACAATCTCGAAGTAGTGCAGTATCGCCATGATGTGCTGAGGCATGAAGACATATCCCGTGTACAGTGCCATCCCCACGATGGAAACCAGCATGGAATCTGAGTCACAGTCAAGGAAACTTCATTTGATTTTTCTCAGTTTATCTAAAACTAAATTCCCCAATTTTTGCAGCAACTGTTTTGTGTGGAAGTATCCATTCACTTAATTCTTTCTCATCCCTATCAAGAATTTATAGAGAACAAATAACTATAATTATAGCTGCTCACCTGAACTATTGTTAAAAACTATTGTTTTTAACAATTTTATTTATTTGGCTGCCTCAGGTTTTAGTTGCAGAATGTGGGATCATGTGTTTGTGACATGTAAACGCAGGTGCAGCATGAGAAGTCTTAGTGGCAGCATGTGGACTCTAGTTCCCTGACCAGGGATTGAACCTGGGGCCCCTGCATTGGGAGTGATGAGTCTTAGCCACTGGACCACCAGAGAAGTCCCCATTCTAAATTTTTTAAGCTCATTTTATCTTCACCATCACCTTGCATGGGGCATACTATTATTCTCCCTGTTTTATTTCAAAACATCAGGCTGCTTAAAATGAAGCAGAGAAAGTGACTGTTAACCTAAGAAATAGAAATGTATAGGAATAAAATTGTACAGTATTTAATGACTGCAAAAGGTCTTCCAACATGAATAATAAGAATGTCTGATCCAAAAACTTTAGAATTATTTAGACTAGAATGTGGTAAGATATTGATTTTAGGGCCAAAGATAAGATCAATCATAAGTATATAAACTGATAACATATATAACTGATAAGTATATAAAGTGACATAAATTGATAACACCAGCTATATTAAACACATATTATTCTCACTAAACTTTGCAATGTCAAACAAAAGTCATCTTGATAACCTAAACCACAAACATTCTGCACTGTGGTCCTTTCTCTGCATTCCAAAAGGAATTTAAACTGTATAGACACAAATCAACAGAGTCCTCCCGTTGGGCCACGTGAAACACTGTTAACAAAAATTATGTAAAACCTAAGGATTTCTAAGGGGAGTAACTGCTTCTGAACTAGGACTGTGTTTCAGTCACTCCTTCATTCATATCCTCAACCTCCCCTCCCCCTACCTCTTGTCTTCCATACATTCAGCTCTACAAACTGGTAGTTCTAGCATACCTTACATTCCTCTATGAGAAGATAGGGTTTAAATAAACAATGTGCTTACTACCAACCAATATTTGTATAACAGTTTAGTTGACAAATCTTTTATGTATTATCTCACTTGACCTTTACAGCTTTCAGCTTTCCTGTGAAATGTTTATTGACTACCACTCTTCAGAGACTGAGAAAACACTGAGGGGACTTGTCCAAGGCCACACAGGAAGCTTTCTTTAGAGTCGGAGCTCAAACCTGACTCAAACCCTAAGTTCATTCAGCAAACATGGGTGAAAAGTCTCCCACAGTGATTGCTTTTTGAAATGCAACTAAAATCACAATGATTTGGGGACTTTCCTTGACAGTTCAGTGGTTAAGACTCCACGCTCCCAATGTAGGGGGCAAAGGTTCGATCCCTGGTTGGGAAACTAAGATCCCACATGCCACACAGCGTAGCCTGAAAAAAAAAAACAAAAACATGATTTTATAGTGGGATCTCACAGTCTTCATGGGAGGGGTCAGCCTACATTCAGTCTTAGCTTTTAAGTGAAGGTTGGTCAAACTGTGGGTCCTGGGATGGGGAAGGCAAGTTCTTGATGATTAACAACCATTATTTGGGGATTTACATTTTTCTGGTGGGGTGGGAGGAGCAGTGTGGTGATAGAGTTAGGAGGAAGACAAAGAGAGGGCCACAGTGGACATTCTTAGTCCTTCAGTGTCCCTCACCATATCCAGAATGGTTGACCCAGACAACCCGGACACAGGAATATCCTAAAGCGGGATTCATGAAGAAAATGGACAGGCCTTTGGAAACGAGTCACTAAAGATGGTGGTGGAGGCCAGTGTCACATCTGGAATGACACCAGTGACCCCGCTGGGGGTGCCTGGGTTAGTGCTGCTGTCCCTGTGAAGAACTTCACAAGAGGAAGAAGGGGGTTTGCAGGAAGGAGGTTGCCCCGGGGGGAGGTGGAACTGGCCACCTTGGTGGAGACGCAGATGTCAGGTGTAGGTAATGTCCACCCATGACAATTTTTTTAACTTACTTTTTAGCCCCCCCTTAATTCAGTTCTTTCTTAAACAACCAGCCTGTATTTACCACTTAATTTCTTTTTTTAAAAAAGTGTATGTACGTGTTGTTTCCACATTACTGTTTATCATCCACACAACCATATGCCTTCTATCCCTCCAGGCTATAGACACTCTCAGGTCACTGATGACCCCCTACCAAACCCAATGGCTATTTGAATTGATGCCATTTTCGTCTTTCCTCTTCAAAACTCCTTCTACTCTGGGTTGAGGTACTTCTCTGGGGGTTCTCCTTCCTTCTCTCACATCATTTTCCTATTTCACTGGTTCTTTTCCCCTGTCTGCCACTGATATGTAAAATGGTTAATGTGCTTTTCTCCCAAATATCCACTCCACTTCTCCTGCTAGTACAGCTGTCATGTTCCTTGAGTAGGCCTTATGCTATCCCATCTCCAGGGACAAGCCCTGACTGATCTGAACCAATTAAGATCTTCTCTTTGTAACAATGCCCACCCCCAAATCTGATCAACCAGTTCAAAGTTTAAGACCTCACCAATCCTAAAAGAAATCAATCCTGAATATTCATTGGAAAGGCTCTTGCTGAAGCTCCAATACTTTGACCACATGATACAAAGAGCTGACTCGTTGGAAAAGACCTTGATGCTAGGAAAGATTGAAGGCAGGAAGAGAAGGGGGTAACAGAGGATGAGATGGCTGGATGGCATCATCAACTCAATGGATACAAATCTGAGCAAACTCCAGGACACAGTGAAGGACAGGGAAGTCTGGCATGCTGCAATCCATGGGGATTGTACACGACTTAACAACTGAACAACAAAGATAATAGCAGTAGCAGCTTTCATTCTGTGAATATCTAGTGTGCACCTGGAACTGTGTTAAGCCCTTCAGTGAGTTTAAGTAACACCCCAAAATCAGAGTAAGCAATGGAGCCAATTCCAAACCAAATCACTCAAACCTCCAAAATGTGTTCTTCACCATTACCATAACACCTTCCTATGAACGAGAAGTCCTATTCCTCCAAATAAAACCTAATCATTCTCTCAGCGACTCATCTCTTCTTAGATGAGGCTTTCCCTAGCACTCGCTTTTTCCATTCTTACCCCAATGTCCTGACAGAAGTAATTACTCCCTGATGTTTGTCAAACTCTTTATTAAATGTCACAGTGCTTATATCTGTAGATTTATTTATCTCATCCAGATTGTCAACTCCTTGAACACAGGAACAATGTCTAATCATTTTTGTATCTCCAATATCTAACATAACACATGCTTAAAAAATGTGTGATGAATAAAGGAATTGCTCAAGAAACATTATTTGACCCTGGATTCACTGTAGTGCTTTCTACATATTCCACATATGTACTGTGACTGACAAACTCTACAGTGACTACAGCGAAGAAACACAAAATCTTTTTCTAATTGATATTTTCAAAATGTTTTTTGGTTTTTTTATACCTTTTATGTAAGATTTATGAGTGTCTACACCAAACAAATGAAATGACATAGTAATAAAATTCAGGTCATTGGCTCAAATTCAAGTAAGAAGTAATTACTAAAAACAGCCATTTGAATGATTATATTACCTACTCTTTATGGCACTGTAATCCTTCAATTTATTATGGAAAATGTATCAGTTATGGAACATGCATAAATTTAGCTTAACAGAGACTATTCCACATAAGATAGGAATCTGAGACTTAAGGTCAATTTTGTGAACACTAAATTCTCAAATCTTTAAAATTTTCTTTGCATATAAAATCAGGATGTTTTTCTAAATAAAACAAGAACTTATTGAAACTTGAAAAGATTTTTTTTTTGGCCTGATTAAGATATTAGACACTAGAGTTCATGACATTCTATAGCATTCTGTTGTGATGAATACATATGGAATAAGAGGACATATCTATACCTGTGGCTGATTCATGCTGATGTTTGGCAGAAAACAACAAAATTCTGTAAAGCAATTATCCTTCAATTAAAAAACAAATTAAAAAAAAGAATAAATGGCAATTATATAAGCAAAATTCAGCTAGTGGATACTTAATGGGGTGAAATGGGAAGAGGAAGAAGAGAGACCCGCAAGAAGGGGTGTAAAGGGGCTTCAAATGTATTAGTAATGTTTTCCTTCAACTAGTTGGTAGCACAATTTCATTATATTATCCTTTAAGGGGTGTTTTGCATGGTGGAATAGTCAATAATTTTTTTAATAAGTAAAAATTGCAAAGGAAAATGTAACTGTATATCATACTAGACTAAAAGCTATTTTATTTGAAGGATCTTCTTCCTTGACAAAGTTTGGGTTAGGCATCATTGGATCTAATTTGTTCTTAGGAAATAAATAGAAAGTCTTAGCTCTTAGAATAAATAACTCTCAATTCTGACCAAAATAAACAAAATCACCAAAAGTCACTTGAACCAAGATGCAAATGCCAATTTATTAGCTGCTCGAAATAATAATAATAACCCTAAATTTTTACCCAGAACCACTTATTAAACTTTTATTCTGTTTCCCTCAAAAGTTTCTATATTCTGACCCCAGTTCTCCTAAGTATCTTCAGAATCGTAATAATAACTCTCTAAAAGTAAGTTTGCTATACAATTAAATTTCAAAATTATTTCCAAAAATTATCCTAAAGCTCAACCAGAAGAGAATATTTTTCTAATTGAAGTACAGTTGACTTACAACATTTCAGGTATACAGCTAAGTGATTCAGATATACAGATAGATTCTTTTGTAGATTCTTTTCCATTATAGGTTATTATAAGGTACTGAATATAGCTCCCTGTGCTATACAGTAGATCTCTGCTTAACTAGTTTATATATAGTAGTATCTATTAAACCTAAATTCCTAATTTGAACGTTAAGTCACTCAGTTGTGTCCGACTCTTTGTGACCCCATAGACTATAGCCTACCAGGCTCCTCTGTCCATGGGATTTTCCAGGCAATAGTACTGGAGTGGATTGCCATTTCCTTCTCCAAGGGATCTTCCCAACCCAGGGATCGAACCCAGATCTCCTGCATCGTAGACAGACGCTTTACTGTCTGAGCCACCAGGGAAGTCCACACTCCACTAAATAAGGGACAATTTAAAACTCACAACTGACTTAACTATACAATGAAACTCATAATAAGTGAACAAATAAAACAATGGGACCATGAGGAATTTCTACTGGCCTTAATAATCACCTTGCAAAACATGCAAAAAAAGAAGAAATGCCTTTTATAATAGCTTTCTACAAATGCAATTTAAGCAATTTCAGCCGTGTAGTTGAAATAGCTCTAAAATACTGAGTTGGATATTCCCTGAGATTATGTTTGGCTCCATTTATAATGGCAGTCTACTGACATTCTTAGGCCTTGGTTTTATTGTGACATTTGCAAGGTTGGGGAACCTGTGACCTTCACCTCCTTAGAAATGTTCTCCCAAACAAAGCTAAAAGTATACTATCTAGAATACAACAGCTATTATTTGTTATCTGAGTCCTTGAGTGGATTTCTCAATCCATTGCATTCTTTTAACACGCCTCTCAAATTTTAAAGTGTCCTTGATACAATGTAAAGTTCAAGAAATGGATACTGGAATCACCACAGCACTAGAAGAGACCTAGGTCTGAGCTGAAATTTTGTCAATCCCTGATTGTGCCAAAAATTATCTGATTACTAGTCTCTTTATCTATAATATGAGGATATAGATAACTTACCTTTCAGGGTTGATATAAATCTATTCTTCAACAAAAGGTAACATAATCTTTATTGAAATTACTGTTTTAAGGCTTGGGCACGTAACACTATGACTCAGACCTCTGTTTGGAAATTGCCCAAGGTCACTCTGCTATTAACTTGTTGTTAATTTATAGTATGGACTTCCCTGGTGGCTCAGATGGTAAGAGCGTCTGCCTACAATGCAGGAGACCCAGGTTCGATACCTGGGTTGGAAGATCCCCTGGAGAAGGAAATGGCAACCCACTCCAGTACTCTTGCCTTGAAAATCCCATGGATGGAGGAGCCATGGACGGATGCTACAGTCCATGGGGTCGCAAAGAGTCAGACACGACTAGGGCATCACAACTCTCTGAACCTGTTTCTTCTCCGTAAAATGAAATCCCTTCCTGCATCAACATGTTCAGATTCCACTTGCTTAGAGAAGGCATTTAGGCACCATTTCTCAATCACCTAATGTAATCCTCTGAGATGTTGACACACACACACACACAGATACACACACAGAAAATGTAAATAATCAGTGCTACATAATACACTTATATTAGAAGGTGACATAATCTGTATTTAATGTTACATAATATACAAAGGTGGTAGAGTAATCTTTCCGTTTGGGCTTCCCAGGTGGCTCAGTGGCAAAGAATCTGCCTTCTAAAGCCGGAGACTTGGGTTCAATTCCTGGGTTGGGAAGATTCCCTGGAGGAGGAAGTGGCAACCCATTCCAGTATCCTTGCCTGGAAAATCCCATGGACAGAGGAGCCTGGTGGGCCACAGTCCAAGGGGTTGAAAGAGACTTGGACAGGACTGAGCGACTAGACCACAACCAACTCTCCACTTACCAAGCCCTTACTGCTGTTTCCACAAGCATCAGTTAGCTGTACAAGACTAACCAGGTTCATGCTTTAAAGCAGGCTCCATGATTCAAGCAATACAGAACTAAGCTAGTGAAATCTAGACTAACAAACCAAAAATCTCAAGAACTAAAAAAAGTCTTTTCTGTTTTGTGTGTATGTAACTGCCTCTACCACTGATTTTGGAGTGCTTCAGAAGGAGTGCCTCGGCTGCTCTTTGCTTCTAGCTGTAGTGCATTGTTAGACAACGCCGGGACTTCGTCAATCATCAAGAACTGAGCAGATGATGTATAAAATAGATATCTAATGAGAACCTACAGTAGAGCCAAGAGGAACTCTACTCAATGCTCTGCGGTGACCTAAATGGAAAGGAAATCAAGAAAAGAGAGGATATAAGTAAGCATATAGCTGATTCACTCTGCTACACAGCAGATACAACAAAAGTCACCATACTCCAATAAAAATTAAAAACAAACAAAAAAAAAAAGAACTGAGCACATAATGTGCCAAGACTGTGCAGGAACTGCCAATAAATGTTCAAGGGCTGAGTGAAAAATTAGAGGTTATTTATAAACCTGGACATAACTTAAATATTTTATGGGTTCAATGGATTAAACAGCAAATGGATGTGAAGCCATATATCTGTGTATTGTTTTCTGTTTTCTTTAACAGGAATCCTCAATTAATCACGAGCTGGTAAGTTCCCAGCTAGATAGGAAAAATAAATAAAGACGTTTTGCTCATACAAGGAATTGGCCACCCTAGGCCTTTTCCCAGCAACCTAAAAACAAAACAAAACAGGAAATGCTTTAAAATACAGTACATCATAAGCTTGCAGAAACTAACATTCCTGCCCTAACCAGTAATCTCACACTATCACCACCTACCTTAGCAACCTGTTCGCAAGACTCTGGAGAAACCAAAATTAGTTCCTCACTGGGAAAAGAGTAAAGGTTTTTGTTCGAGTGGGTATGATTTATTCCTCTTCACTGAATAGTTTCCATGTTTTTAGTCTCTGATGGCCCTGGTCACATCAAAAAACAGAGCTAAAATGTCATTTTTCAATCTTCTACTAGTCAACCCAATCTTCTATTAATCAAATTCCTTTTGTAAAATGAACTCTCTGAATGCTACTTTTATCCTTGCTGCTGCTGCTAAGTTGCTTCAGTCGTGTACGACTCTGTGCGACCCCCGAGACGGCAGCCCACCAGGCTCCCCTGTCCCTGGGATTCTCCAGGCAAGAACACTGGAGTGGGTTGCCATTTCCTTCTCCAATGCATGAAAGTGACAAGTGAAAGTGAAAGTGAAGTCGTGTCCGACCCTCAGTGACCCCATGGACTGCAGCCTTCCAGGCTGCTCCGTCCATGGGATTTTCCAGGCAAGAGTACTGGAGTCGGGTGCCATTGCAGTGGAAAAGTGCCATTCTCCAACTTTTATCCTTAGATATATTCAAAAGTTTTGATAAATCTAATTTATTTTAAGGAACCATCTGAAAGAAAACAAAGCATCTGATAAAGTATAACCACAGGCTGTTTGGTGAAAAGCAATCAAAGTTCTAAGGGAAAGCAGGTGTCTGCTGTTAAACAATGCTATGGAAAGGAATCTCCCTTATTACTGCAGGTTTTGTCCCTTGACCGCAAAAAGAAATGTGCTCAGTCTTGTCCGACTCTCTGCAATCCCATGGACTGTAGCCCAGCAGGCTCCTCTGTCCACAGGATTTTCCAGACAAGAATACTGGAGTGGGTTGCCATTTTCTTACTGCAGTTTTTGTTCCCTGACCTTGAAAAGAAATGCTAAGAAAGCTTATTTTGGGAATTGCCTGGCAGCCCAGTGGTTAGGACTCCATGCTTTCACTGCTGAGGGCAGGTTTTCACTTCCTGGTCAGGGAACTAAAATCCTGCAGCCTCAGAACACCACCAAATGTTTAAAAAAAAAAAAAAAAGTTTTTTTTCCCCAAATATGTTACTTTTGATACTCTGGTTGTCATATATGAAAGCAAGTAGAAGATACAGTCCAGTATATGTCAGCCAATTTGATATTCTTGGGCCATAGTAAATGACGTCATGGGCTTCCCTGGTAGCTCACTGGTAAAGAATCCGCCTGCCAATGCAGGAGACATGGGTTCAAAGCATTGATTGGGAAGATCCCCTGGAGAAGGAAATGGCAACCCACCCCAGTCCAGTATCCTTGCCTGGAAAAATCCATGGACAGAGGAGCCAGGCGGGCTACAGACCATGGAATTGCAGCAGAGTCAGACACAACTTATCGACTAAACAACAACGAAGAACATGACATCAGCATCAGAGGTTAACGTTAGCAGGCAAAACCCATTCTCTGAGCTTTCTGTAGTGTCTGTCATACGTAAGTATGGAAACTGATTTTAGAACAACTCAATGATGAACTCTTTAAAAACTAAACAAGCAAAAAAGTCTGCTGCTAAAACCAGCAATGACACTGTTCAACTCTGAACTGAAATCCTAGAAATGGTTTGCAGATCTGAGCCCAGAGACACTGAAGCTACGTATGGCTATATCCCTTTTTAATTAGAGCTTCTGTTAATCTAATGAAGATCTGAAGTCCTGGAGTCAAGGGGTGGGGGGGGGTGAATTACCTGTTTGCTCTAAAATATAATCTGCTATAACACATTTCTGAAACGTCAATCAGCTCATACATAACTAGGATTTGTTTCATATGGGATTTTTTCATAAATTAGGGGAGCCAGATTAGTGAGAAAAGAATACTAATCTTCAACAAGAAACATCCCTCAGCTCAGTGGCTGCAAGTCCTTATAGCTCTATTTTAAGAAAATTAAAAATTAGTGTCTGCACCGGTTCTCCCTTTCCAAAAAGGCACACCTCCCAGCTGGAAAAACTCTCCGCTAATGACAGGCCTGCACCGCCTCCTCCAAGGCAGCCCACACCATCTCTGTCACACCCCAGCATTTCCAGTCAACTCTGTCCATCAATTTTTAATGTCCCTTGGGGCAGCCTCCAGTCTGCTTGCCCTGGCTATCCAAGTTATCCCCCCAAATGCTAACCATTGTTCTCATTAGAAGTTGCATCAGTTTTGAGGAGTCTGCGCCAGTGGTATTTTCCCATAAACTATCTTATTTGAGAATTTTTTCAGGAACACATACAACACATAATGGGGTTCACCGGTGGCTCAGCAGTAAAGTATCCGTGTGCCAATGCAGGAGATACGGATTAGGTCCCTGGGTTGGGAAGATCCCCTGGAGGAGGGCATGGCAACCCACTCTAGTATTCTTCCCTGGGAAATCCCATAGACAGAGGAGCCTGGTGGACTACAGTCCACAGGGTCGAAAAGAGTCAGATACAACTTTGCAAGTAAACAACATCATGTGATGCCAAAATTCCTGTATTAGTAATAGTTCTTTTCATAACTTTTGATCATAAATACTCATTCCATAACTGCTATTTTTTTAAGCACTGCAATTCATGAAAAGTATACATCCTCCATTAAGTAGATCTTCTGGAACATGTAGCTTTAAGCATTGGGCTTTTTTTTTTTTTTTAATCTAAAGAATTTATCTTATCCTTACCCCTAAGCATCACCAATGTTAACAACACTCAAACTCTGAGCTGGGGTTGGGGGATGAGGTCACAAAGTCCTTGAGAATATGAAGCAGTAGAGAGAGGATCCACATTCACCTCTACTGAAAAATCACTTGTATCACACACTGAAACACTGTAGATTACATGTGCTTTGTCCCCTCAACCATCAGCTCCCCATGATTTTCCCTGACATCCTAGTATAGGAGACTTACTCTTTGTGTAGCACAGTTCTGGTCTTTTGTTTTTGTCTTTTTGTTGTTGTTGTTTTGCTTTTATATTCCACCTTTCTCAAAAGAAGAGTTTTTTTTTTCCCCCCACTAAGGGAAAATACTATCCTAAGGAGTACAGATAAGGGATAGTCTAACATTCTCATGTAGCCAGCCAAATATCCAGGCAGTATGAAACAGGCGAGAGCAGCGATTTTCAAACTAAAGCCCACTGGAGCCCTGGAGCAACTTTTCAAAGGGCTTGGATCAGTTAGGGGAATCAGTTTATAAATCAGCTTCCACTGTTTTCTCTCCTCCAGCTGATCTGAGAACTGTGATCTGCTAGTTCTCCTTCTCATCACTCCCTCCCCACTTACAATTTCACTTCTCCCACTTTACTTCCAGAATCTTACAATCACACATTTCCCCAGACTATAAAATAACATCCGGGACAGCAAGCAAAGGAATGGTAACTAACTTACTCTGTACTTTATTTCATTCAAGTTACAAATTTCTGGCACAGCTCCAAGCCTCATCCATCTGTGTAATAACATGAATTTGGAAATTAGACACCTTTCCAATCTGGACCCCACAAAATGCCTCCTGCAAACAGGATACAGAGAAGGGCCATTCTGCCATCAATGAGGCAGTGGCCAGAGAATCCACTGCCAACATTCACAAGTACACCCATGGAGTCAGCTTCAAGAAGCATGACCCTCAGGCATGAAAGAGATCCAGAAATCTGACATGAAGAAAATAGGAAATCCAGATGTGAGCAGTGACACTGGTTTTAATAAAGCTTGGCCAAAGGGATAAGGAATGTCCCATACTGTATTCATGTGTGGTGGTGTGGCTGCCCAGAAAACATAATGAAGCTAAAACTTCACCAAATAAGCTCTATATATCAGTTACCTATGTACCTGTCACCACTTGCACAAACCTAGAGTTGGTGTAGATGAGAACGAACCACTAGTTATCAGATAAATTAAAAAGCAACAACAAAAATTTTTAAATATAAAACAAATAAAACAGCAACAATAACAAGGTGAGACAGGAGTAAAGGTGTTTACATAAAAATCATTTGGACAAGAAAATGACACTGAGTTTTGTTTTTGTTTTTTTTGCTGCACCATAGGGCATGCAGGATCTTAGTTCCCAGACTAGGGACTGAACCCATGCCCCTGTATGGGGAGTGTGGAGTCTTAACCACTGGACCACCAGGGAAGTCAGACGTTAAGGCTTTTCTGACAGAAATTTAAGACTGAGTTCACTTACCTGGCTTCAGAGTGAGGACCAGCTTTGCTAAATCAGATCATGTGACGAACATTTTCTACGAATTGTATATGGAAAAAAATCATAGTTTAAAGCTTCTAGCAAAAATACACAGTATTTTTTTAATAGCAAAAAAACCCCTCCTGTTATTGTCTAAATTTACTATGAAAGATTTCCAATGTCAACTTAAATGAGTGAGAGGATACGTAGTATGTGCTTTGTGTTCTTTTAGGGGATACACAAACAAAATGTCTGAATACCACTGGGCTGGAGAATTGGAAGTATTAATTTATCAGTTACAGTTTTTCCTACCTCAGCTTTCCTCATTGAGTCCCCTCCCTGACAATGGAAAACTGCCTTCATTCCTCCAAAAGGCAAAAAGGAAATGGCATAAAATACAAAAGAAAGACTGAAGATTGTTGAGAAGAAATTCTTTCCCTACCTAAGTTGGAAGGTAGTACAGAATGTTCAGGTTATTTCGAGGTTATTTGGAAATCCTATTTGACTTGAAAGTACGTTAATAAAATCTTTCTAAAAGGCATTAAGCTTGTTTACTAATAATTTTTTTCTAAAAGTAACTTTCTGATATTAAGAATTTTGCCTAATCACAGGTTGATTTTTACTGGAAACCTATTTAAATTGTCAGATGGTTCTATATTTACAAACATTTTCTTCAAAAAAGGAGCTCATTAAGAAAAAACAAGTTCTAGTAGAAGACACTTGGTGAATTAGGGTTTTAATAATTTACTGACTAGCTCAGAGAAAGCTCTCCCAAAGAGACAGACAATGGTACCCACTGGCCTATACATAGGGGTTTTCTTTGTCAATTTTGTTTTGTGTGCTGTGTTTATTTACAAAATATACTTTATATAGAAAATATACAAAAAACAGAGACACTTCATTGTAGGGAACCATATCAATCATTATTAGTACCTCCAAAAGGGCATAGCAAAATATATTCTTCAAACAATTCTCTATTGGCTTATAAAAGCTTTGATTTCACCAAACTACACCCACCAAAACAACACCTATTACTTTCCAGGTGTTCAAAGAATGAAGACGCACAGGCAGCTGATGACAATGGTTGCCTCGAGGTGGCTGGGGCAGGGGTGGAAGGAAGACTTTCACCATCTACATTTCTGCACTGTTTGAGTTTTGACCCATGAGGATGTATAAACTATTTTTCATTTATAATTCAAGAAGGTGTACTTTCTAAACTCTCAAACACACTAATTAGTCAAGTATATTCAGATGTAAAGAAAAATCTTTCTCAGGTCCAGCTTTAGACATTTGAGGATACAGCACCAGCTTTAGACATTTGAGGATACAGCAAAACTCTAAGAATACTCTAGTCGCTACTGAAAAGAACATGCGAAAGCGGGAGTAGTTCAGTCGTATCTGACTCTTTGCAACCCCATAGTTCCTGCCAGGCTCCTCTGTCCATGGAAATCTCCAGGGAAGAATACTGAAGTTAGTAGCCATTCCCTTCACCAAGGGATCTTTCCAACCCAGGGATCGAACCTAGGTCACCTGCGTTACAGGCAGATTCTTCACCATCTGAGCCACCACTGAAAAGAACATACAGCTTAGAAAATGTAATGCTGGGGCTTCCCTGGTGGTCCAGTGGCTAAAATTCTATGCTTCCAGTCAGAGGGTCCAGGCTAGCTCCCTGGTCAGGAAACTAGATTCCACATGCTACAATTAAACAAAGATTCCACAGGCTACAACTAAGACGCGGTGCAATCAAATCAATCAATAAATAACAAAATGCTGGGGAGGGAGGAGGGGAAACAGTGGTGGGGGAGTGAGAGGTACAAACTATTGGGTGTAAGACAGGCTCAAGGCTGTACTGTACCATGTGGGGAACATAGCCAATATATTGTAATAATTGTCAATGGAAAGCAACCTTTAAAGTTGTATAAAAATTTTTTTTACAACGTATGCTGCAGTGAAGATCAAAGATTGAAGATCCTGCATGCTGCAACTAAGACCTGGAGCAGCCAAATAAATAATTTTTCTTAAAGTCAGATTGGAGTACTCTTCTACCAGATCTTCCAAGAGCACCCCTTTTTACCAAAATTAAAAACGAAAGTCCTTACAAAGACCTCCAGGACTTCCAATGAGTCTGATCTCACCGACTTCTACTCTCCCCAGCGCTCACTCTGCTCCAACCATACCTGCCTCAGTGATGGCCTTCATCCATGCCAGGCAGCTATGGACTCAGGGACTTTGCAACTGCTATTCCTTCTGCCAGCTACTGTCTTCTGTCAGATGTCTACCCTGCTAACTCCCTCATCTCCTTCATGTTTTCACTCTCAAGTATGCTTTCACAATGAAGCCTCTCCTGAGACCTTGTTTAAAAATAGTAACTCCATCCTATCCACACATTTCTTATCCCCTTTACCTATTTTTGTTTTCCATATGCTTACCACCTAACACACTATATATGTCACAAGTGCAGAGTCCTAACCACTGGACCACAGAATTCCCACATAGTTCACTTATTATAAAAGTTCCCAAAGACAAGGATCTCTGTCTTGTTTGCTCACTGACACATCAGAAAAAGCACCTAGAGCCAGCATCTGGCACAAAGTATACACACAGAAGCATCCAATTAATAAACAGCCTCAACCTGCTTTTTCAATTGTACTTTCCACCTATTCTGCCTTAAAGAATCTGTGTTCCAGCCAGTCAGCCTGGCATACTCACTCACCATCCTAACACATCTCTACACCCCAGTCCACACCTTCTTCCCATGTGGGGAAAATGCAGCCAAACCCTCAGATACCTCCCTCTGCAATTTCTCTAATCGCTCTTCCTGCCCTGGGTCCCAAAGCACTCAATGCCCAGCTCCGTCAGCTGAATGGGGTGAGGGGGAAGGGGGAATCTGAGAATATGTGTAAATTCTAGTTTTGCCTGAACTTGGATTTAATTTCCCCGAAGGAATAACTGAAGTTCATATTCTTGGAAACTCAGAAGAACTCAGTACATTGAAAAAAATTTTAATTAAAATAAGTTTCAAAAATCCCATTCCTAGGGTGTGTGTATGTGTGTGCATGGTTTCCATTCAGAATGAAAAGAGCTTTAAGTCTCAAGAGGAAAGGAAAAAATGTATATTCCTATTTCCGACTTTATCCAATATTTAAATGTCAGGGAGAAAAAATGTCAGTGAGAAAACTGTTACTGGATCTGCGTGACTCTACTCAAAAGGTATGAGCACTTCCCTTCACGTCCAGAACTCACACTCCATGCCTAGGAGGCCCTACCGAATTGGATCCGACCTCTCCTGCCACTCACCCTACTTTCTCCACCCCAATCGCACAGCTATCCTTGAAACACACCAGACATGCTGGTGCTTCAGGGCATGGTTACCATTCCTGCTACCTGGAAAGCTCAATCCCCTGGGATTTTCTCCCTGCTTAAATCTTTCTAAATGTCTCCTTCCTGACCACTCTAGCTAAAATCAAAGAACAAGACTTCTTCCTTAGTTCCTATCCTCATCTCTGCTGTTTTTTTTACCTCCGTAACATCTATAAGAACCTAATAATCTATATTTTTATTTATTTATCTAGTGGCATTAGAATACTTTTATATTTTATTTGTAGGTAAATCTCTACTCTCTAGAATGGGCTTCCCAGGTGGCACATAGTATCTGCCATTAGAAAGTATATAATACTTGTGGAACAAAGAATTTAACAAATGTACATATTTTACAAATGAGGGGACAACAATGCAAATTTTGTAAACATCTCCAAAATAAAAGAAATTCTTTCAACTGACAGCTTTTTCTACTTCTTTAAGTTTGAATATAACTGAATGTTGTTCATCAGAAACAATCCAGTTCCAAAGCTACTCTAAAAGTGGCTTAAAATCAGCACTTCTGCAACATATAAGCAAATATTTGTCAAGCATTATTTGTGTGCAGTAACATGTTCCTGAACAACAACAACAAAAAGAACTCTTTCTTTGAAAAAATCATGGTCTCTCGGGGGGGAAATCTAATTTCAAACATACACCAAAAAACTGCCCACATTTTGCTTAAAATAAACTAAAGTATAAAATGCCATGGAAACATAAGAAGCCATAGAAAGGTGGCAAAAATAAGTGATAACAAAATACAAGTTTATTTAGTTTTTTTTTAATTAAAAAACAAGGCTAAAATAAATTTTATGTATGCTTCTAAATTATGTTAACAAAGTATCTGTTAATTTTCCATCTCCCCTCAACAGCATGGTTAAAATGTTACTGGGTGAGCCACACTACAGGGAGTGTCTCACTGGTTACAAAACCCGTCTTGGTTACAAAACCTGGTCTTTTCCTTTGCCACTGATGACTTCCAGGAAGGAAAGGGGATTTCTGAAACATGTTAAAGCTTCCCCTCAAGAGGTGGAAATAAAAAGTTCCCAGCAGATCTCCTTCTGGTTTTTGCAGATCTTATTATTTTTTGTGTCTTAGTTGAAATCATGTGGTTACATAAACCAATGAGAAGTCAAATGCTTCAAAGGCAAATTTCCACAGAGGTACTACAGACAATTTCATAATTTATTTCTCCACATCAAGCCCCCAAAGCCATCATGGAGCTATTTACAGGACATTGTTACTATTGCAACATAGTACAAAAAAGCCTTAACACCACTGACACTGTAGCATTTATCTATAGGCCAAAAAAGCCTTCAAGAGTAAAATCAAGAGTGTAGACTCTGATAGTGGGGCATTACATTCAACTTCTGATTTCTTAAAGAATTTAAATTTACCACAACACTGTTTAAACTCACTTTTTAGTCATTTTAACTAAGTCAAGAGATGGTCTCTATTTTACTATACACTTTACAAGGATGACCTCATGCACTCCAACCTACAGAACTTAGAGTGAAATTAAACTGCAAAAAAAAAAAAAAAAAAAAATCCTAACTAAACTACAGCTACAAGTAAATGGTTCAGGAAACTAGAGCATGCTTTACATTCAGATTTTACATCCAAAATATGCATTCTGGTTCTTAAATTCCAGGTTTGAAAAGAAATGCCAACAGTAATAAAACTAAATGTCCTTATAGAGCAGCTAAGATGCCTCAAAAGTGCTGAAACAGAAGACAGCTCTGAGTACAATCTTATGCTAGTTCAATACAAATAAACACTTTTAAGGCTTGGAATGAAATTATCTCACTCTACCACAATGCAACAATGTATTCGCAAAGTTGTTCTGAAGCTACTTCAACTAAAGCTCATTGAAGAGGAGCGGCCCTCCATGGGGCATGCATGCTTTGTAAAGTATTTGTCTCATATTGGTCCTCAAGTTCTTTTTTAAAAAGTTCTATCATTATTAATATTTATTCTGCAAGAATTATATCAAGGAATGTCCATACAGATTCAGGAACCCTTTCTTCACAATCATGAGTTATTCATTGTGGTTATTAAAGTTAAGATGAGTTAAGATACAGGAAAAGTGCTTAGCCCAGTTGTTTGGCTGGTAGTAAACGCCCAGTAGTCATTAACAAGTAGTTATTAGCTATCTACGAAAACACAGTTTCAAACACTATCTGCAAATAACCATAAATTCCTTTTCGGGCTCTACTGTTCCGGACTGTGCAAACAGAAAATTAATGAGTAAAACACACTTTTAAAACTAACCATCTTGAAGATCAAAAAAGGTACAATTAACAGAGCTGCTTTCAAAAACTGAATTGGGATGCCATAACACAAATTCACAATCTCACTTGAAGGCTGATAAACTAGTTAGCATTCTCATTAGGATCGAAGCCAGCTAAATCAGGGACAGTTAAAGGTCAAAAGCGCCCAAGCCGGGAGCGGTCTGTTTCACTACCCGGTCCCCGCCTCCCACAGGAACAGGAGACCGAACCGACGGCTGGCGCGACCGAAGAGCAGGCGAGGGCACACCCGGTAGACGTCTCCCTAGGGGATCTCCTCCAGTAATAAAGACGCCTCTATCTCGGGTCTGGAGACTCACCCGCGACCGCTGATCTCAAGAGTTCTCGCCCCCCCGGCCCGCTCCCAACCGCAGGAACGCCACCCGCGCAGCCCCCACACCTCGGCCCGCGTGTCCGTCGCGCAGAGGCTAGTCGGCGCGCAGCTCCCGCGGGGCCGGCCCTCCGCCCTTCCGCCTGCTAGGCCCGGAGCCCGAAAGGATGCCGCCCCGGCCCTCCGCGCCCCCACCGGCACCGCGGCCCGGGCAGGATACTGAACACAGTCCGCTCCCAGGGCTCCAGCATGTAGAGCGCCGTGACCAGCAGGTACTGGTAGTAGAACCAGGACATCTGCTTCCAGGCCCGCGCCAGCGCCATCCCCGCCACGCGCCTCCCGCGTTGCAGCCAAACGTCAGTCTGTCCGGCCGGCCTCCCGCTAGCGTCCTAGAGCCCCCCGGCCGTCAGGCCCGCCCGCCCGCCACCCCGCGCCCATTGGCCGGCCAGGCCCGGAGCGTCACCCGTGGGCACGCCCAGCCCCGCGCGCTCCCGGGCCGCCGCCAGCGAGCCCCGCCCGGCCGCGCTCATTGGCCAGGCCCAACCTCGCGCGGCTCCCGGCCCTCCGCGCTTCCCACTCCCGGTGCCGCGCCCACGCGAGCCCGGGAACTGTCCCCGCGAGCGCGCCCCGCCGGGCCTCGCCCTGAGGCCGTTGGTGGGCGGGACCGTACTGCCCGCCGGCTTGAGCGCGGGGGCGGGCGCCCCTACTAGGGCCCAGAAACGCCGGTTGCAGAAATATCTGTGGCATAGCAGTGACTCCTTAGGCGTCCTAATGGGCTCGGGCATTACAAGTTGAATAGAAACTTATTAGGGTGCTTAACTCGTGCAGTTTACGATCTAGAGAGGGAGACAGGCATTCATCACACCAATGCAATTAAAGCTGTGATCGGTGCTGCTGCTGCTACTGCTAAAGTCACTTCAGTCGTGTCCGACTCTGTGCGACCCCATAGATGGCAGCCCACCAGGCTCCCCCGTCCCTGGGATTCTCCAAGCAAGAACACTGGAGTGGGTTGCCATTTCCTTCTCCAATGCATGAAATCGAAAAGTGAAAGTGAAGTCGCTCAGTCGTGTCCGACTCTTAGCGACCCCATGGACTGCAACCTACTAGGCTCCTCCATCCATGGGATTTTCCAGGCAAGAGTACTGGAGTGGGGTGCCATGATCGGTGCAGAGGGAGAAAATAAGATGCTCCGAGAGAGTGTAGAGGCGAACATCCCCCACTCAAGGAGGTCATGAAAGGCATCTGTGAAGAAGTTGTCTGCCCACCTTTCTTAGTAGCTGTAGGTGCCCTGTAGGTCAAGGCCGGGAGAAGGACGGTGATCTGGTTGGTTCTGCAGATGACAGATTGCTTGAGATCCGTCGGTGGGGCAGATATTTCCTGGAGATGCGCTCTTAAATGTTCAGATTTTCCCACTAACAAATGGGCCCCAACGTCACACACACCTTCAGGAATGAAGATGCAGGATTAACATGTGACATGATACTATTAAATGGCCTGCTATTTAAATGTTAAAAGGTTTATATTAATAGGTTAAGTAGTTTTCTGCTACACTTTAAAGCTTTGATGGTTGACAACTATTTATTTAGAAATATTAAGTACTGTTCAAGAGCTAAATAGTGGGTATAGAAAGCCAGATAGACTGAGATCTGCCTTCATAAAGTACCCAGTAACTACCAGGGAAGAGAAGTAGGTTAATTGATTACAGTGAGATGTAGTAAAGGGTATTTTTATGTTTTGTGTAGGATGCTATGATAGCCCAGGAAAAATCACATTGGGATTGTAAAAGCCTTTGGGGAAATGGTGCTTGAGCTGAGTATTAAAGGACAAGTAGAAATGGGAGGATGAATGGGGTGGAGTGGATATTACAAACACTGGACTATGGATCCCCTATATGAATGCCTGGTGCTTTTAAAGAGCTGGAAGAACTTCCCTGAAAAGAGAAAAAAGAAAGGCTGAAAAGAAAAGGAAAATAGTGTAGATAGCAGCAAGAGGTAGATAGTAACCAGGGACTATAACCTAAAACACCTTGTTTGAGGAGCTAAAGAATTTTTAACTTACTGTCCAAAAGTTAAAATAACCAGTAGCTTAGTAAGATTTGCTTTTGGGATAAGACATGAGTATTAGCAGTAGACTGGAGGAAAAGAAGATCCAGTTGGAGACCGTAAGAGGTAGAAACTATAAAAGTATACTATAAACCACACTCACTTGGGGCCTCCTTATCCTTGAGAGATCTGAGTACTCTTGTCTCTCCCACTTCTGAATCTTCCTGTGTTGGGCTTCTCTCTCTCTCATCCTGAGCTATCTCTTCAGATCTGTTTGGGCAGGCAAACTCTGTTCCTTTCTCTTTAAGAACCCCAAGTATTTCAGCCCTTGGTGATGCTTGGTTAAGTTTATACAAAGTTGGAAGCATTATAGCTACCCTTCCCAATGCCAGGTCTCTAAGTGCCATTCCTACCATGTGGTCCTCCCTACTGTATGTAGCTCCCCAGTCCACTGCATCTCTTCAGGAGAGCAGCCCCAGCAAGCCAATTTCCATCCCTCAGCTTCCCCAGGATTCCAGTGAACATAACCCCCACCTCCACCCCATCTCTGTACAGTTGATGACTGACTAGAAGTGGTGAAAACAGGCTGGGATCCTGGATAATGATAATATTCACAAAGAGTCCAAGAGGAAAAGTCTGGCTGAAAAGACATGAATGCTGTTAGGAAGAGGCTGAATCTGAGGTACCTGAGAGACACTTAAATGGAGGTATACAGGGGGCAGTTGGGCACATGGGTCCGGAACTCAGTAGAGAAGCCTGAACAGAAGCTAGAGGCATGTGGATTTTCAGTACGTGCTGGTAATTGAAGCCATGACTGCAGACGGGGCAGCCAGGGAAAGCAATCAGAGTGAGAAGAGCAGACTGAAGCAACTCTGCGTTTAGGAGATGAAAGTCCAAAGGGACCCAATAAAGGGAACTCAGAAGGAGCTAACAGATTTGACAGCAGAGGACTAGCCAAATAGGCAAAGCCAAAGGAGGAAGGGACAACCAGCAGATCAAATAGCTCAGGGAGGACAAGAAAAAGAGGAAGGGACTTACCAATTTGTTTTGCCCACATGGGGCTCAACTGATGACTCATTGATTGTGGAGTGATAAGGGCAGAAACCAGATTAGAGAGGGAATGAGAGGTAACAAAAGAAGAGATAGGATCAGACTTATCTTTGCAGGAAGGAGAGAGAGGATGATGAGGGTTTTTTGTTTAGTTTGATTTTCAGATGGGAAAGTGTGAGGAAGTTTATGAGCTTAGAGTAAAGATACAAGTGAAAATGGTGGAATGGCGGGGGCAGGGAGGGGGGCACAAATCTACAGCCTTAATAAACAGGAATTGGTAGCTCTTTTCCTAAGAGAGGAAAAAGGGAGCCAGATGGACATGAACATGGAAGAGTAAGTTAAGGAACTCTCTACTTGACAGCCTCAGTCTCAATCAGGCAGAAAGGACTTCTTAGAGCCTTAAAGTAAGGCTTCTGTAAAGAGTGAGCAAGACGTTGAGGTAAACAGTTGGAAAAGGAAAAGGGGGAATGGGAGAAATTTCCTAAACCTGCGGAGGGATCATCGGACAGAAAAAGCACATCAGTTTCACCATCAAGCCACAGGACCCATGGATGGAACCAGAGAGGATGAATTAGGAGTCTTGCTCCAGGGTGGAGTCTGGCTGACGGAGTACAAGCGAGAGACAAGGAAGCAAGAAGGTTGGTGGGAAGGGCTGTGAGAATTGGATCAGAGATGGAAGTAAATGCAGAATAGTAAAAATTCGATTGTCAAGAGCTGTGCAAGGTTGGGAACTGTAGGAGTACACGGTGGGAGAGCTTCTGTCCTGGAGGAGACATCCTGCCGAATATCCTGCCAAAGCTTGAGATCATAGAGATGAGCCAGACAAGGCAAGGAGAGGCACGAGCTATAACCATGGGACAGGCAGCCAGAGTAGGGCGGAGGGGAAGGGACTGTCATCACCAACAGTGTTGGCAGGACTGGGCACACGAAAGTTGAAGTGGACACATGAGGTCCAGGATGGTGGCAGGACTAAGGACAGAGAGGAAAAAACTGGGCAAACATCAAAGACTTCAGGGAGTACAGAGAAAGCTCAGAGAGAAGTGAAATGGAGGGGGCAAAGCCCAGTGGCATGTGGTCTCTCTTAGGAAGCAGTAAGAAGGCCAACCCGCTCTGCCTCCAGTAGAGGGGAGATAGGCTCTTCCACAGAGGGCAGAAGAGAGGTGGAGTGCTCACGATGAGGTCAACAGTAGACTTTGTTTATATGCGAAAGGAGAACCTGGCCCAAGAGAGGGTTGGCAAGGAGGGCTCAGTGCAGGAATGTGTCTGGAAGAAAGAAATGTCAGAGCAGAATGGGAAGGTGGGAACTGGTACCCTAGGGAGGTAGTGCTAACAGCAACATGGGCCAGGCTAACCTCCAGATCTGGCTTCCAGAAACATCAGTGTGGACACAGCAGGACTGAAGTGGTGTTGAGGTACTTTGATCTCCAGGCCAGAAACTATGTACTAGTTTTAATACCCTTGTCTTCTCCCCTCCCCAAACCCCCAACTTCTCTCCCTAAGAGTAATATGGAATCATTCTACCAAGCATCTTTTTTTTTTTTCTTGAGGAGGGGTGGTAGGAGGTGGAGCTGCACAGCATGCGGGATCTTAGTTCCCCGATCAAGGAGTGATTTCCTGCCCTCTGCAGTGGAAGCTTGGAGGACTCACCCCTGAACCACCAGCAAAGTCCCCGTTTCAGTCCCAAGTATCTTAGATTTGCTTCCTTTGGTAGGATCTGCACACAGTCTCAGTCTTATGATGATGAGCTGGTCATTGTCATCCAAACTTTCCTTATCAACTACCATTGCCTACTTCGGCTTGAAAACTTTTCATTCTGAAAATACTTGCAGCCTATGAGAAGAGAATGGCAAGAGAAGAGAATTATCAAGAACTTGTTTGCATCCTGAAAGTTTTCACTTAAACCATCTTTTCAGTTAAAATGACTTGGTAGTTCACCAATCCATTCACTGACCGTCCATAATATGGCAGCTGTGCCAATTCTGGGTTACAGAAAGACCAATGCAATGTGACCTCTGCCCTCAAAGTTTATCATCTAGTGAGAAACATTTCCCTGTGCCCCATGGAAAGAATGTTACAATTTTGTTTAAAACTGCAGTGGGTGCTTTCTTCCCCAGGGGCTGTAGAGAGTGGCAGGGCAGGTCACCTAGAGCCACACATGGCAAGGAAATGTGGGATTCATCCTGCTTGCTAGGTTTTCACAGTATTTCTGGACCAGTAGCCACAGTAACCTCCATGTTCTGGACCCAAGCCCCTCCTCAGGGGCTGAGCAGAGCCTCTGGTGGCTGAGCTGTGCCAGGAGCAATGAGGTTATCATCTGTGCATGAAGGAGAAAGAAAATGAGAGGATGAGAAGCAGAGGCTCTGGGGTCAGCAAAGGTGAGAGCTGGTTCTGAGGGTAGAGAAAATGCTGGTCTGGTGGCTTGGTGCAGAGAGGAAAGGGGTCGAGCAAGGCTAGTCAATGAGTATAAACTAAGGAAAACCCTCCAAACATGTTGCACAATGTCTCAAAATACAGCAAGGGCTTGGTACAATTCTTGTGCATTTTCACTATGGCAAATACAGAGCAGCACAAAGCAGAAAGTTCACATTCACAATAGAATGACTACCAACACCTGCTCCATACACAATTTGTTCACATGGATTGTTTTTATGGAATAAGAACAGAGTTCAGCAAATTCATTTGCTTCCAAATGGGGTAGAATCCACTTCGGGGTTTCCCTCAGGCCCTGGTGGCTCAGTGGTAAAGAATCTGCCTGCAATGCAGTAGACCTGGGTTCAATCCTTGGGTTGGAAAGATCCCCTGGAGAAAGGAATGGCTACCCACTCCAGTAGTCTGGGCAGGGAGAATTCCATGGACTGTACAGTCCATGGGGTTGCAAAGAGTCAGATACAACTGAGCAACTTTCACTTTCAGCAATGTTATATGTAAAGGCAAATACGCTTTACCAATTGGTTTAAATATGGCAAGTAATTTGATTCAACAGAAAGAAGCTACAAGAAAGCTGATTTAACCATGACATTTTTTCATTCATGCATACATTTGGCAAATCCTTATGGAATTCTTACTATGCACTAGGTATCAAAGACTGATTTCTAACACTCCCATCTTTTTTGGCACCAGTAATGCCAAGGAGAGGATGCAGTGGCCCTAGTAGATCAGGAACCCTGGCATTAGCCAACAGGAAGTCCAGAGCCAGCGCTCTCTGTGGTTTCCTAGGAAATGAACAGCAGGAAGCGAGGGGCTTATTCCACAAACACAAAGGCTGCACCGTCAGCCCCATCCATCCCCACTATGACCTCAAGTCCTCAAGGAAACGAAAACCTGCTCTCTTTCAAAAGGCACACCTCTTGATGCTGTTGCAGGAAAATGGGGTGCAAGAGGATGTTGGATGAGTCCTGGGATGGGCCATCAAGTGAGGGTCCTTGGCTTGTCACAGGAAAGAATTTAAAAGGGAGCCAATGTAAAGGGACAACAAGTTAATCTGTTAGACAGAAACACACTCCACAGGCAGAGTCTGGGCAGTCTCAGAAGGCCGAAGGTGTGGAGATGGTTAGTTTTTACGGGCTGGTTAATTTCATACTCTAATGAGTGGGAAGATTACTCCAACATTTTGGGGAAGGAGTAGGATTTCCAGGATTTGGGCCACTGTGCACTTGTTGGTCTTTTGTGGCTGGCCTAGGAACCGTCTTGGCACCTGTGTGTATGTATTTAGCTTATGCTAATATATTACAATGAGTGTATAATGAAGCTCAAGGTTTACTGGAAGTTGAATCTTCCACCATCTCAGTCTTAACCAGTTCTAACCAGTTTATGTTGTATTCTGTTCTTAATGGTTGTGTCATTCTTTTAATGGTTGTGCCCTGCTCCCTTCCTTCCTGTCCCAGTGCTGTCCACAGGTTTGTGGGACTAGAAGGATGATACAATCTTACCTTCCTCCACCCAGAGGTCAAAGAGTTCATCCAAATACCCAGACCAACCAACCAATTGTGTGTCAGAGCAGGTAGAAGGGGCCTGAGGGAAAGAGACCCAGACGGTGGAAGGAAATGACCTCAAAGGAGACTGCACCTTGAGAAGTTTGAGGCTGAGGAAGCAAGGAGACTGGGGATGTGGAGAAAGCTGAGGAGATGGAGGTACATAGGTTGCTGGAACACGAGAAAGGCAGGGAGCAGTGTCGAGCTGGAAGGGAGTGGTTCTGAAGGTAGATCCAAAAGCAAGAGCCAAAAGTACTCTTTCGGCTGCCCAGTGTTGCAAACCTGCAAGTCTCTTGAGCAAATGAACGTAAACCAGAGGCCCTACTTAAGTCTCACATTAACAGTTCCTCAGTTCAGTTCAGTTGCTTAGTCTTGTCCCACTCTTTGCAAACCCATGGACTGCAGCACGCCAGGCTTCCCTGTCCATCACCAACCCCAGAACTTGCTCAAACTCATGTCCATCAAGTCGGTGATACCATCAAACCATCTCATTCTCTGTCTTCCCCTTCTCCTCCTGCCTTCAATCTTCCCCAGCATCAGGATCTTTTCCAATGAGTCAGTTCTTCGCATCAGGTGGCCAAAGTATTGGAGGTTCAGCTTTGGCATCGGCCCTTCCAATGAATATTCAGGACTGATTTCCTTTAGGATTGACTGGCTTGATCGCCTTGCAGTCCAAGGGATTCTCAAGAGTCTTCTTCAACACCACATTTCAAAAGCATCAGTTCAGCACTAGACTTTCTTTATGGTCCAACTCTCACATCTATACATGACTACTGGAAAAACCATAGCTTTGACTAGATGGACCTTTGCTGGCAAAGTAATGTCTCTGCTTTTTAATATGCTGTCTAGGTTGGTCACAGCTTTTCTTCCAAGGAGCAAGTGTCTTTTAATTTCATGGCTGCAGTCACCATCTGCAGTGATTTTGAGCCCAAGAAAATAGAGTTTCTCACTGTTTCCACTGTTTCCCCATCTATTTGCCATGAAGTGATGAGACCAGATGCCATGATCTTAGTTTTCTGAATGTTGAGTTTTAAGCCAGCTTTTTTGCTCTCCTCTTTCACTTTCATCAAGAGGCTCTTTAGTTCTTCACTTTCTGGTATCATCTGCATATCTGAGGTTATTGATATTTCTCCCGGCAATCTTGATTTCAGCTTGTGCTTCATCCAGCCCAGCATTTTGCATGATGTACTCTGCATACAAAGTAAATAAGCAGGGTGACAATATACAGCCTTGATGTACTCCTCTCCCAATTTGCAACCAGTCCATTTTTCCATGTCCAGTTCTAACTGTTGCTTCTTGACCTGCATACAGATTTCTCAGGAGGCAGGTCAGGTGGTCTAGTATTCCCATCTCTTTAAGAATTTTCCACAGTTTGTGTGATCTACACAGTCAAAGGCTTTGGCATAATCAATAAGCAGAAGTAGATGTTTTTCTGGAATTTTCTTGCTTTTTCGATGATCCAGTGGATGTTGGCAATCTGATCTCTGGTTCTTCTGCCTTTTCTAAACCCAGCTTGGATATCTGAAAGTTCACAGTTCACATACTGTTGAAACCTGGCTTGGAGAATTTTGAGCATTACTTTGCTAGCGTGTGAGATGAGTGCAATTGTGAGGTAGTTTGAACATTCTTTGGCATTGCCCTTCTTTGGGATTGGGATGAAAACTGCCCTTTCCAGTCCTGTGGCCACTGCTGAGTTTTCCAAATTTGCTGGCATATTGAGTGCAGCACTTTCACAGCATCATCTTTTAGGATTTTAAATAACTCAACTGGAATTCCATCACCTCCACTAGCTTTGTTCATAGTGATGCTTTCTAAGCTCCTACTTTCTCTAATCCAATCTACTTTCCAAGTACAAATAGAATAATGATTTCCCACTTAGTTTCCTTATATTGCAAATAAATATCCATCCTTGTCAGTGGTGTCATTCTATGTAGTCTTTATAATAACTCCCTATATAAATATAGAAATACAGTTTTAAAACCCTGCTGTATATATATGCATGCATACTAAGTCACTTCAGTTGTGTCTGACTCTTTGTGACCTTATGGACTGTAGCCCACCAGGTTCCTCTGTCTATGGGATTCTCCAGGCAAGAATATTGGAGTGGGTTGCCATGTCATGCTCCAGGGGATCTTCCTGATCCAGGGATGAAACCCTTGTCTCTTACATCTCCTGCATTGGCAGGCGGGTTCTTTACCACCTGGGAAGCCCAAGTGTGTGTGTGTGTGTGTGTGTGTGTGTGTGTGTGTGTGTGTGTGTGTGTATACACACATATGTAAACAAACATAATTTTATTTCTTTCAAACTCCAATCCAGGGGGATCTGTCAAATCCTTTTGTGCTAGATGTGAGGTTACTTAATATCTTGGCCACATTCCAAGGTTTTCTTGTCATTTTTGTTTGTAGAAGAGTCTAAAACTGAATTATTTTGACAGGTGATCATCATTTTAGGGCCTGAAATTTTCAAGTCTAAAATTCACAGGCAGGGACTTCCCTGGTGGTCCAGTGGTTAAGACTGCATGCTTCCAATGCAGGAGGTGCAGGTTTGATCCCTGGTCAGAAAACTAAGAGCCCATATGCCACATGGCATGGCCAGAAAATAAAACTTTAAAAAAGTAATATTCACAGGCAAGATATTTGGCTACTTAGGGAGATATTTAAACTGACCAGCAGTTCACCTGTGAGGCAGAATTCTACAAAATAATCATTTTGTAAATCCCCCTTATATGACTCTGAAAATTGTCAAATAAGTTTTGAACTGTGCTGTTCATTCCAGACATAAATAAATCAACTTAAGGTCCTGGAAAAACTTGTCCAAAGCTTAAGGTGGATGAGGTTTCCAACTCTTTGCTTAAATTGCACATCTGCTCATTAAAACTAATTAGTATTTTCTGTCATTAATGCTAGAACATCAAGCTTCCTACTGATGAATTTCAATCCCATCTGGAACATATATCACACAGGCCAGGGATTCAGAAGCAGTTGCCCTGTATCATTATGTCACATTACATGTTATCTCATTACAATTTTATAAATTACATGTATAATAAAAGCTGGGTTGATAATCTGACACTGCCCTAACAAGTTCTAGGAATCGGTATCTCTGGTATTCTCCTAAAATAAATCTGCTAGCCAACTACTAATACTGAAATTCAACCAATGTCAACACACTCTGAAGACCTGTCAGAGTTCTCTCAGAGTCTTCAGATAAGCAGAGTAAGATAAGAAAAAAAAAATCTTTCTCCCAGTATTCAAAAATAAGAAAGGCTTCAGAGATTCATAAGAAATTTATTTTAAAAAATAATAAAATTTAGGATACTGATTTAGGGCTGTTGTATTTTTATGCAAGGGATGTGTTCCTAAAGATTTTATATAATTTAAAACATTAATTTAAGACAGAGCCTGACCAAGTGTAGCCTTTATTTTTGCTTATATCATAAAGAAGAAATGCCATGTAGCAATGCTTAAATTAAGTTTACAATTTACTAACTCCACTGAAACAGGGGGGAAGGGGCAGGGCACAGCACTTAAAGAATGACATAGCTCTTGAGGATACAGCATATACTGGTTAGAAACCACTAAGCCCAGGGTAGTGGAAGATTCAGCTTCCAGTAGATCTTGAGCCTCATTACATGCTCATTGTGAACATTAGCATTTGCTAAATACACACCTACAGGTACCATGACAGTTCTGAGGCCAACTATAAAAGGCCAAAAAGTGGGCAGTTGCCCAAATCCTGCAGATCCAGCCTGTTCCCCAAAATAGTTGGAATAATCCTCCTACTTGTTAGCCTATGAAATTACCCAGCCCATAAAACTAAGCACTCCGTATTTTGGGGCCGCTCTCGCCTTTTGAGCAGGACAGCATTCTGTCCTTCTCAAATTTAATGATTCCCTGTTCTTTTAAAATGTAGTAACCGCTGCAGTGTGTGCCAGCCGCAGGACTCTTCACTTGATTTTTCTCTCACATTTTGGGTAACATCTTCACTCTGATCACTAAGAGTCCTCCCTAGCCCCTTTCCTTTCCCCACCATCCCAGCCTAATTCCCAGTCTTGCTCCCTCTCTACCTTGCCCCTCCAGGCCTTCCAGAGGCAATAATCCTGGCCCTGAACACCACCCTCACCTGGCTTTCATTTCACTTCTCCCTGGTGCCCACCTGTTGCTACTGCCAGGTGCCAAGAGGCTCAGCCCCCTGGCTGGGCCCCTTTACACAGCCTCCTCCTCGTGGGCTCTGGCTTCCAACCTTCCCAGGTAGATGTAATATTCATGACCACATTTCTGAATCCTCTATAATTCAACCAAATGGATTAAACTTCTGCTAAATCCAGGTGTGTGAATGATGGTGACTCGAAGGTGGGCAGGTGGGGCCTCCATTAAAAGAGTGCATGGTCTACTGGGGAAAACAGTGTGTAAGAGGCTGTGACTCTCCTGCGTGGGGTGTGAGGGTGTCAGGAAGGCAGAAGAGGTGACATTCCAGCTTGGCCTCGAAGGGTGTGTCTGACTCCCCAGTTAGAAATGGGGAGAAGGGTGACACATGGAGACATTCCAGGCAGAACACTGCCTGGGTCGGAGGCACGGAGGACATAAAAGGCTTTGGTCTCTTCAGAATACCAAGCACACCAGTGCTGTTAGAGACTGAGTTCTCACTAAATGTTTCCAATTATGAAATGTTTTCCCCATTCTAGGTAAGGGAAGAAAAGATTTTATAGGACAGAACTTGAGTGTGTGCTCACGCAGATCCTTACCAAGGGTAAACCTTATCCTTGAAAGTATTGAACAGATCCTTTTTGTAAATATCTCAAAGTCAATTTCAATCAGAGGACAATCCAGTCACTCATGTGGGTTATCAAACTGGTTCATGCTCTAGGGAAAAAGTAAAAATAGATGACCCAGTGAGTCTCTTTCATGCTCTACGGAGTAAAAAAGTAATGAAACTGATCTTCTTGGCCTCGTAAAGAGACCCAGAAGGCAATTTTAAAAGCTAGTGACCAAACTGGAAATATAGCAATTATCCTAGACCACTCCTTCAGCCTCTACCTTCACTGGAAATTACTAACCAAGATCTGTAATCATTTGCCTAACCACTGAATGACTCCATTGTCCTGGCCACCTTCCTCCTTTCCTTCTCAGCCCCTACCTCAGGTTAATTCTCACCTGATGGGCCAAAGGTGCACCGTGACTAACAGGTTATTTGATGGGGCAGTGATGGCGAAACCAGGTTGTCATTTTCTATCTTGATGAGAAATGTTCGACTGTTATGTTCCTGTAGAACATGCGGAACTGTGGGCTACATTTCAACATGCACACATACAGTTCATGTACTGGACAGTTACCACACTGCTGAGAGTTGTAAGTGTGTACAGGATACACACTACTGTATATAAAATAGATCGATAACGAGGTCCTACTCTATAGTACAGGGAACTATATCAATACCTTGTAATAACTTACAATGGGAAAGAATCACATATATATATAATTACGTGTATATATTTATGAACTGAATTACTATATTGTACACCTGAAACTAACACAACATTGTAAATCAAGAACACTTCAATTTAAAAAAGAAAAAATGCCTCTAGTACCTCTAGGAACTCAGGGAGGAGGGGCATATTCCCTTGAGCACCTCCCACCTCACTGCCCAGTTTGTGCAGAGAAGTACATTAGCCTCACACCTCATCTTCCTGTTTTGTCCCGGAAGCCAGTCCTTCCTCACTACTGCCAGAATCCACTTTCCAAGAACCTTTCCACAACCTTCTTCACCTCAGCATGGTAGGCAAGGCTCCTCCCCACCCCCAGCCCCCTGAGCCATCCCTGCTCTCTGCGGCACTCTCTTCTCACTCCCTCCCTACATAAAAGCATTTTTATCTGCTCTGCCAGGAGGCATCTGAGCGCTCACTCCTGCCCCCCTGGCAAACTCCAGCTCACCATTCAGCGAGCAGCTCCACAGCTTCCTCCGGCAGGCGCCCTCACCGGCTCCTTCAGACCCCCAGCAGCCCTCTCGCCCCACAGGGAGCCAGCACTGTACTGCCCACCAGAGCACCTGCTACCTGAGCTCACTGTCCACCGATCAGTGAGCTCCTGGAGGACAGCCCTAGGCGTCTTCATCTTTAGGTGCCCAGCAGTGTTTGGGACAAAACAGATTCTCAACAAATGTTTGAGAAGGAATAAACAGAAGAATGAAGAGCTCTGAAAATATTTTAGCAACAACAGCATCAGAAAAACACACACACACGCACGCACAAACACAAAAAGACAGAGAGAGAAATAAGCACACAATTTCCCAAACTCAGTGCTATTAAGAATAAAATTATTTTAAAAGATAATGGCATGGCATACTTATATTGGATATTGCAGGCAGAAAGTCATGCTTTGACTTTTTTTTAATATAAAAGTGTCACTGATATCATCTCCTGATTTTAAAGATATTTAAAGTGTGTTATACTTAAATAAGGGCTTCCCTGGTGGCTCAGAGGTTAAAGCGTCTGCCCCCAATGCGGGAGACCCGGGTTTGATCCCTGGGTGGGGAAGATCCCCTGGAGAAGGAAATGGTAACCCACCCCAGTATTGTTGCCTGGAGAATCCCACGGATGGAGAATCCTGGTAGGCGACAGTCCATGGGGTCGTCGGACACGACTGAGCGACTTCACTCACTCACTCATACTTAAATACGTAATGTGTTCAGTTGTGCATGCTCAGTAGCTCAGTCGTGTCCGACACTTTGCAACCCCATGGACTGTAGCCCACAAGGTTCCTCTGTCCATAGGATTTCCCAGCAAGAACACTGGAGTGGGTTTCCATTTCTTTCCCAGGGGATCGTCCCAACCCAGGGATCGAACCTGCGTCTCTTGCATCTCCTGCATTGACAGGCAGATTCGTTACCTGGGAAGCCCCTAAATATCTAATAGTCATGACTAATTAAGCCAGAAATGGTCACTTTCTTCTCCTTGTTCCAGCTTGAAATAAAGATATAAATCAGAAGATACAAAAATTTGGTGACTAGCAAATGCAAAAATCTGATGTACGGGTATCATTCTAAGTACTTAAAATATACATCAAATCAACCAACTACAAGGCATTTTTTGCCTTCTCTGCCAGCTTTTTCGCCTCCTTCTCAGGTCAGTCCAGCTAACAGCTCATGCAGTGAACTTCATCAATGTGTTGTGCGGGCACTGAGCTCGATGATCCCTACACCCACCCCTCCCCAAGTCTGAGGAACACTAGGTCTGGTCTGAAGACTTCCCTGGATGTAACTGCCAGATGAAGGGCTCTTCCCATTCCAACCAAGAGCATCTTGCCATTTTCCTGGGCATGATTTGCCCATCCCCAACTTAGAGCCTCCATAAATGCTGTCCTCTGGAAAGCTTCTCTCCCAAGAAAGCCAATATATCCTCCTCCTGTCAGTCAGTGGTTCCCATTCAGGGGTGATTTTGCCCTCCAGGGAATATTTGGCAATATCTGGAGACATTTTTGGTTGTTAAAAGTGTTGCTCCTGGTATCTAGTGGGTAGAGGCCAGACATGCTGCAAAATATCCTACAATGCACAGGACACCCACATATACAGACAAAGAATTATCTGGCCCCAAAATGTCAAGAGTACTTAGACTAAGAATCTCTGCTCTAAGTTGAGCTTTAAATTCATCTGTTTGAATTAGGAAATATTCCCAAATTAACCACACCCAACTCTGACCATGCGCTTGTTTTGCATAACCACAGAATGTACAGAGTGATCTACAGTAACTTGGATGTGAGGTTGAGAATCATAGAGTCTCTGGATAGAATAGGACTTCAAAAGTCATAACAGTCTAACCACTTCCTTGTCAACACTGCTTTGTAAACTCCATTTCAATTGCTGTCTTTCTTCAAAAAATTATAAGCAACTGCATTAAAAACTCCACATCCATTCACTCTGCACGTCTTAAGCATCTGCTATGAAACAAGCACTATTCTAGGCACTGAGGACAGTGATAATTAGACATTATCTGTGCTCTTGTGGATATTAACTTTGGCAGGATAGATATTTTTTTAATTATATAACTTCCATAGTGGTAAGTGCTCCAGTGGGAAGAACATGGTTTACCTGATAACAGGAGCTCCTTAAACTGATCTGTGACACCCAACAAGGCTTCCCTGAGGATGGCACATTTAAGCACCTGGTAGGCATTCAGTCAGTATTTGCTGAAAAAATAGAGGTGAAGCATGAAAGATGAATAGAAGTTATCCAGATAAAGTGTGCAGAGTTGGGAGGAAAGAGAAGGGGAGCTGAGTAGCCACAATGGGTTTAAGATGCCAATGAAACATCAAGATAGAGAAACCAGAGCCCAGATAGGAGGGGAGTTTGGGGGGAAATGGATAAATGTATATGGACGGCTGAGTCCCTTTGCTGTTCACCTGAAACTATCACAACCTTGTTAATCAGCTAAACCTCAATACAAAATAAAAAGTTTAAAAAGGAGAGAGAGAGAAACTGTTTGGTCTGTTGAACGTAATTGTCTGGAGCCCAGAAAAAAAGGCTGGGATCACAGCCAGGGGACCTCCAATCCAACATGTAGGTCAGGAAGAGGAGGAAAAATCAATGAAAGACTAGTAATGAGAGGCCAGAGACACAGGCAGAAAACCATGAAAGGCTGTGTCATAGAAGGAAACTTTTTAAGAAACTCAGTGCTGGGTATTGAGCAGTCTGTCCTGACTATAACAAGCATCCTACAGGATGAACTAACCACTGTTTTTTATTTTGAATTAGCATAAAATCTCTTCCTGATGAATTTCTACTTCAAGTTTAAACATGTTGATCTGAGTAGCAATCAGAGTTCAATTTTGTGGGTGTTTTCATTTATGACACTCAAATTATTTAGACCTTAGGGTTACAATGCTCTCCCAGCTACAGTATCAAAGGGAAATCGTTTGGAGCCAGGATTTCAGTGGCTTAATAAACAAAAGATGTATCTAGCAACACACAATTAGATCTTGATTATCTGCGCCAGTGAGAGGTAGGAATATATGAATAAAATTAATGGAATCTAAAACCCCAAGTTCAACCTTTTTTGCAATTAAATCAGATCAGTCACTCAGTCGTGTCCGACTCTTTGAGACCCCATGAATCGCAGCACGCCAGGCCTCCCTGTCCATCACCAACTCCCGGAGTTCACTCAGACTCACATCCATCGAGTCAGTGATGCCATCCAGCCATCTCATCCTCTGTCGTCCCCTTCTCCTCCTGCCCCCAATCCCTCCCAGCATCAGAGTCTTTTCCAATGAGTCAACTCTTTGCATGAGGTGGCCAAAGTACTGGAGTTTCAGCTTTAGCATCATTCCTTCCAAAGAAATCCCAGGGCTGATCTCCTTCAGAATGGACTGGTTGGATCTCCTTGCAGTCCAAGGGACTCTCAAGAGTCTTCTCCAACACCACAGTTCAAAAGCATCAATTCTTCAGCACTCAGCCTTCTTCACAGTCCAACTCTCACATCCATACATGACCACAGGAAAAACCATAGCCTTGACTAGATGAACCTTTGTTGGCAAAGGAATGTCTCTGCTTTTGAATATGCTATCTAGGTTGGTCATAACTTTCCTTCCAAGGAGTAAGCGTCTTTTAATTTCATGGCTGCAGTCACCATCTGCAGTGATTTTGGAGCCCAGAAAAATAAAGTCTGACACTGTTTCCACTGTTTCCCCATCTATTTCCCATGAAGTGGTGGGACTGGATGCCATTATCTTCGTTTTCTGAATGTTGAGCTTTAAGCCAACATTTTCACTCTCCACTTTCACTTTCATCAAGAGGCTTTTTAGGGTATTCTTTCTGCCCCCTTCTGATGCCTATGTCAGAAGCTTTCTCTATCTCCTTTATACTTTAATAAAACTTTACTACACAAAAGCTCTGAGCGATCAAGCCTCGTCTCTGGCCCCGGATTGAATTCTTCTCCTCCGGGGGCCAAGAATCCCGGTGTATTCGCGTGATTCAACAACAACCTTTCATTGCCATCTCTTAATATTGTCTGCTTCTGTTAGGTCCATACCATTTCTGTCCTTTATTGTGCCCATTTTTGCATGACATGTTCCCTTGGTATCTCTAATTTTCTTGAAGAGATCTCTAGTCTTTCACATTCTATTGTTTTCCTCTTTCTTTGCGTTGATCACTGAGGAAGGCTTTCTTATCTTTCCTTGCTATTCTTTGGAACTCTGCATTCAAATGGGTATATCTGTCCTTTTCTCCTTTGCCTTTAGCTTCTCTTCTTTTCTCAGCTATTTGTAAGGCCTCCTCAGACAACCATTTTGCCTTTTTGCATTTTTTTTCTTGGGGATGGTCTTGATCACTGTCTCCTGTACAATGTCACAAACCTCCATCCATGGTTCTTCAGGCAGTCTGTCTTGATAGACTAGATCTAATCCCTTGATAGACTAGATCTAATCCCTTGAATCTATTTGTCATTTACACTGTATAATCGTAAGGGATTTGAATTTGTAAGGTCCAGTGGTTTGAATGGTCTAGTGGTTTTTCTTACTTTCTTCAATTTAAGTCTGAATTTTGCAATAAGGAGTTTATGATCTGAGCCACAGTCAGCCCTTGGTCTTGTTTTTGCTGAATGTATAGAGCTTCTTCATTTTCAACTGCAAAGAATATAATCAATCTGATTTCAGTATTGACCATCTGGTGATGTCCACATGTAGACTCTTCTCTTGTGTTGTTGGAAAAGGGTGTTTGCTATGACCAGTGCGTTCTCTTGGCGAAACTCTGTTAGCCTTTGCTCTGCTTCATTTTGTACTCCAAGGCCAAATTTGCCTGTTACTCCAGGTATCTCTTGACTTCCTACTTTTGCATTGCAGTCCCCTATAATGAAAAGGACATATTTTGAGGGTGTTAGTTCTAGAAGGTCTTAAGAAAAAAAAAAAAAAAAAAAGAGGCTTTTTAGTTCCTCTTCACTTTCTGCCATAAGGGTGGTGTCATCTGCATATCTGAGGTTATTGATATTTCTCCCGGCAATCTTGATTCCAGCTTGTGTTTCTTCCAGTCCAGCGTTTCTCATGATGTACTCTGCATAGAAGTTAAATAAACAGGGTGACAATATACAGCCTTGACGAACTTCTTTTTCTATTTGGAACCAGTCTGTTGTTCCATGTCCAGTTCTAACTGTTGCTTCCTGACCTGCATACAAATTTCTTAAGAGGCAGATCAGGTGGTCTGGTATTCCCATCTCTTTCAGAATTTTCCACAGTTTATTGTGATCCACACAGTCAAAGGCTTTGGCATAGTCAATAAAGCAGAAATAGATGTTTTTCTGGAACTCTCTTGCTTTTTCTATGATCCAGCGGATGTTGGCAATTTGATCTCTGGTTCCTCTGCCTTTTCTAAAACCAGCTTGAACATCTGGAAGTTCACGATTCACATATTGCTGAAGCCTGGCTTGGAGAATTTTGAGCATTACTTTACTAGCGTGTGAGATGAGTGCAATTGTGTGGTAGTTTGAGCATTCTTTGGCATTGCCTTTCTTTGGGATTGGAATGAAAACTGCCCTTTTCCAGTCCTGTGGCCACTGCTGAGTTTTCCAAATTTGCTGGCATATTGAGTGCAGCACTTTCACAGCATCATCTTTCAGGATTTGGAATAGCTCAACTGGAATTCCATCACCTCCACTAGCTTTGTTCATAGTGATGTTTTCTAAGGCCCACTTGACTTCACATTCCAGGATATCTGGCTCTAGGTCAGTGATCACACCATTGTGATTATCTGGGTCGTGAAGATCTTTTTTGTAGTTCTTCTGTGTATTCTTGCCATCTTTTCTTAATATCTTCTGCTTCTGTTAGGTCCATACCATTTCTGTAGTTTATCAAGCTCATCTTTGCATGAAATGTTCCTTTGGTATCTCTGATTTTCTTGAAGAGATCCCTAGTCTTTCCCATTCTGTTGTTTTCCTCTATTTCTTTGCACTGATCACTGAAGAAGGCTTTCTTATCTCTTCTTGCTATTCTTTGGAACTCTGCATTCAGATGTTTATATCTTTCCTTTTCTCCTTTGCTTTTCGCTTCTCTTCTTTTCACAGCTATTTGTAAGGCCTCCCCAGACAGCCATTTTGCTTTTTTGCATTTCTTTTCTATGGGAATGGTCTTGATCCCTGTCTCCTGTACAATGTCACGAACCTCATTCCATAGTTCATCAGGCACTCTATCTATCAGATCTAGGCCCTTAAATCTATTTCTCACTTCCACTGTATAATCATAAGGGATTTGATTTAGGTCATACCTGAATGGTCTAGTGGTTTTCCCTACTTTCTTCAATTTAAGTCTGAATTTGGCAATAAGGAGTTCATGGTCTGAGCCACAGTTAGCTCCTGGTCTTGTTTTTTTGTTTTTTGTTTTTTTTTATTATAGTGAAAACTTTTATATTTGGAATTAGCCAGCTGGACTCAGTTTAGATGATGCCAATTTTGTTGGCAACATCCAAAGCATCATAGTCAGGAGCCAGTCAAACATATGCCTTCTTCTCTCCATCAGGCCTGATCAGAGTATTGACCTTAGCCACGTCAATGTCATAGAGCTTCTTCACAGCCTGTTTAATTTGGTGCTTGTTGGCCTTGACATCCACAATGAATACCAGTGTGTTGTTGTCTTCTTCATGGCTGACTCAGTGGTGAGGGGGAATTTGATGATGGCATAGTGGTCAAGTTTGTTTCTCCTAGGGGCGCTCTTCCAAGGATATTTGGGCTGCCTCCTGAGCCGCAGTGTTTTGGGCCGCCGGAAGGTGGGCGACGTCCGGATCTTCTTTTTTTTGTGGCTGTGGACACCTTTCAACACTGCTTTCTTGGCCTTCAAAGCCTTTGCTTTGGCTTCAGCTTTAGGAGGAGCAGGGGCTTCCTTCTTCGCCTCCAGCGCCATCTTCACAAAAAGGCCCTGGTCTTGTTTTTGCTGACTGTATAGAGCTTCTCCATCTTTGGCTGCAGAGAATATAATCAATCTGATTTCGGTGTTGACCATCTGGTGATGTCCATGTATAGAGTCTTCTCTTGTGTTGTTGGAAGAGGGTGTTTGTTATGACCAGTGCATTTTCTTGGCAAAACTCTATTAGTCTTTGCCCTGCTTCATTCCGTATTCCAAGGCCAAATTTGCCTGTTACTCCAGGTGTTTCTTGACTTCCTACTTTTGCATTCCAGTCCCCTATAATGAAAAGGACATCTTTTTTGGGTGTTAGTTCTAAAAGGTCTTGTAGGTCTTCATAGAACCGTTCAACTTCAGCTTCTTCAGCATTACTGGTTGGGGCATAGACTTGGATTACTGTGATATTGAATGGTTTGCCTTGGAAACGAACAGAGATCATTCTATCGTTTTTGAGATTGCATCCAAGTACTGCATTTCGGACTCTCTTGTTGACCATGATGGCCACTCCATTTCTTCTGAGGGATTCCTGCCCGCAGTATACTTATTCTTTAAATTACTAAATAGCAGACAAGTTTAGAGTAATTTCACTGTCAGTTTCCTTTTACCCTGATCTGGAAGAGATGAAACCACTGAAAAGCCATCTAGATGAGAGTAAATTAATAACATGCCAGATAACCTAGAAATTGAAGAATCAACTCCTCAATAATGTTACCTCTTATTGTTTCAGGTTGGATCTCCAAAGAGTGCTTCTGTTTCTAATTTTTAATAAGCTATGATTGAATATTTACCTAAATCAGTACACATGCTAGAATTATGAAATAAAAAAGATATTGTCTTGCCCTGAGGGGTCTTAGATTCCACCAGTGAGACAACAGCTGCAATGCTGAACGTACTAAGTCTAACAGAATCACTGACAAAACGGCAGAGCACAGGGGGAGGGAATGACTTATGTTCCAACGTGAGTAGTGCCTGGGGAAGGAAGTGGATCAGGGAGGCATTCGTGGGACATGATGAGAAGTAAGGGTAGAACATTCAGCGTGAAAGAAGAGCAGGAACTGGACTTTCCAGTTACTCTGTAGGCCTGAGGTAAAACTCATGATCAAGCTGGCTGAAATGTGCAGGAGCATGAGGAAATGGTGGAACAGTGGGTAGGAGGATCTGTTACGGCCAAAACATGGAGGATCTTGAGGATGGACTGTATTTTTTCATGAAAATAGGAAAGCTTTCTGAGAACTGAAATGCCAAGATGGGCTTTGTGAGTTAGAAAGAAAAGTGTGGCAAAAATATAAATCACAGTTTTAGGATAAAAGAGACTGGGGACAGGGAAAACCCCTTAGGCGGTTATTGAATGACCCAGTTCAGGGTTGCTCAATATGCTCCAAGGAACACTGGTATTCTCAAAAGAAAGGTGGGGGAGGACAGTCTTCTTGGGGAGTTATAATGCATAGTAGCTGTTCTTAGAAGTCCTGCAGTAAAAATCTAACTTTGCATAACCCAATGTATCCCAAACTCACTTGACCAAAGCATCTCTGTTGTGATAGATGTGTTGGTGGCTATAGAATATTTATTAATACTCAGCAAGATGCTAGGATTAAATAGGATATAATTGTGAAATGCAGTTCAGGTAGTAGATGACATTCTGAACTAGGATATAGCAGTATAAGATATAGCAATCACTCCTATATCCCCAGGAAGCTCAGTAACAAAGAATCCGCCTAACAATGCAGGAGACACGGCTTGATCCTTGGGTCAGGAAGATTCCCCCAGGGGGAAATGGCAACCCACTCCAGTATTCTTGCCTGGAAAATCCATGGACAGAGGAGCCTGGTGGGTTACAATGCATGGGTCACAAAGTCAGACACGGCTGAGTGACTAAGAATGCACATACACACCTATATTATCTGTTTAAAATCTTGCAGTAGTTTCAATATGATGATATATGCTATATATAAAAATGAAAGAAAGTGTAAGAAGGTGTTTTGCTCAGTCGTGTCCGACTCTTTGTGACCCCATGGATTACAGCTCACCAGGCTCCTCTGTCCATGGAATTTTCCAGGCAGGAATACTAGAATGGGTAACCGTACCCTTCTCCAGGGGATCTTCCCAGTCCAGGGATCAAACCCAGGTCTCACACGTTGCAGCCAGATTCCTTACTGTTTAGCCACCAGGGAAGTCCCATATCCTGTACATAGGAAAAGCCAAAGTTGAGAATTTGGGGTGGAGGGCAGAGGGAGTGAGATGAGAGGCTGGGGACAAGAGAAATGGTTAAAAGGCTGCTTAAGAAGCTGTTTGGCACCAGGTCTCATCACCACCCTGAAAAGCCAAGTGACTTTCCCTTTCTCCCAACCCTGCAGGAAAGAGGAAGTAAAGGCAAAATATAACTTCAGGAAAAATACAATGTAGAAGAACTATAACCATCTTACACTGCTTACTTCAGCCATACTAATGTAATCATTTAATACTGACATTAAAAAGAAAGCCTGCACCACGTTCATACTGAGAGGTGGCAGGGTATGAGAGTTCTAGGTCCTTGCTGGCCAGAGAGAAAGTAAACAACATGATCTAAGGTTGATTAGTCAAGAATCCATGGTATAAGCATATTATGTAGATAGAAGTGAATAGCAGGAAAAAAACAGTTACATTAGAAAGAGATGTCTTTGGGTAGTAGCAGCATGGCTGGAGGCAGGGAACATGGTTTTTGTTGCATTTGAACACTATTTTATTCTTAAAATTAAAAAATTCTAACATCTGCTGTGATAAAGAGCAAAAGCTTTATGCGTTACCTAAAGATTAAGTTCATTCTTTTATTCAAGGCACACTGGCAAGAGGCACTTCTATACTAGGCTGGACCATCTGTGAAGAGCTCTCTTGAGATCCCCAGATAAAAGTTACTGAAGGCACAAGTTTTATTTTGTCAGTGATTCTCCCTATGAATTATTTATCATATTTTTATATAGTGGAAAACTACCTTGGCAACTGGTATATCATGATTACATTGTGGATACAGACAGTTAATAAGCAGGGACTGCTATATTTGATTCAACAAAATAATCCTCAACCCGAAGCAGAAGTTACTTTAGAAAGCAGCTTACCACAATAAAAAGAGAGAGGAAATCACTGTGGCCCGGGTACCTAGACCTTGTACAAGCTTCCATTTCCATGTGTGCACAGGAATCCCAGGTCTAGAACCAGGCAATTGAAAACCCAAGAGAAAGTGATTTAACTTGAAAGCCTTTAAGGAGACTCATATTAGCTACTCCTATGACAACACAGATGGATTACATACCAATGAAGTTAGTTTAGGAAGCTAAGAGTTCATTTTAATATGAGACTGCTCCCTTTAAACTCTGTGAGTTGAAGAATCCATGACTGTTGTGTACCTGTTGGCATTTTTTTTATATATAAGGATCTTCCAGAAAAGCATCAACTCAACAGCCTGTGCCTGGAGGGAACTTTGGTACCACACCTAAAGAAGGTGTTTTTTACATGCCTTGTTTGTAAAGGTGGGGCCAGAGAGTCTGCAAGAGGCTCAGAACAAGACTTGTGGCTCTGTGGAAGTCAGCTGATTTTAACATATATGCAAATGACTTCCCTGCCATTCTTCACTAACCAACCACACCAAGAGCCAAGAGCACTTTTCCAGTCCTAGGAACTCTAGGGACACACTGCTCAGGTGACAGGTAGTGCTTGCTACCTCCACCTTGGATGTGGCAGAGTGGCAGAGCAGTAAAAACTTAGGGGTGAGCAACCCTGATGACTCACGTGTGAATTCACTCAGCATCGTGGGCCAGAACTGGGAGGACAAAGGGAATCTTTGAAACGCCCGACACTCAAGATGCTCACAGCCCAGATTCATAAAGATGATTATATACCATTCTATTATAGAGGTACGCAGCTGATGCCAGGAGCAAGGAGGCCCACCAACCACTGGCTTCACAGAGGAGTGCCCCTCTTCATCAGACCCCTTTCTGCCTTTTGTCTACAGATCCTGCTTTATTATAATATGAGGACTGAAAAAGTCAAAATTTGGTAGGACCGAGAACATTTGAAACCTGTCTTGCCATTACCCAGGCTAGGCTAACAGACACAGTAAAAGGCAGCTGCAGAATAACAGAAGCATCTCTCCCCATGATACATTACAGTTGTAGAGTATCAAATAACCCCCATCTTTGTATGACTCCTGCTTTCTTACTCACTGGAAGCTTTTGTTCTCTAAAATTATTAATCAGAAGAAACTTTCCTATTTGAAATTAAACCCATAAAAATGAAATATTCCATTACTGACTGAACATCCAAGTCACTCTGACACAGAGAAGCAGCCTTTATTTACAACCCCGGTGTAAAGCCTCAGGAAAGGAGTTGTGGATGTAGTATTCCACAACTAAACTTTTAGTTTCCAAGGAAACATCACTCCTGAGCTCAGTCTAACAGTTTAAACCTGACACTGACCATGGGAGCCCTGTTTTGCTATCAGCCTGTCAAAATACTGTTTCATTCACATTTTATCTCCACGCTTCCCTCAAATCCTGTATTAACTCTATACTTTATCTGGTCCTCTAGTGTATAGCCTCCCTTATTGTAATGGGTTAATAAACCTGTTTGTCAGATTACTGGTCTGTGGATGGGCTAAGAGGGCATCATAATCTATCAGAGACTTGTTGATTTCCAGAATCTGATCATAACAATCTAGATACTATTGGGGATATGACTATACAACTGTGGTAAGGGGTTGTTCAGTCACTAAGTCGTGCCCAACTCTTTGCGACTCCATGGACTGCAGCACATCAGGCTTCCCTGTCCTTCACCAACTCCCAGAGTTTGCTTAAACTCATGGCCATTGAGTCAGTGATGTTATCTAACCATCTCATCCTCTGGGGGAAAGATTAACAGATTTATACTTGAAGTTTGGGCTTTCCAGGTGACTCAGTGAGTAAAGAAACTGCCTGCAATGCCGGCGATGCAGGTTTGAACCCTGGGTCAGGAAGATGTCCTGGAGGAGGGCATGGCAACCCACTTCAGTGTTCCTGCCTGGAGAATCCCATGGACAGAGGAGCCTGGCAGGGTACAGTCCATGGCGTCACAAAGAATCAGATATGACTGAAGATGAGCACACGTGCACAAACCTGGAGTTTAGTTTCTTAGTAAATCTAGCCATTTGTTAGCTTGAAATTTGATTCCATGCTGAATTAAAATGACTGAACTGTGAAAATAGCCCTCACAGAACCTTAAAGTCTCATACCAAAAAAATAGGATATATGGCAAGCATTTCGAGAAAAAAACTTTCCCAAATAAGTGTTTGATCTAACAGAGTTAGCAACCCCAGACAGCTAAATTCCTGGCCAATTCATACCAATTCTGTGAGACCCAGCTCAAGCCTTACCTCCTCTCCAGAGCTGTCCCGAGTCCTTCCTTTTCCATACTCTGGTGGCACCTGGTGTCACATCTGTGCTATGGCACACACCACACAATACCGTGATTGCTTGGTTACCTGTTTTCCCTGTTCATCTCAACGCGTTGAGAGTAGGTCCTTGTTCGTAAAGTCCTAGCACCTGACACAATCCCAGGCAGACAGGAGCTCAGTTAATGTTGATGAACCAACAAACGAAGAGACGGGGAACAAGAAAACCGGTTGGCAAGTGGTAGTAATGGTTCAAAAGGGATAGAAATGACCTGGACTCAGCGTGACTAGAAGGAAATGATAGATAAATGTGGGACATTTGAAAGGAAGATTAAAAAAAAAAAAAAAAAAAAGATTTGTTAACTAAGTGGAAGTGGAAAACAAAGAAAAATTTTAAATCTTAAAACTACAACCGGAATAAAGGAATCCTAAACTATTTTGCTGAGCTTTTTTCGTTTTGATTTTTTTTCTTTTTTTGTCCTGTGCAGTATGTGGGATCTTAGTCTCCTGACTAAGGATGGAACCTGTGCCCCCTGCAGTGGAAGCTCAGAGCCTTAACCGTTGGACGTCCAGGGAAGTCCCTATTCAGCTTTAGAAAAGCACATTTCTCAAGGTCCTAGGACAGTCCAGGGTATTTCCAGACATTTAGAATTAGAGTCAAGGCTCAGAATACACTGGGAACCATTAACATTGAGGCAAACTTTAAAAAGTGGATGAACACTCCTCCGAGGAAGAGACTATGCACTGAATGGCTGAAGGACTGAAACTTGGAGAATGAAGAGTTCTAGAGGAAAATAAGCAAAAAAGACAACAGAAAGAACACATTCACAGTATCCTGGACACCAGTGCAGAAGGGCTGCCTACAGGTAACAGGACAACCCAAAAACCGTGACTGAAAAACCGTGACAACTTGAGGTTCATCACGGTAGCGAGTTATAAAATACAACAGTTGCTTACATCAGTGGTTTTCCTCCAGCTGCTACCTGTGAGAATATATAATGGACAAAAGATCCAATTTCAATGGCAAAAAACAAACAAAAATACCTGGTAGTAAACTTTTTTACTAATTTACAAAGACCAAGAGATTTTAATAACAAAGAGATGCAGTACATGGGAAACATGATAAAATGAAATGTTAGTGTCCTCCAAATGGACACATTAAATAACAATTTAAAGCCAGAATAAATTGCAAGTGGACCAATGAGGTATTTGAAAAACAAAGAAAAGCAGATAAAAGTAGCATAAATGGGGAGAAAGGGAGAACATTTTCTAGACATAATCCCCAAAAGCAGGACTTAAAAAAAGAGGATTGACAGATAAGACTGTGAAAAAACCTGATCCTAGAGTCCAAGCCACACAGCTCAGGCCTTTAAAATGTCCTTTTCAGTCCTTGGATCTGTGATCATTACAATCCCCCGACCCTCACCCACCACAAACACACACTGCACCATCCCCACCGCCAACCCTGGCCTGAGCAGATGAACCATCTGTAAGGACTCACCAAGGATCTTCACAGTCCCATTCTAGCTAGATCAACACTGCAGATTTTCAACTTTCAAAACCACTCTCAAAGCCTGTGATACAGCTAGCCCTCAGCTCTGTCTGAGAAACAGGATCAAGAGGAAAAAACAACCAGGCCATGGCAGCTGCTGCTAAGTCAAAAGCCAAGATTTGACACCACGAGTGTTTGGGCTGAGGTTATTTTGGCCCTAGAAGTAACAGCAACACACCCTACTTGACCAAAAGTAGAGACCAAAAGCAGAAGAAAGGCAGTAGCAAGTATAAAACCTAATAGGGTATATGTTCAAATGTTCTCTGGCTTGTTTTTTCCTTGACTTAAAAAAAAACAACAACAACAGTCTATCATAGTGGTTCTCAAACTTCAGAGTACATCAGAATCACCTGGAAGGCTTTTGTAAAAAGATGGCTGGGTACCACCCGCCCCCTCCAAGTTTCTGACTTAGTTGGTCTGGAGTGGGACCAGAAGGTCTGTATGTCTACAGATGAATTAAATAAAATTCTAAAACAAGTCAACAAGTGACTTCCCTAATGGTCTAGTGGCTAAGACTCCATGCTCTCATTGGAGGGGGCCAGGGTTCAATCCCTGGTCAGGGAACTAGATCCCACACGCCACAACTGAAAAAGGTCCAGAATGCTACAACTAAGAGCTGGCACAGCCAAATAAATAAATATTAAAAAAAAAAAAAGACATGGAGGAAAGCTATGTGCACATGTGTCTGTTTAAATAATCACTTTATATTAAATCAATGATCCTGGAAGTGCTTTTCAGGTACTTAGCCCTATGGTAGGTAGTATCTTTTTCAGGTAGATCTAAATTTATTATGACTAAATAGAGGAATTCCTTGGTGGCCCAGTGGCTAGGACTCTGCTCTCACTGCCAAGGGCCCGGGTTCTATCCGTGGTTGGGAAACTAAGATCACAAAAGCCCCACAGGGTGGTCAAAATAAAGAAATAAATAGAGTTACAAATATTTCATATAAGTGTGTGAATTTTAATTGTCTAGTTATAACTATAATGTATATCATAGAGATATCATTTATATATGTCTCAAATCTTATTGGAGAAGGAAATGGCAACCCACTCCAGTGTTCTTACCTGGAGAATCCCAGGGACAGGGGAGCCTGGTGGGCTGCCGTCTATGGGGTCGCAAAGAGTCAGACACGACCGGTGACTTAGCATAGCATAGCAAATCTTATTAACCAATAAAAATTAATAATACTGGGACTTCCCTGGCAGTCCAGTGGTTAAGACTCCACATTTCCACTACAGGGGGCGAGTTTGATCCCTGGTCAGAGAACGTGGCCATGTGCCATGTGCCATGTGCCGTGGCCAAAATGCAAAATAATAATACCTAGCTTAGTTTACTATGCTTTATAAAACCATAGATATTAACACAAAAAAAGCAATTCAGAATTATGATTAAAGTGGGCATTTGCTTTTATATTTAAAAAGCAATTGCTCCTTCAATAGCTGAATGACTAAACAAACTGAATACATCCAGAAAATGAAATAAAAAAGGAATGACCTACTGACACATGCAGTGATTTGGATGGATCTCAGGGCATTTATACCGAGTGAAAAAAAAAATTCTCAGAAGACTATGTATTGTATGAGTCCATTTAGATAAATTCCTCAAAATGATAAAATTACAGATATGGAGAATAGATTATTAACTACCAGGGTCTAAAAATAATACTCGAATGCCGGGTAGGTAGATCCATAAATGGGCAGCATGAGGGAGAGCTTTGTGGTAATGGAATAGATGTTTCTTGATAGCATTGATGGTTACAGGAATCCACACACTTGACAAAATGACACAGAACTATACATATATGTTGCACCAATGTCCATTTCTTGGCTTTGATACTGTACTATATCCACATAAGACAGAACCATTGGGAAACTGGGTAGAGTACATGGAACTCTCCGTACTATTTTTACACCTTCCTATGAATCTACAATTGTATAAAAATTAAAGTTAAGAAAAAAAAAAAAAAGTCGGGAATTCCCTGGCAGTCTCATGGTTTGGACTTGGCACTTTAACTGCCATGGCCCAGGGTTCAATCCTTGGTAGGGAACTAAGATCCTGCAAGCCACATGGTATGGCAAAAAAAAAAAAAAAAGAGAGAGAGAGAAAAAGTTAAAAAGCAGTCGCCTATCTATATAACAAAGTTAGAAAGCAATTTTTTTAAAGAGACAATTTAGGGGCTTCCCTGGTGGCTCAGTGGTGAAGAATCACCTGCCAATGCAGGAGACATGGGTTTGATCCCTGGTCCAGGAGAATCCCACATGCCTTGGAGCAACTAAGCCTGTGCGCCACAACTACTGAGCCTATGCTCTAGAGCCCAGAAACTGCAACTACTGAACCCATGTATCCCAGAGCCCAGGCCCCACAAGAGAAGCCACTACAGTGAGAAGCCCCCACACTGCAACAGAGCAGCCCCTGTTCACCACAAGTAGAGAAAAGCCAGCACAACGAAGACCCAGCACAGCCAAAAATAGACCATTTAAATAAATAATAAAAATCATTAGTTACCTAGGAATTGTTCAGTCACTAAACAGTGTCCGACTCTTTGCTTCCCCACGGACTGCAGCACATCAGACTCCCCCGTCCTCCCAGAGTTTGGTCAGATTCATGTCTATTGAGTCAGTGATGCTATCTGACCATCTCAACCTCTGCTGCCCGCTTCTCCTTTTACCTTCAATCTTTACCAGCATCAGGGTCTTTTCCAAGAGTACCTGGAGCTGACTGTGGCTCAGATCATGAGCTCCTTATAACCTACAAAATAAATCTTTTTAAAAGGTATTCATGAGTGGCATGTAAAAAATTATAAAACTTCATTGAAATGTAAGTGGAGCAATATCATGTTCATTGATAGCAAGATTCAATATTGTAAAGATGTCATTTTCTTTAAAAATGACCTAAAGATTAAATGAATTTCCAATTAAGATCTCAAATAGGTTTACAGAACTTTTACTGGTTGCTTCTAAAATGTAATAGCATGACTTACCATAAAGCCACAGAAATGAACATGGTACACTGTGCTGGTACAAAACAACCAACCAATAAAACAGAATGGAGAGCCCAGAAGCAGATCCATGCACACTTGGAAATTTGATAAGACAGAGATGCCGTTTAGGTCACTGGAGAAAGAATGGACTTTTCAATAAAGAGTGCTAAGTATCCACAAGGAAAAAAGGAATCAGTGATAGATAAAATAATTAGATATGAGTACATATTTTAGAAACATTTCAAAGAAAATAGAGAATTATCTGTGACCTCAGGGTTAGGAGAGAGCTATTAAACAAGACACAAAAAGTGTTAACCATAAAATGACAAATTCGACCATCTTAAAAAAACTTTATTAAAAGAAACCATGAGGAAGGTGAAATGAGAGCCACAAAATGAGAGAAAATATTTGCAATATATCACTCACAAAAATCTGCTACCCACAATGTATTTTTAAATTTATTTTAAAAAGTAAAATAAAAAAACAGATAATAATCAGGAAAATAAAATTAAAATTGCAATGAAAAATTGGTAAAAATACATATTTAGATTGGTAAAAATTAAATTTGTGAAGTACTGACAAGAATGAAAATTCTTATGGGAAGTTTGGGAGATTCTCAAATAGAATTTCTCTGTTTTTTTTTTTTAATGAACCCTGGCTCTGAGTCTTTTTTTTTTTGGTTGTGTTGGATCTTCATTGCTGCACAGGCTTCTCTCTCATTTTGGTGAGCAGTGCGGCTACTCTTTAGTTGCAGGCTTCTCATTGCAGTGGCTTTTATTTTTGTTTTTTTATTTAATAAAGTTTTTTTGTGTGTGTGTAATAAAGTTTTATTAAAGTATAAAGGAGATAGAGAAAGCTTCTGACATAGCTATCAGAAGGGGATAATAAAGTTTTATTTTTCAAAATCTACAGTTGGTGGGACCTGTTCATGCATCTTCACCAGCAGCTGGGACATTTCCACCCTTGGTGTGTCTGATGTAAATCACTTGAGCTCTGTGTTTTGAAACCAGTTTAATAAGTCCTTTACTAAGGAGTTCCTGAAGGGCTGCCCTGGCCAGGGAACCACGAATCTTCAGACTCTCAGAGACAACAGCTGGAGTTATAAGTTTAGAGTTGGGAACTTCTTTACAGAGTCTGTCATGTTGCTTTGTCAAACAAGACTAGTATTGAGCTTGTCCTGAACTTTGCCTTTGGACCACTTCTTTTTGGCCCCAGATTTGTTCACTGGATCTTTGTCTTTCTTGGTCGACTTTCTGGCATCTTTCTTCTTCTTGTCATCCTTGGGCGGCACAGCGAAGCCCGGAGAGCAGCTGCAACAACTGCCGCCTCACTATGATGCCGGACAAAAAGGCTGCGGTGGCTTCTCTCACTGCAGAGCACGGGCTCTGGGCACATGGGCTCAGTAGTTGATGCTCCCAGGCTCCAGAGCACAGACAGGCTCAACTGCGGCACATGGGCTTAGCTGCTCCTCGCCATGTGGGATCTTTCCAGATCAGGGATTGAACCCATGTCTCCTGCACTGGCAGGTGGATTCACCACTGAGCCACCAGGGGAGCCTATTAAATGGAATTTCTTTTGTTTCCTTCGTGGATGTAAATTGGTATAAATATTGTGGAAAATGATTCAGCACCATCCTGAAAACTAAACATTCACATACAGAATAACATACAATTAACACTCCTAGATTTAACCTTAAAATTCTTGGAAATATCCATCAAGAAATGTGTGTAAGAATGTTCAAAGCATCAATGTTTTTAACAGCAAAATAAATAGGAAGAAAAACAACGCAAATATCCATCTGCAGGAAAGTAACTCTTCTTCTCAATGGGGAGGTTTCACCTCAAATACCACTTCATTAGGCCTTCTCCAAGCTCTATTTAAATTTAAAACACACATTCTCTTATAGTAGCTACCCCCTTGCTTTCACATCAAATCACAACTCTCAGTTACCATCTAAAGTCAGTGCATTTTTTTTAAAGGTCATCTTCCCACACTGGACAGTAAACTTCACGAAAAGAACATGTATTTCTTCTTACTCTGTATGTCTAGGCCTTTGCACACAGTAACACCGAAAATAAAAAGGAAGGTGAAAGAGAAATAAAAAAAAGACAGGGATAAGTGAGGTGGTAGAAGAGTTCATTGAAAACTTACCTACCAGAACGGAAACAGACTCGCAGACATACAGAACTGACTTGTGGTTGTTAAGGAGAGGGGGAAGGGGGAAGGATGGGTTGGGGTTAGCAAACACAACTATTATATATAGAATAAACAAGGTCCTACTGTACAACACAGGGAACTATATCCAATATTCTATAATAAACCATATGGATAAGAATACCTATCTATATATCTGAATCACACTGCTACAGAGCAGAGTACAGTATTGTAAATCAACTCTACTTCCATAAAATTAGGTGTTTTTTTTTTTTAAAACAGTTCATTGAGATCTCGGACAAAAGGGGAAAGGGAAGCCAAGTTATAGAATCTTCCACATGAAATGGAGCAACTCTGTATCTGGAAGGTATGCTCATCATTTGAAGAAGGACTGAAGACAATATAAAGAAAAGACTTGGTAAAACAGCAAGAATAAAATCAAAATTGCGGGGGTAGGATCTGGAGAGTACAGAGTAATTCAAAATTGTTTCTGCTTTTGAGCTTAAGGTCTTACTCTTGCTATCGATATGTTTCACTGAGGGGTGGGAGGGCAGTATATTCCCATTGGAAGACAGTAGGAAAACAGATTTACCTTAATTGAAGTGTGCTTTATCATCAAGTTTGCTACTACATAAAATAAAAGATGACAATTGTTATGGGCTTAATTTTATCTTCTCAACAAGCATATGTTGAAATCCGAACCCCTGGTGCATCATAACATGACTGTGCTTGGAGACAGGATCTGTAGTGAGGTAATTACAATAAAGTGAGGTCACATAGGTAGGCCCTAATCCATTGTAACTGCTTTCCTTATTAAGAAGAGATGAGGACAGACCTGCATACACACAGAGAAAAGTCATGTGAAAACACAGCAAGGTGGCCTTCTGCTAGTCAGGCAAAGAAGACTCAAGACAAAAACAAAAAACCAAACCTGCTGACCTTGATCTTGGGCTTTCCACCTCCTGAGCTGTCAGAAAATACATTTGTTGTTTAAGCCACCTAGTTTGTGGTATTTTGTTGTGGCAGCCCTGGCAATATATCACTCTAAATAAATACTACTCTGCCTAGAACTGCTTTAATGCAAAAGAAATTTTCCTGTGCTTCCCTAGGTCCCATTAGCTAATACCTATTAAAAGATAATAAAATCTGTCATGCTATTAAGAATTACTGAAATTGCTTAATTACCTGAAATTACAAGATGCTTACTCCTTGGAAGGAAAGTTATGACCAATCTAGATAGCATATTCAAAAGCAGAGATATTACTTTGCCAACAAAGGTTCGTCTAGTCAAGGCTATTGCTTTTCCTGTGGTCATGTATGGATGTGAGAGTTGGACTGTGAAGAAAGCAGAGAGCCGAAGAATTGATGCTTTTGAACTGTGGTGTTGGAGAAGACTCTTGAGAGTCCCTTGGACTGTGAAGAGATCCAACCAGTCCATTCTGAAGGAGATCAGTCCTGGGTGTTCATTGGAAGGACTGATGCTGAAGCTAAAACTCCAATACTTCGGCCACCTCATGCAAAGAGTTGACTCATTGGAAAAGACCCTGATGCTGGGGGGGATTGGGGGCAGGAGGAGAAGGGGATGACAGACGATGAGATGGCTGGATGGCATCACCGACTCGATGAACGTGAGTTTGAGTGAACTCCGGGAATTGGTGATGGACAGGGAGGCCTGTCGTGCTGCGATTCATGGGGTCTCAAAGAGTCGGACATGACTGAGTGACTGAACTGAACTGAACTGATGGGATGTTGATAAAACTACTGCCAACTTTTTGTTCCCTTACTGATCCCTTCCTATAGGAAGACTTGATGAAATCCAATTTGTCCATTTCACACTGTAGGCAGGAAGCCCAGGGCCTGCAAACTTTTCCAGAAACGAAAACATACAAGAAAATGCCTGAGATCTAGGCATGAAAAGGGCAGACACCAATTTAAGAAAATTAAACTACAAAATTTTAAAATGTTCCATTAAATTCATATATAAACTTAATTTTTCATTTTAAAACATATGAATTTCCTTACATTTGAAAATAATTAGCACATTAGAGTTTTACATTTCTCAAGAATTCTGACATATCCATGACTGCTTAAAATGCGTATCAAATCATTAATGAGTCAACACAGTCAATTAATTTCCAAAACCAGGATAATCCATTCAGAAAATTTTTTGAGAAAAGATATTCAACATTGGATATGCGTGTATCTTAATATTTGATGACATGGGGTAGGGTCTCCCTTTTCTCCCTCCATTCCCTAACTGCCTGCCTCCTTCATTTCCACATTACATAACGGTTCAGAGGTGGGTGGCAGTGACTCCTGCAAGGGAGGGCTAGGGAATTGTGAGGACAAAACATTTAGGGGTAAGGAGGATAAGGGGCTTAGAAAAGAAGAAATCACAGGAACTTCCTCGGTGATCCAGTGGTTAAGAAACTGCAACGCTTCCAATGCAGGGGACAAAGGGTTCATGAATGATACACATGAAAACACAAAACAGAAGCATAGATACATCCTGGCAGGAGGCTTCTAGAGAGCAGCACCTGGCTTACATCCAGCTAGAAAACAGCAACCTCAGTCCCACAACCTCACAATGTGCAGTAGCTTGGAAGTGCAGCAGTTAGTGAAATCTTCCCTGGGCAAGTCTTCACATGAAAATACAACCTGGCCAACAACTGGATTACAACCTTTTTGGACCCTCAGTAGAAGATACTGCTAAGCCATGCCCAGACTCCTGACACAATGATAGTAAGACAGAAAAAGATCTTATAAAGCTACAGTAAGACAAATACAAGGTTAAAATAAGTAGACCAGTAGTATTATTTTGTAATGTATTATCTGGCAATATGTTGAAACATAAAAGTATATCAGATCAGATCAGTCGCTCAGTCGACTGAAACATTTAAAAGCATATATATTGAAACATTTAAAAGTATACATATTTCTTTCAACTGGATTTTTGTTGCTCAGTCCTGTCCGACTCCTTGCAACCTCTCCTTGCAACCTCACAGACTGCAATATGCCAGGCTTCCCTATCTTTCACTATCTCCCGGAGTTTGCTCAAACTCATGTCCACTGAGTCAATGATGCCATCCAACCATTTGATCCCGTCACCCCTTCTCCTCCTGCCCTCAATCTTTCCCAGCATGAGGGTCTTTTCAAATGAGTCAGCTCTTTGCATCAGGTGGCCAAAGTATTGGAGTTTCAGCTTCAACCTCAGTCCTTCCAATGAATATTCACGGTTGATGTACTTTAGGGTTGACTGCTTTGATCTCCGTGCAATCCAAGGGACTCTCAAGAGTCTTCTCCAGCACAATTCAACTGGATAGATATCAGCATATCACAAAAATGATCAACTATGATATTAAGACACTGGAAATTTCCTAGAAGCAAATTCTTTATCATTCTTCTGCCTCCATCCAATTCCTACAAATACCACACTATCACTGGTTCCAGTTCACCTTAGGTGTAGCCTTTTAGAAAGTGCAAAAGGCAGGGAGGTGGAAAGGATATGTTTTCCCTCCTGGATGTATATCGTTCTCTGAGGAAGAAAGCAGAAGTCCCACTCAAGCTCTGTTGAGCCCTGACCTCTGTGGAAAATCACTGCTCTTTTCTAATCTTTTCATTTTATAGATGAGAAAACTGGAGCTCACAGGAACAGACTTGCCAAAGATTAGCATGATAGAGCCTGAATTAAAACCTATTTCCTGATTTTTTTTCATTCTATCACATCTCTATTAAAATAACAAGAGGACCCTGAGCTTCCTAATGTTGTTTTTGGAAAGAGTCCAGTCATATTTTTTTAAAAAAGCTAAAATGTACACATGCCTACACTGCAATTTCCTTCAAGCTGCCACTAATGATTTTTCTATTATTAAGAGCAAAAACAAAATAACCTTGGTTGCTTGCAACAGCAATTCTGAAATAAATGGCAGCACAAGAGAGAGCAACAGAATTTTTAAGTCTAAAGCTAGAGGGTTAGTTTGCTCTTCCTTCCCACAACTTTCTATTTTACTATGTTAATTCATTAAGTCTAGAATACTTGTAACTACCATCCTTCTAAGGGAAGACCTATGTTAATTACCCAAGGCACCCCCATACTAACTCTACCTAATTTTAACAGTTACTAAATACTGTTCACTCTATCCTATGGGGGAGAAGAGAAATAAACATTCTTCTAAGCAGAAACAATATAGTTTAAGTACACCAAGGGTATATCCAAAACAGAAAATAAAAGTAATACTCTGAAACAAAAGTTACCTGTAACTCTAGAACATTTTAATTCTACAGAGCTTTAATAAATAAAAGGCCCCAGCTTCCAAATATCTATCCAAAAAAGGAATGAATAATGAATCCCATCAGAACTGGGGAAATTTTCTTTTTCTTTAAAGGAAGTGGGGGAATGAGAGCAGATAACCATTTTCTTTCAAAAAGATAAAGATAAAACACTGCTTCCTCAAATAACCACTCAGACTGTCATTGAGATGAGTAGGCAAGAAGAACATAAATGTGTATTTGCCTTGTGTACAGTATTGGGCAATTAAATGCCAGCATGGCTATTTAGGAATGGCTTGCTAAAACGTTGAAAAAATGAAAGACTTCATCCTTGTCATAGACTGCCACTTCAGTGGAACATTCGGTGCACATGACTGGGTGATAGATTTCTTCCACATCTGTCTCTGCCTCCTCCGCAGCACCTTCTTGGTTAGACCTCATCTTCTTATGGCCTCGCCTTTTCTTCCTGTTCTCTGGGGGTTTGTATCTCAGAATCTCTTCCTTGTTGACAGAACAATTCATTACAAACATTGCTCTGTATTGGGTTTTATATGATTCATGCCTAAGAGGAAAATGAAATGGAGAATTTGGATGTATGTTCTATTTTAATAGTTACACATTTAGATAAAAATTTAAGACTATCAAAAACTTACTGAAATACCAAACAAAGTTAAAACATGAGAACAAAACAAGAAATTCAAAAACTTTTAAGAGTTATTTTAAGAACAGGAAGGGACCTGTTACAAAAATAGATAATAAAGAATGAATATATTCTACTGCTCTAAAACTAACTTTTACATCAGTAGAAAAAGTTTTTGATTTGCTCTTCCAACACAGAAAGACAAGAAAAGTTGTTGGAAACTTGAGAGGTAATGTTTAAAAATTCTTTGACTGCATCTTTTCCTATTGTGGCCTGAGACTCTGCCCTCCTCTCATTACAGGTGGTGCCATTCTGGTCACTATTTTAGTAAAAGCTACAATTTTAAATGCTTAAAGAGCACCTGACTTTATTATGTCCATTCTTGGCTTCACTCCAATAGTCTAAAGAATAAATAATGCTTTCTTTGTTCTCCTCAAATAACTTTTTTAATGTTTTTTCCTACTTTTCTTGACTTAGTAATTACTGTTACTTTTCTTTTCTCTGCCTTAAAGCTCATGCAACAGAAATATCTATTTGGCTAAAAACAGTGAAGTCAAGTTATGCCTCCACTGGTTCTAAACTCTGATCTTTTCCTCTTCCACCAACCACCAGGCTGGTGCTTCTCTAGGTGAGACCATAAAAATTACATTTATACTCCACCATATTGGAATCCTGTATTCATATGGAACACAATTTTTACCAAGACCAATTTCTACTGTTAGATCTTGAAGCAACTTCTTTTGGGTATAGGAATCCTGTAACACAGCAGTATGGTTTAATTTAAAAGAGAAGCAACTTAAATACAAAGGTACTTTACTTTTTCTTTATTTCCCACTCTAGGTGTCAATTTATATACAAAAAACTTAAGAGTTCAAATGGAGACTACAAAAATTCATTGTTGCAGATGATCAGAAACCTCAAGTTAGCTAGTAAGAGTAAAACCACATCTGGCTACTCAGTGACTAGAACAAATCTACCACCTGCATCATCATTTAGTTTCAGTTAACCTGATTTAGAACACGGACTAAGTTAGACGTTTATAAGGCTACTGGCAAAAAAAGGAGGAAAAAGGCAAGAGTATATTTGGATTAATAGAATGACGGGGATAAAAAAATACATGATCTTCTCAATTGATGCATAAAAAGCATTTGAAAAATTCAACACTCTTTCATAATAAAAAATACCCAAAAACTAATATAAGGAACTCAATATAATAAAGGCCATATATGAAAAATTTATAGCTAACATCATACTCAATGATGAAAGACAAAACTTTTCCTCTAAGACAAGGGAACAAGACAAAAAATACCTGATTTTACCACTTCTATCCAACTTGAAAGTTATAATAAGTGCAATGAGGTAAGGAAAAGAAATAAAAGGCATCCAAACCGGAAAGGAAGAAGTAAAATCTTCTCTGTTCACAGATGACATGATATTATGTTTAAAGTTCTATAAAGATTACACAAAAAACTATCAGAGCTAATAAATTAAGGCAGCAAAGTTGCAGAGTGCAAAATGAAGACATAAAAATCTGCTGTTTCTATACACTAGCAAAGAACAATCCAAAAGGAAAGTAGAATAGAGATTACCAGAGGCTGGGATAGGTACAGATGGAGAATGGTGACTTACTGTCTACTGGGGAAACAGTTCCTAAATGGAGTGATGAACAAGTTCTGGAAATGGAGAGTCATGATGGCTGTACCATTGTACTGTAGTTCATGTCACTTAAATGTACACTGGAAGGTCAGGTGCACACTGCTATATTTAACATGGATAACCAACAAGGACCTATTGTATATAGCACAGGAAACTCTGCTCAACGTTATGTGCAAGGATGGGAAGGGGTTTGGGGGAGAATGGATAAATATATATATATGGCTGAGTCCCTTTGCTATTCATCTGAAACTACCACAACATCGTCAATTGGCTATACCCCAAAACAAAATAAAAAGTTTAAAGTTAAAAAAAAAAAGGTTAAAACAGGCAACAAGATAAGAGTGTCCATTCTCACCACTCCTATTCAATATATTTCTAGAAATCTTAGTCAAAGCAATCAGGTTAAAAAAAAGAAAAGGTAACCAAACAGAAAAGAAAGAAGTAAAAGTATCCCTGTTTCCAGATGACATGATCTTATGTATACAAAACTCTAAAGATTCCAAAAAGAAAATGTTAGAACTAATGAATTCAGCAAAGATTCAGGATACACAAGCAATCAACAAAAATCTGTTGCATTTTCACTAACAACAAACTGAGAAATTAAGAAAACAATCTCATTCACAATAACATAAAAATAATGAAATACTTAGGAATAAATTTAACCAAGGAGGTGAAGGATCTATACACTGAAAACTATGACAGTGATGAAAGAAATTGAAGAAAACACAAATAAATGTAAAGATATCCCAAGCTCAGAGACTGCTACAATGTCCATGCTACCCAAAGCCATTTTATAGAGTCAATGCAACCTTCATCAAAATTCCAGTGGCATTTTTCATAGAAACATAAAAAATTCTAAAGTTTGTATGGAACCATAAAAGACCTCAAATAACCAAAACGATCTTGAGAAACAAGAACAAAGCTAGAGGCATCGCACTTCCTGATTTCTAACTATGCTGCGAAGCTACAGTAATCAAAACAGTATGGGATTGGCATAAAAAACCAGACTCTTTGATCAACAGAACAGAACCAAGAGCCCAGAAATAAACCCATGCATGTACCATAAACTAATATTTGGGAAGGAGTCAAGAATATTCAATGGGGAAAAGACAATCTCTTCAATAACTGGTATTGGGAAAACTAGATATTCATAGGCAAAAAAATGAAATTGGACCCTTAACTTACACCACTCACAAAAATTAATTTGAAATAAAGACTACAACTTAAAATTTGAAATCGTAAAACTCCTAAAAGAAAACCTAAAAAAAAGCTCCTTAACACTGGTCTTGGCAATGTTTTGGAGCTGACACCTAAGGCACAAGCAACAAAAGCAAAAATAAACAAATGGGAACTCCATCAAACTAAAAAGCTTCTGCGCAGCAAAGAAACAATCAACAAAATAAAAAGGCAACCTATGGAATGGGAAAAAATATTTGCAAATTATATATCTCATAGAGGGTTAATCTCCAAAATATATAAGGAACTCAATATAAAAAAATCCAATTAATAAGTGGGCAAAGAAGTTGAATAGACATTTTTACAAATAAGACATACAAATGGCTAACGGGTATACAAAAAGGTACTCAATATTATCAGGGAACTACATATCAAAACTACTGTAAGATCATCACCTCAAAACTACAGTAAAATATCACCTCATAGAATAGATATGATCAAAAAGTCAAAAGATAACAAAAGTGAACCCTTGTGTACTACTGGTAGGAATGTAAATTGGTACAGCCACCATGGAAAACAGTACAGAGGAGCCTCAAAAAGAGAACCATCATATGATCTAGCAATCCCACTGTTGGGAATGTATACAAAGGAATGAAAATACTCTCTCAAAGAGACATCTGAGCCCTCACCTTAGCCAGGTGATCAAGGTCAACATTAATAGCCATAAATCATGTTGATAGCTTGTTGCCTATGATATAATGTGATGAAAATGGCACTTTACTTCAGTGGTCTTCCTCCCAAAAACCCATTACAGCATTTACAACAGCCAAGATGTGGAAACAACATACATGTCCATCGACTGATGAATAAATAAAGAAAATATGGTATATACACACAATAGAATATTATTCAGCCACTAAAAAGAAAAAAAAAAAAATCCTGCCATTTGTAACAACATGGATGGAGCTTGAAGGAATTATGCTAAGTGAAATAAGTCAGAAAGAGAAAGACAAAGAGTGTATGATCTCACTTATATGTGAAATCCAAAAAAAAAAAGAAACCAAACAACTGAACTCATAAAGTTGGTGGGGGAGACAATGTTCATCGCAACACTGTTTATAATAGCCAGGGCATGGAAGCAACCTAGATGTCCATCAGCAGATGAATTAATAAGAAAGCTGTGGTACATATGCACAATGGAGTATTACTCAGCCATTAAAAATAATACATTTGAATCAGTTCTAATGAGATGGATGAAACTGGAGCCTATTATACAGACTGAAGTAAGCCAGAAAGAAAAACACCAATACAGTATACTAACACATATATATGGAATTTAGAAAGATGGTAACGATAACCCTGTATTGTGAGACAGCAAAAGAGACACTGATGTATAGAACAGTCTTTTGGACTCTGTGGGAGAGGGCGAGGGTGGGATGATTTGGGAGAATGGCATTGAAACATGTATAATATCATATGTGAAATGGATCGCCAGTCCAGGTTGGATGCATGATACAGGATGCTCGGGGCTGGTGCACTGGGATGACCCAGAGGGATGGTATGGGGAGGGAGGTGGGAGAGGGGTTCAGGATGGGGAACACGTGTATACCCGTGGCAGATTCATGTTGATGTATGGCAAAACCAATACAATATTGTAAAGTAATTAGCCTCCAATTAAAATAAATAAATTTATATTAAAAAAAAAGTTGGTGGGGGAGGGTAGGTGGATGAAGGTGGTCAAAAGATACAAACTTCCAGTTATAATGATTAAGCTCTGGAGATGCATGTATAGCATGATGACTATAGTTAACAATGTACTGTGCTTAGTTTTGTGTGTGTGTGTGTGTGTGTGTGTGTGTATGTGTGTGCTTAGTTGCTCAGTCGTGTCTGACTCTTTGCAATTGCATGGACTGTAACCCACCAGGCTCCTCTGTCCATAGGGATTCTCCAGGTAAGAACACTGAGTGGGTTGCCATGACCTCCTCCTGGGGATCTTCCCAACCCAGGGATCAAACCCAAGCCTCCCGCTGTATCACATACTTGAAAAATGCTGAGAGTAGATCTTAAAAGTTTTCACTACCCAAAAAAAGGAACTATGTAAGGTGATGGCTGTGTTAACTAACCTTATTGTGGTAATCATCCTGCAATATATTTGAATATCTAATCATTACACTGTATACTGTATACCTAAAGCTTATACAATGGTATATGTCAATTACATCTCAATAAAGCTGGGAAAAGATTTAATTCTTAAATGGTCTAGCTAACAATAAATTGAATATTCAAATGAAATACTCTTACAGCAACATTTTTAAATGCTTAAAATAGTAAATTTTATGTTATCACAATAGAAAAAAAGAATGAGTCTATTTGAGAGATTTCATCATCTTAAAATATATATGCAGTTTTACTGAATCCTTATCAGCACTGGCAAGTACTTATTAGAAAACCTAGTTAGACCACATATAATCAAAATTATTTCTATAAAGATTAGTCGTGCAGCACAAGGGATATATGAGGACAGAACTTTATCAGAATTCCTAAGTACCTCAAAAGTCTATTTAAACAAGGACCACCAAGTGGTTTTATTTTCATGCGTGTGTGTGTATGTGTGTGTTGTTACTCTTTATCAGTTACCTTTGGCAATCAAGACATAGTGTAGTCATGCAGGCAGGGCAATTCAAGACAGCATCGCTATTCGGAACAGGCTGCTGTTGTTGACGTGGTCGCTGTATTCCAAAACCATGGTAGCTAGAACAGAAAGAGGAAGGGTGAAGCACATTAAAGCCAGATCTTCCTTTCTAAGGCCACTTTCCAATAAAAGAAATCAGTACCCTTTAGAAAAATGGTTAATTCTAGGAATGGGGCACATAAGGTAGACCTGGAACATCCTGTAGTGCCAGAAAGTAAGGCGGTACTCAAAAAGAAAAAACAAAACCAAAAATCCATGAGACAGTATGTTAAAGGGGCACAGGAGTCAACTCAAAGAGCCCCTGATGACTGAAATTAAAACAATTAGAGCACTGAAATAAAACAGTGTTAAATTATAAGCAAAGTATAAATAAATACCCATGACTCTATGCTGATATAAATGACTTAATATGTAAATAAAGGGAGAACAGACACATCTCCCATATGTAAGAACTACAAATAATTTATGAAGATACTCTCCCCTAAAGGAGATGGAACATGACTCCTTAAGTCTAGGCTAAATATAATAACATCCTTCCAAATAGAAGGTACAGAAAGGTGTGGAAAGAGGAACTTTACAGCTGAGAAACTAAATCATGCTTGATAGTATGTGCCCTTGATACAAAGTGATGAAAACGGCACTTGACGTCTATGGTCTTTCGCCCCAAAACCTCTAATTCCAGTCTGATCATGAGAAAAGCATTAGATAAATTCCAATAGAGGACCCTCCCACAATATTCCTGACCCATGCTCCTCAAAACTGTTAAAGTCATAAAAACCAAGGAAAGTCTGAGAAACTCATAGCCAAGAAAAGCCTCAGTAGACATGACAACTAAATGTAACATGGTATCCCAGATGGGCTCTTGGAAGAGAATATAGATATTAGGATAAAAACTAAGGAAATCTGGGGGGATTCCCTGGCAGTCCAGTGGTCAGGTCGTCTTGCTGTTGGTTGCAGGGAGTAATAAGGAAATTCTCTGTATTACCAGCTGAATTTTTCTGTACCTCTAAAATTATTCTAAAAAAGTCTACTAATTAAACACACACACATCAATAAAGCTACTTTTAAAAAGCAAGCATTGTAAGCTCTAAGTGTCTAAGAATCTTAGTCTGTTTTGTTCCCTTTTGTATTTCAAAAGTCTGGAACAGTGTTTTGCGTATAGTAAGTGCTCAACAAATATGTGCTGATTGAAAAAATAAAGTATGAATTTACTTACAAAGACACTAAAGTATAAAAGGATATATTCTTAAAAGGGGCTTATAGATGTTACTTCTCAAGATTACATAACAATGAAAATACATTCCATCTTAAGTCACTGACAACTTCTGTTACCGGAATCAGGAGCTAGATCTTAAGCTCCTTAATTATTTCAACAGCGCTCATAGCACTTAAAATGTTCATCTCACACTGTAGGTGTGAAAACTACTCATCACTTAAATGCCAGCGACAGCTGTAAGTGGTGCACGGATGAAACTGAGAGAGGAAAAAAGAACAAAGTGGAAGAGTGGAAGCTAAAAGGTGGTACACAAAGACCCACACAGCATCACATTCCCTCTGGACTGGACAACTATAGATTCCTGGGCCCCACCCTCGATGAATCGAAACTTCCTGGAGTAGGACCCAAGGGTTTGCATTTCACTCTCACCAGTGATTCTGAAGCTCAGGCAGGCTAGGGTAACATTAGGTAACAGTGATAAGCTTTCAGCTTTCATTTTTATGATAAATCGATCTTCATCAAATCAAATTTGAAATAGAGTGTGGAGTTTCCTCTTGAAATGATGGAAATGACTTGAAACAACATAGGAAGTGGTTGCACACACCCCTGTGAACACACTAAATGCCACTGAACTGCTAACTTCAAAATGGTTAACATTACGTCATGTGAATTTTACCTCAACTTTAAAAAGTCAAATTTGTAAACATGATTCAAGTATTCAAATAGAAAACATAACATCCACTCTTAATCCACATAAACTCTTTTACTTTTGGCCATGCTGAGGCATGCGGGATTTTAGTTCTCCAACCAGGAATCGAACCTGAGCACCTTGCAGTGGAAACGTGGAGTCCTAACCACTGGACCCCCAGGGAATTTCCCATATAAACTTTTAATCTCTAAGTAATTTTATACTGCTTATTTGAAAGAAGTCAGCTTTGTTTCTTGAAGGGAGAGACTTGACTAACTACAGCAGTTTGAATTCAACAACAGTTTTTAAAAAATAAATGGTCTAAAGAATGTATATATGTATATAACTGAGTCACTTTGCTGTACAGCAGACATTGGCACGACATTGTTAATCAACTATGCTGTTGCTCTTCAGTCACTGAGTCGTGTCCAGCTCTTTGTGACCCCATGGACTCCAGCACACCAGGCTTCCCTGTCTTTCACTATTGCCCAGAGTTTGCTCAGATTCATGTCCATTGAGTCCATGATGCTATATTTCAAATAAAAATAAATAAATAACCAATGGCCTGACTGAAATTTGCTTTTCATTTTCAAAATATTCAGTAGTTTTTTTTCTCAAACTTTCTTTATGCATGACCCGGGTCTCCTGCATTACAGGCAGATCCCTCACCATCTTAGCCACCAGCAAAGTCTCTATAAACATACACACATACACTCAAAACCTAAGTACAGTGAAAATCATCTTTTAATCATTTTCCCTAAAGATTTGAAATATTAAATTTAAGTTCTTACCCTCTTCTCTGTGCGTCAACCCAGGCCTGATCTCTGTTATCTTTTTCAGGATCATATAGTAATTCATCATTTGTTGGAATTCTGTGTTGTTTCTTCTTTTTTTTCTTGGTCACTTGTGCTAATTTTGAAAATGTTAAGAATATGGCTAAGTAGCATGTCTAAAATTCACACCTTCTTTTACACAAAATGAAGAATCCTATTTCCTAAGGTATACATTTTTTCTATCTTCCTAAAAAAATTTTTTTAAACTATTCCTCCAAATAAAGTTCAGAACCGAGTTCAAATAATGAGAAGTCAGAGTCTCAAAAAAGCCACCCAAATCAAGTCAAGAACAGACACTAATTTTTTTTTTTTTGGTTGCACTGCTCGGCTTGCAGAATCTTAGCTCCCCAGACCAGGGATCAAACCCAGACTTCCAGAAGTGGAACCATGGAGTCTCAACCACTGGACCACCAGGGAATTCCTTAGAAACTATTTTTGATGTCTTAAATTTTCCATAAGTTCTCATACATTAAATGCGACTGATTTCAGAACAAAAATGAGTGGAACACTATGATCATATACATATACTAGACCAACTTGAACAAGTCAATATTTATGCAACAATATATAAAAATATAAAATCATTTCTTTACCTTATAAATATGTTATGTATGTATTCCATCATAACTACTGATATAATTTAGTTTTAGCTCTTGTCATTATGCTCAACTTTGCTCAAAATTTACACAAAATCAGGGGCTTCCCTGGTGGTCCAGTGGTTAAGAATCTGCCTTGCAATGCAAGAGACACCACTTCCATCCCTTGTCTGGGAAGATCCCACATGCCGCAGAGCAACTACAGCCTCAGCCCGGTGCCTAGAGCCTATGCTCCACAACGAGAGAAGCCACTGCAATAAGAAGCCCACGACTGCAACCAAGAGTAGCCCCTGCTCGCCGCAACTAGAGGAAGCCTGCACGCAGCAATGAAGACTCACTACAGCCAAAAAAAATTCTAATTTATACAAAATCAATTTCAAAGAACAGAGAGGTTGATTTTTTTTTAAAAAGCAACAACTTAGGGAAAATTCTACAAGAGAGTAAAACCTAGAAACTATCTGCAGTCGTGAAAGCAAATGCTGCTGTGCTAAAGAACCCTGAAGGAAAAAGAGGCCGAGAGCCTTGAGCAGAGAGCTACTGAGTCAGGACTCTCCTCCTCTCCCCAGATGCGCCTCTGCACGCTGCCCTAGTCCCAGGCCCTCAGGTGTGTGTGCTTCCATCTGTTCTACGCACAATCCTGCTTTTGTTTTCACATCAACCACCTGCAATTTCTTAAAAGATAAAACTCAAAGGGAAAACCTAATATCAAATTGCTAGGTAAAACTTCTTTCATAAAATATAGCTGCTAAACCTGGTAAACATGTTCCTTACCTGCTTTGTCTTCATCTTCAGAATCAGAATCAAAATATATATTGTCATAGTACTTTGTCGGAGCTGTTCCAACTATCCCATCTCCTGAAGACCCTAGTCAAACCATAAAGGAAGTTTAAAGACTAAAAAATACAGAATTGACAAGATAAAAAACTCCATACATTCTTCCATCACTTCAAACTGCTATCGGCTCATTCCCAATTTCATTTCAGTGGAAAAATACTTTCACATCAATGACTTATTGGAGTCAATGACTTACTGTATTTCTGTGCCCTATGCAATTACAGAGAACTTCTCGTCCTCGAATATGTGTTCCAAATCATGAGAAAATTATTCTTTCTCTCTTGCCAGAAAGAGACTGAAAGCACATATGATAATGATAAAAGCACATCTAATTAAACAAAATAGCCATATTTTCAAGTTACCAGCATATATATCTCTACCTTTCAGCCATGCAGTATACTGTAGAGAACAGGAAATAAACATCTTGTTTTAAGGGACTTTAGAAAAAAGAGGATAAGAGCTCTATAAAGAGTCAGGAGGAATGAGTCAAGGACATGTTCTTCCTCTCCTCAGTAGTGCCCAGTGCCGTGACATTACCTATACTTCTGTCATCATATGCGTACATCCCTAATTCTTCCTCTTAATTAATATCTGCCTTTGCTTTGATCATTATCATATATTCTTTCAATTCTTAATAGTTAATATATAGCATAACAATATGGAAACCAATGCTGAGGAGTCCTACTTTCACAAAAGTTTTCAAGGCAGGTACATTTTACATAACAGACCATGCACCAGAATTAAGTATATTTCATTACTTACTAAAATAAGACAGGAATTCGTGGTGACACATTGCTCAATCTGCTATATCAGTGTTACATAACCTAAAAAGTACTTCTATAAGCTAATGTGTCTTTCTTTCTTTATCCTAGGGTAAAAAGTACAAAAGGAAATCATATAAGTAAACAACGCTTAACAGCCTCTTTCCAGCACCGCAGGAAAAGTCTGCACTAGCAATGAAAGAAAAGCACGCTCAGGTTGCCAAGTACATTTATTCATTCACTCAAGACGTGTTTACTGGGCACGGACTGAAAGTGCTGGGGACACAACAGAACGCAAATAAGGGTCTCTGCCGTTATGGAGCTTAGAAAAATATCTATGTGAGAATCGAACTAAAAGTTTACCTGTTTCTAGAGAAGATAACTTGTCCTCCATTGTTTTTATGGTAGAATTTAATTCAGCTTCCATTTCTTTTTCAAATTCATCTTCACTAGAGGATTCACTTTCCCCAGTAAGGCATTCTCTGATAAGTTTTCGTTTTTGGTCAGGAGTTCCATGTAAAAGCACATCCACCTCATCTTCAGAACTAGAACACATTTAAATCACAAAGAACATGAATATTAAAGTATTAAAATAACTTGAACACCTATCATCCCATTGCCCAACAATTTTAAGTTTCATAAGGTTGCACTGGATTCAGCTGTCATTACATACAGCTCTTCTGACTTCAACCATTTCTGCATATTTCCAAACATATTTTTTAATGTCTGCATACCATTTCCTCTTGCAGATGCTGTATAGTTATTTGTCCTTGCTATTAAACACATACAATGAATAGCTCTGGATATATAATTTTGTTTCTGTTGATTTCCTTAGGTTAAATGTCTAAAATTAGACATAAACATCCTTCTGACTTCTGGAATTATCACACTACTTTTCAAGTGTATTGCACCAATTCGTAATTCTATCAGCAATGAAAATTTTACTGGGCGTTTGTTTCAAAGTCTGGACACTTAAATAAAACTTAATATATGTAACAGACAGCCAATATATCCACACAAAATGTTAACAGACAGTAAATAAATATCACAGTTTAAAAGGCACAGTGCTACAGGGAACTATAAAAAGAGAGAGAGACCTAAAGTATATTCCAAATTCTCCTGAGCAATGTATGCCGATTTGCCCTTCTGTGCCTGGGTTTCCCCATCAATAGCAGTATGGAATTAAACCAGGTATCAGAAGAAATGAAATGTTATCCAGATGAAATGCCTAAGACATTTCTAATACAGTCAACAGTACATATATCATGTTCAATTATTCATGGTCTGATGAACAGTTACAGACTATTCACGGGTTTTGCTTCACTATTTTTCTCTTCTATTAATACACCAGAAGAAGGTAAATAAGAATAATACAACTCATGCCAATCAATTTTGCTAATGACAGAGGCCTTATCCAGATTTTACTCCCAAGAAAATTCCCCATCCTGATCAGCATGCTCCCTTTTTTCATCACCTCTATATTCACTCAGGTTCTCTTATCTCTGCCTGTACCATCAAGGCCTAATGATCTCCAGGTCTCAAAACTCTTCTGCTTCCTTCCACCCTGAACCCTGAGGCCAGCATATTATTCCTAAAGAACTGTTATCACATCACTACCCAAATCCAAAAGAAAATCATCCATGACCAAAACTCCGAGTACAGCATTCAAAAGAATCTTCCACAATCTGGTTTCAACTTATCTTTTCAGGCTTATCTTTCACTGTTACCCTTGAACTATCACAGTACTCTTCAACTGGGGGCAATTTTGCCTCCTAGGGAACATATGGCACAGCTAGAGATATTTTTGATTGTCACAACTGGGATGTGGGAGGAGGGGTTACTGGCATCTAGTGGCATATTTACTGCCTGCTGTAAAAGGTGCATTCTCCAAGCCCAAGTGGTCCTCAGCTATGATACCAACCCACTGAACACCTAGCAGCCATGTGGGCCTCTCCAAGTAACTCCTATAGATGGGAGTTGGAAGCAAGAGCAACCAACACAAACGGGATGCTCAGACTGCTTGCTCTACTGTGAGGTGTCTCTTACTCGGGAGACTCATGTGTTCTGCCAGCTTCCATGAAACAGTAACAGGCGATAAAGGAGTCACTTCTAGATAGAGTAAAATCAAATCCTGACAGACACCTCTTAAACACCTCTCTAACACAATTTCCCTTTCCAAAACAAGCATTGGATTCAGCAGGCAATACTGCCTAAAACACTGTTTTGTTTTCAAAGTATTTACAGTTACCTTACCAGTGGCAACCATCACAGGAATATAAAGTCTCCTTACAAATATTTAACTACATGGGAATTCCCTGGTGATCCAGTGGTTAGGACTCTGTGCTTCCACTGCTGGGGGCCCAGGTTCAATCCCCCGTTAGGGAACTAAGATCCCACAAACTGTGAGCCAAAAAAAAAAGGCATTTAACTACAAAAATGTAAACTGACTTAAAGAAAAATATTAAATGAATAATAACAAGGGTGAATATGGGAATGATAATGGAAGAATAACTCAAGTTCAGGAAACACTGAAACCAATCAAACTGAATTACTAATTGAGACCTACTTTCACAGACTGGGCCCCTAAGTGAAACTCTTCATAAGGGAATCCTGGAATCCATCCTCATTTCCCACAACAGAAATCCTCACAGCAGTCTGATCTCCCATCCTATAAACCTTCCTCAGGATAGTATGAGGAAGCACTGTGATTAAGAGAAAAACGGTTTCACAGAAAACTAGTCGGACAGAATGTTTTTAAGTTTATGAACAGGATCTGCTGACAGCTTTAAAAATGGCTAAACTTGCCTGGAAATACCTAGTCAACATAATTGCAAGTTTCCCCCAGGTAGGATTAATCCCTCCCTTCTGGAAATTCCCGTGGAACTTCATCTGTAACTATCCCAGGTCATCTTTTTCTACAGCGCTCTTCTGCAATACACGTTTATTTCCAAGACCTGTATCTCGCAAGATACTTATCTATCTTATGTCCCCTACTTTACCGTTAAACCTGTCGAAGACAAAAAATCTTATGTCTGATCTCCGTAGCCCAGAGCAAGCATACAATAGCCTAATTTCTGTTTATGGCAATTTAATCTTCATGATGTTCAATTCACAGTTAAGTCCCAAGTGCCTCACAACAAACTCGAGATGTTTATTATACTTCCTTTTTACAAACGAGAAACCGACGATAAGAGACTGGCCCTCAGTCACAGTGCTGGTAAGCTGCAGAAGCAGGATTCGACCTCACGGCTTTTGAATCTTACGCTTAATTCCAGAATATGGACTATGGCCCTTCCCTGCGCCAATTTCGATCCTGCCTCCCCCGTGACTGCAAGACCTCACCAGAACCCCCGGCGGAGTCCCACAGACGACAGCGGGGTGCGACAGGGTCCCGAACCGCTGGCCGGAGTATCCGAAAGGGCCCGGAAAGCGCAGCAAGTCGGGAGGCTGAGGTCCGACCTTGGTCCGAAGCCTCGGGGGCCGGGGAGAGGCAGGGGGACGGGGCGGGCCAGGGGCCCACCTGCTCAAAGCCGGCTCCTCGTCGCTAGGCTCCTCAACTGCGTACGGGTCATAGTCGTCTTGGAGGCGGTTCATAGTGACTAGCCCCTCCGATACCATCCACAGGCGTCTGCCGAATGACTGTTTACTCCGCAGGTCCCTTCCCTAAAGTGCTCCGACACAACTTCCGCCCGCACTTCCGAGTCCTTAATGCGCGCCTGCGCGGTTATTCCCAGCGAAGGGCTGGTACGGCAGGCGGGTCCCAAAGACCTGCTGCTACCCTTCGCAACAGGAATATGTTCCTATTTGGAACATAGGAAGCCGCTACCTTATTACTGGAAGTTGCAGTCAGCACCCTCATAAATGGCAGTATGTGAGATAAACACTCCACTTGCCGTGTTTCACGTTGTGACATGAAAAACCAGAAATCTATATGCTGAGGGACTTGTAGCCTTAGATCAGGGCCAGTAGGTCTCCAGACACTAGCTTTCGACGTCCCTCCAGCCTCGTCGCCTGAAACACTTCTGCCTTTTCTTCTCGCGCTACTGCCTTGATTTCACAGTTCTCCCTTCTCAGTCTGACTTCCGCCCTCTTCTGTCTTCCAAAAAGTTGCTAAGCTGTCATTCAATTCAGTTCAGTTCAGTCGCTCAGTCGTGTCCGACTCTTTGAGACCCCATGAACCGCAGCACGCCAGGCCTCCCTGTCCTTCACCAACTCCCGGAGTTTACCCAAACCCGTGTCCATCGAGTCGGTGATGCCATCCAGCCATCTCATCCTCTGTCATCCCCTTCTCCTCCTGCCCCCAACCCCTCCCAGCATCAGAGTCTTTTCCAGTGAGTCAACTCTTCGCATGAGGTGGCCAAAATATTGGAGTTTCAGCTTCAGCATCAGTCCTTCCAATGAACACTCAGGACTGATCTCCTTTAGGATGGACTGGTTGGATCTCCTTGCAGTTCAAGGGACTTTCAAGAGTCTTCTCCAACACCACAGTTCAAAAGCACCAACCTGTCATTACTTCCTAATTTGCCTTTCTTGACCTCTTCTTGCTGCTAAGTCACTTCAGTCGTGTCCGACTCTGTGCGACCCCACAGACGGCAGCCCACCAGGCTCCCCCGTCCCTGGGATTCTCCAGGCAAGAACACTGGAGTGGGTTGCCATTTCCTTCTCCAATGCAGGAAAGTGAAAAGTGAAAGTGAAGTTGCTCAGTCGTGTCCGACTCTAGCGACCCCATGGACTGCAGCCCACCAGGCTCCTTGGGATTTTCCAGGCAAGAGTACTGCAGTGGGGGTGCCATTGCCTTCTCCATGACCTCTTCTTAGTCCCAATCTTTTCTCAGCCCTTACCTTACACATCCACTGGATATGTCAGATGAGACAGATGACAGCGTCTTGACTGTAAGACCGTTTCTTCTGTTTCTTTACCAGCCTATATTCAAGCGTCTGCCCCCTTAGGGACAAGTGACCCCTCTTAATGATCCAATTCAGATGACTACTCTGTCTTATTTAATCCTTGCCCTTTCCTCTGATACTTTGTCGAATTTCCTCTTGCTTGGCTAGATACCTCCGCCTGTTGCAATTCAATCAATGTAGCCCCAAACCGGCACAGCATCTTTCACCCCATTCCTATGCCTCAGCCAATAGCTACTTTTGACTCAATTTCTGCTCTTACCACTTCCTGACATCCTTAGAGTTGCCATAGACTGAAAGTCTTGGAATCGATTGGACTCCTTTGTCCCTTCTTTGCCAACAAAGGGCTGTCTAGTCAAAGCTGTGGTTTTTCCAGTAGTCATGTATGGATATGAGAGTTGAACCCTAAAGAAAGCTGAGCGCCAAAGAATTGATGCTTTTGAACTGTGGTGTTGGAGAAGACTCTTGAGAGAGTCCCTTGGACTGCAAGGAGGTCCAGCCAGTCCATCCTAAAGGAAATCAGTCCTGGGTGTTCATTGGAGGGACTGATGCTGAAGCTGAAACTCCAATACTTTGGCCACCTGATGCGAAGAGCTGACTCATTGGAAAAGACCCTGATGCTGGGAAAGATTGAAGGCAGGAGGAAAAGCAGTGACAGAGGATGATGAGCTAGTTGGATGGCATCACCGACTCAATGCACATGAGTTTGAGCAACCCTGGGAGACTGTGAAGGACAGGTAAGCCTGGCATGCTGCAGTCCATGTGGTCGCAGAGTCAGGCACGACTGAAACAGTAAGTGATTTTACAGATATTATATTTGTCTTCATCTGATCTGCTTAGTATAACCTCTAACACCTATTCAGTTCAGTTCGGTTCAGTCGCTCAGTCGTGTCTGACTCTTTGGGACCCCATGGACTGCAGCACGCCAGATCTCCCTGTCCAACTCCCGGAGTTTACTCAAACTCCGTGTCCATTGAGTCGGTGATGCCATCCAACCATCTCATCCTCTGTCGTCCCCTTCTCCTCCCGCCTTCAGTCGTTCCCAGCATCAGGGTCTTCTCCAATGAGTCAGTTGTTCACATCAGGTGGCCAAAATATTGCAGTTTCAGCTTCAGCATCAGTCCTTCCAATGAATATTCAGGACTGATCTTCTTTAGGATGGACTGGTTGGATCTCCTTGCAGTCCAAGGGACTCTCAAGAGTCTCCCCCAACGCCACAGTTAAATTCTTCAGTGCTCAGCTTTCTTTATAGTCCAACTCTCACATCCATACATGACTATTGGAAAAACCATGGCTTTGACTAGAGGGACCTTTGTTGGCAAAGTAATGTCTCTGCTTTTTAATATGCTGTCTGGTTGGTCATAACTTTTCTTCCAAGGAGCAAGCGTCTTTCAATTTCATCGCTGCAGTCACCATCTGCAGTGACTTTGGAGCCCCCCAAAATACAGCCTGTCACTGTTTCCATTGTTTCCCCATCTATTTGCCCTGAAGTGATGGGACCAGATGCCACGATCTTAGTTTTCTGAATGTTTAGTTCTAAGCGAACTTTGTCTCTCCTCTTTCACTATCATCAAGAGGCTCTTTAGTTCTTCTTCGCTTTCTGCCATAAGGGTGGTGTCATCTGCATATCTGAGGTCATTGATACCTCTCTCTTCCTTTCCCGATTTGGAACCAGTCTGTTGTTCCATGTCCAGGTCTAACTGTTGCTTCCTGACCTGCGTATGGCTGACCTCAAGAGGCAGGTCAGGTGGTCTGATATTCCCATCTCTAAGAATTTTCCAGAGTTCGTTGTGATCCACACAGTCAAAGGCTTTGGCATAGTCAATGAAGCAGAAGTTTTCCCTGGAACTCTTGCTTTTTCCGATGACCCAACGGATGTCGGCAATCTGATCTCTGGTTCCTCTGCCTTTTCTAAATCCACCTTGAAGAGCTGGAAGTTCAGGGTTCACGTACTGCTGAAGCCTGATTTGGAGAATTTTGAGCATTATTTTACTAGCGTGTGAGATGAGTGCACTTGTGCGGTAGTGTGAGCATTCTTTGGCATTGCCTTCCTTTGGGGTTGGAATGCAGACTGACCTCTTCCAGTCCTGTGGCCACTGCTGAGTTTTCCACATTCAGCACGTTCACAGCATCTTTTAGGATTATGAAATAGCTCACCTGGAATCCCATCAACTCCACTAGTGAAGGTCCTAAGGCCCACCCACTTGACTTCGCATTCCCGGATCTCTGGCTCCAGTTGAGTGATCACTGCTGCTGCTGCTAAGTCGCTTCAGGCGTGTCCGACTGTGTGCGACCCCATAGACGGCAGCCCACCAGGTCTCCCTCCTCCCTTGGATTCTCCAGGCAAGAACACTGACTGGGGTGGGTTGCCATTGCCTTCTCTGAGTTGAGTGATCGATCACACCACCTTCACTACTTTCTGTATAACACCTATTATTCAAAGTGTTGTAAACTTAACAGAGACCCTTTCCCCAAATGGGGAAAGTGACAAGCGTTCATAAGAAGGGTTACAACTGGAGATACAACTGAGAAGATTCCGTGGTTTGAACGATTAAGCACATCACACTCAGCGCAGCGCAAAGTACAACTTTCTGTGCATCATCAGTACAAGTAACGAAACATACTGCATAATGCCGAAGTGATAGGAACTTTATTAAAAATACGCAGTAACCGCCGAAAGAGCAGACTACGTAACCACTATAAGCTCGTCTATTCTTCATAAACCACGTTGATCAGGGGAAAGCGCGAACGCAGTCCCCCACTACCACAAATTATGCAGTCGAGTTTCCCACATTTGGGGAAATCGCAGGGGTCAGCACATCCGGAGTGCAATGGATAAGCCTCGCCCTGGGAAAACCACCTTCGTGATCATGGTATCTCCCCTGCCAGGTAAGTATGAGTTGATATCCACCCACCGCCCAGCACCCTCGAGCTCGCCCCACTCTGCACGCACGGTCACTTCCCTCGCACCACCTCCGCACACTCAGCTCCTGCTCGTCCCTCGGCCCGGCCTCGCCCACCCGGGGAACAACCTCAGGAACCTCCGCGTGTGCACACGCAGGACACCGAGGCCCGGGAGGAGCGGGACCAGCAGCCTCCGCGCGCCGCTCATCTACATACGCCACGCCCCCATACCGGTTGTGTGACCAACCAATCCCCAACCTAGACAAGTTGCCTTGAGGTTTCTGGGCCCGCAGCGAGAAGACGCGACCTGGAGGGGGAGCCCGGGAAAACAGGAGTTCTGGGCGGCCGGAACCCCGCATTTGAGAGTGAGGGTGTGAGTCGCGGCTCCGTTCTAGTCTCACCTTCCGATTTTGTTTTCACAGCCAGACCGAACTCATCCCCACTGGGCATGGTTATTATGAGGACCTTTCCCTCCCCCGACCCCCGTTAAATATTTAAGTAATAAGATTTCCGCAGTCAATTTAAAAGCGATCGCTTTATTCGTAGTGTCTTCCTGAGTTAGCATCTCCATCAACTACTTCAACACATATCTGCTTCAAGATACACACTAAACCAAGTGAAAGTTAGAGGGGAAAAAAGTCAAGAATCTAACCTTGAAGAAAGTAAACCAGGGCAAGGTACAAACTTCTTCCACTTTGCAAAGAATACAGTGCTTGAGTCAAGTATATAGTACTGGCAAATACAAAGTTTTAAATTTTATTTTGGCCGTTGCCCTGCGATTTGCAGGATCTAAGTTTCCCCACCAGCGACTGAGCCTCTGCTCCCTGCAGCGCAAGCACCATCCAAACCCTACCTGTCTTTCAAAATCCATCTGCAAGCAATGGGTGGCTCAGTTACTAGATAGAAAGATCCTTTAGGATTCCTTTCAGCCACGAGATGCTGCACCTATGGTTACTCCAACTGTATGATTGCTGTGATACCTTTTCAGATTCTCCCTCTGCTTGTGCTCTTTCTATGCTTTGAAATCTTGTAGGATAATGTACCACTCATATGCTATATATTTCTGTGGTTTTGTTTGTTTCTAGACTGTGCCTCTTGGCTTGTGGGATCTTAGTTTTCCAACCAGGGACTGAGCCCAGACCCACTGCCCTAAAAGGGAGGAGTCCTACTGGACTGCCAGGGAACTCCCTTCCTTGGTTTTCAACTATTGTTCCACCCAGCTTTCTTGGGAGGTACAATACTCTCCCGTGAGTAACAATGACATGAAAGAGACACCTGTTAGGAAACCCATTTTTCTTTTTCTGAGAATTGTGGCCCTGGTCAGGGCCACAATTACATCCATATTCATTCTGATCCACAAAGTTAAGTCATTACTTATTTACTCCCATAAATTTAAAACTAAGAATTGGAAATGCTAACGAGTTGGTTTTGATTCTAGGACTAGGACTTTGATTTTAGGACAGAACAAGTAAACTCAGGGGCTGAGCCTGTCGATTTTTGGTGGTTACATGTGCTAATGACAAGCAAGCAAAGGGAAGCAGGAGTATGTAGCAAACTGAAACAGAGAGGCTTTCCCTGACCCCCTTTGTCAAACACTGTAAGCCCTCACCCCAACCCCCGCTCTCCGTCGTGTCTTCTCTATCCCTTAACCCACGTTTCCCCCTTCTACTTCATGTTACTTGTTTGCTTACTTCTGTATCCCTCTTCCATTTCTCTATTGTTGCACAAAAATATCACCCCCACCCCCCAAAAAAAACACCCCCAAAGTTAAGAGCTTTGAAACAAAACCACTCATCTATTTTCATCCAAATCTGCAGTTTGGGAAGGGATTTCTCTCTTCCCCAATGTCTGGGGTCACAGTTTGGGGCTGAAACCTGAGTGTGTCCCTTTTCCATGTATGGCTCTTGGCTTGTGGGATCTTACTTCTCCAACCAGGAACAGATTGGAGACAAAACTTTGGTCTTCTGTTGAAGAAGATGATCGGTAGGCTGTGACCACCGGTCTTTGAGCTAGACTCAGGCAACCATTCCCCTGTCCTTGGAATGTACCCTCTGCTTACTACTCCCACAGTGGGAGCTATCCCAAGGAAAAAACCTTGAGGAAGTAAGGCGTTGTTGAGATCGTCTGAACAGCATACCTGACAACCCAGTTAAGGCCTTTTTATAACTTTTAAGATTTGGCAGGTAGGGGTAGAGAGCTACTCCTCTTTCAGCCACCCAAGACAATTTTAGTAAGTTCCTATGCTTCTTGGACCTGCCATCTACCAACTTACGGTGGCCTACCTCTATCTTAGAGAAAGCAATGGCACCCCACTCCAGTATTTTTGCCTGGAAAATCCCATGGATGGAGGAGCCTGGTGGGCTGCAGTCCATGGGGTCTCTAAGAGTTGGACACGACTGAGCGACTGCACTTTCACTTTTCACTTTCCTGCATTGGAGAAGGAAATGGCAACCCACTCCAGTGTTCTTGCCTGGAGAATCCCAGGGCCAGGGAAGCCTGGTGGGCTGCCGTCTATGGGGTCGCACAGAGTCGGACACGACTAAAGTCACGCAGCAGCACCTCTATCTTTACTCTCTCCTTAGGGAGGGAGAAGAGTCAGGTTCTAAAGCAGCAGCTTCCTCGCAACATGGCAGCCCCAGTGTTGTCAGCCTTCTTATTCACAGCTCAAGTCGGCCACACAAGGTTCTCAGAGACACAGAGGAAGATGCAAGGCTTCTGCTGACCTAGCCTCAGAATCCCCTGAAAATCACTTGGGCCTCATTCTATTGGTCAGCCTAGTTACTGGGATTCCAGGGGAAGGGTAGACTCTAAGTGGGCAGAGTAGCTGGGATATAAAATGTCTCATTTACTCTCTAAAAATTGTTTGGAATTCCCTGACGGTCCAGTTGCTAGGACTCTGTGCTTGCGCTGCAGGGAGCAGAGGCTCAGTCGCTGGTGGGGAAACTTAGATCCTGCAAATCGCAGGGCAACGGCCAAAATAAAATTTAAAACTTTGTATTTGCCAGTACTATATACTTGACTCAAGCACTGTATTCTTTGCAAAGTGGAAGAAGTTTGTACCTTGCCCTGGTTTACTTTCTTCAAGGTTAGATTCTTGACTTTTTTCCCCTCTAACTTTCACTTGGTTTAGTGTGTATCTTGAAGCAGATATGTGTTGAAGTAGTTGATGGAGATGCTAACTCAGGAAGACACTACGAATAAAGCGATCGCTTTTAAATTGACTGCGGAAATCTTATTACTTAAATATTTAACGGGGGTCGGGGGAGGGAAAGGTCCTCATAATAACCATGCCCAGTGGGGATGAGTTCGGTCTGGCTGTGAAAACAAAATCGGAAGGTGAGACTAGAACGGAGCCGCGACTCACACCCTCACTCTCAAATGCGGGGTTCCGGCCGCCCAGAACTCCTGTTTTCCCGGGCTCCCCCTCCAGGTCGCGTCTTCTCGCTGCGGGCCCAGAAACCTCAAGGCAACTTGTCTAGGTTGGGGATTGGTTGGTCACACAACCGGTATGGGGGCGTGGCGTATGTAGATGAGCGGCGCGCGGAGGCTGCTGGTCCCGCTCCTCCCGGGCCTCGGTGTCCTGCGTGTGCACACGCGGAGGTTCCTGAGGTTGTTCCCCGGGTGGGCGAGGCCGGGCCGAGGGACGAGCAGGAGCTGAGTGTGCGGAGGTGGTGCGAGGGAAGTGACCGTGCGTGCAGAGTGGGGCGAGCTCGAGGGTGCTGGGCGGTGGGTGGATATCAACTCATACTTACCTGGCAGGGGAGATACCATGATCACGAAGGTGGTTTTCCCAGGGCGAGGCTTATCCATTGCACTCCGGATGTGCTGACCCCTGCGATTTCCCCAAATGTGGGAAACTCGACTGCATAATTTGTGGTAGTGGGGGACTGCGTTCGCGCTTTCCCCTGATCAACGTGGTTTATGAAGAATAGACGAGCTTATAGTGGTTACGTAGTCTGCTCTTTCGGCGGTTACTGCGTATTTTTAATAAAGTTCCTATCACTTCGGCATTATGCAGTATGTTTCGTTACTTGTACTGATGATGCACAGAAAGTTGTACTTTGCGCTGCGCTGAGTGTGATGTGCTTAATCGTTCAAACCACGGAATCTTCTCAGTTGTATCTCCAGTTGTAACCCTTCTTATGAACGCTTGTCACTTTCCCCATTTGGGGAAAGGGTCTCTGTTAAGTTTACAACACTTTGAATAATAGGTGTTATACAGAAAGTAGTGAAGGTGGTGTGATCGATCACTCAACTCAGAGAAGGCAATGGCAACCCACCCCAGTCAGTGTTCTTGCCTGGAGAATCCAAGGGAGGAGGGAGACCTGGTGGGCTGCCGTCTATGGGGTCGCACACAGTCGGACACGCCTGAAGCGACTTAGCAGCAGCAGCAGTGATCACTCAACTGGAGCCAGAGATCCGGGAATGCGAAGTCAAGTGGGTGGGCCTTAGGACCTTCACTAGTGGAGTTGATGGGATTCCAGGTGAGCTATTTCATAATCCTAAAAGATGCTGTGAACGTGCTGAATGTGGAAAACTCAGCAGTGGCCACAGGACTGGAAGAGGTCAGTCTGCATTCCAACCCCAAAGGAAGGCAATGCCAAAGAATGCTCACACTACCGCACAAGTGCACTCATCTCACACGCTAGTAAAATAATGCTCAAAATTCTCCAAATCAGGCTTCAGCAGTACGTGAACCCTGAACTTCCAGCTCTTCAAGGTGGATTTAGAAAAGGCAGAGGAACCAGAGATCAGATTGCCGACATCCGTTGGGTCATCGGAAAAAGCAAGAGTTCCAGGGAAAACTTCTGCTTCATTGACTATGCCAAAGCCTTTGACTGTGTGGATCACAACGAACTCTGGAAAATTCTTAGAGATGGGAATATCAGACCACCTGACCTGCCTCTTGAGGTCAGCCATACGCAGGTCAGGAAGCAACAGTTAGACCTGGACATGGAACAACAGACTGGTTCCAAATCGGGAAAGGAAGAGAGAGGTATCAATGACCTCAGATATGCAGATGACACCACCCTTATGGCAGAAAGCGAAGAAGAACTAAAGAGCCTCTTGATGATAGTGAAAGAGGAGAGACAAAGTTCGCTTAGAACTAAACATTCAGAAAACTAAGATCGTGGCATCTGGTCCCATCACTTCAGGGCAAATAGATGGGGAAACAATGGAAACAGTGACAGGCTGTATTTTGGGGGGCTCCAAAGTCACTGCAGATGGTGACTGCAGCGATGAAATTGAAAGACGCTTGCTCCTTGGAAGAAAAGTTATGACCAACCAGACAGCATATTAAAAAGCAGAGACATTACTTTGCCAACAAAGGTCCCTCTAGTCAAAGCCATGGTTTTTCCAATAGTCATGTATGGATGTGAGAGTTGGACTATAAAGAAAGCTGAGCACTGAAGAATTTAACTGTGGCGTTGGGGGAGACTCTTGAGAGTCCCTTGGACTGCAAGGAGATCCAACCAGTCCATCCTAAAGAAGATCAGTCCTGAATATTCATTGGAAGGACTGATGCTGAAGCTGAAACTGCAATATTTTGGCCACCTGATGTGAACAACTGACTCATTGGAGAAGACCCTGATGCTGGGAACGACTGAAGGCGGGAGGAGAAGGGGACGACAGAGGATGAGATGGTTGGATGGCATCACCGACTCAATGGACACGGAGTTTGAGTAAACTCCGGGAGTTGGACAGGGAGATCTGGCGTGCTGCAGTCCATGGGGTCCCAAAGAGTCAGACACGACTGAGCGACTGAACCGAACTGAACTGAATAGGTGTTAGAGGTTATACTAAGCAGATCAGATGAAGACAAATATAATATCTGTAAAATCACTTACTGTTTCAGTCGTGCCTGACTCTGCGACCACATGGACTGCAGCATGCCAGGCTTACCTGTCCTTCACAGTCTCCCAGGGTTGCTCAAACTCATGTGCATTGAGTCGGTGATGCCATCCAACTAGCTCATCATCCTCTGTCACTGCTTTTCCTCCTGCCTTCAATCTTTCCCAGCATCAGGGTCTTTTCCAATGAGTCAGCTCTTCGCATCAGGTGGCCAAAGTATTGGAGTTTCAGCTTCAGCATCAGTCCCTCCAATGAACACCCAGGACTGATTTCCTTTAGGATGGACTGGCTGGACCTCCTTGCAGTCCAAGGGACTCTCTCAAGAGTTTTTTTTATATCACTTATATGTGGAATCTAAAAAAAAGGAAGTCAACTTACTTATAAAACAGAAACAATCACAAACAGAAAACAGGCATCAAGGGGGAGTAGGGAGAAGAGGGGGAGGCAAAAGACAGGGATAAACTAGTAGTATGGGATTAACAGTTATAGAACACTATAAAAAATAAATAAGATTTTACTACATGGCACATTGAACTATATTCAGTATCTTATAATAACTTATAATGGCAAGGAATCTCAACTGTATACCTGGAATTAACACAAGATTGTAAATCAACTAGTTTAATATATAAAAAATGTAAAAAAGAATGTGGAGGGAATTTCCTGGCAGTGCAGTGTTTAGGACTCCAGGATTTCACTGATGGGGCAAGACATCAATCCCCAGTCAAAGAACTAAGATCTTGAAAGCTGTGCAGCCCGAAAACAAAAACAGCAGATTTTTTTACATGTACAAAAGAACCCCCAAAGCAAGATAAATACCCCCAAAAGTGGCTAAGTGCTTCCTTTTATTGGCCCTGGTTCCTTTTGCTGGAGAATGACATTTAGAGACTAAAATCTGGTTCCTCTTGTTGATGAATACTGGTGTGTCACTGGTATTAAGTCCTGTACCTATTTTACTCAATGGATTATGTTCCATTATTATCATTACCTTGATTTGGCAGTGGGACTCCTTTCAAACTGGCTCCTGTGTGCTTGATATGCCCCCAAATCAGTCACTGTACATTTCTTCACTTTTCCAGGTTTGCATGTTCCACTACTAAGAGCCTCACCTTCCGTGGAAGCTGATGTACCCCTTCACCCTCCTGCCCACCATGACTTCGGGTTGCAGCGAGGCTTCCTGTGGAGTGATGGAGAAGGCTATCAAAAGCAGTCAGCACACCCAGGCTTAAACAGGCCTGTAGATATCCAGCCTTGGCTGCTCTCCTTCGCCCACCTACCCCAATTCCTGGGCATAAGGGGCTCCTTCCTGGAAGAGGTCAAGGTTCTGTGGACTTCCTGGAGAGGGGGCTGGAGTCCAGAGGGAGGGGCAGAGGGCACGGGTGTCCAGGTTGGACTCTACAAACATTTCAGATCCCACTGGTGTGTGTCCACCACCCAAGATCGCTAGCCCACCCAGCAAAAGTCCTCCAGAGGCACAGCAAGCCACAGTGAAGTGGCCTTCCCTCAGCCCAGTGTGTTGCCACTCCCTGACCAGGCAGCGGGCACCTCTGCCCCTTTGAGGTTGGGGGACAGTGCCTCAGAGCATCCCTGCTAGTTTCTGTGACACCCGGACCAGAATAGTTGGCCATGCTGGTAACCAAAATCCACCCCCCTTCCCACTTCCCCAAACCCAGGTCCCCATGGATTCTACACCTCCACATCCCTTCAGGAATAGATCCAACAAAAGCCTAAGGTTCTTTCTTTTGGCCCCATCTGCTGGTCTTTACAGATGGTATCATTCGAGGCTGGGGTCTCTGCATTCGCAGAGCAATGGACCCTTCTGGAAGGGCACCGGTCAGACTGCAGTGGCACAACCCTCTAGGCCCAGGGAGACTCCAAAGACTCCAGGTCAGAGCATGTTAGTTAGCAGTGGGACAATGAGAAGGGCTGAGATGAGAAGTGCTGGGTGACCACAGGAGTTTGCCAGGAGAGGAAGACAAAGCAGAAACACAGTCTCCAGTTTGAGAGGCAGTTCAGTTCAGTTCAGGCACTGTCATGTCTGACTCTTTGCGACCCCATGGACTGCAGCACGCCAGGCTTCCCTTGTCTGTCACCAACTCCCGCAGACTACTCAAACTCATGTCCATTGAGCCAGTGATGCCATCCAACCGTCTCATCCTCTGTCTTCCCCTTCTCCTCGCGCCTTCAATCAGAACCAGAACCAAAATATGGCTTGTGGCCTCAAGGGTCAGGGACAGCAGCCCCGGGCCCCTGAGGTTTCAGAGAGCCTCGCTGCCTTCGGTGTTCTGCCGAGAGTCCTCTGAGATGGGCTCCAACTGTAAGCAGTCTCGAGTTTCCCTCCCATAGGAAGGGAGAAAGTACCACTCCCTGCTGTTCTCTGTACCCACACCCAAACCAGTCTGTCCCCAAAATAAAGCTGCTCCTTCTTGGTAACAGTCCAGCCCAGTTCCTTCTGGGTGCTCTCTCCACTTCATCCTCTTCTTTCTTCCAATTTAGCCTTAAGGACCCAGCACTAAAGTTAGCCACCTGGTCAGAACCCACAGGCTAGTGGTCTGTGCAACTAGGTGAATTTATGTGCCCCTCATGCTAACATCTCCCCACATGCCCCCCATCCCACCCTCCACCCTTCTCCCTGCCATCAGCTCCCCTTGCTCCCGACTCAGGGCTCTCTGAGCTCTTGTCTGTACTTCTGCTGTCATCTCTACTTTGGCCGCCTGATGCGAAGAGCTGACTCATTGGAAAAGACCCTGATGCTGGGAAAGACTGAGGGCAGGAGGAGAAGGGGACGACAGAGATGAGATGGTTGGATGGCATCATCGACTTGATGGACATGAGTTTGGGTGGACTCCGGGAGTTGGTGATGGACAGGGAGGCCTGGCGTGCTGCGGTTCATGGGGTCTCAAAGAGTCGGACACGACTGAGCGACTGAACTGAACTGATTTCTCCTCCATCAAATGTAGCAGAATGGTGGGGGCGCTTTTCCCACCCTTCTACAGAGTGGGAGCAATCCTTGTTCTTTCCACAGGAACTTGAACCTTCCAGCGGCTACAGGGATAGGTGCAACGGCCTATGAAAGCTGAGGCTTCCCCGGGGGGCACTTCCGGTCCTCAGACGGACAGGACACCTGAATTAGCCGCGGAATTTCTCATCAGCACTGTCAGGCCCACTGAGAGCCCTGCTGACTTTTGCTCCTGCGGGTGCCTACCCTAGTAGGACTAGGGTAGGCAGTGGTTCGGAAGATCTTGGGGTGGCAGCTCTGCCCCGAGAGATGGCTGGGAAAGTTTTCTGTCGCCCCAAGTCCGCACCTGCAGAGACTATATGAAAGGAACAGAGAAAGAGGGGGGGGGGGGTTGGGAGGTTCAAAGACTGTGACTGGGAGAAACAGAGAATGTGACCTTCCTTTGAGGGGAAGAGCTGGAGGCTGAGCCGGCATTGAGGGGTTTTCAGAAAGGGTGCCCTGCTGTCCCTGACTCTGTGATGGCCTGGGTGCTTGTTGGCCGCGCTCCAGGGCTTTTGGAGCGCAGCTGCTGTTTGCTGGGCCTGGGCGCATTGAGCGGGGGCGGGGGCGGGGGTGGGAAAGCGAATAAAAGCGGAGAGGGCGCGGCCGGCGGCAGACCGCGCTGTGGGCCTGCGTGCGGCCTATGGGCAGCAGACGGCGCAGGCGAGTCCCCAGGCCACGGCCAACGCGGGCCTGTGCGGGTGTCCCTGAAAGGCTTTCCCGCCTCTGGCCAAGAAGGAAGGTCGCTGCGCTGCCGCAGGGTGTCGGGCGGGGCAGAGGCGCCGGGGGCGGGGTGCCTTTCACTGGGGAGCAAAAGCAACCAGCACCTCCTTCGAGCCGGAATCGAACCAGCGACCTAAGGATGACCACAGGTGTCGGATCTACAGTCCTCCGCTCTACCAGCTGAGCTATCGAAGGGTGCGCGCCACCAAGCGGCCGGGGACCTTACTTTTTCCGGAAACGATGCACAACCACACTGGGACTCTGGTCGGAAGCCCTTTTGAAGAAATCGGTGGGCGCGCTGCCAGAGTCCGGGTGCGGGTGAGAGGACCAGACAGTCCTGCGGGGTGGCTGCGGCCCGGCCTTTGTGTCGCCCGGCATCGGGGCAGCGAGTTTCAAGATGCCTCGTTTTCTCTCCCCCGTCCCTCTTTCTACAAGTGGGGACCGCGGCCTGAAAGTGAGGAAGAGGGCTAGGGGAGAGGCGTTGGGAAATGGATGGGTGCGTGGGGTGCGGGAGGCCGGGCCGAGGAGAGGGGCACCGCGGAGCCGGCTGCCAACCGCCTAGCCAGCCACCTGGTGCTCTTTAAGTGCCGTCAGTTCAAACTACTCTTTTGGTCAAAATGGTATTATTTGCTGTGCCGCCCTTCAAAGCCAGTATCATCTTGCCTGCATTCTGCAGGTCTCCTATGGATCTCCCTGCTTTCGCTCTGTCACCTTTACAGCCAGAGTGATTTTCTCTCCTTTGCTAGGGGAGTGTGGAAGAGGGGTGGGGGTGGGATGTGGAGGGTTTAGATGAAGCTGCTTCTCTTCTGGAAACTTCTGGTTCACTCAGACTTGAACCCTTACACAGGTCTACACGACCCTCAGTTCTTGTCTCCACCCAGTCACCTCTCTCAGTTTCGGTACCATTCATAAATTTTGTTCTGTATTCAGGACCTTCATGCTCTTCTCCACACACTGGTCTAGCTGACCTTTTGCTAGGGATGCTCTTCCCAGAAGCCCTATGCCCAGCCCCCTCCTCCCTCCAGTCTGCTCACATTGTCACCTTCTCCAGGGAGCCTCCCCTGACTACCGAAATCAACACAGCAACCTGCCTCCTTATAGCAGTTCCCCATCTCCTTTCCTTCCTCGATTTTTTTTATTTACTTTTTTTGTAGCTCTTAACAACTAAGGTACTAATTAATTTGCCTACGGTGTCTATTGTCAGTTTTCTCCCACCTCCACACCCCTTTCTCTAACTAAAATATGATATATAAAACATTTTGCCTTACACCTGAAACTAACACAACGTTGTAAACAACTATGCTGCTGCTGCTGCTAAGTCGCTTCAGTCGTGTCCGACTCCGTGCGACCCCATAGACGGCAGCCCACCAGGCTCCCCCGTCCCTGGGATTCTCCAGGCAAGAACACCGGAGTGGGTTGCCATTTCCTTCTCCGATGCATGAAAGCGAAAAGTGAAAGTGAAGTCGCTCAGTCGTGTCCGACTCTTAGCGACCCCATCGACTGCAGCCTACCAGGCTCCTCGGTCCATGGGATTTTCCAGGCAAGAGTACTGGAGTGGGGTGCCATTGCCTTCTCCGAAACAACTATATTTCAATTTAAAAAGTTATGAAAAAAAATTCCTGAGAAAGTCTGACACCTTACACAGGCCCCTGTCATCCCTTTTTCTTTCTTTCTCTTTTGTCTGCGCTATGCTGCATTTTAGTTCCCTGGCCAGGGTAACCCGTGCCCCGCCCCCCGCATTGGGCGCTCAGAGTCTTAACCACTGAAGCGCCAGAAAGGTCGCTTGACTGCCCTTTGTTAAAGCATTCATTTAAAAGGGCTTGCAATTGTGAAGATGGTTCTCTTACAGCCCAGAGCGTCTGTCAAAGACTGGGAGCCATTCCTTTGAAGTGTAAGCAAGAAGGATAGGGCCTCTGTCTCCCACTTTCTGTGCGAGGACCATCCTAACTTCAGTAACTGCCCGCTGACAAACACGGCTGGCCTGCCTCTCTACTGACCAGCTCTGGTTTTCCACTGCTGCCTCTTCTGAGGCCCCTCCTTCTCATCCTCCCTTTAAAACGCTCCGATCCCCTCGCCCATTTCGGAATGGAGCTCGGTCAGCTCTTTCCCCTGCTGTCAGTATTCACTGAATAAAGTTTGCTTTCAACACTTTCTCTACGGTCTGCTGTGTTTCTCTTTGACCGAGTCAGATCGGAAAGGACCAAAGGACACCTGGGGGGCCGCTCAGTGTCTGCCCGTTGGGGCAACAGGCGGGGGTGGTGGGGGGTGGGATGCGGGGGCAAGGCCCAAGGGCAAGGGCTCCTGACCCCGAGCACCGCGCTCCGGGAGCCCCCGCCTGATGCGGTGGAGGCGACCGCTCGCGCTCTCACCTGATTTTCTCTCTGCAATAGGACCCCGGGCTTTCCTTCTAGCATCACTAGGATAGGCTATTTATCCCGAAGCACTTTCGTCACTTTTACTTAAAAAGACACCGTGAAGAAACATTACCACGCTTTCCTATTAAGGCGGCTTTATGGCTTAACGTCAACCGGCAAATAGTTCTATTCCTGAAATTTCCATGACTAGATGAGTTCAGAGAGGGGAGGGCAAAAATGGGCTGATATTTTGCTGAAAGGAAAGTGAGACCAGACCCCAGCCCCGACCCACCCCCTCAACTGCGGGGCACCGTGAGCTGACGTCTTCCCACGTACCCCCCCCCCCCGCCTGGACGCCACTCGCCCACGCACTCCCCTCACGAGACACCTGCGAGTCTCGGGTGGGTTAATAGGTCCCACGCCCCCGCCTGGAAGACCATGACATCCGGGCATCCCAGCAGGGGGCGTGGTTATGTAGATGAGCGGCGCGCGGAGGCTGCTGGTCCCGCTCCTCCCGGGCCTCGGTGTCCTGCGTGTGCACACGCGGAGGTTCCTGAGGTTGTTCCCCGGGTGGGCGAGGCCGGGCCGGGGACGAGCAGGAGCTGAGTGTGCGGAGGTGGTGCGAGGGAAGTGACCGTGCGTGCAGAGTGGGGCGAGCTCGAGGGTGGTGGGCGGTGGGTGGGCATGAACTCATACTTACCTGGCAGGGGAAATACCATGATCTCGAAGGTGGTTTTTCTAGAGCAAGACTTATTTATCGCACTCCGGATGTGTTGATCCCTGCTATTTCTCCCAATGCGGGAAACTCGACTGCGCAATTTGTGGTAATGGGGGACTGCGTTCGCGCTTTCTCCTGATACTATAAGTGTTGTAAATAATAGGCTTAAACGTTTTCAGGTTTTCTTACAGTTTGTGACATTACAATTTTTTTCAAATAATGGGTAATATAAAAATTAGTTTTTACCAATTTCCTTTTAAGACGTTTATTCCTTACAAATTTGTGAGTGATCTCGGCATTATATTCAGAAACAGATTATTTTGCCAGCAAAGGTCTGTGTAGTTAAGGTTTGTTTTGTAGTAGTCATGCTCGGATGTGAGAGTTGGACTGTGGAAAAAAGCTGCGCGCCGGAGAGTTAATGCATTTTAAACTGTAGTGTGGGGACTCTTGAAAGCCCCTTGGACGGCAAGATCAGCCATGGGTGTTCTTGAAAAGAATGATGCTAAAGCTGAAATTCCAGTATTTTGGCTACCTCATGGGAAAAGTTAACTCACTGGAAAAAATCATAATGCTGGGAGGGGTCGGCGGCGGGATGCTGGGCGGGGACGACAGAGAATGGGGCGGCGGGATGCTGGGCGGGGACGACAGAGAATGGGGCGGCGGGATGCTGGGCGGGGACGACAGAGAATGGGGCGGCGGGATGTTGGGCGGGGACGACAGAGAATGGGATGGCTGGATGGCATCACCGACGCGACAGACTGGCTTTGACTGAACTCCGGGAGTTGGTGATGGACAGGGAGGCCTGGCGTGCTGCGATTCATGGGGTCGCAGAGAGTCGGACACGACTGAGCGACTGAACTGAACTGTTCTCAGGATTGTGATAAACATAAAATTAATACTTGTGAACTATTTTTTAATTTCTGTTAAACAGATTTTAAGGCAGTGAGAGATTTTGCGAAGTAAAATGTTTTACTTGTTCACTTGAACAAGTGATAGAGCATATCTGAGTTTTTGACTATTTCAGATGTTCTTTTAAGTCTGCAGTGTTTGAGCTATTTGAGACTTGGTGTGTCGTGTCTATTACTATGAACATGTCAGGTGTTTTGTCCCTTAACACATTGAGCATAGTTTGAGCAAACTCGTTTTTGTTCATTGAATCGATAATGCTATGTAACTATCTCATTCTTCAGTTGCCTCCTCCTCTTGCTCTCAATCTTTCCCGGCATCAGGTTCTTTCCCAATGCATCAGGTTTTTTGCATCAGGTGGACCAAGTTGAAGCTTCAACTTCAGCATCAGTCTTTCCAGTGAGTATTCTGAATTGACTTTCTTTTTTTCAGGTTGACTAGTTTGATCTCCTTGCAGTCCAAGGGACTCTCAAGAGTTTTCTCCATCACCACAGTTTGAAAGCATCAGTTCTTTGGTGCTTGATGTTTCTTATCGTTCAGTTCCCACATCTATAAATGACTAGTGGGGAAAAACAAAAACATAGCTTTGACTATACAGACCTTTGTCAACAAAGTGATGTCTCTGCTTCTTAATACGCTGTCTAGGTTTGTCATAGTTTTCCTTCCAAGGAGCAAATGTTTTAATTTTGTGGCTTCAGACACCCTCTCCAGCGACTTGGGAGCCCAAGAAAATAAAATCTGTCACTGTTACCACTTTTCCCGATCTATTTGCCATGAAGTGATGGGACTGGATGCCATGTGATCTTAGTTTTTTTGAATGTTGGGTTTTATTTAAGTCAGCTTTTAGAGTTAACCTCATATTTAAGTCAAGTACTTACATTGACTGGAACAAATATATATTTTAAAATGTATATATAACAGTCATTTTGCTGTACAGTAGACTAACACAACATTGTACTCAATTAAAATTGTTTTCATGTCAAATTTAGCGCTTGAGGACATGGATTCAAGTTAGATTTATTTTGATATTATAAAAAGTGCTCTGCCAATAATCACCAATGACAGCTGTTCAACTTCAATACAAACCATTTCTGAGAGTGCAAAGTGGCATTGACTGGAAACATGTATCTGTAGGAAAGAATCATTACCTTTTCAGTACAGCTCAGTTCCAATGTCAGTTATTCCAGAAAATTTAAGTGTCAAGTTCTTGTGTAAATCACCCTTTGGTTTTCCTAAGGTATTTAACTGGCTTCACATGGGAAATATGAATCCAACTGATTTTCTCTTTCACTTTGATAGCAAATAAGCAACCCAAGGTCAGGGTTTGAGCCTTCAAAAAGTGTGGCAGCTGCTGCTGCAGCTGAAAAGCACACAAGTAGGCACTTCCAGGACACTGAAACCAAGAACTGAGAACCATACTATTAGGTTTATAGCCTAATCCCAACTTTTGACTTAAAATTCCATTAACACAACTTTGTTTTCATAACAAAATAAGTGAAAAGTTTTCTTTCTAAAAATTGGAATACCCAAAGTTGGGGGGAAATAGCTGATTTTTCTTCAAAATCTTTTTTCTAGGGACCAAACCAGTAGATAACTGACTCGATGGATGTGAGTCTGCGTGAACTCCAGGAGTTGGTGATAGACAGGGAGGCCTGGCGTGCTGCAATTCATGGGGTTGCAGAGAGTCAGACATGACTGAGCAACTGAATCTGATCTGGGGAATTCCCACGAAGTGCTTTGTCAGAAGTTTTGCCTCTGGAAAAGCTGAAACCTACCATCTAAGTACCTGACTAGTGCTGGTGGTGGTTTAGTCGCTCAGTTGTTTCCAACCCTTTGTGATTCTATGGACTGTAGCCCGCCAGGCTCCTCTGCCCATGGGATTTCCCAGGCAAGAATACTGGAGTGGGTTGCCATTTCCTTCTCCAGGGGATCTACCTGACCCAGGGATTGAACCCAGGTCTCCTGCATAGCAGGCAGATTCTTTACCGCTAAGCCACCAGGGAAGTCCCTACCTGACTAGTGCTTGTACCTGACCCCAAACTCTTTTCTTTTTTGTACTAGATGCTTCACTGAAAAATTAGGTGACTCCTAGCTTGTAACACTTTGCAGCCTTCGATTGACAACATACCCTAAATATTTTATTTATTTATTTTTTTGCCATTTTATTTTTATTTTATTTTTTAACTTTACAATATTGTATTGGTTTTGCCATATATCAAAATGAATCCGCAATATTTTACTTCTGTTTCACAATCCTACAATTTGTCTAGTGAGGCCTTGTTTCTCTGTGAAGCAAGGAGCTGGAACAAAGCTGAGGTGTTGGTTTTCCAGTGTCCTTTAGGAGACTGTTAGAAAATCATCTACAATTACAGACCCTTCTGCTGGGACATAGTTCTGTAAGTTTTCCCATAAATTTCTGTTTTTTTCCTACAGAAAATAGAAGAGTCCTGAAACCCTTGAGGAATCCTTTGCCATCAATATAGGACTCTGTGTTTGAAAACAAAGACTCTGCCATTAGCGGGACAGAAAAATAACCAGAACTCAGATCAACTACACAGATAAACCTCGCAGACGATGGTACTGAAGTCAGGATAACTTCAGGGTTAAAATTGCCAGGAAAATCCCATGGATGGAGGAGTCTGGTAGGCTGCAGTCCATGGGGTCTCGAAGAGTTGGATACAACTGAGCGACTTCACTTTCACTTTTCACTTTCATGCATTGGAGAAGGAAATGGCAACCCACTCCAGTGTTCTTGCCTGGAGAATCCCAGGGACGGCAGAGCCTGGTGGGCTGCCGTCTATGGGGTCGCGCAGAGTCGGACACGACTGAAGCGACTTAGCAGCAGCAGAAGCTTACAGGCCTTAACATTAATGGAATAATAAATTAATTTTTCTGAGATCTTGTATAAATCTACATATTAGTCAATTATCAAATTTGTTACTTCTTTACAAGGTGAGCGCTGTTTTAAAATTCTCATTTTTCTAATTTTTTAAAAACTGGTTTATTCCTTCTAATTGAATTCTTTTTTAAAACTTAGTTGTTTTTGGCTGTGTTGGGTCTGAGTTGCTGTGTGGGTTTCTCATTGTGGTGGCTTCTCTCGTTTTGGAGCACAGGCTCTAGCACGCGGGCTTCAGTAGTTGCAGCTCATGGACTCAGTAGTTGTGGCTCATGGGCTCTAGAGCACAGGCTCAGTAGTGGCGCACGGGCTTAGTTGCTCCACAGCATGTAGTTTCTTCCCTGACCAGGGATGGAACCTGTGTCTCCTGCACTGGCAGGCAGATCCTCTACCACGGAGCCACCAGGGAAGCCCCCTTTTAATTGAATTCTTGACAAAGGATATTGTTTTATACCTGACCATAGCTTATCCTTTTGGTAAATTATTGATTCTGATGGAACTGAATGTATAAACAGGACAAAAAAATTTAAGCATAACATAGTCCCTGCCCATATTGGGCCCTCCCTAGTGTGTGATGTGTATTATACATTAACCAGATCTCCTTAGAGGTGGAAATGCCTGCTGGGCCATAAAGATCATTTTTTTTCTCCCTTTCTTCTGACAACAGCGATGTAACTTCTCAGAAGACTGGCATTCTTTCCCAGCTGTGTCAAAGGGTATGGTGGCTTGCTGCCTGATTTGTACATGCTTACCTGAACTATGCATCTTTGGTGAACTTTATGTAAAATGTCAGTATGTTATTTTGATGTATGATTCTTTGTTCTGAAAAATATATGTGACTGTGCCTTGGATTTCTTTCTCAGAGCTTATCCTGGGTTATAATCCTCAGTTTGACTAGAATAAAATTCTCTTTTTTCTCCTTAATTTGATTGTTAAGTTTTGTTAATTGTTCTCTATCTCAAACTAAAAAAGTGTCGTCATTTGCTAAGGCCCAGCCCCATACATGGATTTGTCTGTTTGGAGGGCTTTTCCAGTGAAGTGTGAGATAGTCACTCTTGGCCATCCATCTCTTCTTTCAGGAGGTACATAGTTACCAAATTAGGGGTCTTTTTCTCCAAGGAGCTCCACTAACATGGCATCTATAGCATAGGACATGATAGCTTTTAATATGTACAGCAGGTCTCCCCTGTACTTTAAAAGGAGAAAAAAATAATACGTGTTTCTCAAGTCAGAGAACTTGTTCTATATGAGAACCATGGAGGAAAAGGAACAAGTAGAAAGGTGGCCCAAAAAACCGGGTTTCTACTATGCTATCACCAGATGGAGAGTAAAACACTTCCAAGAAATTGAAGAGTAGTTCAGTTCAGTTCAGTCGCTCAGTCATGTCCGACTCTGTGACCCCATAAATTGCAGCACGCCAGGCCTCCCTGTCCATCACCAACTCCCAGAGTTCACTCAAACTCATGTCCATCGAGTTGGTGATGCCATCCAGCCATCTCATCCTCTGTTGTCCCTTCTCCTCCTGCCCCCAATCCCTCCCAGCATCAGAGTCTTTTCCAATGAGTCAACTCTTCACATGAGGTGGCCAAAGTACTGGAGTTTCAGCTTTAGCATCATTCCTTCCAAAGAAATCCCAGGGCTGATCTCCTTCAGAAGAGACTGGTTGGATCTCCTTGCAGTCCAAGGGACTCTCAAGAGTCTTCTCCAACACCACAGTTCAAAAGCATCCATTCTTCTGTGCTTAGCTTTCTTCACAGTCCAACTCTCACATCCATACATGACCACTGGAAAAACCACAGCCTTGACTAGACAGACCTTTGCTGGCAAAGGAATGTCTCTGCTTTTGAATATGCTATCTAGGTTGGTCATAACTTTCTTTCCAAGGAGTAAGCGTCTTTTAATTTCATGGCTGCAGTCACCATCTGCAGTGATTTTGGAGCCAAAAAAAATAAAGTCTGTTTCCACTATTTCCCCATCTATTTCTCATGAAGTGATGGGACCAGGTGCCATGATCTTCGGAGAAGGCAATGGCACCCCAATCCAGTACTCTTGCCTGGAAAATCCCATGGATGGAGGAGCCTGGTGGGCTGCAGTCCATGGGGGGTCCCTAAGAGTCGGACATGACTGACCAACTTCACTTTCACTTTTCACTTTCCTGCAGAAGGAAATGGCAACCCACTCCAGTGTTCTTGCCTGGAGAATCCCAGGGACGGGGGAGCCTGGTGGGAGGCCGCCTATGGGGTCGCACAGAGTTGGACATGACTGAAGGGACTTAGCAGCAGCAGCAGCAGCAGCCATTATCTTAGTTTTCTGAATGTTGAGCTTTAAGCCAACTTTTTCACTCTCCTCTTTCACTTTCATCAAGAGGCTTTTGAGTTCCTCTTCACTTTCTGCCATAAGGGTGGTGTCATCTGCATATCTGCTGCTACTGCCGCTAAGTCACTTCAGTAGTGTCCAACTCTGTGTGACCCCATAGACGGCAGCCCACCAGGCTTCCCCGTTCCTGGGATTCTCCAGGCAAGAACACTGGAGTGGGTTGCCATTTCCTTCTCCAATGTATGAAAGTGAAAGTGAAGTCGCTCAGTCGTGTCCGACTCTGGAGACCCCATGGACTGCAGCCCACCAGGCTCCTCCGTCCATGGGATTTTCCAGGCAAGAGTACTGGAGTGGGGTGCCATTGCCTTCTCCTCTGCATATCTGAGGTTATTGATATTTCTCCCGTCAATCTTGATTCCAACTTGTGCTTCTTCCAGCCCAGCATTTCTCATGATGTACTCTGCATAGAAGTTAAATAAGCAGGGTGACAATATGCAGCCTTGACGTACTCCTTTTCCTATTTGGAACCAGTCTGTTGTTCCATGTCCAGTTCTAACTGTTGCTTCCTGACCTGCATATAAGTTTCTCAAGAGGCAGGTCAGGTGGTCTGGTATTCCCATCACTTTCAGAATTTTCCAGTTTATTGTGATCCACACAGTCAAAGGCTTTCACATAGTCAATAAAGCAGAAGTAGATGTTTTTCTGGAACTCTCTTCCTTGTTCCATGATCCAGCAGATGTTGGCAATCTGATCTCTGGTTCCTCTGCCTTTTCTAAAACCAGCTTGAACATCTGGAAGTTCATGGTTCACATATTGCTGAAGCCTGGCTTGGAGAATTTTGAGCATTACTTTACCAGAGTGTGAAATGAGTGCAATTGTGCAGTAGTTTGAGCATTCTTTGGCATTGCCTTTCTTTGGGATTGGAATGAAAACTGCCCTTTTCCAGTCCTGTGGCCACTGCTGAGTTTTCCAAATTTGCTGGCAAATTGAGTGCAGCACTTTCACAGCATCATCTTTCAGGATTTGGAATAGCTCAACTGGAATTCCATCACCTCCACTAGCTTTGTTCGTAGTGATGATTTCTAAGGCCCACTTGACTTCACATTCCAGGATGTCTGGCTCTAGGTCAGTGATCACACCATCGTGATTATCTGGGTCGTGAAGATCTTTTTTGTACAGTTCTTCTGTGTATTCTTGCCACCTCTTCTTAATATCTTCTGCTTCTGTTAGGTCCGTACCATTTCTGTCCTTTATCGAGCCCATCTTTGCAGGAAATGTTCCCTTGGTATCTCTAATTTTCTTGAAGAGATCTCTAGTGTTTCCCATTCTATTGTTTTCCTCTATTTCTTTGCATTGATCGCTAAGGAAGCGATCAATCTTATCTCTCCTTGCTATTCTTTGGAACTCTGCATTCAGATGCTTATATCTTTCCTTTTCTCCTTTGCTTTTCGCTTCTCTTCTTTTCACAGCTATTTGTAAGGCCTCCCCAGACAGCCATTTTGCTTTTTTGCATTTCTTTTCCATGGGGATGGTCTTGATCCCTGTCTCCTGTACAGTGTCATGAACCTCCATCCATAGTTCATCAAGCACTCTATCAGATCTAGGCCCTTAAACCTATTTCTCACTTCCACTGTATAATCATAACGGATTTGATTTAGACCTGAATGGTCTAGTGGTTTTCCCTATTTTCTTCAATTTAAGTCTGAATTTGGCAATAAAGAGTTCATGATCTGAGCCACAGACTGAGTGACTATATATATAGATAGATAGATAGATAGATAGATATGCATGAGGTCGCTCAGTCATTTCTGACTCTTTGTGACCCCATGGACTGTAGCCTACCAGGCTCCTCCATCCATGGGATTTTCCAGGCAAGAGAACTGGAGTGGGTTGCCATTTCCTTCTCCAGGGGATCTTCCTGACCCAGGGATCAAACGCAGGTCTCCCTCATTACAGGCAGACGCTTTACCATCTGAGCCACCAGGGAAGCCCTGATGAGAGTAATGAAAAGTGAAAGTGAAGTCACTCAGTCGTGTCCGACTCTTTGCGACCCCATGGACTCTAGCCTACCAGGCTCCTCGGTCCATGGGATTTTCCAAGCATGAATACTGGAGTGGGTTGCCATTTCCTTCTCCAGCAGATCTTTCCAACGTAGGGATCGAACCCGGGTCTCTCGCATTGTAGGCAGATGCTTTACTATCTGAGCTACCAGGGAAGCTGGCATATATATATATATATATATATATATATATATATATATACACACACACACACACACACACACACACACACACACAGACATATTTCTTTTACCTTCAATGCTAATAGTGATCCTGAGAATTTTAGAACCTATGTTACCCATGCTTACTTAATATGTTGATATTGAAGCGGGTGGTTCCTCCAGCTAGAATTTGAAAAGAGCAGAGGGCTGAAAAAGGGCTTTTTTTTTTTTTTTTTGCCACACCACATGGCATGCAGAAGTTTCCCTAACAGGGATCAAACCCATGCCCCCTGCACTGGAAGCATGGAGTCTTAACCACTGGACCACCAGGGAAGTCCTAAAAGGGAGACTTTTAAATTAAAATAACTCAGGGTCTTTTCTTACCTGACTGTTGTGAGACCACAAGACGTTTACCCGATTCAGTCAAGTCAAGAACCACCAAACCAACACTTGTCCTCGATGCCAGACCATTGAGAATACCATCTCCTGTCAAACCAGGGAATCCTCTCCACGAAAGTAGAAAGAAAATATTTTTACTGAAAAACTACTAAACCACATTGTAATGTACATCACAAGAAATGCACCAAATAGACTGCAAAGACAGGATATCATTCAGTTGGGCCGCCGTAATAAAACATCATGGACTGCCAGGGAGGTTTGAATAATACGAACATTTCCCAGTTTGAGGAGCTGTAAATCCAAGACCAAGATATTGGCAGCTTTGCTTTCTCATGAGGCCTCTTCTTGGCTTGCAGCTGTCCCTCACATCTCCAATTAAGGACATCAGTCATATTGAATTAAGAGATCCACCTTTATGACCTCATTTTAATCTTAATTTACCTCCTTAAAGGCCCTGTCTCCAAATACAGTCACGTGAGGGCCAGGGCCTCAATATATGAATCTTGGGGCAGGGGGAATGACACAATTCACCCCATAACAATAAGAATGTTGCCTGTTATACAGGCAGGCAGATACAACTCATTACATATACGTCTTCAAGAACTTGTCCTCAATAGGAGGACTTGACAGCACCATTTGCTACACAGTTCATTCTAAATTCAACTGGTAATTGGAGTGGCCATCCGTGTGCCTTTATCCAAAAGGAAATAAAACTCGTATCTCCATGGCAAGCAGGTCATTACAACATGGAGCCAGCCACTTTAGCTAAACTCCCTGAGGTAGAGGGAGATGGAGCATTTCCTTCATGTTCACACTTCAAAAAGATGGCTTCAAAGGCCCAAAACAAACATTCTTAGGTTGCAACACTGACAAAAGATTTGTTTAGCTGTTAAAAACACTATGTATCTATGTATCTCAAAAGGAGAGAACATGTATTTGCACGTTTTTTAAGAAACGGGGAGGACTTCCCTATTGGTCCAGGGGCTAAGATTCCACACTCCCAATTCAGGGCTCTGGGTTCCATCCTACTTAGGGAACTAGATCCCACACGCTGCAACAAGGAGCCCGCAAGCCAAAACTAAGTCTGGCACAGACCAAAACAGAAACAAAAGAATAAACAGTTTGAGAAAGAGAGGAGTAAGTATCTTTCCCTTTTTTGCACAGGGGAATTTTTTTTTCTGATTTAGTATTCATCTTCCATTACACGTTACATGTCCCAGTGCCTATGGGGCCGGAGAGCCTGGGCCAGAACTGACTTGGATGATGAAGTGAGTGAAAGTCTCTCAGTCGTGTCCGACTCTTTGCAACCCTGTGGACTATGCAGTCCATGGAAGTCTCCAGGCCAGAATACTGGAGTGGATAGCCTTTCACTTCTCCAGGGGATCTTCCCAAGCCAGGGATCAAACCCAGGTTTCCCACATTGCGGGCAGATTCTTTATCAACTGAGCTATCAGGGAAGCCTGCCTGATAGCTTTATCTTTATCAACTGAGCTATCAGGATGGGGAAGGGCAACATTATCACTAGAGGAAAGGTGCACATCAGGATTGTGATTCCAAGTCTTACAGTGGCAGTCTCCTTTTTTTTCCTGGGCAGTCAGGAGACTCTATACAGCACTTATGAAAAACCTTAGCAAATGGCCAGGGTTTTGCCTGGTCTTCTGAGTCCATTAGAAGCACAAGCCCCTTGTTTTGGAAGGGCTTCATAAACAGGTCTTCGCTGTCATCACATGCCTACATCTTGACAGTGGGGATAATGCTGTCCCAGCCCCTTCTGAAAGCCTAGAATTTGTCCATGGCTGTGTATTATATACTCTCTACCCGCCAACCCTCCAGGACGAGCAAATGACTGGCAACTTACAGAACCCGGTCCCATCCAACGAGTCCTTCCAAACCTCACAACCAAGTTATTAATACCTGCAGCACCAGATTAGAACCTGTTCACGATCCGCTCCTGTCCAGAGAAGCCAACCCCACTGCTATACAGAAGCTCATCACCTTCACTCACTGCTAAGCCTTCTTTGCACAGACACAGAACTTGCCCTTTTCGCCTCAAACATCTCAAAAGTACAAGTCAGTCTTTAGCTCCGAGGTTTTCTCCTGCTGCCAAATACACAACTGCTATTTACTGGGCTGGGGGGCGGGGTGGGGGGAGTATCAGGCAATAGAAAACAACTCGATGGCAGGCAAATTAGAAAGCTTAAAAGAAAAACCTTCAGTTCAGTTGCTCAGTCGTGTCCGACTCTTTGCGACCCCATGAGTCGCAGCATGACAGGCCTCCCTGTCCATCACCAACTCCCGGAGTCTACTCAAACTCACGTCCATCGAGTCGGTGATGCCATCCAGCCATCTCATCCTCTGTCGTCCCCTTCTCCTCCTGCCCCCAATCCCTCCCAGCATCAGGGTCTTTTCCAATGAGTCAACTCTGCATGAGGTGGCCAAAGTATTGGAGTTTCAGCTTTAGCACCAGTCCTTCCAATGAACACCCAGGACTGATCTCCTTTAGGATGCACTGGCTGGACCTCCTTGCAGTCCAAGGGGCTCTCAAAAGTTCACCAACACCACAGTTCAAAAGCATCAATTCTTCGGCGCTCAGCTTTCTTCACAGTCCAACTCTCACATACATATATGACCACTGGAAAAACCATAGCTTTGACCAGACGGACCTTTGTTGGCAAAGTAATGTCTCTGCTTTTTAACACGCTATCTTAGGTTGGTCATAACTTTCCTTCCAAGGAGTAAGCATCTTTTAATTTCATGGCTGCAGTCACCATCTGCAGTGATTTTGGAGCCCTCCAAAATAAAGTCTGACACTGTTTCCACTGTTTAACCATCTTGCGGCCGAGAGGAGCTACCCCACTTCCGAGGTCAGGGGTGGGGGCGGAGAGGAGCTATCCCACACCTGAGGTCACGGGCGGCGGCCAATAGGAGCAACCCCACGTCCAAGGAGCAGCAGCTGCGCGGGTGCAGGAGGGTTGAAAGGAGATACTCCACGTTCAAGGTCAGGAGGGGTTACCCTGAGGAGATACCCCTCATCCAAAGTAAGGAGCAGCGGCTGCACTTTGCTGGAGCAGCCGTGAAGAGATACCCCACGTCCAAGGTAAGAGAAAGCCAAGTTAAGACAAGTGTTGCGAGAAGGTATCAGAGGGCAAACACACTGAAACCTTAATCACAGAAAACCAGCCAATCTGATCACACGGACCACAGCCTAACTCAATGAAACTAAGCAATCCCGCCACCCAAAACAAACTGGTCATGCTGGAGAGGTCTGATAGAATATGTTCTACTGGAGAACGGAATGGCAAACAACTTCAGTATTCTTGCCTTGAAAACCCCTGAAAAACCTCTGCTGCTGCTAAGTCGCTTCAGTCGTGTCCAACTCTGTGGGACCCCATAGACGGCAGCCCACCAGGTTTCCCCGTCCCTGGGATGCCAGGCAAGAACACTGGAGTGGGTTGCCATTTTTTTCTCCAATGCAGGAAAGTGAAAAGTGAAAGTGAAATTGCTCAGTCGTGTCCGACCCTAACGACCCCATAGACTGCAACCTACCAGCCTCCTCCGTCCATGGGATTTCCCAGGCAAAAGTACTGGAGTGGGGTGCCATTGCCTCTACAAAACAAATTAACAAGGTTAAAAAGCAAAAGATCATATAACCTAGCAAAGCATGTGACAAAAGTGTCAGAATACGTATATTTCAGCTCAATTGTTCAATCGTACTTCACAAACTCCTAGAATTCAAGCAAACGCAGATGTAGTGAGTCCGTGGTACCATTCAACAAAAGTATATACTCCTATTTCCTATAGTTACTTCCCATTTTTCCCCAAGAACACAATTCTCACACCTGCGTACGTTTTTTAAGATTACTAGCTTATTCAACATAAACAAAGATTCCACTCCAAAATACAAACACGTGAGACCCATTTGTACCAGCTGTCTTTAAGACCAAAAAAGACTCAGGGGAAAGCGCGAACGCCGTCCCCCACTACCACAAGTTATGCAGTCGAGTTTCCCACATTTGGGGAAATCGCAGGGATCAACACATCCGGAGTGCAATGGATAAGCCTCGCCCTGGGAAAACCACCTTCGTGATCATGGTATCTCTCCTGCCAGGTAAGTATGAGTTGCTACCCACCCACCGCCCACCACCCTCAAGCTCGCCCCACTCTGCACGCACGGTCACTTCCCTCGCACCATCTCCGCACACTCAGCTCCTGCTTGTCCCTCGGCCCGGCCTCGCCCACCCGGGGAACAACCTCAGGAACCTCCGCGTGTACACACGCAGGACACCGAGGCCCGGGAGGAGCGGGACCAGCAGCCTCCGCGCGCCGCTCATCTACATACCCCACGCCCCCTGCCAGGATGCCCCGGATGTCATGTTCTTCCGCGCGGGGGCGCGGGACCTACTAACCCCACCCGAGACTCGCCGGTGTCTCGTGAGGGGAGCGCGTGGGCGACTGGCGACCAGTCAGGGGGGACCTGGGAAGACGCGAGCTCGCGGTGCCCCGCAGTTGAGGGGGTGGGTCGGGGCTCGGGTTTGGTCTCACCTTCCTTTCAGCAAAAAATGTTAGCCCATTTTTGTCCTCCCCTTTCTGAACTCATCTTCTAGTCATGGAAAGTTCAGGAAAGAGCTATTTGCCTGTTGACGTTAAGCGCTGCTGCTGCTGCTAAGTCGCTTCAGTCGTGTCCGACTCTGTGCGACCCCATAGACGGCAGCCCACCAGACTCCCCTGTCCCCGGGATTCTCCAGGCAAGAACACTGGAGTGGGTTGTCATTTCCTTCTCCAATGCATGAAAGTGAAAAATGAAAGTGAAGTAGCTCAGTTGTGTCCGACTCTTCACGACCCTATGGACTGCAGCCTACCAGCTCCTCTGTCCGTGGGATTTTCCAGGCAAGAGTACTGGAGTGGGTTGCCATTGCCTTCGACGTTAAGCCCTAAAGCCGCCTTAATAGGAAAGCGTGGTAACGTTTCTTCACGGTGTCTTTTTAAGTAAAAGTCACTAAAGTCCTTCGGGATATGTAGTCTATCCTAGTGACGCTGGAAGGAAAGCCCGGGGTCCTACTGCAGAGAGAAAACCAGGTGAGAGCGCGAGCGGTCGCCTCCACCGCATCAGGCGGGGCCTCCCGGAGCGCGGTGTTCTGGGTCAGGAAACCTTGCCCTTGGGCCTCGTCCCCGCATCCCACCCCCGCCTCCTGCTCCAACGGGCAGACACTGAGCGGCCCCCTAGGTGTCCTTTGGTCCTTTCCGATCTAACTCGGTCAAAGAGAAACAGCAGACCGTAGAGAAAGTGCTGAAAGCAGACTTTATTCAGTGAATACTGACAGCAGGGGAAAGAGCTGATCGAGCTCCATTCCGAAACGGGCGAGGGGATCGGAGCGTTTTAAAGGGAGGATGAGGGGGAGGGGGCTCAGAAGAGGCAGCAGTGAAAAACCAGAGTTGGTCAGTAGAGAGGCAGGCCAGCCGTGTTTGTCAGCGGGCAGTTACTGAAGTTAGGATGGGTCCTCGCACAGAAAGTGGGAGACAGAGGCCCTATCCTTGCTTACATTTCAAAGGAATGGCTCCCAGTCTTTGAGAGAGACCCTTTGGGCCGTAAGAGAACCATCTTCACAATTGCAAGCCCTTTTAAATGAATGCTCTAACAAAGGGCAGTCAAGCGACCTTCCTGGCGCTTCAGTGGTTAAGACTCTGAGCGCCCAATGCGGGCTTACGCGTTACCCTGGCCAGGGAACTAAAATGCAGCATAGCGCTGGACAAAAGAGAAAGAAAAAGGATGACAGGGGCCTGTGTCAGGTGTCGGACTTTCTCAGAGAGGAATTTAAAATTTATTTTTAATTGAAATATAGTTGTTTACAACGTTGTGTTAGTTTTAGGTGTAAGGCAAAATGTTTTAGACTAAAATGTCATATTTTAGTTAGAGAAAGGGGTGTGGAGGTGGGAGAAAATTGACAATAGACACCGTAGGCAAATTAATTAGTATGTTAGATGTTAACAGCTATGAAAAAAGAAAAAAAAAATCGAGGAAGGAAAGGAGATGGGGAACTGCTATAAGGAGGCAGGTTGCTGTGATGATTTCGGTAGTCAGGGGAGGCTCCCTGGAGAAGGTGACAATGTGAGCAGACTGGGGTGGGGGGGGAGGGGACTGGTCATAGGGCTGTTTGGGAAGAGCATCCCTAGCAAAAGGACAGAGCAGTATGTGGAGAATAGCATGAAGGTCCTGAATACAGAACAAAATTTATGAATGGTACCGAAACTGAGAGAGGTGACTGCGTGGAGACAAGAACTGAGGGTCTTGTAGACCTTTGTAAGGGTTCAAGTCTGAGTGAACCAGAAGTTTCCAGAAGAGAAGCAGCTTCATCTAAACCCTCCACATCCCACCCCCACCCCTCTTCCACACTCCCCTAGCAAAGGAGAGAAAATCACTCTGGCTGTAAAGGTGACAGAGCGAAAGCAGGGAGATCCATAGGAGACCCGCGGAGTGCAGGCAAGATGATACTGGCTTTGAAGGGCGGCACAACGTGCCACAGCAAATAATACCATTTTGACCAAAAGAGTAGTTTGAACTGACGGCACTTAAAGAGCACCAGGTGGCTGGCTAGGCGGTTGGCAGCCGGCTCCGCGGTGCCCTCTCCTTGGCCCGGCCTCCCGCACCCCACGCGCGCATCCATTTCCCAACGCCTCTCCCCTAGCTCTCTTCCGCGCTTTCAGGGAGCGGTCCCCACTTGTAGAAAGAGGGACGGCGGAGAGAAAACGAGGCATCTTGAAACTCGCTGCCCCGATGCCGGCCGACACAAAGGCCGGGCCGCAGCCACCCTGCAGGATTGCCGGGACCTCGCACCCGCACTTGGCGCCCTGGCGGCGAGCACACCGGTCTCTTCAAAGGGGCTTCCGACGAGTCCGGACGACCTCACTTCGGGCGTCTCAGTGTGGTGTTGAGGCATTTCCAGAAAAAGTAAGGTCCCCGGCCACGTGGTGGCGCGCACCCTTCGATAGCTCAGCTGGTAGAGCGGAGGACTGTAGATCCGACACGTGTGGTCATCCTTAGGTCGCTGGTTCGATTCCGGCTCGAAGGAGATGCTGGTTGCTTTTGCTCCCCAGTGAAAAGCAGGGGAGGTTCTCACCAGGTGGCTAACTTTAGTGCTGGGTCCTTAAGGCTAAATTGGGAGAAAGAGATTGAAGTGGAGAGAGCACCCAGAAGGAAATGGGCTGGATTGTCATCAAGAAGGAGCAGCTTCACTTTGGGGACAGACTGGTTTGGGTGTGGGTACAGAGAACAGCAGGGAGTGGTACTTTCTCCCTCCCTTCCTGTGGGAGGGAAACTCCAGAGACTGCTTACAGGTGGAGTCCATCTCAGAGGACTCTACACTTGAGCCTCCGCAGTATGTTACCCCAGTTAGAGCACACAGTGCGTCTTTCTGCCTCCCCCCACCCCCGGCTGGGACTAGCCTTGACTGCAGGCCCCTGACTCCTCCGTATCCCCACCTCGCGCCCCAGGTCCCCCGATCTGAAGCCTCCACCTTCAGTGCCTCCCACCACGTGGCCTACTTCGAAGCTTCTGCCAAACTGCGCCTCAACGTGGATGAGGCCTTCGAGCAGCTGGTGCGGGCCCTCCGGTGAGCTGAGCCCCCTTCCCGTGATCCTCCTCGTCCCCTAAGCCCCTGCTCCACCCAAACTCACCAGCCGATGGCAGTGTGGCTCTCTGAAACCTCAGGGGCCCGGGGCTGCCGTCCCCGACCCCTGAGGCCTTTTTTGGTTCTGGTTCTGATTGAAGGCAGGAAGAGAAGGGGAAGGCAAAGGATGAGGTGGTTGGATGGCATCACCGGCTCAATGGACATGAGTTTGAGTAGGCTCCAGGAGTTGGTGATAGACAGGGAAGCCTGGCGTGCGGCAGTACATGGGGTCGCAAAGAGTCTGTCACTACTGAGCGCCTGAACTGAACTGAACTGCCTCTCAAACCGGAGACTGTGTTTCTGCTTTGTCTTCCTCTCCTGGCAAACTCCTGTGGTCAACCCACCCCCACCCACCCACCCACCCTGTTGGTCTCAGCCCTTCTAATCGTCCCACTGCTAATATGCGCCGACCTGGAGTCTTTGGAGTCTGCCCCGGCCTAGAGGGCTGTGCTGCTGCAGTCTGACCGGTGCCCTTCCAGAAAGGTCCGTTGCTCTGCGGATGCAGAGACCCCAGCCTCGAATGATACCATCTGTAAAGACCAGCAGATGGGGCCAAAAGAAAGAACCTTAGGCTTTTGTTGGATCTATTCCTGAAGGGATGTGGAGGTGTAGAATCCATGGGGACCTGGGTTTGGGGAAGTGGGAAGGGGTGTGGGTTTTGGTTACCAGCATGGCCAACTATTCTGGTCCGGGTGTCACAGAAACTGGCAGGGGTGCTCTGAGGCACTGTCCCCCAACCTCAAAGGGGCAGAGGTGCCCGCTGCCTGGTCAGGGAGTGGCAACACACTGGGCTGAGGGAAGGCCACTTCACTGTGGCTTGCTGTGCCTCTGGAGGACTTTTGCTGGGTGGGCTAGCGATCTTGGGTGGTGGACACACACCAATGGGATCTGAAATGTTTGTAGAGTCCAATCTGGACACCCGTGCCTTCTGCCCCTCCCTCTGGATTCCAGCCCCATCTCCAGGAAGCCCACAGAACCTTGACCTCTTCCAGGAAGCAGCCCCTTATGCCCAGGAATTGGGGTAGGTGGGCGAAGGAAGGCAGCCAAGACTGGATACCTACAGGCCTGGTTAAGCCTGGATGCTCTGAGCCTGATAGCCTTCTCCATCACTTCACAGGAAGCCTCGCTGCGACCAGAAGTCATGGTGGGCAGGAGGGCGAAGGGGCACATCAGCTTCCACGGGAACTGAGGCTCTTAGTAGTGGAACATGCAAACCTGGAAAAGTGCTGATGTGCCGAAAAGTGAAGAAATGTACGGTGACTGATTTGGGGGCATATCAAGCTCACAGGAGCCAGTTTCAAAGGAGTCCCATTGCCAAATCAGGGTAATGATGATAATGGAATATAATCCATTGAGTAAAATAGGTACAGGACTTAATAGCAATGACACACCAGTATTCATCAACAAGAGGACTCATTTTAGTTTCTAATTATCATTCTCCAGCAAAAGGAGCCAGGGCCAATAAACGGAAGCACTTAGCCACTTTGGGGGCTATTTATCTTCCTTTAGGGCTTCCCTCATAGCTCAGTTGGTAAATCATCTGCGTGCAATGTAGGAGACGTTGGTTCGATCCCTGGGTCGGGAAGATCCTCTGGCGAAGGAAATGGCAACCCACTCCAGTATTCTTGCCGGAAGAATCTCATGGCAGGCTACAGTCCATCTTCCTTTGGGGGTTCTCTTGTACATGTAAAAAATCTGCCTTTTGGTGGGGCCTGCACAACTTTAGGGATCTTAGTTCTTTTATCAGGGACTGATGTCCTACCCCATCAGTGAAAGCCTGGAGTCCTAAACATGGATCTCCAGGGAATTCCCTCCAGGTTCTTAAAAAAATTTTTTTTTAATGTATTAAACTAGTTGATTTACAATCTTGTGTTAATTTCAGGTGTACAGTTGAGATTATTTTCCATTATAAGGTATTGAATATAGTTCAATTGCTATGTAGTATATTATTTTTTTGTTTTTTAGTATATTGTTTTTTATACAGTGTTCTACCTATTAATCCCGTACTCCTAGTTTATCCCTGCCTCCCAGATTTGTTTGTGATTGTTTTCGTTTTATAAAGCTTTTTTTTTTTTTCAGATTCCACATGTAAGTGATAGAAGACTCTTGAGAGTCCGTTAGACTTCGAGATCAAACGAATCAATCCTAAATGAAATCAGCCCTAAATATTCATTGGAGAGACTGATGCTGAAGCTTCAATACTTTGGCCACCTGATGCGAAGAGCTGATACATTTGAAAAGACGCTGATGCTGAGAAAGGTTGAAGGCAGGAGAAAAAGAGGTGACATACAGGACGATGATGAGATGGTTGGATTGCACCACCGACCCGATGAGCAGAGATAGTGAAGAACAGGTAAGTCGGGCTTGCTGCCGTACAAGTGGCCGCACAGTCAGGCATGACTGAAACAATCAATAAATGACTTACATATATTGTATTTGTCTTTCCCTGACCTTTTTAATACTACAAACTGCAAAACTTGTTTCGAGAGATCTTTAATCAAACAGGAACCTCTTTTTCCACCTGACCGGGTAACGCTGAAAAAAACCCCACAGTTCTTGGAAAAATAATGTTTGCAAAAGCATCTCTGAAAAAAAAATGAGATAAAGCCAAAAACACAACTCAAAACTGTTCATTACTCTGCTAACCAAAAAATCACAAAACTGTAAACTAGAGAAAGTATTTTCAGAAGAAACAAAACACTAGAAAACACAAATACGCAGTTATCCATATTCTTCTATTGGATAAACCAGATTAATCAGGGGAAAGCGCGAACGCAGTCCCCCACTACCACAAATTATGCAGTCGAGTTTCCCACATTTGGGGAAATCGCAGGGGTCAGCACATCCGGAGTGTAATGGATAAGCCTCGCTCTGGGAAAACCATCTTCGTGATCATGGTATCTCCCCTGCCAGGTAAGTATGAGTTGCTACCCACCCACCGCCCACCACCCTCGAGCTCGCCCCACTCTGCACGCACGGTCACTTCCCTCGCACCACCTCCGCACACTCAGCTCCTGCTCGTCCCTCGGCCCGGCCTCGCTCACCCGAGGAACAACCTCAGGAACCTCCGCGTGTGCACACGCAGGACACCGAGGCCCGGGAGGAGCGGGACCAGCAGCCTCCGCGCGCCGCTCATCTACATACGCCACGCCCCCTGCCGGGATGCCCCGGATGTCCTGTTCTTCCACGCGGGGGCGTGGGACCTACTAACCCCACCCGAGACTCGCCGGTGTCTCATGAGGGGAACGCGTGGGCGAGCGGCGACCCGTCTGGACCTGGAGTGGGAACCTAGGAAAACACGAGACCGCAGTGCCCCTCAGTTGAGGGGTGGGTCTGGACTCGAGTCTGGTCTCTCCTTCCTTTCAGCAAGAAGAAAATATCAGGCCTTTTTTGCAGTCGTCTGTGTGAACTCATTTTCTAGTCATGGAAAGCTCAGAAAAGACCTATTTACCGGTTGACATTAAGCACTAAAGCCTCCTTAATAGGAAAGCGTGGTTATGTTTATTCACGGTGTCTCTCTAAATAAAAGTGACGAAAGTGCTTCGGATAATGTAGCCTATCCTAGTGATGCTGGAAGGAAAACTCGGGATTCTGTTGCAAAGAGAAAACCAGGTGAGAGCGCGAGCAGTCGCCTCCACCGCACCAGGCGGGGGCTCCCGGAGCGCGGTGCTCGGGGTCAGGAGCCCTTGCCCTTGGGCCTCGCCCCCGTATCCCACCCCAACCCCCACCCCCGCCTGCTGCCCCAACGGGCAGACACTGATTGGCCCCCCAGGTGTCCTTTGGTCCTTTCCGATCTGACTCGGTCAAAGAGAAACACAGCAGACCGTAGAGAAAGTGCTGAAAGCAGACTTTATTCAGTGAATACTGACAGCAGGGGAAAGAGCTGACCGAGCTCCATTCCGAAATGGGGGAGGGGATTGGGGCGTTTTAAAGGGAGGATGAGGGGGAGGGGACTCAGAAGAGGCAGCAGTGAAAAACCACAGAGCTGGTCAGTAGAGAGTCAGGCCAGCCGTGTTTGTCAGCGGGCAGTTACTGAAATTGGGATGGGTCCTCGCACAGAAAGTGGGAGACAGAGGCCCTATCCTTCTTGCTTACATTTCAAAGGAATGGGTCCCAGTCTTTGAGAGAGACCCTTTGGGCCGTAAGAGAACCATCTTTACAATTGCAAACCCTGTTAAATGCTCTAACAAAGGGCAGTTAGGCTACCTTCCTGGCGCTTCAGTGGTTAAGACTCTGAGCTCTGCATGGGGGCAGGGGTCACCCTGGCCAGGGAACTAAAATGCAGCATACAGAAGCCAAAGGAAAGAAAGAAAGAAAAAACGGAGATCAGGGCCCTGTGTCAGGTGTTAGATTTTTTGAGACAGGATTATATATATTATATATACTGTAGACTCTATTCGCATGTTATTACAGAATATTGAGTATAGTCCTGTGTGCTATACAGTAGGTGCTCTTTATCTGTTTTATATATAGTAGTGTGGATATGTTAATCCCCAATTCTGTCTTCTCCCCACCTTTCCCCTTTAGTAACCATAAGTTTGTTTTCTATGTCTGGGATCAGACAGACATTTTAATGGGGGTGGAGGTCAAGGCAGGGACAGGACCTTATGCTGCTGAAAGCCAGGCTTGAGTCTGGTCAAGTCTCTTAGTGCAGGAAATGGTTTGGAGGGGTTGCTACCTTGCTCTATTTTGTGACCAAAGAAGATACTTCTGCACATCCCCCTGGGCAAACCCTGGCTACTGGCCCCTTCTTTTATATCCTGATCTTCTCTTTGACAGTACTGGGCACTTTTCCACTCAACAACTATGTGTTGAATACCCCATGCCAGACACTGTTCAGGAATTTGGCAACAAAAAGGCCTCTTGATACTCATATTTTACTTAGAGAAAGGGGTGTGGGGTGGGAGAAAATTGACAAGAGACACAGTAGGTAAATTAATTAGTATGTTGCTGCTGCTGCTAAGTCACTTCAGTCGTGTCCGACTCTGTGCGACCAGAGCTATGAAAAAGAAAAAAAAGGAAAAAACCAAGGAGGAAAAGGGGATGGGAGTTGCTATAAGGAGGCAGGTTGCTGTGTTGATTTCGGAGGTCAGAAAGGCTCCCTGGCGAAGGTGACAACGTGAGCAGACTGGAGGGAGGAGGGGGCTAGTCACGGGGCTGTCTGGGAAGAGCATCCCTAGCAAAAGGTCAGCTAGACCAGTGGGTCTGGAGAATAGCAAGGAGGTCCTGAATACAGAACAAAATTTAAGAGTGGTACCGAACCTGAGAGAGGTGACTGTGTGGAGACAAGAACTGAGGGTCTTGTAGACCATTGTAAGGGTTCAAGTCTGAGTGAACCAGAAGTTTCCAGAAGAGAAGCGGCTTCATCTAAACCCTCTTTCCCACACTCCTAGAAAAGGAGAGAAGGTCACTCTGGCTGTAAAGGTGATAGAGCGAAAGCAGGGAGATCCATAGGCGATCCGCGGAGTGCAGGCAAGATGATACTGGCTTTGAAGGGCGGCACAACGTGCCACAGCAAATAATACCATTTTATTCAAAGGAGTATTTTGAACTAACGACACTTGAAGAGCACTTAAAGGGCACTTAAACGCTCTCTTCAAAGGGGTTTCCGACCAGCCCGGATGGTCTCACCTCGGGCGTCCCAGTGTGGTGTTGCAGCGTTTCTGGGAAAAGTAAGGTCCCCGGCCACTTGGTGGCGCGCACCCTTCGATAGCTCAGCTGGTAGAGCGGAGGACTGTAGATCCGACACCTGTGGTCATCCTTAGGTCGCTGGTTCGATTCCGGCTCGAAGGAGGTGCTGGTTGCTTTTGCTCCCCAGAGAAAGGCACCCCGCCCCCGGCGCCTCTGCCCCGCCCGACACCCTGCGGCAGCGCAGCGACCTTCCTTCTTGGCCAGAGGCGGGAAAGCCTTTCGGGGACACCCGCACACCCCGCGTTGGCCGTGGCCTGGGGACTCGCCTGCGCCGTCTCCTGCCCATAGGCCGCACACAGGCCCACAGCGCGGTGGCCTCCGCCGCGGGCTTTTATTCGCTTTCCCACCCCCACTCTCGCCCAGGCCCAGCAAACAGCAGCTGCGCTCCAAAAGCCCTGGAGCGCGGCCAACAAGCACCCAGGCCGTCACAGAGTCAGGGACAGCAGGGCACCCTTTCTGAAACCCCCTCAATGCCGGCTCAGCCCCCAGCTCTGCCCCCTAAAGGAAGGTCACAGTCTCTGTTACTCCCAGTCATAATGCTTCAACCTCCCAACCTCTGTCTCTCCGTCCCTGTCTTTCATATAGTCTCTGCAGGTGCAGACTCGGGGAGACAGAAAACCTTCCCAACCATCTTAATCTATTTGTGGAGCAGAGCTACCACCCGGAGATCTTCGGAACCACTGCTAATGGAACAGTAAATGCGATGGAAACAGAAGATTGAAAAGTAGTTGCTTATCAGGATTTGCTCTTATTTGCTGTCCTGAGACCACCATGAGACGTCTGACTTAGCCTATTGGAGGATGAAATATGGGAGTGAAGATGAAATATGTCTGCTGAGGCCCTTAGACCAACCTGCCTCAACTGTCCGACAAGCTGACTGCAGCTGTATAAGTGAGCCTACGTCAATGCCACAGAGCAGCCCAGCTGAGCCCAACTGCAATTGATAACCCAAAGGATGGTGGGCAAATAACATGGTTGCTATTTTTTAAATTAATTAATCACTTTATTTATTTGCCTGAGTCAGGTCTTAGTCACCATTGCCTAGGCTTAGTTTCTCTGCAATTTTTAACCACGGGACCAAGGAAGTCACCCACATGGTTACTATTTTAAATTGCTAAGTTTTAGAGTAATTTGTTACACAGCAGTAAATGACTGATACACCACCCTAACCAAATAATGAATGTTAACACCATCAGTAACTGAACAAACTGGCTTCACATGCTGCCAATGTGATGCCCACAGGAGGACACTGGATTAACTTGATAGGGCTATCATAATAAAGTACCACAATCTGGGTGGTTTGAAACAACAGAAATTAATTTTTTCACAGTTACGAAAGTTAGAAATCCAAACTCAAGGTGTCAGCAGGACCATGCTCCCTCTGAGATTCTGGGTAGACTCTGTCCTTGCTTTTTCCTAGCTTCTGGAGGTAACAGTCAATCCGTGACTTGCAGCTACAAGTCACTGCAAGACCACCACTACAAGACCACTGCAATCTGTCCTTTGTCATTACATGGCATTATATATCTCTGTCCTTACACAGCATTTTCCTCTTATAAGGGCAATATTCTTACTGGATTAGGGCCCACCTTACTGAACTTTTACTGAAAGAAAGCTGAGGGCCGAAGAATTGATGTTTTTGAACTGTGGTGTTGGAGAAGACTCTTGAGAGTCCCTTGGACTGCAAGGAGATCCAACCAGTCAATCCTAAAGGAAATCAGTCCTGAATATTCATTGGAAGGACTGATGCTGAAGCTGAAACTCCAATACTTTGGCCACCTGATTTGAAGAACTGACTCATTAGAAAAGACCTTGATGCTGGGCAAGATTGAAGGCAGGAGGAGAAGGGGACAGAGGCTGAGATGGTTGGATGACATCACCAATTCAATGGACATGAGTTTGAGCAAGCTCTGGGAGTTGGTGATGAACAAGGAAGCCTGGCCTGCTGCAGTCCATGGGGTCACAAAGAGTTGGACACAACTGAGTGACTGGACTGACTTAATTATATGTACAAAGATTCTATTTCCAAATAAGGTCGTGTTCATAGGTACCAGGGATTAGTATATTGAGGTGTGTTGTTTTTTTTTTCCTGGGGGAGGGGTGGCAGGACACAGACATAATTCAACCTGTAAACGGATACAGTATCATTTATGTTGTCTACCTGTCAAAAAATACATACTTGAATGTAATTAGGAGGACATACAGGACAATTTAAAAATCAAAGGCTATTCTACACAATAATAACTGGCCTGTAATTTTCAAAAATGCCTGCATAATGAAATAAAAAAGACAGGGCTGGGAGTTATATCAGATTAAAATTTGTTAAAAAATCAGGATACATAATGTAACACGTGATTCTGAATTTCCCTTTGCTATAAAGGATTACTGTTCATACTGTTCATGGGGTTCTCAAGGCAAAAATACTGAAGTGGTTTGCCATTCCCTTCTCCAGTGGACCACATTCTGTCAGATCTCTCCACCATGACCCGCCCATCTTGGGTTGCCCCACGGGCATGGCTTAGTTTCATTGAGTTAGGCAAGGCTGTGGTCCTAGTGTGATTAGATTGACTAGTTTTCTGTGAGTATGGTTTCAGTGTGTTTGCCCTCTGATGCCCTCTTGCAGCACCTACCGTCTTATTTGGGTTTCTCTTACCTTGGGCATGGGGTATCTCTTCACGGCTGCTCCAGATGTTACTATGTGTTATCCAGACAAGAAAGTACAGGTAGAAGCCTGAGGAGCTTGGAACAGGTGGAACCAGGGCTTGGAATACAGCCAAGTTGCTTGCCCCACTTGGTAGCTGTTTCTTTCCCAAATGGGCATTATTTGTAAGCAGATAGGGTGTTGGGGGGTCCCATACTCGAGAGGAACTGGTTCTCTCTCTTCCCAAGAGGTCTCAGGAGACGACTCCTTGTAAAGAGACTTCTGTCGTTTTAGAACATCACTTGGCGTGGACCTCGATCACTCACTTAAAAACATCCCACCAGCAGCGCAAGCAGCGGGGACAGCGCGGCGGGTGGAAGGGACATTTGCAGGAAGCCTGCTCTGGGCCAAGGTGGCTTCGTGAGGCCGAAACACAGGCAAGATGGGAATACCAGACCACCTGATCTGCCTCTTGAGAAATTTGTATGCAGGTCAGGAAGCAACAGTTAGAACTGGACATGGAGCAACAGACTGGTTCCAAATAGAAAAAGAAGTTCATCAAGGCTGTATATTGTCACCCTGTTTATTTAACTTATATGCAGAGTACATCATGAGAAACGCTGAACTGGAAGAAGCACAAGCTGGAATCAAAATTGCCAGGAGAAATATCAATAACCTCAGATATGCAGATGACACCACCCTTATGGCAGAAAGTGAAGAGGAACTCAAAAGCCTCTTGATGAAAGTGAAAGTGGAGAGTGAAAAAGTTGGCTTAAAGCACAACATTCAGAAAACGAAGATCATGGCATCCGGTCCCACCACTTCATGGGAAATAGATGGGGAAACAGTGGAAACAGTGTCAGACTTTATTTTTCTGGGCTCCAAAGTCACTACAGATGGTGACTGCAGCCATGAAATTAAAAGACGCCTACTCCTTGGAAGGAAAGTTATGACCAACCTAGATAGCATATTCAAAAGCAGAGACATTACTTTGCCAACCAAGGTCCGTCTAGTCAAGGCGATGGTTTTTCCTGTGGTCATGTATGGATGTGAGAGTTGGACTGTGAAGAAGGCTGAGTGCCGAAGAATTGATGCTTTTGAACTGTGGTGTTGGAGAAGACTCTTGAGAGTCCCTTGGACTGTAAGGAGATCCAACCAGTCCATTCTGAAGGAGATCAGCCCTGGGATTACTTTGGAAGGAATGATGCTTAAGCTGAAACTCCAGTACTTTGGCCACCTCATGTGAAGAGTTGACTCATTGGAAAAGACTCTGATGCTGGGAGGGATTGGGGGCAGGAGGAGAAGGGGATGACAGAAGATGAGATGGCTGGATGGCATCACTGACTCGATGGACGTGAGTCTGAGTGAACTCCGGGAGTTGGTGATGGACAGGGAGGCCTGGCGTGCTGCGATTCATGGGGTCGCAAAGAGTCGGACACGACTGAGCGACTGATCTGATCTGATCTGATAAAGGATTACTGGGAGAACTGAGCAAATGGAATAATGTCTATAGAATAAATAAGGTATCAATGTTAATTTCTTGACTTTTATCAAGAAACACTGGGGTTAGATAAGAAAATCCTCTATTTTTAGGAAATATTCACTAAGAAAGAAAACTTCCTGAGACAACCAATAATCAAAAAGGGTGCTTGGGACTTCCCGGGTTGTCCAGTGGTTAAAACTCCATACTTCCACTGCAGGGCGGCGCCGGCGTGCGATTCCATCCCTGTCGCGGGAACTAGCATTGCCCCCACCAGAAAAAGAAAAAAGGAAGAAGAAAACAAAGGGTGCTATACCACGTGTTCTAGGATCTTTGAGCAGTCAGGACCTCAGGAAGCCTTCCCTAATCTTAACATCACCAGTCATGCCTCTCGCCTCCCTTTGCTCCCTAGCACGGACCACCCATGATCGCGCAACAGTTCGTTCAGTCGTTTTGCTCACGTTTGGGGAGGAGCCACTTGATTCCGAGAAATAATCTTCATGTACGGAAGAGGAAAAGACAAATCTGGCGGTTGAAAGGGCAGCCTAGTCCTTCAGGATGAAAACGTGATATTTGCGTGTATTTGATTTTCAGGGACCATCCAACGCCTCACCCAGCCCATACACATCTACCCCTTACAGGGACGCTTTGCCCTGATAGTCTGATTTTCTTTCGCTGTTGCAAGATTAGATTACTACATAATCTGAAAGAAAGATCATGGACGAGGACTAAATTTCATGCTAAATTTATGACGAAACTCTGCTCTTAACTATTTAACGTCCGATTGACATTCTGTTGCGTGTCAATTTCAGTAAAAGAAAACTGAAACCAGACCCAAGCCGGGACCCACCCAGTCCCCCCTCAACTGCGGGGCGCCGAACGCCGCGAGCTCGTCTTCCCTGGTCCCCTCTGCAGGTCCAGACTTGTCGCCACGCGCCACGCCCCCCCCTCCCCCATCGGAGATATCGGCGCGTCTCAGGTGGGGTCAGTGGGCTCCGCGGTCCCCAAGGCGAAGCAAAGGACGCCGGAGACACCCACGCAGGGGCGTGGCGTATGTAGATAAGCAGGCACGCAGAGGTTGCTGGTCCCGCTTCACCTGGGTCTGCGCGTCCTGCGTGTGGACACGCGGAGGCTCCTGGGGTTGGTCTAAGGCTGAGCGAGGCCACGGCGACAGGCGTGCAGGGGCGGAGGGCCCGGAGTGTGCAGAGTCGGCTGAGGAAGTGACCGTGCCTGGAGAATGGAGCGAGCGCGAGTGTGCTGGGCGGTGCGTGGTTGGAAACTCATACTTACCTGGTAGAGGAGATACCATAATCACGAAGGTGGTTTTCCCAGGGCGAGGCTTATTCATTGTACTCTTGATGTGCTGACCCCTGTGACTTCCCCAAATGTGGGAAGCTCGACTGCATAACTTGGGGTAGTGGGGGCCTGTGCTCGTCCTTTCTTCTGGTAATTGTGAATACAGTTAAAAAGGGACTTGCTTGGTGTCTGGGTATGTGTATTTCAATGTTTTATACCCAAAGGGATTTGTAGAGGTGCTCTTTTTGTTTTCTGCTATAAACTTGCTGTTAGCTATTGTTGTTGTTCAGTGCCTCAGTCCTGCTGATTCTTTGCCACCCCATGAACTGCACCATGCCACCTATAGAAGTTTGCTCAAACTCATGTCCATTCAGTCAGTGATGCCATCCAACTGTCTCATCTTCTGTCGCCCCCTTCTTTTCTTGCTCTCAGTCTTTCCCAGCATCAGGGTCTTTTCCACTGGTAGCCAAAGTACTGGAGCTTCAACTTTAGCATCAGTCTTTCCATTGAACATTCAGGGTTGATTTCGTTGCTGTCCAAAGGACTCTCAAGTCTTCTCCAGCACCAATTGATGCTTCTTCCAAAGCATCAATTCTTTGGCTCTCAGCCTTCTTTATGGCCCACTTCTCACATCTCACTGGAAAAACCCTAGCTTTTTATGTGGACGTTTGTAAGCAATGTGATGTCTGTTTTTTTAATATGCTGTCTAGATTTGTCATAGCTTTTCTTCAAGGAGCAAGCATCTTTTAATTTCATGGCTGCAGTCACCAACCACAGAATTTTGGAGTCCAAGAAAATAGTCTGTCACTGTTTCATTCTCCTCTCCCATCTATTTGCCATGAAGGGATGGGACCAGATGTCATGATCTTTTGTTTTTTGAATATTGAGTTTTAAGCCAGTGTTTTCACTCTTTCCAACAAGAGGCTCTAAGTTCTTCACTTTCTACCATAAGGGTGGTGTCATCTGCATACCTGAGGTTATTGATATTTCTCCTCTACCCATAAGCAGTGAAAAATCAACTCCTTTTACACTATGTGCCCACTGGAAAAAACATCCAGTTGGAGCCTCACTGGCCTCAGGCAGGCTTGCCTCACCTTTTTCACTTATTTCCTCTGGTCACTGTCCTTGCTCACCACATAAACTCCTAATCTCTCACATCCTTGGTTCCCACTGCAACCAACAATGACTCCCCAAGCCATTTCCACAGACCAGGTTGCTCCTCTTCCTCTCAAAGCATAGAGTATCTCCTGAGGGAAACCATTTTTCTCCATTGCTGTCCTGTCTCTGCCACTAGGTGTCCTCCTCTTGCACCTCTGCCACGCTAAAGCTTTATGAATGCCACAACTCAATCGACAGCAGTGAATCCAGGGTGGGCTATTTTTAACAGGGACTAGCAGTGAGCTATGGAATGTTTCAATTGTTCTGGAGGTACAAAGTAAATTTTTGCCCTAAGACTTCAAAGGAGTAACACACATTCTTTCCCAAGACCCTTGGATAGTAATAACTCATTTATACATGTATTTATTAAGCACGCCTCACCTCCCCACACCCATAATCGTCACCTCCAGTTTACCCCATTCCGTCAAGCATTCTAAAATGTAAACCAAAGGTCAGGGGATGTACTTTCCACTGTACTTCCTTCCTAGAAAAAGGCCACCTTGGTAGAAACAGATTAGTTGATGGCTGTGTAGAAAATTGTGAACTTGCTATTTTTTAGCATTAACACAGCATCTTCACATTTCCAAAGCACTGTACCAACATTTATTAATCCTCACAACACCCCTGTGAGGTAGGTCAGTATATCCTTCATGGTGGAGAAACAGGCAAAGAGCTCAAGTGAACCCTATGGTCTGAGGCCACAAGGGCAGCTGGTGAAGGGACTGCCCTTGAATCCAAAGGCTGGGGCCCTCCACCCCACGTTCACCCACTGGTGGGCATCACAGGGGCATATTCTCACCAGTGAAGGGCACATGGAGGACAAAACACAATCTCTCAGCCAACACAAACATGGACAATTCAAACACACTGAGGAACAACAGTAACAGAGAGGAACACTGAGCAGCACACCAGCGAGGCAAGAGACAAGCAGCAGAGGAAGTCTGGAACCATAGTAACTAGCCCTGAGACCCAGGCAGGCGGTCTTCAGAATGGTTTGCAAAAACAATTAGGAACACACTGGAGGGGTGACCAACCCAAATGCCTGTGGTTTCTACATGGGAGACAACTTAGAGTGGAAAAATCCAACCACTCGAGCTCATTTTAAACCAGGAAAAACATAATGGTCATTCACATTAGAAAGGTCAATCATATTTGTAAAGTAGCTACTGACATTACCTTAACTTTGTACCCTAACTTTTATTCCAAATATTCCAACTTTTCCCCACTGACAAGTACTATTCCCTATAGCAGGCCTCTTTCTCTCTACATACCAATCTATACTCTGGCATATGTCTCATGGTTAATTGGCTGAGCTAGAGGTGGAATCCTGGAAATTACAACAGACCAGAGTCTCTGTTCCAGTTTTACAAACAGCGGTCTCTAACCTGTCTCTGTCCAATTCCATCTTATACAAAGTGCTCAAAGCACCCAGAGAAGCAGTTCATTCTTCTGTAAAGCGGTGAACTTGGTTCCATATGCCATTTTAAAAGAAAGAAAGAAAAGCCAAGACCTGCACTGTAAAAGCATAGTATAGGAGTAGATTATAGCTACTCCAAATTTGAGAGTGATACAATGACCAGAGTTAAAAACTATCACTGTTATCACTGTTTATTTGACAATAGTTGGTTTAGTCTACAAGTTTAAGGCAAACATACTAATGCATTTGCTTTTCTTCAGAAATCATACTTATAAAGAGTACATAAAGCCTGTCCCAAAACTTCTAAGAAACGTTCATTAATTAAAATAAGTCTGATTAAGATGCTTTACCAGGATACAAGAGTGAACTATGGTGGTGTATAATGTTTTTTTTTAAACAAAATTTAAAAAAAAAAAGGTAATGGCAATCCTTATCTTTGTTTAAACCATGTATTTTTGAAAGGGTTAAACTTCAGAAATTATTTAAAGGTAAATAAGATTGGCAGCCAAAAGGAATACTATTCATAAAATAAACAGTTATTCATAAAATAAACAGTTATAGAGGCTACTTAAAAAAGACAGAACTTTGGACTTCTGAAGAGGAGGAGGGCACGATGATGGGCAATTGTCCAGGGCGCAGGTGCGCAGGTGCCACCACGCAGCCCGCAGACCCGTGGGTGGCACTGATCCATTATTTTTCAGAAAAAGGGAGAGGAGATGCACTCTGTCAGCTGTTTCTTTCGTTTCCAGTGAGCAGTAAATGCCTAACATCATTAATAAAAAATAAAATCTGAAGGAAGGCAGCCCTTTTTAACTGGAAGGCAAGAGTGTGGCTTATGTGTCTCCATTGAGCACTGCCAGGCAGTTCTGCAGCAATTGTAGATTACCCTGCAAAGGAAGGGAACAGCAACAGTGAGCTTCAAATAGTGTGAAAAAGTCTTACTGAAAACACATGGCATTAGAAATCACATTAAAATACCAGAATTGTGAAAACAGTCATTATGTAGAAATAAAGGTTTAAAGACATAAAATTACAGAATCTGTTCCATGCACAATAATATTTTCCACATACTAGATGCTTCAGTAAGTTTCTATCTAGACTAATATATTAATATTTGGCATGCACTAGTGAGGGTTATAAAATATGCCCTTTGTATACCGATTAAACTACTGAGCATGTTCTGATGGTAAGACAGGTTCTTATTCTTTAGCTATTAAAATATACATTAGCTTAGACTTATAGCAGTTTTATAAAAATAGTAAGATCACACACAAGTATTCTACAAAAGTCATACCTAAATGCCCACTTATAAAACATGTGAACTGGCATCCAAATTTAGGAACATACAAAAGTAAATTTAAGTATATTGACGTTACAGTAATATATTAACAGGAGTGAAGGAAATCCTTCTCCTTAGAAAGTCAACTAAAATGTATAAAGATGGAATTAGAAAATGACCATTTGGCAATCATCACAAATTAACTGACTCAGGCAAAAAACATGAATGGATGCTATTATGAGACTTAAAATGCTAATACTGTAGCCATTAGCTATGTACAGCTGCATAATTAAAATTTCTGTTAATTAAAATTAAATGAAAACTCAGTCCCTCAGGTGCATTATCCACATTTCAAGGGGTCAACAGCCACACGTGACTAACGCCAACCACACGGGTAGTGCTAATGAGAGTACTTCCTCCATGGCACGAAGTTCTACTGGTCAGTGCTGGTTGAGTGATGGGGTATTTAACAGTCTCAAGTACCTCCCCACAGTATACCTCTTAATTCCAAAGTATAAAACAGCAACTCGGCCACTGTGAAGCCTGCAGACATCACTTTAAGCAAATGATCAATGTTGTACATTGCCAGTAAGGCAGCTAATCAACAGCATGTATCTCCTCACATGCGATGCAATGAGACCATCTGAACATCACTTCTGTGTGGGACACCTTCCCAGAGTGCAAAACCCAAACGCAGGAATCAGACAAACCCAAACTGAGGGACATTCTACGGGCCTGTATCCAATGCTGCTGCTGCTGCTGCTGCTGCTAAGTCGCTTCAGTCGTGTCCGACTCTGTGCGACCCCAGAGACGGCAGCCCACCACCAGGCTCCGCCGTCCCTGGAATTCTCCAGGCAAGAACACTGGAGTGGGTTGTATCCAATGCTACAAAACACAAAGACTCAGCAACTTCCCCAGACACCAGAAGTCTAAGACGACAGGTGCACTGAATGCACACGATCTCTTCACTCCTTCTGCCATTAAGGACATTACTGGCACAACAAGGGAAATGTGAATACAGGTCTCTGGGTTAGATAACAGAATTATGTCAATATTAATTTCCTCACCTTTATAATTGACTATTTTAAGAGAATTACTTGGTTTTAGGAAATTCACACTGAAACATGTAAAAGGAAGAAGCATAGAATCTGCAACTTATTCATATGGTTTAAGACAAAAATAGGTATGTACAGGGATGTGTGTGTAAAGAGAAACAGGGAAGAAGGGAGAGAAAAAGACAAAATAGATGTGATAACACGCACATTTGGGGAATCTGGGTGAAGAGTATTCAGAAATTCTTTGTACTTTCCTTGCAACATTTCTGAAAGTCTAAAATTAAGTGAAAATAAACAATTTTAGATGTTTAAGTTACTGTCAATTTTTGGCCGGTATAAGAACAGAACTGTGACAAATGACTCTAAGCCTGCCAATCGTCATGAAATTACCTTCTTACAGCTGCACCCCCCAACGGGAACCACCGAGTCACGAGATGTATGTGCTGCAGGCTGACACCTGCCAGATGCCCTGCAAAAGGTGTACCTTGCTCTGCACCTACAGTAGGGTACGTGGGGACTCACGTCACACCCCCACAGCTGGCTCATCACTTTTTTTGTTACTGCCCCATCATACATTTTTTATTTCCTTAATAAAGAATCTGAGCCTATTTTCAAGGAAACAAAAGTGACCTAACTATCGAGTTTTCTGTTATAACTAGACTTCAGTTATGTGGTAGAGTCATATATGTCAGTTATAATAAATAAAATCCAAAGTAGTTTCAAACATCTTGCTGTAAATTTAACCGTTATCTACTCTTTCTGGAATGGTTTACTTGGATCCTGGGACCAAAATGAGATTTTGTTCGGACTTAAAAAATCAGTAAGAAATCTGAGACAACAGAGTTCTCCAAGCTCAGCACTCCTGACACGGGGGCTGTGATCCCCTCTTGTGGGGGTTCTCTGTGCATCGGAGGATGCTGAGTAGCAACCCTGGCCTCTGGCCTCTCTATAACCTACCCATCCTGATTGGTGACAACCATAAATGTCTCCAGAAATTACTAAATGTCTTCTGGGGGGCAAAATCACTACTAGTTCAGAACAACTGGACTAGAACAGCTGTGAGAAACTGGCACCCAAAGAACATACCTCAGAAAGAATTTGAAAAAGTACAAAATCTGGAAACCAGAAGCTAACACCAACCTATAGCATGGGTCAGTGAACTCTTTTTGTGAAGCGCTAAACAGTAAACATTTTAGACTTTCAGAGACGTTTGGTCTCTGTTTCAACTACTCAGCGTTGCTGCAGTAGTATGAAAGCAATCATAGACAAAGTGTAAGTGAATAAGCTTGGCTGTATTTCAATAAAACTTTATAGGTTAAATTTCAATAAAACTTTATAGGTTAAATGAGTTTCATATAATTAGCATGTCAAGAAGTATTATTCTTTTGATCTTTTTATAATCATTTAAAGACATGAATGCTATTTCTGACTCACAGGCTGTACAAAAACAGGTTATAGTTTGTCAACTCATCCTTAATCTATAACAAAACCCGTGATAGTTTGTAACGTCTTTAAAAAGAACATAAGCAGTGAACATCAGAAAACCAACACAGGCTCGATCCTAATGTCCTTCACAGATAAAATGGAGAAATAATGGTGGATAATAGTATAAATAAGTGAATTCATAACTATTCAAATAAATATAACCAAATAATATTAATAAGTTAGTATCAATTAGCATAGAAAGAACAGAAGGGAACTAAAAGTTTTTTGGTGCCACTTTTATAAATTAGATTAACAAACACTGATTCCTTTAATCCTGATCAACCTTTTAAATCAAAACTTAGATGAAGACATAAAAAGGAAGTTCATACAAACTGCAAATATCAAACAACTGACAGGAAAAACTAGTGTAATAGTCAAATACCACATGATCAAACCCAAGTTTCCAAAAGATCTCAATGAGCTGGGCTAAGACTAGCAAGCTAAAATTTAACAGACACACATGTGGCCTGCAATTACATTTTTAAAATAAATGCTCAGTAAATGAAAAAGTTCTAGAGATCCGGTATACAACAATGTGAATATACTTAACACTACTCAAACTTCACATTTAAAAATGGTTAAGATGGGAAATTTTATGTTTTTTAACCACAAAAAATATGAATTTGAGAGTAACATATACACACTTTTTTTTTTTTGAAAGTTGCTAAGTTGTGTCCAACTCTTTGCAACCCCATGGACTATACAGTCCATGGAATTCTCCAGGCCAGAATACTGGAATGGGTAGCCTTTCCCTTTTCCAGGGGATCTTCCCAATCCAGGGATCAAACCCAGGTCTCTCGCATTGCGGGCGGATTCTTTACCAGCTGAGCCACAAGGGAACATACACATGCTGCTATATATAAAATAAACAACAAGGACCCACTGGATAGCACAGGGAACTATACTCAATATTCTATAATAACCTATAATGGAAAAGAATCTGAAAAAGAATATATACATATATGTATAAAACTGAATCACTTTTCTGTACACCTGAAATCAACGTAACATTCTAAATCAACTATATACTTCAATTAAAAAAACATGCTGCAACAAGAAATGTGTACAATAATCATTTCACACATGCAAAAGTGTTCCCATTTTCAGGTATAGTATTTTAAATGAGCAATGACAGTAAAGAAAATTTATTTTTTTAACTAGTCAAAAAATGACACTGTTTCTCCATATTAGGTACTGGAGTCTTGCAGAGCTAACCATTAGAGACACTGCAGATACTATTCTTGCTGAAATTAGATAATCTTTAAAATCCCTCTCAAGTCTAAGATTTCCTATTTTTAAAATTAGTATAAAGTATCATAACAGACTCATTCCTAAATTTTAAGTCACTTAAATTGTTATATCTTTAATATGACACTACCTTTGCATGCTTCAGTTCTAACTCTGCCAGTTCCACTAAATTTTTTCTGAATGCAGCAACTCTTCTTGTCTTAAAATCTATAAGTTCTGTGAACAAAACAAATTAGGATTAACTACTTGTGTAACAGTGTAAAACATACCTGATGACTAAAGGTTAATATAAGAGTACCTTGTTTTGCAGATTCAGATATTTTTTCAAATTTCTGACAACATAACTGTTGGGATGTTTCAGCCTGCAGAACATCTTTATTTTTCGCTCTTGCTTTATCCAGTGCTTTATTGGCATTTTCATAATCCACTAATGACCTAGATCTTCGATAGAGGAGATCCTATAAAACAGAATGCTGCATGATAACACATGCTGCTCGTGTCTAGTAGCTGCTGCCAACCTCCCCCCACCCACCCCTAACAACCATCATCGGAGCTAACACTTACACACGGAATGCCACAGGTCAGTTACTCTTCCACATTTTTTTGGTAACAGCTTTATTGAGGTATAACTCATATCACCATATAATTCACCCATTTAAAGAGCACAATTCAATGGTTAATATGCACACAGAGTTGTGTACCCATCACTACACTCAATCTTAGAACATCTCTGTCACCCAAAAGGAAATCTCATGTCCATGGCAATCACTCTCCATTTCCTCCTACAGCCCCCACCTCCAGTCATTCATCTGCTGTCTCTACAGATTTGCCTATTTTGGACATTTCATTAAAAAAGGAATCCTGGGCTTCCCTGGTGGCTCAAGGCTAAAAAAATGTGCCTGCCAATGCAAGAGATACGGTTTCCCTCCCTGATCCACGAAGATCCCACCTGTCTAAGACAAGCAACCCCATGTGCCGCAACTATTGAGTCTGCTCTGGGGCCCGGGAGCCACAACTACTGAAGCACGTGCGCTGCAGAGCCCGTGCTCTGCAACGAGAGAGGCCACCACAATGAAGTCCGTGCACCACAAGCGGAGAGGAACCCCAACTTGCCAAACTAGGGAAAAGCCCACATAGCAACAAAGACCCAGCACAGCCAAATAAACAGATTTCTTAAAGGAATCATTTCATATGCAGCCTTTTGTGCCTGGCTTTTATTTATTTTTTTCCTTTTTGGCTGCTTGCCTTGTGGGATCTTAGTTTTCTGACCAGGGACTGAATGAACCTGGGCCCTCAGCAGTGAAAGAGTAGAGTCCTAACCATTGGACTGCCAGCGAACTCCCCTGTCTGGCTTTTTCACTTAGCATAAAATTTCAAGTTCATCTATTTGTAGCATGAATCAGTATTTCATACCTTTGATTGCTAAATATTTCACTGTATGGATATCAAAGTGAAAGTGAAGCTGCTCAGTCGTGTCCGACTCTTTGCGACCCCGTGGACTGTAGCCTATCAGGCTTCTCTGTCCATGGGATTCTCCAGGCAAAAGTACTGGAGTGGGTTACCATTTCCTTCTCCAGGGGATCTTCCCAACCCAGGGATCGAACCCAGGTCTCCTGCGTTGGAGGCAGACGCTTTTAACCTCTGAGCCACCAGGGAAGCTCTATATTTCACTGTATGGATATACCACACTGATTGATCCATTCATCAGCTGAAAGATTTGGTTTGTTTCAACTTTTTGGCTATTTCATAAAAATGCTGTTACGAACATGTGTGTTTAAGCTTTTCTGTGGATATGTTTTCATGTTTCATTTCTCTTTCATAGCTCATTATTTAGAAGTAGAATTGCAGGGTCAACTTGTAACTCTATGTTGAACCTCTTGAGAAAATGCCAGACTACTTTCAAAGTGACTGCACCATTTACATTTTTCCACCAGAACTATGAGGGGTCTCATTTCTCCACATGCCTGTCAACACTGTTGTCTTTTTGATTAGAGCTATGTAGGGGGTGTGAAGTGATATAACTCCATGGTTTTGATGTGTATTTGGTGGCTCAGGAGCTCCCCTGATGGCTCAAATGATAAAGAATCTGCCTGGCATACAGGCAACCCGGGTTCAATCCCTGGACTGGGAAGATCCCCTGAAGAAGGAAATGGCTACTCCCTCCAGTATTCTTGCCTGGAGAATCCTCATGGACAGAGGAGCCTGACAGGCTACAGTCCATGGGGTCGCAAAGAGTCAGACATGACTGAGCGACTAACACTTTCCTTTCCCTGACAGTTAAAAATGTTGATAGAAAGGACTGCTATCCAAAATACACAAATAACTCTTTTTTTAGAACAGGTAGCTCAGCAAAGACACAGAGATGGCAAATAAGCTTGTGAAAAGATGCTTCACATCAAATGTTATCAGGGAAATGCAGATTAGAACAAGGTATCACTACACACCTTGTCAGAATGGCCAAAATCTACAATGCTGATAATACCAATTGCTGGTGAGGATGTTATGCAACAGGAATTCTCATTCATTCTGGTGGGAATGCAATGATATAGCCACTTTGGAAGACAGTTTGACAGAACTACTCTTATCATATGTTCTAGCAATTACCCTCCTTGCTGTTAATTACTCAAAGGAGTTGAAAACTTATGTTCACACAAAAACCTGCACACGGATGTTTATAGCAGCTGTACTCATAACTGCCAAAACTTAGAAGCAACCGTTCAGTAAGGTTAGTGGATAAACAAATTTGATGGATAGAGGCTATTAACTGCTGAAGAGATAAGAGCTATCAAGTCCTGAAAAGCACAGAGGCAACTTAAATGCACCTTACCAAGTGAAGAAACCAGTATGACAAGACTCAACAATATGTCATTTTGGAAAAGGGAAAACTATGGAGGCAATTAAGGTATCAAAAAGTGTTAGGAGGAAGGCGAATGAACAGATGGAACACAGGGTTTCTGACAGGAAAACTATTCTGTATGATACTTATGTCACTACACTCTTGTCCAAACCCACAGAAAGTACACCACCAAGAGTGAGCGCTAATGTAAACTGCAGTCTTTCCTGCCGGGCTTCTTTCACTCAGCAAAATTATTTTGAGAGTGACCCATCTTGTTGCATATATGCATAGCTCATTCCTTTTTACTTGTTGAGCAGCCTTCCCTTTTATGAATATATTACAATTACATATTATAATAATAAGTCTTCAAAAGTGAACAATTTATTTTAACCCTGCCCAACCAATGTTAAGCAGTTCATAATACACAATCTGATTTAAAACAAATTCGATATGGACAGTATATCTGCAAGTACTTAAGTCCTCAAAGTTAAAAGGGTTATTTATAATTTGATGAGAAATAAAAGAAGGGTATTCAAAGCAACAGGGACCAGATGGGAATTTTCTGTACATCTCAATTCATAAATTAACACTGAATTGGAATATCTGAGTCACTAACATTTCAGTGCTTTTAGAAGTTTTTGTTAAACATTTTTTTGATTAGTAAAGAGTTTTAGTTTTACACATGGACAGATTTCCAAAAGGAAATTTGAGATGCCTTAAAATAAAACATATCCTTGTTTTATGACTCGCTCACCCTCAACAGAGGGCTTCCCTGGTGATTCAGTGGTAAAGAATCTGCCCGTGATGCAGGAGACACAGGAGACGTGGGTTCAATCCCTGGGTCGGGAAGGTCCCCTGGAGGAGGACATGGCAACCCACTCCAGTATTCTTGTTTGGGAAAATCCCATGGACAGAGGAGCCTGGCAGGCTACAGTCCATGCAGTCATAAAGAGCTGCACACAACTGAGCAGACACCCCCAACAGAGGACTTAGATAGGCCAAATTAGGAATCCTCTAACTGTACAACTGTTATTTGGGCGTTTTCCTTTTGTCTCTGCAGGTATTTCACCTGGCTAAATATATCAAATTCAAAAAAAAGATAAGTTCTAGACAAACTGTATCAGAAGTTAATAGAGGAGACTTTAACGTGGGGTTCTGTGACCTACAATCTATAAAAGGAGAGAAAAAAAAAATCACACTTGAAAATATGATTTAAAATCAAGAGGTAAGTCATCTTAAACCATCTTAAGTCTAACAACTTCTAAAGAGATGATGGGTTTCTGTAAAGCAGTCCATTTTAAAAAACAATGAATAAAATTACCTTAGCAGCTTGGGATTCTCTTAAGTAATATTTCAAAAGGTCAGAAAGTTTGAGGTCCTCATCAGCTGACACTCGTGCTTCTATTTTCTAAAATAGGAAAAAAAAATTAAGTATTTAGTCAGTATTTACATTCTACACTCAGTACTTTTTTCTTATTGTAAAAAAATTAAAGTTATAGCATACACAAAAATAAACTCAAAATGGATTAAAGATCTAAATATAAGACCAGAAACTATAAAACTCTTAGAGGAAAACATAGGCAGAACACTCTGACATAAATCACAGCAAGATCCTCTATGACCTACCTCCCAGAGTAATGAAATTAAAAACAAAAACAAACAAATGGGGCCTAATTAAATTTAAAAGCTTTTGCACAACAAAGAAAACTATAAGCAAGGTGAAAAGGCAGCCTTCAGAACCGGAGAAAATAACAGTAAACGAAACAACCGACAAGGAATTAATCTCCAAAATATACAAGCTCATGCAGATAAACATCAGAAAAATAAATGACCCAATCAAAAAATGAGCCAATAGAACTAAACAGACATTTCTTCAAAGAAGACATATAGATGGCTGACAAACACATGAAAAGATGCTCAACATCACTCATTATCAGAGAAATGCAATCACAACCACAATGAAGTACCATTTCATGCCAGTCAGAAAGGCTGCCATCAAAAAGTCTATGAACAATAAATGCTGGAGAGGGTGTGAAGAAAAGGGAGCCCTCTTCCACTGTTGGTAGGAATGCAAACTAGTACAGCCACTATGGAGAACAGTGTGGAGATTCCTTAAAAAACTGGAAATAGAACTGCCATATGACCCAGCAATCCCACTGCTGGGCATACACATCGAGGAAACCAGAATTGAAAGAGACACATGTACCCCAATGTTCACTGCAGCACTGTTTACAATAGCCAGGACATGGAAGCAACCTAGATGTCCATCGGCAGACGAATGGGTAAGGAAGTTGCGGTACATATACACAATGGATTACTCAGCTATAAAAAAGAATGCATTTGAGTCAGTTCTAATGAGGTGGATGAAACTGGAGCCTATTATACTGAGTGAAGTAAGTCAGAAAGAGAAACACCAATATATTAACGCATATATATGGATTTAGGAAGATGGTTAACAATGACCCTATATGCAAGACAGCAAAGGAGACAGATGTAAAGAACAGACTTTTGGACTATGTGGGAGAAGGTGAGGGTGGGCCAACTTGAGTTATTAGCATTGAAACATATATATATTACCATATGTAAAATAGATGACCAGTGCAAGTTCAAAGCGAGAAGCACGGCACTCAAAGCTGGTGTTCTGGGACAACCAAGGGATGGGGTGGGAAGGGAGATCGGAGCGGGGTTCAGGATGGGGGGACACGTGTACACCCATGGCTGATTCATGTCGATGTATGGCAAAAACCACCACAATATTGTATAGTAATTAGCCTCCAGTTAAAATAAATAAAAAAATGAAAATAAAAAAATTAAAGTTATAAGTAACTACAGTATCAGTTCCTAGTTAAGCTAAGTTTCCTTCCATTCTTTCTATGAGCCTGTTATTTTGTCTTTGTATGTAACTGACAAAAAAAAATTAATAGAAAAATGATGAGATCAAATGAGATTAGTGAATTTATGGAAGGACTCTATATTTGACTCAAGTTCTTGGCTGTAACTAGTTTCAATATCATCTTTTAGGTTCACCTGTATTTTTCTATTCATTTTAATAGCAACTGATATGTACACAGACTATAAAGTAATAGAGGCTGGCAGGAGTACTGCACTAGGTAATTCAAACCAATCCCCCTGCTGCAGACAACCACAAAACAACATTAAAACATTAACAAAATGTGCCTGAAAATACCAAAGAGTGAAAGTTAAAAACAAACAAACAAACAAACATAAAACTAAAGTGGTGTGGTGAGTCTGAGGTGAGGTGAAGTGGGAAGCAGCCATGTCAGACTAAAAAGATGAGAACTCTTCATTCACTCTGGAGAGACAGAGGATAAAGAAGAATGTACTATGTCAACCAAATCTAAGGGAATCTGTATGCAGGACAAGCAGCAACAATTAGAACTGGACATGGAACAATGGATAGGTTCAAGTTGGAAAAGGAGTACATCCCAGGTTCGATGCACGATACTGGATGCTTGGGGCTAGTGCACTGGGATGACCCAGAGGGATGGTGTGGGGAGGGAGGAGGGTTCAGGATGAGGAACACATGTATACCTGTGGTGGATTCATTTTGATATTTGGCAAAACTAATACAATTATGTAAAGTTTAAAAATAAAATAAAATTTAAAAAAAATTAAGATTTTGTTATTGGCCTATTTATCTTTATTATTTTTTGGTTACATTTCCAATACTGTTTGTAATGAAGGAGTATCCCATAAAAATTTATTAAAAGTATTTTACCCCTGAAAAAAAAAGAAAAGGAGTACGTCAAGGCTGTATCCTGTCACCCTGCTTATTTAACTTATATACACAGTACATCATGCAAAATCCTGGGCTAGATCAATCACAAGCTGAAATCAAGACTGCTGGGAGAAATATCAACAACCTCAGATATGCAGATGATACCACTTTAATGGCAGAAAGTGAAGAGGAACTAAAGAACCTCTTGATGGGAGAAGGAAATGGCAACCCACTCCAGTAATCTTGCCTGGGAAATCCCATGGACAGAGGAACCTGGTGGGCAGAGTCAGACACGACTGAGGGAGGGGCAGGCGCTCGCTAGAGGCCCCAGAGCTTTTGATGGCAGAGCCAGCACTGTGGCTGAGTGGACTCCCGGCTCCCAGGCCTCTCTCACCAGATAGGAGCGTGGAAAACTAGTCTAAAATACGCCTGAGGGCTTTCCTGGCGGCTCAGTGGTAAAGAATCGCCCCCCTGCCAAAGCAGGGGACGTGAGTTCCACCCCTAGTCTGGGAAGACCACACGTGGCAGAGCAGCTGAGCCCATGCATCACAGCCACTGGGCCAGGGCTCTCGAGCCCGGGAGCCACAGAACTGAGGTCTGTGGGCACCAGAGCCCATGTTCCGCAACAAGAGGAGCCACAGCTAGAGAAAAGCCCACGCAGCATGAAGACCGTGCACAACCATAAATAAAATCATTAAAAAACAAAACAAAACAACAAAAAAAAGAACCTCTTGATGAAGGTGAAAGAAGAGAATGCAAAAGCTGGCTTAAACCTCAACATTCAAAAAACAAAGATCATGGCATCTGACCCCATCACTTCATGGCAAACAGATGTGGAAAAAGTGGAAACAGTGTCATATTTAGTTTTCTTGGGCTCCAAAATCACTGCAGACAATGAATGTAGCCACAAAGTTAAAAGACTCTTGCTCCTTAGAAGAATAGCTATGACAAACCAAAACAGTGTATTAAAAAGCAGAGACATTGCTTTGCCAACAAAGGTCCATTTAGTCAAAGCTATGATTGTTCCAGTAGTCACGTATGGATGTGAGAGTTGGACTATAAAGAAGGCTGAGCGCTGAAGAATTGATGCTTTGGAACTATGGTGCTGGAGAAGACTCTTACGAGTCCCCTGAAGTGCAAGGAGATCCAACCAGTCAATCCTAAAGGAAATCAACCCTGAATATTTATTGGAAGGACTGGTGCAGAAGCTGAAGCTCCAATACTTTGGCCACCTGATGCAAAGAGCTGACTCACTGGAAAAGACCCTGATGTTGGGAAAGACTGATGGCAAGAGAAGAGGGTGACAGAGGATGAGATGGTTGGATGGCATCACTGACTCAATGGACATGAGTTTGAGCAAACTCTGGGAAATGGTGAAGGACAGGGAAGCCTGGCTTGCTGCAGGTTCATGGGGTTGCAGAGTTGGACAAGACTTAGTGACTGAACAAAAGGAAAGGAAATCTGGGTGACATGTGTACAGGAATTCTTTGTACTATTCTTGCAATCTAAGTCAGAAATTGTTGTCAAAATAAAAAATTTTTAAAAAAAATCCTATACATCCACCAGAACAGCTAAAGTAAAAAAAAGATACCAAATATTACAACCCTGTGCAGCAGCCCAATGCTCACATTCATTCTGGTGGGAATGTGAGTTGGCACAATCACTTAGGGAAACAGTTCACCTACAAAAGCTTTTCACATGGGTATCCTATGAACTATCACGTCTCCAAGTTACATACACCCCACAGAAATGTGTACTTATGTTCAGCTGAAGATAAATAAAAAATGGTCTTAACAGTACTCTGTGTAAAGTACCTCAAACCGGCAACTATCCAAATGCCCACCAGTAGAACAAATAATAAAGTTAGGTCTATTCTTGCAATGGAAAACAATACAGCAGTAAGAATGTAGAAACTATACCTACATGCAACACCACCAATGAATCTCATGTATATAACAATTAAAAGAAACCAGACAAAGAACAATATATACTGCATATGTATTTATATAAGATATGAAAATAAAACCAATTTTTGCTGTTAGAAGCTAGGACAGTGGTAGTCTTACAGGAGGTGGTGACTCAGAAGGCAGCTGAAAGGGGAGTCGGGTACCTGAATTGCTGTAATGCTCCATTTCTTCGTCTGGGTATTCATTACATGAGTGTGTGAAATAACATTTCACTGAGCTGTACGTTTCTGTTATGTGCTTTTTTCTACACGTATAGTATACTTTAATAAAAAGTTAGAAAAAACTTTGTTTCTTTGTGGAGAAACAAACTTAACTTCCTGACATGCTAGTTAATGTTGGGTGCTTTTAAACGGGGCTCCTCTCCTGCCATTAATAAGTAGGGTGTGTGTCCCCTCTCTTTGAATCTGGGCTCTAAGACTACTTGGCCAATACAGGAACGATGCCACGCCAGTTTCTAGGCCCCAGCTTCCTCTTCCCATTACTGGGGATGCTCACTTTTGGAACCTCTTTACCAAGCTATGAAGAAGCCTAAGCAGCTCCATGGGAAAGCCACATGTAGGTGTTAGAGCCAACAGCCCTAGCAGAAGTTCCAGCTGCTAGCCAGTATCAACCCTCGGACACAGGAATGATCGAGCCTTCAGATAGTTCCAGGCCCTGGCCTTCACAGCCTTCCTGTGGAGGCACACCATGGGGCAGAGACAATCATCTCTGCTGCGCCCTTTCTGAGTTCCTGAACCAGAGTTCACTGGCTTAATCAAATGGTTGCTGTTTAAAGCTACTGATTTTAGGATGATTTGTAACACAGCCATAGTAACCAGAACACCATGCACATGCAAAAAGAAATAAGAATTTGGGGGTTATCGAAATGTGCCACCCGGACCTCGGTCAAGAGAAATGCTTGCTGAAAGGATTATAGCTGGCTGGCTGATAGCCCCAACTACTGTATCTCTGGATCTGGAATCATGTTCATACCAAAGATATGTTCTATGCTCCCCACCCAGCCCATTTTTGCCTGACGCAGAACTCCTCTAACAGGCAGCTCTGGCTTAGGGACTCCCCTGTGACCTGGATGAAGCTTTCTCAGAACTATGCTATAGTCTGAAACCCTGCTTAGCCAGTCCTCTTTCCTCTTCCTCTCCTTTCACAGGTGCAGACTGGCACTGTCATCTGAAGGCTCCTCCTGTCTATTACTGCTCCTTCCTTTTTGCTTTTCACAATAAACCTCTGTGCATCTAATCCCATCCTTACATCTACTTTTGAAGAACTGGCACATAAGGCTATTTTGTGATAGATCCCTATCCTTTTGATGTAAATAGACTCAAGAAAACAACTATATCTTTCCAGAAAATGCTAACTGGTACAAACATCAAAGGCAGAATAATGGGCTATATGGACCCCAGTATAACATCTACGTATTTAAGAACTTGTTCCTTTGATAGAGAATATTATCTTTTTCTACTTGTCTTCAGTATAAATAGCTCAACTGACAAGATCATGATGAAACCAGACTTCTACTTGGACTAGCCACCACCGATCTTAATTAGCTAAGTACCATTAAACATTTAATAAACACTTTCACTATTCTATCAATTTATAAAAATGTTAAATATTATTTAACTATCATAATGATTATAAATAAATATGACCTCTGAAAACCAAGACTGTATCAGTATTAAATTACTAAAATGAATGAAAATTTCATGCAGTTATATATTTGCTTTACATTGATACAACTCACTTTTAACTCAGTATTTCATGGGGGATCAAAAACAATAATCTTGGTAAAGTTATAGTGAATCCAAGATTTTCTTCTAGCTTACAAAATCCCCAAGAAAAAATGATTTTTTTCATAAAAATAAACAGTTTCCTACTGAACACATTTTCTGATCAAGAATTTGAACTTAGGGTGGGATGATTTGGGAGAATGGCATTGAAACATGTATAATATCATATATGAAACGGATCGCCTGTCCAGGTTCGATGCATGATACAGGATGCTTGGGGCTGGTGCAGTGGGATGACCCAGAGGGATGGTACAGGGAGGGAGGTGGGAGGGGGGTTCCAGATGGGGAACACATGTACAGCCGTGGCGGATTCATGTTGATGTATGGCAAAACCAATACAATATTGTAAAGTAATTAGCCTCCAATTAAAATAAATAAATTTATAAAAGAAAGAATTTGAACTTTTATACCGTAACAAAAAGTGAATTTCCTGAAAAACTCATTATTTTCAAATCTAAATCTGCCTCTTCATGATTCTAAAGTATAACTCATCTTTTTCATAAAGTTAAACACAGCCCAACAAGTTAAACATTGTTTGCAGAGACTTATACTCCCAAAGGTTAATTATTAGTACTTACTCTCGTCTTATCGAACAGTTCTGAAACTTTAAGAAAAAACCTGGAAGGGAAAAATATTTCATCATAAGCTATCTTTGAAATAATTTCCTATTGCAAATGTTCAGAGAACACACCGCAAACCATATTAATAATAAACATTCTTATCTCATTATAATAATAATGATTTTTTTCACTGCAGATTTCATCTAGTTCGACAAAAATCTTTCTTTGTATAAGCACCCATATAACAGATTCCCCGTGCTGTACTGTTATAGAAAATCCTCCCATTTCAAGGTAACAGTCTAAGCCATACATTAAAAACTTTGTCTTGGGAATTCCCTGGTAGTCCAGTGGTTAAGACTTCATGCTTCCAATGCAAGGGCCTAGGTTCAATCCCTGGTCAGGGAACTAGATCCCACACAGCATAAGTAAGACCCAGTGCGGCCAAATAAATACATTAAATAAATATTTTTTAAAACAACCATCTTTGTCTTGATATCCTTTAGTAATATGCTGCATAATATTAAATAAAGTCTATACCTTTAAATACTATAGAAGTACAGAACAATCACATCCAAAGAACTACATTTTAAATATTTTCAAATGGAGCTGTTTTGTTTTGGAAAACAATAGAAACGAATAGCCAATTTCTATTTCAGGATTCACTTTCACTTTCTGGGGGTGGGTAGGGGAGCTGCACTTGCAGCTTGCAGGATGTTCCTGACCAGGGACTGAACCGGGGCCAACTCAGTGAAAGCCCGGACCCTAACTGCCAGGCCACCAAGTCCCCACTGTCGCTTTTAACTAGAAAGTCCATCTTTCAAATGCTGATGCCAACTAAAAAATATCCCAATGCCAAACTACTGAAGGGTATTCTGTAAAATATGACAGACAACATTATATTTGGATTAGGGTATATACTATTGAAAGCTGAATTTTATGAACTTCACTTCACTCTTTGACAAGTTTATGTAAGGTAACACATGGCAAGGTTGCCTTTTTTTCCTTATCAAAGACTTAAGAACTAACTCTTTGGGAAGGTAGCATGTTAATTAGTAGGCTATGGTATCCTGTTTTGCTGAAAAATCTGATCTGACATGTCTACTGAGACAGGATATACTAGAGAAAAGTTCAAGGATGTGGTTTAGAGAAAGGCATGGACTATGAAAACAGTTTTTCTTCTTAAAATATTAAAAGTATGTTTGAGCTATTTTCAAAGGAGAGTTAAGTTTAAACAACATTACACGAGCAACTAAGATTTATGGCTAGATTAAAACTTCAGTTTAGTTCAGTTGCTTAGTCGTGTCTGACTCTTTGTGACCTCATGGACTGCAGCACACCAGGCTTCCCTGTCCACAACCAACTCCTGGAGCTTGCTCAAACTCATGTCCATTGAGTCGATGATGCCATCCAACCATCTCATCCTCTGTCATCTCCTCTTCCTGCCTTCAATCTTTCCCAGCATCAGGGTCTTTTCCAGTGAGTCAGTTCTTTGCATCAGGTGGCCAAAGAGTAAAACTCGGCCTCCAACAAAATATATATTAATATATATATACTCTAATTCTAAAACAGAATTTCTTTTTTTTTTAGCATTTCTTATTTAAAAGAAACTTTATTAAAATCTAAGAACATTTTAATATAAATTGTTTCTCTTTCACACACATAAATTGGCAAATTTTCATCAACTAAAACACTGTAAATGTTAAAAATTATATATACTAAGGTTGACTTTTATTTCTCAGATTTAAAAAAGTAAGAGAAAAAAGGAAGAGAAAAATAACACCAACCTAACTTTATAAAGAAGCTCTATACTGTCAATGTGTTTTGACAAAAATATTCCAAAACGCCTGCTGGGTCAGCAGTAGTGTGTGTGCCCGAGCTGGCAACAAAAATTTTGTTTTATTTAATGTTTTAAATCAGAATCCTTACTTGCATATATCTGTAGAATCCTGAGTTCCTAAAGCATATAATGAAGAACCAATTCTATTGTAATCATCTGCAGCACCTATGGAAAAAGTTTTAAGGATTTAATATATTTATTCATGGATTAAAAAAGTTACTGAATACGTACCTGCCAAAAAATGTGTATGTAATATGAGATACCGAAGTCTAGAGAAAGAAACCACACAAACTATAATACATTATGATGAATATGGAACTGGAAGTAGCTATAAACTACTTAAGGAGCAGGGGAAACAGATATTCCACCTGAGGATGTCAGGGAAGGGTTTACAGACACTACAGCAGGTGTTGGAGTTTGCAGGGTGAGGAAATCTTTACTAGGCAAAGTGGAGGAAAGAATTCTAGATAAAGAGAAGGGCATGGAAAAGAACCAGGGAGACATACAAGAGCAAAGAATATTCAGAGAGACTTCTGGGTCTGTAGCACTGTAGAGAGTGTTATTTTTTTTTTAAAGTAAAACAAAAAAATTTTTAAGTATTTACTTTTTTTTTTCTTAAGGAAACCACCCAGACAGCATTCTCTCCCTCTTACTCTCCCAAAGGAGGAAGAGAACAATCATCAACAGCAAACAGCAACTGCAGAAGCAACACCACGAGCCAGCTTCACGCTGAGGAGAGACTGCTGTGTGAAGTATGTCTCCTCCTCATGCTTTCAGGTGCTCTACATGTTCAGAGAAACTTCTAGAGTAACAAACAACAGCAACGATCCTCAAAAGTACAGTCTTAATATTTACTATTTTAAAATAACAGTATTCAAACCATTATATGTTAACATAATATTTAAATGAAAAATATTTAAAATCAGTGACCATGGTGACACTTAGATTTTGCAAATCTCCTTTTTGTGTCTGGATTAACAGTCAATAGCTCCATTCTCTTATCTGCTTCTGCATTCACTGTACTGTGACACAATATTTTTGCTCAAGTATGTGGGGAAAAAAAAATCTAGCTTCAAACAGGTATGTTGTTGGAAAAGCAGGAGGTATTTTACTAATATTTTCAGATAACTGTGGATACTCTACTCAACAAGCAGTCTTTTCTTTAAGGGTTAGTCACACTGGGGAACCTAAAGTCCTATCAGTGAAGTCTGTGTACTCTATCACATTAAACTCCAATGATATGTAATATTTATCCCAAGAATATAAGATTGGTTTAGTATCTGAAAATCAATCAATATGATTAACCATATTAGCAGACTAAAAAAATTAAAACCGTATGGTTATCTTAATTGTTGCAAAAAGAGCATCTGACAAAATCCAACATTCATTCCTAACTGAAACCTGCTAAAAGGCATCTAGGAAAAACCTATACCTAACATCACAATTAAAATGGATGCTTTCCCACAAGATAAGGAACAAGGTCAAACCGCTTGCCCTCACCACTTTTACCAAAATGGTACTAAAGGGTACAGCTATAGTATAATGGGCAAGGAAAAGAAATAAACATCATTCCAACTGGAACGGAAGAAGTGTTAACTGTTTTTATTCAAAGATGACCCTTTATGTAGAAAATGCTAAGGAATCTACAAAATAGTTAATAAACTAATAAGTGAGTTGATTTAGAAAGGCTGCAAGATATAAGCTCAATGCTGAAAATACAATGTATTTCTATATATTGGCAAAAAAACTAGAAACTCAAATGTAGAAAACACATCATTTAGAATCGCATCAAAAAACAGAGATCTAACTAAAGATGTATAAGAGCTTTACAAAGGAAGCAACAAAAAATTGCTGAGAGAAGACCAAAGTAAATAGACATATACCCTGTTCATGTATTAGAAGAACCAACACTTTTGAGATCTTAATCCTCCCCAAACTGATCTATATTCTACACAATTCCAATCAAAAAATCCCAGCAGGCATTTTTGTAGAAAGTGACGAGCTGATTTTAAAATCCATCCAAAAAAATAAAGAACCTAGAGGGCCCAAAACAACTTTGATAAAGAAGAATAAAGTTGAAAGACTTATACAAGAAAAGAAGTTCAATATCATCAATCACTGAAATTAAAACCATATTGGCCTAGCAGAATGGATAAAATTTAAGACTGACTTTGTTGGTAAGGATATGAAGCAGCTGGAATCCTCGTGCACAGCTGGTATGAATGCAGAATGATACAATCATTTTGGAAAAATGTTTGGCAATTTTTTAAAAAAAGTTAATTACACACTTACATTTGACCCAGTCATTCTACTTCTAGGTACTACCCAAGAGAAATGAAAGCCTATGTTCATACAAAGACTTACATATGTCAGCTTTATTTTGAATGGGTGAAAGCTAGCCAACAATCCAATTGTCCAGCAACAGCTGAATAGATAACTGTGGTATATCTATACAATGGAATACCACTCAACAACAAAACAGAATGAACTACTGAAGCATACAACAACATGGATGAAACTCAAAATAATTTTGTTGAATTTCAAAGCCAGACCATAGAAAGTACATACTGTATGATTCCATTTTATTTGCAACTCTAGAAAATGCAAATTAATCTACAGAGACAGAAAGCATTATCAGCAGTGGCCTGGGGACAGGGACAGGATGGAGGGATTATGAAGGGCCACAAGAGGACTGTGTGTGGTGATGGACATGTTCATTATACTGTCTCTAGTAATGATGTCATACATGTGTCAAAACTTATCCAATTGTAAACTTTGAACATTGCAGCTTATTGATATCAATTACACTTCAATACAGCTGTTAAAAAAAACCATTAATCTAACGTGTACTTAACATGATTTTGATTATTTAGAAAATACTGGTTCAATGAATCACACACATCTTCCAAATGCAGATGCACTTCAGTATATAAAAAGTATCACACTCAGTAATATCACCATCAATCTCCTCAGACAAGTCTTTAATTACTGAAAAGCAAACTCATGGTGACTGACACAAGTTTTCCAAGATTCTAATAATTGCTGGAAACCTTGATTTTCATCATTGTCAACAAACGCTGCCAGTAGTTTTCCATGAAGTGTGAGGCTCATTTAATTAATTTTTGATAAAATGTCTACCAAGACACAAGTTTGCATAATAGCAGCTTGTCTGTCAGTTGTTCTTTCAAGTAAAAATGGTACTGAAAAAAAGCAGCCAGTTCAGCTGCAACTCAGTTGCTTTTCTACAAAGAACCATCATACATCCATATGCGAAGTGCCTTATGCATACCTCCCGATCCATCATTCAGCATATTAAAAAAGTATACTCAAGGGAGGAGACTTTCAATAAGTAATAAGTTTCACTGCTTCATCAAGGACATTCTTAATTGAATTTTTAAAATTTTGAATGCACTGTGGGAAAGAATACAAAGATTATTAGTACAGTTTGGTGCCACTGCTTTGATTTGTCCTAAGACACCAGCAATTTATCCATCACAACTTTTGCATCATTGGTGTAAATGTCAACATGGTGAAAAGGACAAAAAAATCATCCTAGTATTATTATGAAATTAGTTTTGTTCTCACAGACTTGCTTAAAAGGGCCTTGAGATCAAAGCTTCATAGACCACAGTTTGAAAATCACTGCCCTATATCAAGACTTTTACAAACTGTAAATAACATAATAACTTGATAATTTTTCCATTAAACAATGTAAACTTGAGCCACAGAGAAAAACCTTACTTTTGTGGGATCTTGTCATCCTATCAGATTTAGCAGATGCATCCTTAACTCGGTTATGATATTCTAAAAGGAATGTTCGTTCATGCTCAAAGAAATCATCTACATCCTATGGGATCAAAAGAAAATATGAGCTTTTTTCACTTATTTGCTTTAATCTAACATGTAACACTTTGCTTCCCTTATAATCATAAAAGATCATCATTAAACAGCATAGCTATCCTCTAACAATCAGACATTATATTGATCTCACCAGCAAGTTCAAACTTCAAAAACATGTTAAGTTCAAACTTCAAAAACAAGTTCAAACCTCAAAAACACCTCTCTATCAAGTAAGAGGCCTTCCACAGTGCCACAGCAGAAGGCTCATGGTCCCATATGGTCCCAGCTTCCACGCTGTGCCTGAACCTATTCCAGCTTGTACTCTTCCACTGCAATCCTGCTTCTCCAACACATTTGTTTCCTCCAGTGGGAGCAATCAATTGCTTTTGAGGAAAAAAAGGGGAAAAAGCCCAGCAGACAAGTAGAAATCTGCTTCTCTTGGTCTGTTATGCATTTCATGAACCATTCCTGAATGCTGCCAAGCCTTAGTCATTGGCCCTCTCTGACTGCTTTGGGGAACCTGGCCAAATTAGCTATCTGGGAGCAATTTTGGTATTAAACACTGTTTTCAATCTTTTTTGGAACAAAGCTAGAAATCCATTAAAACTAAAAACAATGAACTCCCTTCTAAAATAGCAACTGTTTACTGAAAACGCACCAGCTGAAATGATGTAACTTGAGACCCGTATTAACAGAACATAGTAGCAAAAGTTAGTGTGACAAAATGTGACTTAAAATCTGTTAATGCATGTGTACTAGTTTTCTTAACTAGTATAGGTGAGGTCTATTGGAAAAACAGAGATAAAACTAACTTGCAGAGTTGTAGTGAAGATTAATGAAATGTGCGCTACCAAACACCACATTGCAAATGTTCAAAAAAATGTTAGCTATTACTTTAATAAAATTATCAAACTACTAATCAATATAGTGGTTTATACTTAATGTTAATCAAAAAGTTCAACATAAGTAGCATCAAAATGGAAATAATCTGAAGAAGAAAAAAAAAACCAGCTTGAATCTTTTTTTGGTCTCACTGCATGGTTTGTGGGATCTTAGTTTCTTGACCAGGGATTGAACACAGGCCCTCGGCAGTGAAAGCGCTGAGTCCTAACCACTAGACTGCCAGGGAATTCCCATGTCAACCCTTTATTAAAAGTAGCCAAAGGAGATGCACTGTCAACATATCAACTGACCTGTCTCTACAAAATCAAAGTATAAACCAAATAGTACTTTACACCAAAGTTTTAGTGTAGATATATTTATAAAAACAGGCAATGATGATAAGGCATTATTTATTGCTTTATTATTTGCTTAATAATATTATTATTGGAGTACAATATACCATAATATGATTCTATATAAACTTTGAAAATACATTGTGCAATGAACATTTTTCTCAATATTGATGGTAAGAGTTTTCAAAAAAATCAATTCTTGTACCATTTTCAGACCATCATTAAGAAAAATCTAGGTGTTATCTAGGTAATTATAAGTATATGCATACTAGCATCTCATTCTTTCTAAATCTAACTCAGTGTTTCTAACAATCCTATAGCTAGGTAGCATTACTAACCACGTTTTCAAAATGGGAAACCTGAGATTTAGAGAAAGAAAAGTGACTTTTCTCAAGGTCACGTAGCTACTATGAGACAAAACCAAAACTTCAACTGAGCTCTTCTAACTTCAAATCTAAACCCAAGTCGGCCCCTAACATTTGTAAAGCCAAGGCTACGTGTACAAACCGAGGCAGCCCCTCGGTGCCCACCCTGTGACTCTGTAAGGCAGAGTCACAGGGTAAGGCCGGACAGTCATTCCATCCCGCACACTGCTCTTCTTCCCTGTGCTGGCCCTCTACTCCGTGACTATCTGTGGAGGACAGACCACCAGAGGCACGGTCTACTCACCAGCAGATGAATTCAAGGAGGAAGTCCAAGCAGGACTTGAAGGCAGGCTTGGAATTTGGGCAAGAAAATGTGGGGTTCTAGATAAGGAGGATGGTCTGGTTTGGAGGACAGGGGTGTAGGCTCTGGGTTGGCAAATTCCCTTGGAGCTGCAGACCTATCACCCCTTAGAGAAAGGAGCTCTCTGAAGAGGGGAACTCAGGGCAAGGGGCCCAGTTTCCCAGCCCTAAGAAGTCTACTATCCAAACTTCTCTTCCATTCCAATATAATGGCCTACACATCGGAAAATCTCAAAGTATCTCCCTCGTAAAAGAAGTAAATTCTCAAAGCAGTACCTCTGTTAACCAAATAGTGTCTTACCTTTACTCCAGAAACAATTACTCCATCTGCTGATTTAACCATGTTTTTAAAGAAATCTTCCAGTTTCTCTTTTTTATTTTTTCCTCGCACACTCAACTGAAAGAAAGGTAAATTTAAGTTAGTATTTCTTTTAAGATTACAAATGAGAAGTTAATACCTCCTTTATTCTCTGTCATCAAAACAGCAATCTCAAAAGGACTCCAGTTTTTAAACTTTTGGCAATTTCATTATGTATGATCAGTGATTTTCAAATTCTGGGAACTTAAAGGAGTCTGGCCTCAGCCCCAAAGATTCAGGTTCAGCTGATCTACAGTATGGCTCAAAAGTTAAAGTGTTAGCCGCTCAGTCGTGTCTGACACTTTATGACCTCATGGACTGTAGCCTGCCAGGATCCTCTGTCCATGGAATTTTCCAGGCAAGGATACTGGACTGGATTGCCGTTCCCTTCTCCAGGGGATCTTCCCAATCCAGGGATCAAACCCGAGTCTCCCACATTGCAGGCAGTCTTTACTGCTGAGCCACCAGGGAAGCCCCTCCAAATTGTGTAAATGTAGTTGATAATTCTGCTCTAAGGAGCCCTTTCATCATACTTTGTCAAACACTACTACATCATATAAAGTCAACTAAAAATTCACTCAGAAGCTTCTCTGAACATGTAAAATTTACTGGAGTACAATATACCATCATATGATTCTATAGAAACTCTGAAAATATATTTTGCAAATTTTTCACTCTAAACTCCAAATCTCATCTCCCGACCTATATTGGGGTCAGCAAACTCATGAGACAAAGGACACAAACGATGACTCTGAATGGCATGAATAGTATATATCTAAAGGCAAAACTGAGAAGCAGTCAACTCTGACTTTACCACTTATTGCATCAGTGCCCCGTGAAGGAACATCTCATCTAACTTCCTTATCTGCTGCCATGGCTTCAATACTCACCATTAAGCAAGTGACTAGCACATTTCAATCACTACGCAGAGGCTCTTTCCTGAATCTTAGATTATATTTCAAATTGCCTACATCGTATTCTTCACATATATATTCTGCTAACCGCACACTGAATATTTTTTAAAATATTTATTATAATCTAATCTCCAAGTTTTCCGTCTTCTTGGTTCCCTATTCATGGTTTTCCCATCTATACAGTCTCTTAGCTTCTCATCTGGTCCCTAAAACCCCATCAGTTCAGTAGCTCAGTCATGTCCAAATCTTTTCGACTCCATGGACTGCAGCATGCTAAGCTTCCCTGTCCCTCACCAACTCCCAGAGCTTGTTCAAATTCCCATCCAACGAGTCAGTGATGCCATCCAACCATCTCATCCTCTGTCGTTCCTTTCTCCTCCTGCCTTCAATCTTTCCCAGCATCAGGGTCTTTTCAAATGAGTCAGTTCTTCGCATCAGGTGGCCAAAGCATTGGAGTTTCAGCTTCAGCATCAGTCATTCCAATGAATATTCAGCACTGATTTCCTTCAGTATGGACTGGTTGGATCTCCCTGCAGTCCAAGGGACTCTCAAGAGTCTTCTCCAACACCACAGTTCAAAAGCATCAATTCTTTAGTGCTTAGCTTTCTTTACAGTCCAACTCTCATATCCATACATGACTACTGGAAAAAAGATAGCTTTGACTAGACAGACCTTTGTTGGCAAAGTAATGTCTCTGCTTTTTAATGTGCTATCTAGGTTTATCATAGCTTTTCTTCCAAGGAGTAAGTGTCTTTTAATTTCATGGCTGCAGTCATCAACTGCAGTGATTTTGAAGCCCAAGAAAATAGTCTCTCACTGTTTCCATTGTTTCCCCATCTATATGCCATGAAGTGATGGGACCAGATGCCATGATCTTTGTTTTCTGAATGTTGAGTTTTAAGCCAGTTTTTTCATTTTCCTCTTTCAGTTTCATCACAAGGCTCGTTAGTTCTTTGCTTTCTGCATTATTAGTTAAATAAACAGGGTGACAATATACAGCCTTGACGTACTCCTTTCCCGTGTTGAAACGAGTACATTGTTCCATGTTCGATTTTAACTGTTACTTCTTGACCTACATACAGATTTCTCAGGAGGCAGGTCAGGTGGTCTGATATTCCCATCTCTTTCAGAATTTTCCAGTTTGTTGTGATCCATACAGTCAAAGGCTTTGGCATAGTCAATAAAGCAGAAGCAGATACTTTTCTGGAACTCTCTTGCTTTTTGATAATCCAATGGATGTTGGCAATTTGATCTCTGGTTCCTCTGCCTTTTCTAAATCCAGCTTGAACATCTGGAAGTTCACGGCTCATGTACTGTTGAAGCCTGGCTTAGAGGATTTTGAGCATTACTTTGCTAGTGTGTGAGATGAGTGCGGTTGTGCGGTAGTCTGAACATTCTCTGGCATTGCCTTTCTTTGGGATTGGACTGAGAACTGACCTTTTCCAGTCCTGTGGCCACTGCTGAGTTTTCCAAATTTGCTGGCATATTGAGTACAGCACTTTCACAGTATCTTCTTTTAGGATCTGAAACAGCTTAACTAGAATTCCATCACCTCCACTAGCTTTGTTCACAGTGATGCTTCTTAAGGCCCACTTGACTTTGGACTCCAGGATGTCTGGCTCTAGGTGAGTGATCATACCATTGTGGTTATCTGGGTCATGAACATCTTTTTTGTACAGTTCTTCTGTTTATTCTTGCCACCTCTTCTTAATATCTTCTGCTTTTGTTCGGTCCACAGCATTTCTATCCTTTATTGTACCCATCCTTGCATGAAATGTTCCCTTGGTATCTCTAATTTTCTTGAAGAGATATCTAGTCTGTCCCATTTTATTGTTTTCCTCTATTTCCTTGCACTGATCACTGAGGAAGGCTTTCTCATCTCTCCTTGCTATTCTTTGGAACTCTGCATTCAAATAGGTACATCTTTCCTTTTCTCCTTTGCCTTTAGCATCTCTTCTTTTCTCAGCTATTTGTAAGGCCTCCTCAGACAACCATTTTGCCTTTTTGCATTTCTTTTTCTTGGGGATGGTCTTGATCATTGCCTCCTGTGCAACATTCCACTGTATAATTAAGGGATTTGATTTAGGTCATACCTGAATGGTCTAGTGGTTTTCCCTACTTTCTTCAGTTTAAGTCTGAATTTGGCAATAAAGATCATGATCTGAGCCACAGTCAGCTCCTGATCTCGTTTTTGCAGACTGTATAGGGCTTCTCCATCTTCAGCTGCAAAGAATATTATCAATCTGATTTCAGTATTGACCATCTGGTGATGTCCATGTGTAGAGTTATCTCTAGTGTTGTTTGGAAGAGGGTGTTTGCTATGACCAGTGTGTTCTCTTGGCAAAATTCTGTTAGCCTTTGCCTTACTTCATTTTGTACCCCAAAGCCAAACTTGCCTCTTACTCCAGGTATCTCTTGACTTTCTACTTTTGCATTCCAGTCCCCTATGATGAAAAGGACATCTTGGGTGTTAGTTCTAGAAGATCTTGTAGGTCTTCATAGAACTGTTTTAACTTCAGCTTTTTCGGCATTAGTGATTGGGGCATAGACTTGGGATTACTGTGATGTTCAATGGTTTGCCTTGGAAATGAACAGAGATCATTCTGTCGTTTTTGAGATTGCATCCAAGTACTGCATTTCAGACTCTTTTGTTGACTATGAGGGCTACTTCAGTTCTTCCAAAGGATTCTTGCCCACAGTAGTAGATGTAACAGTCATCTGAATTAAATTCGCCCATTCCAGTCCATTTTAGTTCCCTGATTCCTAAAATGTCAATGTTCACTCTTGCCATCTCGTTTCACCACTTCCAATTGATTCATGGATCTAACATTCCGGGTTCCTATGCCGTATCGTTCTTTTATTGTTCTTTACAGCATTGGACTTTAGTTCCACCACCAGTCACATCCACAAATGGGCATTGTTTTCACTTTGGCTCTGTCTCTTCATTCTTTCTGGTTATTTCTCCACTCTTCTCCAGTAGCATATTGGGCATGTACCGACCTGGGGAGTTCATCTTTCAGTGTCAAATCTTTTTGCCTTATCATACTGTTCATCGCATTCTCAAGGCAAGAATACTGAAGTTGTTTGCCATTCCCTTCTCCAGTGGACCACATTTTGTCAGAACTCTCCACTATGACCTGTCCATCTTGCGTGGCCCTACACAGCATGCCTCATAGTTTCACTGAGTTAGACAAGGCTGTGGTCCATGTGATCAGTTTGATTAGTTTGATTATCGTTTTCATTCTGTCTTCCCTCTGATGGATAAAGATAAGAGACTTATGGAAGCTTCCCGATGGGAGAAACTGACTGTAAAGGTATGCAACTATGAAAACTCCATACCTTTCAATAAAAATCTTGACACAATCTACAGCTTCTTTCTTTTTCCTTCCAAAATCACACTTTGAGCATCTCTTCCATACTTAAATAAGTTCATAGAGTTTCATAATGTTCAGAGACTGAACACCAATCCCCTTAGCAAGATACTCAACACTTTGAAAAAATCTGGTTCAGGTTACCTTCCCAACTCCACCCCTACCCCTAAAGAGCCTTATGCTCCACACTGTTCTCGAAAGAGGCTCTGAACTCTTAGGTTCCTCTGTATCTGAAATGGTATCTCCTCTTCCACCAAAAACTCTGTCAGACTTTAATATTCAAAATAAAAGGCATCTCTTCATGAAACCCTTTCAAATTCCCAGTTAGAATTCACTGCTCTTAGGCCCCTCAAAGTACTCCAGCTTTTTTTTAACCTTATTTTTTATATTAATTATTTCACTGCTGCTGCTGCTAAGTTGCTTCAGTCGTGTCCGACTTTGTGCGACCCCACAGACGGCAGCCCACCAGGCTTCCCCGTCCCTGGGATTCTCCAGGCAAGAACGCTGGAGTGGGTTGCCATTTCTTTCTCTAATTCACTCATTTAACAAACCATAATGAATGTATATTATAACCACACACTGTGCTAGGTGTTACAAATATTAAGATGATTAAGAGGTGGCCCCTACTCCTAAAGTAACTAATGGTACAGAGGAAGACAGAGAGAAGCAAACATAATTACACACAGTAGGGGAAGTATAGTGTTAAAGCTATTCATGGGGCATCAGCAAAGCACCCAAAGAACTCAATATAACTGAGGGGTTGAGAAAGGTAAGACTGGAGGTTGACTGACCAGTCAGGGTCTGCTTCAATAACCCAGGCAAAGTCTGGACTAGTCTTCAGGTCTAGTGATGGAACCAAGTATCCACAGTAAAAAGACAGAGAGAATCTGGTGACTCCTGACAGGAACAGACAGTAGGAGTCCTCAGTAATTTTCACAGTGGAAGGGAACGGGAGTTAGTGATGCCTTCTTTGAGATAAGACAAAGAGTACAAAAGGAGGCATGGATTTAAAAGAAGGGTTCAGCTGAGGGTAAAAGGCCAAGGGGACATCTAAATGGAGGTTTTTCAGGAGGCTATTTAATGAATAGTGCTGGGCCTCAGGAGTGATACAGTTGGGGCGGAGGGAGCCGCCAGGCAGGGCTGTCCCATTTGGCTTGTGGGATCTTAGTTCCGTGACCAGGGATCAAACCCACGCTCCCAGCAGTGGAAGCACAGAGTCCTAACCACTGGACCGCCAAGGAATTCCCATAGATTTCTAAGTTAATAGCATATTAGAATCGCTGGAGCCACAGAAGCAGGTATTAGAGAGAATTTACAGAATTAGAAATCTTATAGATTTGTAGAGAACTCAATGAGGAACCTTGGAAGAATCAGATTTAAATGAACGGATATATGGCGGGAAAAGCCCATGAAGCAGACTGGGAAGCAGCCATAGAGTTAAGAGGTGAACACATCAAGATGGATTCCCATAGATCCACAAGAACATGGGAGTCAGCATAGCTAGAAAGGTATCTCAGTCAAAATGGAAAAGCATGATGCATTTTACCACATTAACAGAATAAAAAACATGAATCATCTCAACAGATGTACTTTTTCATGATAAAACACTCAACAAACTAGGAATAGAACTTCTCTAAGCTGGCAAAAGGTATCTATGTAAAAACCCACATTTAACATCACACTTGATAGTGAAGGAGTGCGTGCTTTTCCCCTAAGATCAGGGACAGAACACAGATGTCTGCTCTTATTTAACACTGTACTGGAGGTTCCAGCCAGGGCAGTCAGGCAAGCAAAATTTTAAAAAGGCATCCAGATTGGAAAGGAGGAAGTAAAAAAGAAAAAAGAAAAGAAAACTATTAAATGAGTGTGGCTGCCAAAGTGGTTGAAGACTATGGGGGGATACAGGAGGTTTGGGTGTTTGCTTTCTGATTGGTGTCCAGTCCCAGTGAACAAGGTCATTATTTGATCTAGAAGAATTATTGAAATTAGCTTTAATGGAAAACGAGAGATCTGTCTAAAGTCATAACACTGCTATAAGTGACAGAGCAGGCACGCTAGGCAAGATAAGAAAGAAAGAAAAGAGCTACTGCCAGGGTCAAAGTGCAGGAGAAGTCAAGGGTCTAGATGCAGCAGTGAATCAAAGAACAACTGCAGTGGGAACAGGGAAAAAGGGAGTTGTGAGGACAGAGGGCTACGCTTGGAGTCCATAAGGTCAGGGTTTAGGAACTCGGGGGTGAGATGAGGTCCTGGGTGTGGTCACTGATGCCATAGGAAGAAATGAACGAAGGTTAGGAAATATCTCTCTTCTGCTAAAATCATGAGTTAATCTTGTCATCCAAATAGAGACTCCAAGATCTGTATCACCCATCCACTAAAAAGATTTTTTCCAGGACCACGAATGAAGAAATCTCTTGAGGCTGGGAGGGAGGAAAATTAGCAGCAACCAGCACTGAAGGAGGCAGGTTAAACAGATTAAGAGTCAATGATCAACCCAAAAGTAACTGGGAATTCTTTAGCTTAAGAACTTCTCTGAATTCTCCATAAGACTTCAGAAGCCTCCAAATTCAAATTTAAGAAACATTAACCAATTTAATAACCCTATTTCTTAAGAAGTTCACATTTCAGGATCAAAATCAATATCTCATGCAGTAACATAGTTTAGCATCATTTAAAAAATTAATCTACTTAAGTTCTACTGAAATACTGTATCATTAAAAAAGTCATATTAAACTGCCTTGAAAAATCAGAACATTTTATAAAATGTATTTATAAGGCCTTAAGCCTTTTCTAACAACTCCCTTCTCCTTCCAATGACTCTTTAAAAATAAACCTTGATCACTGCTTTTATCAATTCAATACTCACATCTTGATTATATTCCAGGAAGACATGGAAATTTAAATCTTTCCTCAAAATGGGATGTGCAGCCACACGACACAGAAACACTTCATGCATTGCAACCGTCTTCTTGAATATTGCCAAATACTCACTAGAAATAATACACAAAATTAAAGGTAAAAACTCTGCAGAAAAACACCCACAACAGTTTTTTAACCAAATACTAGGAATTATTCTAAATGCAAAACTAGAGGCACGAAGATATAATCCATGTAAACAAAGGTTTTAGTTGAACTGTTAACAAAATATATAAAACCCAGCTCTGAAAAGACTTCATGCTAGTTAATAGTATTTATTATATATAAATGTTAATATTTTTAAGTTTTATGAACCTTTCTTCCTATGCAAGTTGATGTTAAAGGTAACTATAGGGCTTTTTGTTTTTAGCTTCAGAGAAAGTACATTACAAATTATAGCATACAATTTTAATGATTCAATTTCTAGATAATTACTGCTTTTATACACCTTCATACAAATAACTAAAACAAACCTCAGTAAACATATTTTCAACTTTAATAACTATTTTCATCTAAAGACCCAAACACACAAGAAAGAAACACACCATGGAGAGACTAGTGTTTTCCATTACATTGAAGAACTGTGTTTAAAACATTTTAATATCATCAGTGAATCACAGTGATCTTATAGTAATACATGTCAGTTTTGGGGGGGGGGGAACACTCAAGGAAAAGGTCCAATATTCTTGCTTCAACTACGTGCAAGGAGGTTAAGTTTTACATACCAGCAAACCAGCAGGACCAATGTTGGGAGAAGTTTGATCTCTGTGAGGGTAGTCATTCAGTGAAGACAAAAAAGAAGGATGCAGAGGATGGAGGTAGCAGTAGAATAAACCAAAGGTTCTCTGTTATCCAACCCCTAACCAGACCACAAAAGAATCATGATCAGGGCCACTGGAAAACCACAGATTCTCTCAATATTAATGTGCGCTGCTCATTTCCAGCTGTCAGGCTTATCAACTATAGAAGTCATACCTGTCCACTATCAGGCTACTGCTTGCACTCAGTATTGACAGAATTCTTAAAATATCTGTCACCTTACACTTTAACAAAGAAGACCTACTTTGTTAATTTCTCTTGTCAAGAGTTTAGCATTTTGAAGAAGAGTCTAGTAGCAGCATGAATATATGCTTAAAAACTGAAATTCAGTGGAAGAGAAGAAAAGGAAATGCACAAACAGGAGAAATGACCAGAAAAAGTGATGGAGGTGATGGTAATGCAAGGAAAGCTATTTCCTTGTTTAACTCTCAAAATACAGAAAAACAATATGAAGCAATCCAAAATTATTTCAAATGTTCAAGAGAAGGGGAAAAACTGTATTTTCAGCGAATATACTAAAAACGAAATAGAATTTTTTCAAGAATTTAATATATGTCTAGTATATACGAAACTAATCATCATTTAATAAAAAACACTAAAAAACTATTCTCTCATTGCTTTGCTCCTATTCTTTTCCCTTCAGGCAGAAGCCATAGTCAGACAAAAGAGTGGGAAAATTATACACACACACGCACACACACACAGTTTTTGAAAAAGAAAGAAGAAAATATCCAGAGTTGCTTAGTGCACACTTATATGAGAAACAGAAATCTTGGTAGTATGCACTTGTCCAAACAAGAGAACCAGGTGGGTAATGACTAAGGCCTTGTAAATAAAAATAAAATGATCTACATGTGTGTTTTAAAAAGTCATTATTTCCCTTTCTACTATCATTTATGGACTTGTGGATCTTCTGTTTTCAATCTTCAGAGTTTATTTAAAACAGTAATTTAAAGAATTTTACAATGCAGACAATTATTCTATAATTTTCCTGTAGGCTCTGATCATGATAGTTAACACTGGTTGTATGGCTTAAACCTGCATCTTCCAGAAAGGGTCACTGTGGTGAAATGATTGAAAGGATGGGATATCAGAGAAACAAAAACAAAAACCAACCAAACAAAAAAAGGGCATAAAAACACGCACAAATAACAACAAAAGTCACATACGCTTCCAATTCCTGTTTCATCTTCGTGAATTCCTCCTTTGTCATAGACCCTTCTCCTTCTCCAAGTTTCTGTAGTTTCTCCCTTGAGGCATCAAAATCAGGTCTTGGTGGTGCTGGAGGGATCTGTCACAGAATAAAACCACTAGTTTTGTTTTGACTGTGCCATGCAGGATCTTAGTTCCCGAAAAGGGATAGATCCCACGCCTCCTGCAGTGAAAGCATGGAGTCTTCACCACTGGACCACCAGGGAAGTCCCCTAAACCACTAGTTTTTAAAGACTTTTATTTCCTTCAGTAGTTGCACTATTGCCACTATAGAAGACTGTTGTCTCGTCGGTTCTGCCTTGAGCTGGCCCGCTGTTCTAACAGCATCTCCCACTCAAACTTACTTTGTTTCCCTCTCAAAAAAAAAAAAGACTGCTGTCTGAGAGAGCTAACGACATGATGAATGAATGAGGAATATCCTAATTAAGGTTAGAGAAGTTGATTAAGTCTAGAAATTAAGTTTCTTGAGGTCCTGAACACCAAGGAAGAAACAGAGCGCAGCACTATATTCTGGTATTAGATCGTAGGACCCAAACTTTAGGAAAAGGAGTACGTCAAGGCTGTATATTGTCACCCTGCTTATTTAACTTATATGCAGAGTACATCATGAGAAACGCTGGGCTGGAGGAAGCACAAGCTGGAATCCAGATTGCCAGGAGAAATATCAATAACCTCAGATATGCAGATGACACCACCCTTAAGGCAGAAACTGAAGAAGAACTAAAGAGGCTCTTGATGAAAGTGAAAAGAGGACAGTGAAAAACCTGGCTTAAAGCTCAATTCAGAAAACTAAGATCATGGCATCCAGTCCCATCACTTCATGACAAATAGATGGGGAAACAGTGGAAACAGCGGCTGACTTTATTTTTGTGGGCGCCAAAAATCACTGTAGATGGTGACTGCAGGCATGAAATTAAAAGACGCTTACACCTTGGAAGGAAAGTTATGACCAACCTAGACAGCATATTCGGAGAAGGTGATGGCACCCTACTCCAGTACTGTTGCCTGGAAAATCCCATGGACGGAGGAGCCTGGTGGGCTGCAGTCCATGGGGTCGATAAGAGTTGGAAACGACTGAGCGACTTCACTTTCACTTTTCACTTTCATGCATTGGAGAAGGAAATGGCAACCCACTCCAGTGTTCTTGCCTAGAGAATCCCAGGGACAGGGAGCCTGGCGGGCTGCCGTCTATGGGGTTGTACAGAGTCGGACACGACTGAAGCGACTTAGCAGCAGCAGCAGCAGCAGACAGCATATTAAGCAGCAGAGACATTGCTTTGTCAACAAAGGTCCATCTAGTCAAGGCTATGGTTTTTCCAGGAGTCATGTATGGATGTGAGAGTTGCACTATAAAGAAAGCTGAGCGCCGAAGAATTGATGCTTTTCAACTGTGGTGTTGGAGAAGACTCTTGAGAGTCCCTTGGACTGCAAGGAGATCCAACCAGTCCATCCTAAAGGAGATCAGTCCTGAATATTCACTGGAAGGACTGATGTTGAAGCTGAAACTCCAATACTTTGGCCACCTGATGCGAAGTGCTGACTCATTTGAAAAGACCCTGATGCTGGGAAAGATTGAAGATGGGAGGAGAAGGGAACAACAGAGGATGAAATGGTTGGATGGCATCACTGACTCAATGGACATGAGTTTGGGTAAACTCTGGGAGTTGGTGATGGACAGGGAGGCCTGGCATGCTGCGGTTCATGGGGTCGCAAAGAGTCAGACACGACTGAGCGACTGAACTGAACTGAACCCAAACTTCAGTCTGTAGACTCCTACGTGACAACCTAGAGCTCTCAAATGTATATGCACAATAAGCTCTAAGTACACACTAACTAAATGTATTGCAAATATGCATGCTATTTTTTCCAAAGTATGTAAATGGTATGACTGGAGTGTACCAGAGGCAGAAAGCACTGACTTAACTACAAGAGAATACGGCACAGACTAATGACTAACCTCCCCCTATTCTCTCACAGTGAGGGGGAAAGTAAGCACTTACTTTAAATAAAAACACAAGGTCTAAAAGAGACGTATCACTCAAGGGAATGATAAAAGAAAAAAAATCTATCTTAGAGGAAGAGCCTGCAAGTAAGAACTGTGAAGGGGAAATGATGGAAAGCAAAGATAGCAAATAAACAGAAAGAAAGGTAAGTAGGGGGAAGTTAAAACAGCAATGACCAGAAGAAAAGGATTATACCAAGGAAAGCAACAGGGAAGGAAGCACCAAGTACAGACTGGCACATATTCATTGCTGCCCATGCACGACATCTACTATGTGCCAGGCGTGATGCTGAACGACCAGCAGATAAAGATAAATAAGACATGGTCTTGATCTTTGAGGAGTGTTTAGTCTATGAGAGAAAAAAGTAGTAAGAAAATAACGCCATACAAGAAGATGAGGGGGAAAAGGGTGGAAACAGGAGAGCTTCCAGACTAGTAAACACACTGACATGCTGGTGGTACATCCTGGAAAGGGCATGAGAGTTCTGTGCCAATCCCTCACCCCAATATCTCATCCTGTGCATCTTTTCTACTGGGCTGTCCCTCAGTTGTAGTCTTGATAAAAACTGGCAATTAACAACGACAAAAGCACCGCCACTCGTGCACCAAACTGGGGTTGTAGAAAGAAAAACAAAGCAAATGACTGAGAGTAAGGGCCACAAGGATAAAGATGGAATCAGGTCAGGACAATTTCAAGGAAATCAAAAGAAACAGTTCCAGAAATCTGAGTGTGGTCCACAGCTGAGCCATAACACCGGGTGCATATTTACATTAGACAACCTCTCAGGAGCCCTCCAACTCTAAACATCTGTCTACCTAAGGGTTCAAGACTAATATGGTCTCTAACACCTCCTTAGTTATTACCCCCCAGGACAAGCCCATTTCAATTCTAATAAACAGTAAGAATTTAAGTTTAAATGAGGGAGCATTACATATCGATATCGCCACACTCCCAAACAAGACAACTTGGGATAAAAAGTGGCAGTCAATTATGTTTTATAGCTGGAAATTTTTTAAAAAATTACATCAGTTCACTAGAAGTGTTGAATAAAATTTCCACACATAATAAAGTATCTAAAAAGTTCCTAGAAAATAGGATTAAAATGGAACCTCAATACTTACAATGTAACCTGCATAGTCTTCATTTTCAATGAAGGAATCGTGAAGCCAGATAAATTCCTCATGTTGTCGAACAACAGAAAACTCATTCTGTTTAAAATTTGGCAATGAACTCTGCAAAGACAGAGATTTTCTCAAATAAAAATTAAGATTAGACTATAAAAGTTTCTATGAACATTTATACCTTATTTTCTAAACTTAGTCTTTAATGAAAGATAATAAGCAGCAGTGAATTATAAACTAAAATACAATTTCTAATTATGTTGAAAACCAAAATTCTAGTCAGTGTACTATTACATATATAACAGCACAATAATTAAAATAACACAAGTAAAAAAACCCCATTTACCTTTGTGTGAACAGTGAATTTTACTTTGTCTCTCTCACTCAGAGCATCAGAAATGTCCACCTGCAGAGCAGCATCACTCTGAAGATCTACATTTATTGCTTTAAGCTAGAAAAAAATAATACCTCAGTGAAAATTCTATAGGTTTTTATGCAAATTCATTCTTCTCCTAGACAATAAGACAGTGCAAAAACAAAACTAAAATAGTGAATCTTAGATCTAACAAGTACACAAGTTCATTTAATCTATCTTCTGGGGGAGGTGCTTTGGGTATGTTATCTTAATCAATTTTCATTCTACATCATTCAACTATCCTTTGTATGAGTCAACGTGCTAACTATGATTTACTATAGTTTCACCCAAAAAGTAAACTAGTAAACTATTTCCCAAAAAGATGCTCCTTTACAAGTTCAAATGTCCTAAAATTAAGAAATGTATCTACCTTTAAGAATAAGAAAAATAATAAAAAGAATAATGGCCAATCATTTAAATTTTATTGCTTATTTTAATTTAGGAATATATAATAAAATAACAGTTCAATGTACTACATATGCAAAGTGCTAAGAAAAATGCTAACAAATAATAATTAACTCCCGTGATATGTATTAAATTTTACTCTACAGTTTTAGTACATTAGAAAAATTGGGTATATTCCCTATTTAGTGCTTCTATTTACTCATCTACGAGAAGACGTCACTTATAATTCTAATCACAATTTTTCTCATTCTTAAGTATCACTCATTTTTCTTCCCTTTTAAACAGATTAACATTCTAACATCTTAAGGTAATTTGTAGATTTACAAAAGCAAATACACTAAAAGATAAAATCAAGTCTAAGCCAGATGTAAAGATACAAAATATTAAAAATCTAACTAGCCTGCTTCAAATACTCTAGCTGCAAAAGCAGGATTGCCTTTGGAAACTTACCTAATCATTAGTGTTTCAAATTTCAATTACGGTGCAAATGGAAAAAATGCTAGAAGCAAAATTGTTCACTCTATGATCTCAATTATATTTTAAAAAAATGCACACATAAAATTATTATGTATAGGAAATACAACAAAATGTGAGTTGCAGTGATTTTCCTCTATGTTCTTTTATTCTCCCAACTTTCCACAATATGCATGAATTTTATAAAACTGGAAAAAAGCCTTTAAGAAATCTTGTGACTTATTCAAAGATGAATTTTGTGAAGTTTCTCATTAAATAGAGTTGTTTATTAGTAATGAAAGTAAAATACTATTTCACTTTTGCACTACTGGTTCTATATTGAGTAGACATATTTTTAAAAAATAAATACCATTACAATCTAACAACAGTCACAGAAGAAATGAATCATTATTTAAAATGCATGATACTATCTATGATGGCCTTTAACAAAAACTTTATTGGTAACTTTAATAAGTTTATACTGAATTAAATTTCAATCAGCAATCATATTTTTAAGTTAACACTATAAACTTACATAAAAATGTTTTAAAAAATCACTATTGTACTCTGCTACATGTAGCCATTGTCTGATAAAAGAAATTTAAAGGCTGTCCTGAATTACAAAGAAGTTTTCTTTTTTATTTTCCAATAACTTCATTGCTTCTGCAATATTGGAAACATTAGAGAGTACGCTGTTCTTTGGTTTTCTTGCTTTTATTTAGTCTTATCAGGTCTTCAAACTGTTTCCTACCTCTTCTCTAACCCCTTACCCTAATTCTAATTTAAGAAATCTGTTTCCTTATTTCTTTTTACTCATATTGAGGCCACTCTTAAGATGTTTATTGTGGCTGGCTGAATTACAGCTGCCCCAAAGACATCCAGGTCCAAATCCCTGTGGATGTAACCTTATATGGTTTAAAAAAAAAAAAGTGGAGTTTATCCTGGATTATCCAGGAGAGCCCTGAATACAATTACATGTATCTTTGTAAGAGGGAGATCTGACACAGACAAAAGAAGAGAAAGCAACTTAACTAAGGAGGCAGAGATTAGAGTGGTAAAGCCACAAGCCAAGGAGTGCAGGCAGCCAGGAGAAAGCTGGAAAGACAAGTAACTAATTCTTCGCTACAGCGTCAGGGAGCATGGCCCTGCCAACACCTTGATTTCAGCTCAGTGATACTGATTTCAGACTTCTGGCCTGCAGAATCATGAGAGAATAAAATTCTGTTGTATTAACCCATTAAGTTTGTGGTAACTTGTTACAGCAGCCCCAGGAAACTAATAGATTTATCTTACGGATTTTGGACTAACAATCTTGGCAGTTCTTCATTTATGTTTTCACTGCCTGGTCTAGCATTTCTCAGACACTACTGGTAAGATTCAACTTGGATGCTTATTAAAAAACACAGAATCCCATGTCCTACCACAGACATATCAAAACAATTTTCAGAATAAGCCTTAAAAACCATATGAGGGAACATTAGTCTAGATTCTTCCGGACTGTCTTTACATTCTGTCAAAACTTTATCTCAGTTGCTAATGATGATATAAAACATTCTGCCAGACTGCATGTCTCTAAGTACAATTTAACTTTCAGGTTTATTTTTTTAACCATTTCATTATTAATCTGGAAATACATCTTTCAGGAGTTCTACATATGAACAGCTGTTATTTATTCTTCCAATTAAAGATTATTTCAAATTATTAACATATTTCTCTGTCTTCCATTTCAGTATCCTTTTATACCACATCCACTATTTCCGTTTTTTTTGCTTTGTTTAGTCTGACAGTAAAACACTTGGCTTTTTAAAATTGCAACTAATCAATACAAGTATTCCTATATACAAAAAGTATAGCTATATTATACATTCCTATACTCCTATATCTCACTTTTGGTCTTGTACTCTATATTTTTTTAGGCACAGTTTACATATAATTAAATGCAGATTTTAAGGATATAATTTGAAAAGTTTTAACAAATACATAGATTATACCCTTGTAATCATCACCATAATCAAGATATGGAACATTTCCATCAGTCCCAGAAGTTTCCTCCTTTGCTTTTATTCCTCTACTTCTTTCTAACCTTTCTATAAATTCTCTTCTTGTATGCTTTACTAAAGCATCCCACATAATAGCCTTAATAGCTATTAATTCAACCTGCCATTTGCTTCTTTCATTCTTAGTTCTAGAACTGATCTTAGGAAAATGTACATGAATTACAAATGTGGTCACAGCAAAACGCTGATGGTAAGATTCTGATTCTTCCTCTTTATATCTCATAGGAACGTTAGCTACATATCAGCAGAAGCATTCATTTTGATAGTGCATGTTCCTATGGTCAGTTCCCATATACACTTCAGACTTCAATTTTTTTCCATTTCCTGGGCCTATGGAGAAGGATTATTTTGTCTGACCACAAGATTTGTTTCACACACATAAGGGTTTGCCAGCCAATAAAATGATCTCCCACATCAACACAAAACTTTCGCTGAAAGATAATCTGGATGGATAAACAACAAGGTCCCACTGTATAGCACAGGGAACTGTATTCAATATCCTAGGTTAAGCCACAATGGGAAAGAATTAAAAAAAAAAAAAAAGAAGAACGTCTGTATGTGTATGGGCTTCCCTGATAGCTCAGTTGGTAAAGAATCCACCTGCAATGCAAGAGACCCCAGTTCAATTCCTGGGTCTGGAAGATCCGCTGGAGAAGGGATAGCTATCCACTCCAGTATTCTTGTGCTTCCCTTGTGGCTCAGCTGGTAAAGAATCCACCTGCAATGCAGGAAACCTGGGTTTGATCCCTGGGTTGGGAAGATCCCCTGGAGAAGGGGAAAGGCTACCTACTCTAGTATTCTGGTCTGGAGAATTCCATGGACTGTACAGTCCATGGGGTCCCAAAGAGTGGGACACACTGAGCTATTTTCACTACTATCTATGTATAACTGAGTCACTGTGCTGTATTGCAGGGGTTGACACAACACTGTAAATCAACTATACTTCAATTTAAAAAATTAAGTTAAAAAAGAAAGATAATCTGATATCATATTTCATCAATTCCAGATACATATTTTCCACATTTTAATGCATCTGAAATAAGGATGCCCTGTAATTGATGACAAATTAATAGTTTAGTTGGCTGTATTTTTTCCTTAGTGGTACATGTAAGAAAATATATCTTCCAATCAACTGCACCTTAGATTTAATAAAATATCGTACTGTAAATTTGGTGGGGTTTTTTTTTTTTTTTCTCTTTCTTTTCTTGGCCCTGTTGTGCGGTTTGCAGGATTTTAGTTCCTCAACCAGGGATGGAACCCTGCCCCCTGCAGTGGAACCACAGAGTCCTAACCCTGGACTGCAGGGAACTTCTGTAAATTTAGTGCTAATTAGATACAATGTGCACTGATTTTCCTGGAGAAGGAAATGGCAACCCACTCCAATATCCTTGCCTGGAAAATCCCATGGACGGAGGAGCCTGGCAGACTATATTCCATGGGGTCACAAAGAGCCGGACACAACTGAGTGACCTCACACACACACACACACACACACAGATTTTGCAAGCAGAGTACCTTCTTGATTTAGAGAAAAATAAGTAATTTTAGGTAGCTTTTATTAAGGGGAGGAGTGAAGCAAACAACTGTGATTTATTAACATTTCATTAACTTTGTGCAACTAGTCAGGTCAGTTTGAGGATATTCTAATTAGACTACATTCATCAGTTTAATCCTTATCTGGGTCAATAAACTTTGTACTTTCTTTTGTCAAAGACTTACTAGGTTAAACACTTGTGTCATGGTCAAGAGAAAGCCCAGGCAGAGGAAATGGATTAAGCAACATAAATACACTATCCTTAGAAATATAAAGACACTGCCCTACTGCTGATTAATTCATGTAAAATTAGTAAGGAGGACATTCACTACTAGTTTAGTACACTGATGTGTTTACACATTAAAGTACCTACTTTATGACATTCCTAAAAAACTGTTTATCTTTTGTCAGAAAAGTAAATACATGTACAGAGATAGACTGATGGAAGGAGGAGGAAGAAGGAAGCAAAGTAACTGATTATTGCCACAGCTTCCCAACCATTCTCTTGTTTCTGTCCTCTTGCCTCTTCAATCTATATTCCATATAGGGCCACTGGAACGATACCAGTAAACTAGAACACATTCCTCTGCTCAAAACCTAAGGGGTTCTCACTTGGAGAAAAGCCTAGTCCTTACAGCGAGCCCCCAGGCCCTATTCTTCTGGCTCAATGCAGCCCTGAAAGAAAGGCGCAAACCGTAATCGTGCTAAGAAACTATTTCTAGGGAATTATAGTACAATCAGTGACCCCATGAGACAGACAGAAATTGTTAAGTTCACTAGTTCTGGCCAAGTTTTAAATCTATTTTACTCCTAGTTCAGTTAGGATTCAAAAAAAGAAAAAAAAAATTTTTTTAATTGAAGTACAGCTGATTTACAACCAGTTATAATTTTGGAGATGGTGAGGGACAAGGAGGCCTGATGTGCTTCAGTCCATGGGGTTACAAAGAGTTGGACACAATTTAGCAACTGAACCACAACAAATAATTTTGGAAGTCCTGTAATGAATTATTTCCATTATTATACCCAGTATACTCAGCAGTCAAATCAATGGTTGATTATACATACATATACTTTCTGGAAACTAGATCTCCTTTCATCTACCATACCAAAAATAAGTCACTTGATGTCACTCCAATGCCTTTCTCACAGGTCTCGTCAACTCTCACTGCTCTTTGCCATACCTGACTTGCAAATTCCCACCTGGAGGAGCAATTCAATCGACATTTTTTGCTTTCTGAGCTGAGTGTGGCTAGAGGAAAGTCACAACTGTTTGTTGCACTTGTCCACTACAAAGTACTGGTCTCCAAACTGCATAAGATCCTTAAAATCATTCAACAGTCCTAGGCCGATCTGCTCAGCTCCCCTTCTGACTCCCTGAGCAACTACTCCAAACCTTTCCTGTCTCAAGCCTCAACCACATTTCCACGCCTATGCTCAATAAGTGACACTGCCTCCCACATCTCCAAGAAATAAACACTAGCAGCTGTTACCCCTTCAGACCCATCAATAAACCTTTCTACAAATAGATTTGGATGGACTCAATGCCTCTGCTTTCTCAGAAGACATGGTGTCCTACAGAGAGCTGAGCTTTCTGGCCACCTGAGCATGTAACCTTCCTGTCTGCTCTAGCACTGCTCTTCTAGTCAAATTAGCCCTGATCTCACAAAACCCCCACACGGTGAGGACCTTATTTCCAAACCCAATACTTTGCAGTCTTTTTGACCTCTCTTCAGTATTTGCCTTAATGATCATTCTGATCCTTTCCATTAAAACTCTCAGCTTCTGGAACACTTCTCATTTTCTTCCTGACCATCTCAGCCCCATCAGTTAGTCCATTTTCTCCCCTTGGCATGTGAATCTTATTTCCTCTGGGTATCTAGCCTTTGTAATTTCAGCCATTCTTGACTAATAACTCCTGAATTTATACCTTCAACTCACATCTCTTATTCTAAGTTCTCAATCATAATTTCAACTTACCAACTAGATATATCCACCTGGATGTATTTGTTGTTTAGTGTTTACATATTTATTTCTTAATACTTATTAAACAACCGAGTGCCTTCAGTGTGCCAACTACTGTCAAAGGTGCTAAGATGAAAAGACACAATCTTTGTCCTTTCAGATCTTAGTTTGTAGTTTTGGCGGAAAGGGATTAGGCACTTCAAATCCAGCATATGTGAAAACCAAACCTATTATCTACCTTCTAACTCTACTCTTCTCTCCTATATTCCTCATCTCCTTCTCCTCTGCCCAGCCCATGTATTTCTTAAGCCACTATGCCCTGTCCATTCTATCTCCTAGACATCTCTGCTATGTCCTCTCCTTCATCCCTTCTCCCACTGCACGGCCTTAGTTCTACCTTTAACATTTCTCATCTGGACTGCCACAAGGGCCTGCTAACTGCTTTCTCTGCTTTCTGCAAGAAGGCAGCAATCCATCTTCCACACTGTAGTCATCTACAATGCTATTTTCATCTGGGTATATGTCCTTCCCAGCTAAGAACCCTCAGAACTTCCCACTGGCTGGATTCTTTATCATTATGCACTTTATCTGTACTACTGGTATTTACTCCTGCTTCCAATGTGAGAGACCTGGGTTCGATCACTGGGTTGGGAAGATTCCCTGGAGAAGGAAATGGCAACCCACTCCAGTACTCTTGCCTTGAAAATCCCATGGATGGTGGAGCTTGGTGCAGGCTACTATCCATGGGGTCACAAAGAGTCGGGCACAACTGAGCGACTTCACTTCATTTCTCTCCAATAAGAACAAGCGCTGCAGGTGGAACCAAATGGCTTATCTACACATGTTATCTTCTCTGCTGACAAGCCCTCCCCTCCCCTGACAGCCTACACAATTTCTGATCAACATTTAAGGTTTAGCTCCTTTAGGAGACAGCACCACGGTTAACGAGATTCTCTGGTGGCTCAGCAGTAAAGAATCCACCTGCAATGCAAGAGATGCAGGTTTGATCCCTGGGTCAGAAAGATCCCCTGGAGAAGGAACTGGCAAACCACACCAGTATTCCTGCCTGGAGAAACCCATGCACAGAGGAGTCTGGTGGGCTACAGTCCATGGGGTCACAAAACAGTCGAACATGACAGCCCAGGACCCATAGCTAGATTTCCTCTGAGTTCGAATCTATTTCATACTGGCTGTGGGAATCTGGGCAAGTTACTTACTCTTTCTAAATCTCACTTTTCCTTTCCAAGTAGGAATAACAGAAGCAGTTACTTCACAGGGATTTGAGAAGTGAGTTAATATATGGAAAGTCCCTGGCATGCAGCAAATGCTTCAGCAGTGTGTAGCAATCGTTACGTATTCACCCTCCTTGGTACTCCCTCAGCACTTCACCATAAATCTCATGCTACACTGCCATGGTCCCAGGGCAGGAGCTTTCTCTTCTTCCTCTGCCAACATTCATCTTATCCTTTGCTAACAAAATCTATGAGACATTTTTATCTGAAATAACTACCAATAAATGTGGAATGTATTCAAGCTAAATGCTTGAGGAGGTACAAAAGAAAATGTACACATCTGGGCCAAGTCTTAAAAGATAAGCCAAATTTCATGTGGAAAAAAAGAGGTAAAGGGAAAAAACCACTCCACAACATTGACAAGCATGCATAAAATAGACATTAGAGAGGGCAGAGATGCTTGAGCAATGACAAATAGACTAGAATATGCCTACACGTGTGTTTTGGGGAGGGGATGTGTGCTGGGGCATCTTGAGAAGGAAGTCGGCCAGAAAGGATGATGAACGGTATTCAATGCTAGAATAAGGAGTTTAGACCTTACTGCAAAAAGAACTGGGTCCAAGTAAGTCCTTGTGACTACTGGTGCCATATGATTCAATCATTTCAGTTAGGTAAACTAGCAGTCATGTGAAGTCTGGACTGGAAAACAGAAAGACCAGAGATAGAGACCAATAACAGATACTGCTACAAGCCCTGCAAGAGATGGCAGGGACCTTAACTGGGGTCATGTAAACAAAAGATGGGCTAAACAATATTTCTGAGGTGAAATTATCTGGCCTTGATGATTGTTCTGGTATGGGGATGAAGGATATGATTCAGAGGCTTCTTGCCTGCAGGAATGGAAATGACATTAATGAAGATAAGAAATGCAGAGGGAGGAGCAAGGCGAGAAGTCCAGGAGAGGTGCAGTTCCTCCACCTGAAGTAATTCTGAAAACAATAAACATATTATTTAGAGTTCAAATCAAATGCTAACAGAACTATGCCATCATGCTGGCACCTACCGCTCTATTTAACAAGGACATCAGAGCAAAATGCATCCAGTTCAAAGGGCTCATTTGTTTACTAAATAATATGTTACTGTCCTGCCTTTGGGAAAGAAAAAAATACCCTATTATGTAGAGGTGTAACCGAAGAGATTAAACGTGACCAATATTTTCAATATTGTGTATTCTTAAAGTCTGCTTTTTATGTTTTCTCCCGAAACAGTATTTTCTTAAAGCTTTAAGATTCTCTTCTGTTCCAAATATGAAAATTCAAGGCTGCTTATAAACGTATTTAAAAATACTGTCTTTAATTTTGCTTACTTGCTGCTTTGAATGAAGTGCTTACACTATTATTTTTGAATCTGTGATGTTCCCCTCTGTAATTTGTATCAAATAGGTATTTCACACTTTCTCTTTATCAAGACTTTCTTAAAAGGCTGAATAAGACAATCTGAACTAAAAGTGCAATGCCTAAAAGTTCTACTAATCTATTTCTATTAAGACAAACACAATATAAGGAAATTAACAGGCCTGCAATTTCTGTTCCTGAAATGAGGAAAGAGCAGGATAACTTTGTGCAGCCATAATCAAACTTCATGTGCAGTGGAATCTTCTTGCTTGTTAACAAAGTAGTTTTCTTCCCTCCCCATCTCAAGAGACTGATTTACTAGACAGTGGGCCCACAACCTTTTGACTTTAGCTCTTCAAACACCCCAGGTGATTCTGATGCAAGTGTTTCAAGGAGACTTTGAGAAATATGTGCACTGGCTTTGATGTCAGCTACATGGTTTAAAGTCCACCTCTCCCACTCACTGACTATATGACTTCAGACTATTACTTAGTTTCCCTGAGGTTCAGATTTCTCATCTGTAAAGGGGGGATACTAAAAGCTTCACAAGAATGATGAGAAGATATAAGGAAACTGTGCTTACACAGTGCTAACACACCGTCCGGCTGTGGCTATTACTATGATTCACCTAGTCTCACAGGACAAAAATAAGGAAGAACTGGACATGTAGACATATTCATCATGACCTTCTAAATGCTTTCAAATTCCTGGTGATGTTTGTTGTTGTTGTTGTTGTTTTTTCCATTTTCATATTAAAATTTTCATCTGCAAGTTTCTGTAAGAACCTCCTGGTCACCCATGCCTTTCATCTCACCCTGCCTTTAATCTGTAATACATGAAAAGTTTCTGGACACATTACTTAAGAGGTTCCAGTTTGATAAGCAAATCTCATCAAAGGCATAAGGCTTGGAACACAAATATTCACCAGAAAATACTCTATTTTTCACATCAACATAAATACTCAAAAAATTAATACTTTTACTGAACATTAGGTTTTACAAGAGAGCAAATCCTGTTTGCTTTTCCTGTTTTGTGTAAACAGATAAATGTATTAATTCCTCATCTATAAAAGTATACTGCACCCTTTGCATCTTTCTTACTATGTTAAAGCTTTATAAAGGTCATCAGTTAATACTACCTTATCTTTACTTAAAAAAAAACAGGAATAAAATCTTATAAAAATACTTTATCATCTGCCAAAAACCGACTAACAAATGTGTCTCTCACATTATCAAAGATAAATAAGTAAAAGCAAAAAAGAAAAGTAAAGCTCACGCTGTTAAATGTGAAGGAACCATGAAACGCTGCTGAGTTGCAATCATCATGTATCAGTATCTTTCAAGTGCTCACTTGTACAAGGCACTATAGAGATTACCACCCTTCAGCCAAGGTACATGGGGGCAGGGTGGAAGGGAGGAATCACAGCTCTGAAGGCCCTTTCTGAAGGGAACTGCAGTTTGCCTCAAATCACCACCAAGGGATCTCCGCAAAAGATGTGTCTTTTGGACATTAGGAAAAGTAAAGGTACAGTGGGCTACCAGCACTTTGCAAAATCTCGTAGGATACTGGAGAAGAGATAAGATCCGGCGACTGTAAAATCCCTTGCCAAAGGATAATTTACAACAGGCCAGTACTACAATGTTTTAGAGAGAGAGAAGGGTAGGCGGAGACGGGTTCGAGAGGTCCCCAAGGGGAAATTCAGGGTGCGGGCAGGAAGGTCTGACAATGGGTTTCATAGCCCCCAACGTGGGGCGGGGGGCGGGGACTGTCTAGCTCCGACTTCCCCCTCCACTTCCCCACCTGCACCCGGAGCGGGCGGGGAAGGAGTCCACCGGAGGGTCGGAGCCGGGGCGGGGGGCCGAGGGCAGCCGCGGGTCCCCGGGAAATCAGAACCGCAGGGCCCCAAGGGAGGAAGGGCTGCAGGAGGGCGGGGCGCGGTGCGGCGAGGAAACCGAAAGGAGGCCGGCGGGGAGCGGGTGCCGCGCGGCCGGGGACCCCCCTCCGGTAACCCACCCCAGGGCCAAGGCGAGGAAGGGGGTCCTGCGAGCCAGAAGGAGGCAGAACTTACTCCGCGGTCCTCCTCCGAGAGGAAGTCGGGGCCGTCGTCCAGGCCTTCCTGCGGGGTCGGAAGGGCCCAGCGCGCCGGGGGAGAGGATGGAGTAGGGGAGACACAAAGGGAGACGTTAGTGCCCGGCCGGCGCGGCCCCCGCGCCCGCCCCGCGCCCGCCGCCCCCACCGCGCGCCCTGGGCTCGGCGCCGCGAACACCCACCATCATGGCTGCTCCGAGGCGAGGGCCAGCGCAGGCGCGCACCGCACCGCGGGCCGGAGGGAGCCGGCGGCGGCGGCGGCTGCAGGCGGGCGGGGCCTCGAAGCAACTCCGCCCCGCCCCGCCCCTCCCGCCCAGACGCTGGGGGCCAGGGTCTGAGAGCGCGGAGGAAGGACTCAGTGCCCTCCGCCCAAGGTCGTCGCATCCTAGGCCCAGATCGCCCAGGCCCAGGCGCACGTGTCTGGAGACCGCTCGCGGCTGGCCGGTTCAGACCCGGGAAGGGCCGAAGGCCACCCGGGGAGCTGTCCAGTTCCCTTTACTTGAGAGCTGTAGCGAAAACCAAGCAAGTGCCCTCCGGGAGCCACAAGAAAACTTCTAGTTTTTGTATGGTGCCACACGATAATTAATCACAATTAATATTTTGCCCGTAGATGTTGTGGGAACCAAGGCCCTTTATACAGTCATCGGTCAGGGGCTGTAAAAAAGCTTTACTGCTGGCAAGGTAATTACCTCAGGGTGTGGTGCGCTAATAGTTGAACACTATATAAATGAGCTGTACACATTACTAGAGTATTCCTTTTCTTTATATCAAGAATTGTCCCCAGGCCCACTCTACCTGTCCAGTTCTATAGCACCACACAAGTGTCCACAGGCACTTGAAACAAGACAAAACCATTTCTTAGCCCCTGCCCCACTTCTGTTACACAGAAGTGCACACACATGTACAAACAAGCAATCCTACGTTTCCACTCAGTTTATGGCATCAGCATGTTCAGATGTTCAGGCCAGAAACCTCAAAAGTCCCATTCAAGTCCTTCCTTCCTCTCCCTCAGTCCTCACATCATTTAGTAACCAAATCCCATTACATGTATAGTTGATTATCTGCCATTACCTCTTAAATTGGTCTCATTCCTCCTTCCAACCCCCTTCCACAATAATTACCCTCAGCATCTGTCTGGCCTCTTTTTAAAAACCATTTTTAAAAATTGAAGTAGAGCCCCTAGTGTATAGCACGGGCTTCCCTGGTAGCTCAGCCGGTAAAGAATCTGCCTGCCAATGCAGGAGACATGGGTTCGTTCCCTGGGTTGGGAAGATCCCCTGGAGGAGGAAATGGCAACCTACTCCAGTATTCTTGCCTGGGAAATCCCATAGACAGAGGAACCTGGCGGGCTACAGTTCAGTTCAGTCACTCAGTTGTGTCCAACTCTTTGCAACCTCATGGACTGCAGCATGCCAGGCCTCCTTGTCCATCACCAACTCCCAGAGTTCACTCAAACTCATGTCCATAGAGTCGGTGATGCCATCCAATCATCTCATCCTCTGTTGTCCCCTTCTCCTCCTGCCTTCAGTCTTTCCTAGCATCAGGGTCTTTTCAAATGAGTTAGCTCTTCGCATCAGGTGGCCAAAGGATTGGGGCTCAGCTTCAGCATCAGTCGTTCCAATGAATATTCATGACTGATTTCCTTTAGGATGGACTAGTTGGATCTCCTTGCAGTCCAAGGGACTCTCAAGAGTCTTCTCCAACACCACAGCTCAAAAGCATCAATTTTTGGCACTCAGCTTTCTTTATAGTCCAACTCTCACATCCATACATGACTACTGGCTAGAGTTCATGGGGTCACAAAGAGTAGTACACAACTGAGTGACTGAGCATGAGTGCACAATAGGTCCTTGTTGTTTATCTATTTTATATAGATAACAGTGTGTATACGTTAATACACGCACACACACATATATATAGCAGTGTGTATATGTTAATCCCAAACTCCATATTTATCTCTCCCCACCCTTGTCCGGCCCTTTGCCAAAACTTCTCTTGCCATTCTATATATTTCTCATAACTTCTATATATTCTATATATAAAATATTCTATATATTTCTCATAACTTCTTTGCCATTCTATATATACTGCTGCCAGTTTTCCTCCTAAGACACAGATATTGGTGATTATGTTACTACCCTGTTCAGTAATCTTCCCAAGTCTCCATTATGTGAAAGTTCAGCTCTTCAGCCTGTGAGTCCCTATTTTGCCAGGCCCTCCCATCCTATCTTATTAAATTTAAGCTCTCAAAACAGTATTGGGTTTTATTTTGCTTCAGTTTTTTTTTTTTTGGTCAGGTTCCGCAGCTTGCAGGATCTTAGTTACCCAACCAGGGATTGAACCTGTACCTTCTCCAGTGAAAGCACACAGTCCTAACCGCTGGACTGCCAGGGAATTTCTACAAAACAATAATGTTAAACTTCCAGACATTTTCATGAGAAATTGTAGGTTTCATTTTATGCGTAAGAATTGAGGCATAGAAAGAGTTACGTTATTGCCCCAACAAGGGTTATTCTCCAACACGGGAGCGGGGGGGTGGGGGGGTGACTTTATTTTTTGTTTGTTTCTTGTTTCCAGTGCAATGTAATAACTACCAGGGTGATGTTTTTCATTGGGAGTCATGAGGCATCATGTGGTGTCAGTGTAGTGTGATGAAATATCAGGAGGAATGTCCCAGTAACTTGTTGCTGATAAAATGTGTCAATATTTCCCAATAATTTGTTTTGGGTTTTAAGATAATGCCTATAAGGTTACATTTCCTAGGTGGAGACAGAAGCAAGGAGCTACAATTAATGAGCTCAGGATTTGTACACAACTGGTAGGAGGGTCAGGTGTGTTCTTGTGGACAAAGATCAAGAAGTGCCACATAAGATGATTTCAAATGCTTCTGCATCAACCAAGGGTTTTAAATTTCAATATTTAAGCCAAGTCCAGGAACACTATAGAGAAACACTGAAATTCTCAAATGCCGAAACTTTAAGATCACTAGTTCTGGAAAAAAAAAAAAAAGGGCAGGATTTAAGTTATGAGTAACTGGGACTTTCCTTGTGGTCCAGTGGCTAGGAATCTGAGCTCCCAGTGCAGGGGGCCTGTGTTTGATTCCTGGTCAAGGAACTAGATCCCGGATGCTGCAACTAAGAGTTCACATACCACAGCTAGGATTTGGTGCAGCCAAATAAAAATAAGATTTTAAAACAAGATATAAGTAACCAACTAAAATGATCAACAAAGACATATAGTACTTACTGTAGCTAAAATCAATAGCTGAAAACTCACATGAATAGAGAACCCAATCTTGAAATAAAGTTGTTCATTATCATCTGAGCCTTCCTTTCTGAGCAAAGGTCTCAAGATATATTTTGTAAATGATAAAAAAAAGGAGTTATAAGTAACTGATACTAATAACTATCAAGAAGACAGTTATAGAAGTTCAGGAATATGAAAAGAAATTAAGGTAGAAGTTTACATAACAGGTTTTTCAACTACTTGTAAAATAAATCAAGAAGATATTAAAGCTAACCCCTTTCCTAATACTTTAAACCAAGTAATCAATCTTCATCTTGTTTTGATAGATTTCTATGAAATTACCTACTTTATATAAATTTCATGAGCAAATTATGTTGAATCACAATTTGATTACTTCACAGATTCAACAGGAAAGTAAAATGTTATAATTATGAATAGTTTCCCAGTGGTGTGCTTCAAAAGGCATGCATTGGGGGAGTTCCCTGGTGGTAGAGTGGCTAAGACTCAATGCAGGGGGTGCGGGCTGGATTCCTGGTCAGGAAACTAAGATCAAACATGCATGATGCAGCCAAGAAAAAAAAAAAAGACATGCATTGGAAGATTTTAAAGAACAGTAAGATTTCAGAGAATAATGAGTGAGTTACTTTAAAATTCTGGAAATAGACTATTGGGGTTGAACATATTTTGTCAAACAAAAGTCAAGTTTTTTTTTCTAGAAGAAAAATTTTAAACATATGAAATAGTAATTGTTTAAGTGAGATGAAGAAGGGGCTTCCCAGGTGGCTCAGTCATAAAGAATCTGCCTGCCAATGCAGGGCACCTGGGTTCAATCCCACATGCCACAACTAAGACCCAGCACAGCCAAAAAATAAGTAAATAAAAGAATAAGTTTAAGAAGTTTACTATCTGTTTTCTTCTAGGAGTTTTACGGTCTCAGGTCTTACATTTAAGTGTTTAATCCATTTTGAGTTAATTTTTAATATAGTGTAAAAAATTTCATTCTTTTGCATGTGGCTATTTGGTTTTCCCAACACCATTTATTGCAGTTCAGTTCAGTTCAGTTCAGTCACTCAGTCGTGTCCGACTCTTTGCGACCCCATGAATTGTAGCACACCAGGCCTCCCTGTCCATCCCCAACTCCCGGAGTTCACTCAGACTCACGTCCATCGAGTCAGTGATGCCATCCAGCCATCTCATCCTCTGTCGTCCCCTTCTCCTCCTGCCCCCAATCCCTCCCAGCATCAAAGTCTTTTCCAATGAGTCAACTCTTCGCATGAGGTGGCCAAAGGACTGGAGTTTCAGCTTTAGCATCATTCCTTCCAAAGAACACCCAGGATTGATCTCCTTTAGAATGGACTGTAGAAGTACCAGATATTAATTGATGTGTTTTTTAAGGAGAAAGTTTAGAAAATAAATTGAAGATTGTCTCTTCACACACATATATCTCGAAAAGTAGATTGTGATTGCCAAGGGCTGCTGCTGCTGCCGCTGCTAAGTCGCTTCAGTCGTGTCTGACTCTGTGCGACCCCATAGACGGCCTCCCACCAGGCTCCCCTGTCCCTGGGATTCTCCAGGCAAGAGTACTGGAATGGGTTGCCATTGCCTTCTCGGGCCAACGGCTGAGGGATGGAGAAATAGGGAATGATTGCTAAAGGGTATGTGGGTTACATTTTTAGGGTGATGACAATGTTCTAAAATTAGTGGTTTTGGTTACACAAGGTAAATATACTAAAAACCATGCAATCATATACTTTAAAAGGGTGAATTTTATGGTATGTGAATTATCTCTCAATTTAAAGAAGAAAGAAAGAAGTGATTTGGGGAATTTCTTTTTTAGGATCCTACACATGGTCTTTTTTTTAAGAATTACATTCCAAAAGGTCACAGAATTGTTTCGTGAAAAGATAGCTGCATCTTTGCATAAAGGGAAGATGAGTAATGTTTACAAATTCCAGGCCTTGCTTGGAAAACCTGCTGCTTCCCTACCGCTTTCATCTTTTGTTGTTGTTGTTTAGTCACTAAGTCATGTCTGACTCTTTGCATTCATCTTTTTAGGGGTAGCTTATCCCATTGCTTAAGATCTAAGAGTACCTGGGCAAAAACCATTTTTCCAGCAAAGACTAACGGGCTTAAACCCCAGGAATCCTGTGAATTGGCCTCAGCCTATGACTATGTCATGGGAGTCTCAAGAAAGGAAACTTTCAGGATTTAGAAAACTCTCCGAGTTTCCCAAGCAAAAGGCCTAGAAATCCTTCCAAAAGGCTGAGCCCAAGGCCCTCCTCCTCCTTCTGTCTGTCTCTTCAGAAGTGTTGCTCGGCCCCAGCTGGCACAAAAGAATCCAGACACATGAAGTTCTCCACTTTAGGAGTCAGTTTAAACACTGCACTCAGTAGGAAAAAAATGACAGGTCCAGGAACCCTTCACTTAGTGGTGCTGAACTTTCCCTCTCATTGTAGAGGATAGAATCAGACTGGGTCTGGCCCAGAAAGGGGAGCTGCCCAGATTTTAGTCTGTGCAGGTAATGCAAGACCTCCCCTGTTCTCACAGCCTGAACTCACTTCCCTCCTCATCTGTGCCTCCCCAATCTTACCATCCTTCAAGATGCGCCCAGAAGTTGCCTCCACCACCACCCCTACTTTACCTGGAATAGTTAGCAAAGAACATGGGCTTTGGGGACAGTCCCCGTCCAAATCTTGGCCCTGTATCCTATAACTGTGGGTGAAGAAAGTTGTCTTTCTGAGCCTATTTCCTTGCTTTGTAATATAGCAATGCTCATGTAGACTCTGGAGTTAGATGGGCTGAGTGTAATCTCGCCTTTGCCATTTGATTATCATGGAGCCTCAAACACTTTTATATACTTTTTTGGTTCTTTGGTTTCTTCATTAAAATGGAAATAATAGCACATACCTATCTCAAAGTGGTTGAAGAGGTTTAAAATAATCCTTATAAAGCACACAGAAGAGTACCTGGCTTACAGCAAAAGCTCAGATATTTGTTTTAATGCTATTGTTATCATTTGCTTAGAACTATCTGTCCACTCAAGAGATAATGGGCCTCCAAAACCATGTTTCAGTCATGGACAGTAACTCCCTGGTCACAGATGACTCGGCCAGAGAAGGATATTTGACTGAAGCTGGCTGGGCCAATCAGATTCTTCTGGGTAAGGGTCTTCGAGACATGCAGCAACAGAGTTGGAAGCCCAGTCATATTAATGGCAGGGCCTGTCAAAAGAGGCAGGCACCCCAGAATACTGCTGAGGTTCCTAGAGCTTCGCTGACTCCAGTCCATTAAGAAGCCTGATGGTTTACCTTACCTTTGTATGCAGTGAGATATTCCAGCTCTCTTCCAGTAACATCTCCTTCTTTGGTTAAGCTTTTGGTTACTTGTAAGGAAAAGAAGTCTCAATGAATACAAATATATGTACTTTTGTATTGTTAGTTAATACAAGTGTACATATAAATAAAATTTAATGTTTAAGAGCCATATTATTTGAGATTATGCCAACTGCTTTAATAGATAAACCTGAAACTTCAATGGTGTAACCCTGTATGATTTACTGCTAACTTAGGCAAAATGTATTTGGCAGTGGTGGGGGTGTCGGGGGGCTATTTTGAGAGTCTCAGCTACATGAAGATTGATATTCAGGAACTCAGGCTTCCAATCCTGGGGTTCTGCATCCCTTTTAAGACAGTCATGGTGGCCACAGAATTCAGAGAATCTGTAAACTTCGATGGGAAAAATTTTACATCTCTATTTTCTCTAGCCTTTACTGTAGGCAAAAAATCTCAGTACCCATGACTGCCATGAAGACAACTCACAGATATTTTCATGTTATACTACAGTTGTTACAGAATCTCAAAATAATGTTTATGTTCACTACTATTTCAAAATCAAGGTAGCTACTAGATCTAGTTATGTAATGTGTTAAAAAAAGAGAAAGCACATAAATTATTGTATCACAGTTTTAAAAAACTCCAATACCTATATTTCAATGTGGTTTGTTTTCTTTATAATCCTGTTTTATGCGTATAAAACATTATTCTGGAATTCCACAAAATTCCTGACCAGTTCTCCTCAAAAGTACCTGTCAAAGTCATGAAAACCAGGGAAGACCAAGACATTGTCACAGACTGAAGGAAGCTGAGGAGACATAACCACTAGAGAGACAATGTGGTATCCTGAATTAGATCCCAGAACAAAAAGGGATATTAATGGAAAAACTGGTAAAATCGGAATAAATTCTGGAGTTTACTTAATAATACTGTACCAATGCTGGTTTTGGCAAATGTACTGCAATAATGTAAAATGATGACGTCAGAGGAAACTAGAGCTGAGTGGACAGCATGTGGGAATCCTACTATTACAATGGCCTGAATGTTCACATGCCCCAGATCCATATCCTGAGCCCCACGGTGATGGTATTAGGAGGTGGGTTCTTTGGGAGGTGATTAGTGTCCCCATGAATGGGATTCAGTTCAGTTCAGTTCAGTCACTCAGTCGTGTCTTACTCGTTGCAACCCCATGAATTGCAGCACGCCAGGCCTCCCTGACCATCACCAACTCCCGGAGTTCACTCAGACTCACATCCATCGAGTCAGTGATGCCATCCAGCCATCTCATCCTCTGTCGTCCCCTTCTCCTCCTGCCCCCAATCCCTCCCAGCATCAGAGTCTTTTCCAATGAGTCAACTCTTCGCATGAGGTGGCCAAAGGACTGGAGTTTCAGCTTTAGCATCATTCCTTCCAAAGAAATCCCAGGGCTGATCTCCTTCAGAATGGACCGGTTGGATCTCCTTGCAGTCCAAGGGACTCTCAAGAGTCTTCTCCAACACCACAGCTCAAAAGCATCAATTCTTCGGCACTCAGCCTTCTTCACAGTCCAACTCTCATATCCATACATGACCACAGGAAAAACCATAGCCTTGACTAGACGGACCTTTGCTGGCAAAGTAATGTCTCTGCTTTTTGAATATGCTATCTAGGTTGGTCATAACTTTCCTTCCAAGGAGTAAGCGTCTTTTAATTTCATGGCTGCAGTCACCATCTGCAGTGATTTTGGAGCCCAGAAAAATAAAGTCTGACAGTGTTTCCACTGTTTCCCCATCTATTTCCCATGAAGTGATGAGACCAGATGCCATGATCTTCGTTTTCTGAATGTTGAGCTTTAAGCCAACTTTTTCACTCTCCACTTTCACTTTCATCAAGAGGCTTTTGAGTTCCTCTTCACTTTCTGCCATAAGGGTGGTGTCATCTGCATATAGCACCCTCATAAACAAGGCCCTAGAGAGACCCCACACCCCTTCTCCCATGTAAGGTTACAGTAGGTAGATGACTATCTTCCTATAGTAAGAAGCAGGCCCTCACCAGACACCAAATCTGCTGGTGCCTTGATCTTGGACTTCCCAGCCTCCAAAACTGTGAGAAATAAATTTCTGTTGTTTATAAGCCACTGGATCTATCTTTTGTAATAGCCCAAAAGGACTAAGATACTATCTTGGCCACTTCTCTGTAAATCTAAAATTATTCTAAAGTCTAAAGTTTATCAAAAAAGAAAAAGGTTCTGAGAAGGAATGCAGGCATCGATGGTACAAAATAAATAGGAACGCCTGCCCAGGAGGCTCAGGTGTTATTAAACAAGGGCAGAGAAAACACCAGGATCAAATAGGAAGCTTTGGTGGCCCAGGCCTGGTAACAGGAACATCTCCTCTGCCCACATTCAGTCACGAGGCCCCTCCTGAGGCACGGGGTCTGGGAAATGACAGTAACCTCTGGGCTGAGCGGCAACAACTCCGTGCTTTGGAAGGGCGTGTGACTCAGCTAGCCATCTGCCACTGGAGTTCAAGCAGTGGAGTCACAGACTTCCTGTCTACCAGTCAAGATTCTAACAGGAAACAGATGTCACACTCCTTAAGAGATTCAAAAAGGGTTCATTTACAAAGTGAAAAAGTTCAAGGTTGAGGGTGGGGATAAGGCAGGACTAGGGCCAGCAGAACCCAAGCCAGCAGAAGTCCCCAAAGGACTTAAATCTTGAGGACAGGAATAAGTCCACCATAGCAATAGCACAGTAAGGAGTCCTTAATGGATCCTCACAAATAGTATTAACTAAATTGCAATAAACTGGAATTTAAAAGCTGGGAAATATATATGGAATGGTCTCCAAGATATATTATGGGAATTTTTAACTCATAGCTGCATATGATATGAAATTAAAAGATAAAAAAGTAAGAAAAAAAAGCTGGGAAATACATTATAGAGTAAGGCTGATGATGAGCAAAAAAAAAAAAGGTTAAAGAATGACTCCTTCAAGCGCAAAGACCTGAGTCAGAACTGTACTTGAGTACTTACTCTGTCATTTCTTGGTGAAATAGGACTTGTTTCTATAAATATTAAAACACTGAATATAAATACATCCCTAAATTGTGTTCCCTAGCTTTCCACCTCTGACTTGAGTCTAGAGGGTGACTGCCCCGGGGCAAGAAAGCGTGGTCCCTTGCTCTCGTTTACAGGAGGAAGTAGTTATAACATAGAGCGCCCACAACAGCTGAAGCAAGATATATATATATATATATATATTTTTTTTTTTTTTAATTTAATGGCTGCACAGCAGGTGGGATCTTAGTTCCATGACCAGAGATTGAACTCCTGCTCCCTGCAGTGGAAACTCAGAGTCTTAACCACTGGACCACCAGGGAATTCCCTGACAATATGCTTGCCTGTTCCTAAGACTTTGCCATGGGGCTGGAGTAGAGAGGGAGAGAGTATCACCAGTTCCTTTTAGCCTTGATGGAGAGAAAGGGAACTGAGAAGAGAAGAGGGCATGGACAGTCACAGGGGTCTTGATTTCCTCTCTGCCGACTTTAGGTCTGGAAAGCATGGGGCATCAGATGCATGGGGCATATGCTAACGTAGGGAGATTCTTGCTCAATTTTAGGGCTGAGAGGGCTGCCCCCTTTTTAATCTAGCAGTTCAGCCCCACCAGGCAGAGAGAAGTCGTGAGTTTTCTTCTCTTGGGATATGATTGAGGCCCAGAGTTTCCCCACCCCTCAGGCCTTCCTCAAAGTCAGAAGACAGCTGAGTTGGGTGCTGGCAAGTCTTCCATGGGCAAGGCACCTAGCAGATACTGGCATTGCGTATGTCAGCTATGAGGACTCAGACAATACCTTGAAAGTTCTATACAATCTTCTCCATGCTTAAAGATCCGGGAGTAGGACACAGGATACCTTTGTGTCTCCACCCGCAATCTCACACCTTCTGGCGTGACTTCTATCAGGGTCTCCTCAGAAGCAGAGAGTTGGGCCAAACGACCTCTTGAGTTTTCTTTCTGCTCGCTGACTCAGAAAAGGTACTGAATTATTTACTCTTTTATGTTCTACAACCACATTTTTAGCCACTTCTCTGACCTTGCTATTTACATAATTTCCTTTGCTTTGCTTGCAATTTCTAAAAGGAAAGTCAGAACATGTTTATCATCATTTTAAAGGCATCTTGGAAACATACACTAATTTCTGAATCATTAAAGGTATTTCTTTTGCCCTCTTGTATTTAACTAAACAGAGATGTATAAACTTGGTATGGGAGGCTCCCAGAAATTCAGATGAAAACCACCATCCCCCCTGATAGGATTCACTGCGAGACTGAGGCTGCAGTCACTGTAATGGTCTGATGTGAGGCAGGAATGTGGTGCTCTTTAGGCACTAAGAGATATTCAGTTTGACTGGCCGGCTCCATGGTTTGGAAGCTTTCATGAAAGGCTGTGGAAGAGACTGGCCAGATATTCACCAAACCCTCTTTTTTTCCCCAGCCATTCGAGGAGATTACATTCCGGGGACCCCATCAACATGGGAGTGACTGTCTGACTAAGGTGAATGAATGAGCTGTGAGTGAAAATGGTGTGCACATGTCTGCCCCTGAAAAACCTCTTATGCAATTATATCATTTTTCTATTACTTCTGCAACAAATTACCACAAACTTAGTCACTTAACACAACACAAATTTATTCTCATTTCTAGAGGCCATTCCTCCCAAATCAGTTTTACTAGCTAAAGTCAGGGTGTTAGCAGGACTCATTTATTCTGGAGGTTCTAGTAAGGAATCTATTTCTGCCTTTTTTAGCTCCTGGAGGCCACCCACTGTATTCTTGATCCCTTTCTTATATCTCTTTGAAATCTCTGATCTTTACATCTACTTACTTCTTTCTCCTTTGACCTTCTTGCCTCCCTCTAAAATGAGGACCCTGCTGTTGCTGCTGAGTGGTTACATTTAGGGCACACCCAGATAATCCAGTGGGAGAAGAACATGGCAATCCACTCCAGTGTTCCTGCCTAGAGAATCCCGTGGACAGAGGAGCCTGGCGGGCTGCTGTCCATAGGGTCACACAGAGCCGGACACAACAGAAGCAACTTAGCATGCATGCATACATTGGAGAAGGAAATGGCAACCCACTCCAGTGTTCTTGCCTGGAGAATCCCAGGGACAGAGGAGCCTGGTGGGCTGCCGTCTATGGGGTCGCACAGAGTCGGACACGACTGAAGTGACTTAGCTGCAGCAGCAGCAGATAATCCAGGATAATTTCCCCAATTTGAAAGCCTTACTGTATCTGTAAAGTCCCTTTTGCAGTGTAAGATAACATTCGCAGATACTAGAGATGAGAATGTGGACATCCTTGGGGGCATTACTCAGCCTACCACAGTGATCCTACACACTTTGTCTCTCTTTCCATATCCTTGACCTGAAAGGAGAGAATGATAAAGCCCACAGAGATGAACGAACCACACAACACAAGGAGGCTGGGTTGCTGGATGACTGGGTAAGCAGAGTTTCCCTGTCTACCACACAAAATAGACTGTGAAATAAGGGAGAAAACTCTCAGTTCAGTTCAGTCGCTCAGTTGTGTCCAACTCTTTGCAACCCCATGGACTGCAGCACGCCAGGCCTCCCTGTCCATCACCAACTCCAAGAGTTTACTCAAACTCATGTCCATCGAGTCGGTGGTACCATCCAACCATCTCATCCTCTGTCGTCTCCTTCTCCTCCCACTTTCAATCTTTCCCAGCATCAGGGTCTTTCACAATGAGTCAGTTCTTTGCATCAGGTGGCCAAAGTATTGGAGTTTCAGCTTCAGCATCAGTCCTTCCAATGAATATTCAGCACTGATTTCCTTTAGGATTGACTGGCTTGATCTTGCAGTCCAAGGGACTTTCAAGAGTCTTCTCCAACACCACAGTTGAAAAGCATCAGTTCTTCGGCACTCAGCTTTCTTTATAGTCCAACTCTCACATTCATACATAACTATGGGAAAAACCATAGCTTTGACTAGACAGGCTTTTGTCGCAATGTAATATCTCTGCTTTTTAATATGCTGTCCTCCCACGGGTCCACACTCTTACTGTGGTTCCTTGAACTTCCTGGCCCCTTGACTTTCAGTTTGACCATGGGACTTGGTTTGGTCCATAACGTGTGAGTGGGAGTGACAGACTGTGTGCCTAGGCTTTACTAAGACATTGCTTGTGCTTCCACTTGTACTCATATGTCTCTGCCACTCTCATGAGCTTGCACTGCCCTGAGCTTGTCCAGATCAGCCAAACCCCAGCTGACCCACAAATCTGTGTATATAATAATTGTCAAAAAAAAAAAAAAATTGTCGTTCTAAGGCAAAAGATTTTGGAGTGGTTTACTAGATAACAATGACTAACTAATGTATGTTTTCCTCTAGGAGTTTTATGGTTTTGCATTTTATATTTAAATTATGATCCATTTTGAGGGGTTTTTTATGTTTGAAGGGTATAAGGTCTGTGTCTAATATTTTTTGCATGTGGATGTCTAGTTGTTCCAGTACCATTTGTTGAAAACTCAAATGCTTTTAAATGATATTTACATCTGTATAATATAACTGTCAGCTCCATGGATGTTCCCGAGCCCTTTGGAATTCAAATGAGGTTTGGTTCAAACACCCATCCCCCATGTCTCTGAGGATACTCTGGGGCTTAGTCTTCTCTCGGTGTCCTCTGGTTGAGTCTTCCTTCCAGCAACATTACAGCCCTTCTACTCAATGTTTCTTCTCCTTTTCCCCAACTTTGTCCCCCAATTTCTTCACCCTGAAACATCACTCATCCATGCTATATGTAAGCAGATATTGTCAAAGGAAGAGAACCATGGAGGAGATGATGTTCCAGGGCAGAATGACCTAAAGAGGATTTTAATATTTCTGAACTTAAAAATTCCTGGTCCATTTTTTCTTATGGGGAATTCACCCCATACCTGTTCCATCCAAGTTGTGCTGGGTCCCTCTTGGGGTCACTGTTGACCCATATGACACTTTAGCGAACATTTTTTTTAAGGCAGCCCTTCTTCAGCAGCCTTTGCAATATTCAGCACAACAACAGAAAGTGGGCCAGATTTGAGCATTGGTTTCCCTTCATCTTGCTTTAGTCCCCATCCTTCCCTTCCTTACTGGTCCTCAATCCCTCAAATTCTCATTCATTTCCTACAAAACAGGTTAGCTCTTTCTTTACAGGCTCCAGGCCATCCAAGTTATTCCCAAAGGTTTCATCTTCATAATTAATTTTAAAATGTGCTCAATTTTAACAATTAGAACTCCGAAAGGAACCCTGGGGTGTTGACTTTTTTCTGTCACTACGTGTACATCATGATGACGGTGATAACGACAATAGCCCTTAAGTAAAAACAAGTTATCACTTAAGGAGAAAAATGGTCTTTTCCAGGAAAATCAATAGTTCTTTCTTTGACATGTAAGAGGTTTATATTATACCCCTGTATACTACAGAATAGAAACCAGAGTCTCTAAAGTGCTTTAAGCTCTCAAAATTAAAAATGCTGATCTCTGCAGATGCATTCTGTAAATGTATAAGTCTGGCAGAAAGCCAGCAAGTTCCTGGAAGACAAAAGGATGTCAGCCCAGCTCTATGAAGCATATGTATTGTCATCACATTCTTTAACAGACCAAGAGGAAGCAGAGGCATGGGCCATGTCTTTGACAGAAAGTATTTCTGCAATTTTAAGGTGTACCAAGAGCATTTGGGAGAAAGAAAAAAGGCAGTGCATTAGATATTTACACCAGCATTAGGTTACATCCATCCTGATTTCAGAACTTTAAAATGAGAACAATAAAACTGTATCTTAGAAGGAGTACTGTCCTCTCTGTTTAGGTCTTCTATAGCACATTCCTCTATATCCTGAAGAAAAAGTTATTTCAATAATAGTATTGCTAAATACATGCAAAATAAGCTTTCAAATAGAAATGATAGAATCAGTATATTCAAAACTAGGCATAATGTTAATCAAATAGTCTTTTTCTTGACTCAAACTACAGAATATAAAGAATTTGGTGAGGCTATGAATAGCAGAGAACAATTTCTCTAAATCTAGTTTTCTTATCTACAAAATAGGTAAAATAAAGTACCACCATCCTGATAGGTGTGAAGACTGAATGAAATAACACATGTAAAGTGCTCAGCATAGTGTCTGGAACACAATACTGTCTCCTGCTCCACAGAAGTTCAGAAGGAACTGCAAAGAGAAGGCTGGGGTGTTACTTATTCCTGGTACTATTCAACCCAATCCAACAAATACTTCATGACCATCCACTTTATGCTAAGAATTGGGCTGGGAGGTTCTATGCTGCTGCTGCTGCTGCTAAGTCGCTTCAGTCGTGTCCGACTCTTAGCGACCCCATGGACTGCAGCCCATCAGGCTCCTCGGTCCATGGCATTTTCCAGGCAAGAGTACTGGAGTGGGGTGCCATTGGCTTCTCCAGGGAGGTGCTATAGGAGAAAATAAAGAAGAGTTCTGTGCCTATCTCATCAAGAATACACAGAAGAACTGTACAAAAAAGATCTTCATGACCCATATAATCACAATGGTGTGATCACTGACCTAGAGCCAGACATCCTGGAATGTGAAGTCAAATGGGCCTTAGAAAGCATCACTACAAACAAAGCTAGTGGAGGTGATGGAATTCCAGTTGAGCTATTTCAAATCCTGAAAGATGATGCTGTGAAAGTGCTGCACTCAATATGACAGCAAATTTGGAAAACTCAGCAGTGGCCACAGGACTGGAAAATGTCAGTTTTCATTACAATCCCAAAGAAAGGCAATGCCAAAGAACGCTCAAACTACCACACAATTGCTCTCATCTCACATGCTGGTAAAGTAATGCTCAAAATTCTCCAAGCCAGGCTTCAGCAATACATGAACCGTGAACTTCCTGATGTTCAAGCTGGTTTTAGAAAAGGCAGAGGAACCAGAGATCAAATTGCCAACATCCACTGGATCATGGAAAAAGCAAGAGAGTTCCAGAAAAACATCTATTTCTGCTTTATTGACTATGTGAAAGCCTTTGACTGTGTGGATCACAAGAAACTGTGGAAAATTCTGAAAGAGATGGGAATACCAGACCACCTGATCTGCCTCTTGAGAAATCTGTATGCAGGTCAGGAAGCAACAGTTAGAACTGGACATGGAACAACAGACTGGTTCCAAATAGGAAAAGGAGTTCGTCAAGGCTGTATATTGTCACCCTGCTTATTTAACTTCTACGCAGAGTACATCATGAGAAATGCTGGACTGGAAGAAACACAAGCTGGAATCAAGATTGCTGGGAGAAATATCAATAACCTCAGATATGCAGATGACACCACCCTTATGGCAGAAAGTGAAGAGGAACTCAAAAGCCTCTTGATGAAAGTGAAAGTGGAGAGTGAAAAAGTTGACTTAAAGCTCAACATTCAGAAAACGAAGATCATGGCATCTGGTCCCACCACTTCATGGGAAATAGATGGGGAAACAGTGGAAACACTGTCAGACTTTATTTTTTTGGGCTCCAAAATCACTGCAGATGGTGACTGCAGCCATGAAATTAAAAGATGCTTACTCCTTGGAAGGAAAGTTATGACCAACCTGCTGCTGCTGCTGCTGCTGTGTCGCTTCAGTCGTGTCCGACTCTGTGCGACCCCATAGACGGCAGCCAACCAGGCTTCCCGTCCCTGGGATTCTCCAGGCAAGAACACTGGAGTGGGTTGCCATTTCCTTCTCCAATGCATGAAAGTGAAAAGTGAAAGTGAAGTTGCTCAGTCGTGTCTGACTCTAGTGACCGCATGGACTGCAGCCTACCAGGCTCCTCCGTCCATGGGATTTTCTAGGCAAAATTACTGGAGTGGGGTGCCATTGCCTTCTCCGATAACCAACCTAGACAGCATCAAAAGCAGAGACATTACTTTGCCAACAAAGGTCCATCTAGTCAAGGCTATGGTTTTTCCTGTGGTCATGTATGGATGTGAGAGTTGGACTGTGAAGAAGGCTGAGCACCAAAGAATTGATGCTTTTGAACTGTGGTGTTGGAGAAGACTCTTGAGAGTCCCTTGGACTGCAAGGAGATCCAACCAGTCCATTCTGAAGGAGATCAGCCCTGGGATTTCTTTGGAAGGAATGATGCTAAAGCTGAAACTCCAGTACTTTGGCCACCTCATGAGAAGAGTTGACTCATTGGAAAAGACTCTGATGCTGGGAGGGATTGGGGGCAAGAGGAGAAAGGGACGACAGAGGATGAGATGGCTGGATGGCATCACTGACTCGATGGATGTGAGTCTGAGTGAACTCCGGGAGTTGGTGATGGACAGGGAGGCCTGGCGTGCTGTGATTCATGGGGTTGCAAAGAGTAAGACAGGACTGAGCGACTGAACTGAACTGATACTTAAGTTATCAAATATATTAAACTTTAGGTATTAAGTAGGTTAGGGGCTTCCCTCTTGGGTTAGATGGTAAAGAATCTGTCTGCAATGCAGAAGACCTGGGTTTGATCCCTGGCCCTGGAGAAGGGAATGGCAACTCACTCCAGTATTCTTGTCTAGAGAATTAATTCCATGGCTAGAGGAGCCTGGTGGACTACAGTCCATAGGGTCACAAAGAATCAGAAATGACTGAATGACTAACAACACATTAAGTATGTTATGTTGCTTTAAATATACATACTTAATATATACTGTTTTATATACATGATTCTGATATAATTCTGTATTGGTTAGTACATAAATAAATAACAAAAGAATCTTGCTCCTTAGAAGAAAACCAGTCAATCCTAAAGGAAATCAACCCTGAATATTCACTGGAATGACTGACACTGAAGCTCCAATACCCTGGCCACCTGACGCAAAGAGCTGATTCAGTCAACTTTAAAGACCCTGATGCTGGGAAAGATGGAAGAGAAGGGGGTGACAGAGGATGAGGTGGCTGGATGGCAGCACTCACTCAATGGACATGAATTTGAGCAAACTCCAGGAGATAGTGAAGGACAGGGAAGCCTGGTGTGCCACAGTCCATGGGGTCACAAAGAGTTGGACATGACTTAGCAGTTGAACAACAAGAAGGAGTAAAGGAATGAAAAACTACCCCTTATCTCTTTTTTCCCCCATTTTTAAAGTCTTTATTGAATTTGTTACATTACTGTTTCTGCTTTATGTTTTGGCTTTTTTGGCGGCAAGGCCGGTAGGATCTTAGCCCCCTGACTAGGGACTGCACCCTCTGCACTGCAGGGCAGTCTTAACCACTGGAGCGCCAGGAAGTCCCTACCCACTACTTCTGAAAGTGAAAGTGTTAGTCGCTCAGTTGTGTCCAACTCTTTGGGACCATATGGACTATAGCCCGACAGGCTCCTCTGTCCATGGAATTCTCCAGGCAAGAATACTGGAGTGGGTAACCATTCCCTCCTCTAGGTGTCCTGACCCAGGGATCGAACCCAGGTCTCCTACACTGCAGGCAGATTCATTACTGTCTGAGCTGCATGGCAGGTCCTTGTTCCTGATGATAAAGAATAAATGGCCTTGAAGGACACTTTAAGATTAGAGGTTATCCTAGGTACCTGTACTAGCCAGTTTTCAAGAGGGCTCCTAGAGATCCTTGCTGCTGGTAACAGCAGCCTCAGGCAAAATCTGAGTGTATCCTCATGAAAGATTCCAAGCAAGAATTTCCTAACCAAGCCCTTTCCAAATTCCTGACCATATGTGATCACTATTGTTTGAAGCCACTACATTTTAGGATAACTCATTACAGATACAGAATGTATTGGGGTGAGGTTAAGTTATTGAAGGTTACTAAGTGGAGCAGTAAATGGTCAGACATGCATCTAGAAATAATCCTGCCTTTGAGGTAGAAGTTAGATGAAGGGGGTGGATACTGAGAAACTAAAGGTCAGACACGACTGAGGAAGGGATCATACCATCCACGAGTGAGGAAGTAGGGACTGAGACCATGTGGCAATCAAGCTGGAGGTTAGAGAAAACTTCAGAAGCAGAGACCTGATTGAAATAAAAAGTGCTTATATGGGGTTTGTTAGCACTGCTGCTGGGGAGACACAAGTTCTAGGAGAACTTGAATTGTGTTCCGCCATACTACAAAATGGGGGAGGCTTATAAAGGCAAAAACTGTAAGGTTAGAGTCAGTTAAATGAGCCCTTTATCAAGAATTGTAATTGGAACTGCCAAGAAGTCAGGGTGCTTATTAAGTAAGGATTGGTTGGGGTCTGAAATGGTCACACAGTTGCAAAGGGAGACCCTGAGACCCTAACCTTCCAGCTGGCAGATGGTGTCCTTGGGTCTGGTATAGTTTAGTAAAATTCAGGTTCTCACTGATGGAGAGACTGCTAGAGACCAGATCCTAAATGGCTCCCGGACTCCATTTTTGTATGCCTGAACTGTGATGACACCATTATAATTTCTCTTTGTCATCAGGATCAAGAAGTGTTTATAAAAGAAACAGGAAAGATAGAGACTAAAATGATTTCTGTGTTTTTTTTTTCCTTCTAGAATCTTGCCAAATGTACAGATTCCCCAGCTTTGGCTATTTGCTGAAGAAAGAGTCAGTCCCATGCTATTTCTCCATCTCAGCTCAGAAATCTCCTTTTGAAGGTCTCACTCTTATCTAAGATAAATGTATTTACCTAGTTGCACTTTGTGGATTTATATAGTAAGTACTTGATAGAAATATCTTCCCATAGCTTGGGGGGGAAGATGGAGTACGTGAGTATTTTCCTTAAACTAAGTGTTCTTTAAAATATTTTGTTCTTCAAGGTTTTTCTTACATCAGCATTTTTCTATTTAAGAAACACTAAAAATGTAGTCTTCATTTCAAATGTTCTTTTAAGTTACTTAATATTTTTTAGACATCAATGATGTAATCAAGTTTTAATAGTAAATTGACTTACTTTAAATTCAAACTTACCCATATGCCCATTAAGAAATTAGCCAAGGCCTCCCTCGGCATTCTCTTGTTAATGGCGGGCGGCGGCTGCTGAGTGGGACGCAGGTAGCTGCGGCCCACACAGGCAGCCTCCCTGCCTCCTGCTTTCCTAGTGCCAAAGCTCGTCATCATGGCCGTGGTGCCGCCCAATCGATCGCAGAATGGCTGGCCCCGGGAGTCACCCAGTTCGGCAACAAGTACATCCAGCAGACCAAGCCCCTCACCCTAGAGCGCACCATCTATCTGTACCCTCTTACCAATTCCCTTTTTGGTACAAAAGAGCCCCTCTGTGAGGACAGCTCTGTTGCAGCCAGATTTCAGCGCATGAGGAAGGAATTTGATAAAATTGGCGTGAGGAGGGCTGTAGAAACGGTTTTCATTGTCCATGAGCACGGGCTACCCCATGTGTTACTACTACAGCTGGGAACAACTCCTTCAAATTACCTGGTGGTAAGCTTATTAACCCAGGAGAAGATGAAGTTGAAGGACTAAAACGCTTAATAACAGAGATATCGGGTGGTCAAGATGCAGTCCTGCAAGACTGGGTCTTTGATGACTGCATTGGCAACTGGTGTAGACCAAATTTTGAACCTCCTCAGTATCCATATATTCCTGCACATAATACAAAACCTAAGGAACATAAGAAATTGTTTTTGGTTCAGCTTCAAGAGAAAGCCTTGTTTGCAGTCCCTAAAAATTACAAGCTGGTAGCTGCACCGCTGTTTGAACTGTGTAACAATGCACCTGGATATGGACCCATTATTTCTAGTCTCCCCCAGCTTTTGAGCAGGGTCAATTTTATATACAACTGAATTGCTGCACAGCAGAGAAGGCAGTGGCACCCCACTCCTGTACTCTTGTCTGGCAAATCCCATGGACGGAGGAGCCTGATAGGCTGCAGTCCATGGGGTCGCTAAGAGTCGGACACGACTGAGCGAGCGACTTCACTTTCGCTTTTCACTTTCATGCATTGGAGAAGGAAATGGCAACCCACTCCAGTGTTCTTGCCTGGAGAATCCCAGGGAGGAGGGAGCCTGGTGGGCTGCCGTCTATGGGGTCGCATAGAGTCGGACACGACTGAAGCGACTTAGCAGCAGCAGCAGCAACAGAGAAGTAAGAGAAGCCATCTCTGTGAGCACAGCTATACACAGCATAGAATAAACGTCCAGGAAGAGCTTTTTTGGTATTATCTCTTTCCCAGTCCTGAAATTACCACCTACTTTCTGTGGTCTGAATAGTAAATGAATATTAATATGAAAAGCTAGATTGTGCTGTTAAAAGAAAAGAAATTAGCCAAGAAAAAACAGGGACATTAATCTCCTAAAGTTTTTTTTTTTTTTTTTTTTAAGGCTTTCTTTTTAACTTTGGAGAAATCTTTTGGGAATAACTAGTTTTTACTTTGAACAAACATTTATCTGTAGTTCAGTAATTTTTTCCATTTACCTCAGACTCCATTCTTGACCTGTTGTGGCTTTGACCCTAAACAAGACTCTCTTTCTTTGCTCAAGTGGTACTGTTAGGGATTTCCCAGCTACCTGTGTGAACCTAAGAAACATAACACTTCTGCTTAAAAACCATGTTTGAGCTCATGAAAAGAAAAGTGAAAGTGTCAGTCGCTCAGTTGTGTCTACCTTTTTGGGACCCCATGGACTGCAGCCTGCCAAACTCCTCTGTCCATAGAGTTCTCCAGGCAAGAATACTGGAGTGGGTTGCCATTCCCTTCTCCAGGGGATCTTTGCGGCTCAGGGATTGAACCTGTGTCTCCTGCATTGCAGGCGGATTCTTTACTATCTGAACCACTAGGGAAGCCCCCATTTGAGCTCATGTAAATCAATTAACAAACAAACAAGCAAAAAGCAACCTAGTTGAAAAATGGTCAGATCTAAAAAGACATTTCTCCAAAGAAGACATACAGATGGCCAACAAATACATGAAAAGATGCTCAACATCTCTAATCATTAGAGAAATGCAAATTCAAAACTCCAATGAGATACCATCTCACACTGGTCAGAATAGCCATCATTAAAAAGTCTACAAATAACAAAGGCTGGAGAGGGTGTGGAGAAAAGGGACCCTTTCTACACTGTTGGTAGAAATGTAAGTTGGTGCTGTCACTATGGAAAATAGTATGGAGATTCTTCAAAAAGCTAAAAATAGAATTGTCATATGATCCAGCAATCCTACTCCTGGGCATATAATTTAAAAAGATACATGGACCTTTATGTTCATAGCAGCACTAGTCACAATAACCAAGACATGGAAACACTTAAATGTTCACTGACAGAACGAATGCAAAAGAAGCTGTAGTATATATATATACACACACAATGGAATACTACTCAGCCATAAACAGAATGAAATAATGCCATTTGCAGCAACATGGATGGACCTAGAGACTATCATACTAAGTGAAGTAAGTCAGAAAGAGATACCATAAGATATCACTTATATGTGGAATCTAAAATATGACACAAATGAATTTATCTATCAAACAGAAACAGACTCACAGACATAGAGAACAGATCTGTAGTTGCTAAGGGGGAGGTGGGGCAGGAGAGGGATGGGTTGGGAGTTTGGGATTAGCAGATGCAAACTATTATATGCAGAATGGATAAACAAGTCCTACTATCTAGCACAGGCAACTATATTCAGTAGCTTGTGATGAACCATAATGGAAAATAATATGAAAAAGAATATATATATAAATATGTGTATATATACTCCAGTACTCTTGCCTGGAAGATCCCATGGATGGAGGAGCCTGGTAGGCTGCAGTCCATGAGGTCGCTAAGAGTCGGACACGACTGAGCGACTTCACTTTCACTTTTCACTTTCATGCAGTGGAGAAGGAAATGGCAACCCACTCCAGTGTTCTTGCCTGGAGAATCCCAGGGACGGGGGAGCCTGGTGGGCTGCCGTCTATGGGGTCGGGTCGCACAGAGTTGGACACGACTGAAGCGACTTAGCATATATATATATATATATATATATATATATATATATATATATATATGAGTCCCTTTGCTATATAGCAGAAATTAACACAACATTGTAAATTAACTATAGTTGAATAAAAATTAAAAAAAATCTTTTAAAATCCCTATGGGGAATTCCCCGGCGGTCCAGTGGTTAAGACTTGGTGCTTTCATTGCCGTGGCCCTGGGTTCAATCTCTGGCCAGAGAACTAAGTTCCTACAAGCTGCGGGTACGGCCAAAAAAAAAAAAAAAATCCCTGTGTTTGAATCATTTCAAAGAAATATAGAGCACAGATCACAGTAAGGTTCATTCCAGGTTGTGTAGTGAGAGTTCAGGGCACTTGGAAAGCTCCATTCCAGTGACTGCTTTTCCTTTGTTTTTCCATATTCTGGGATCCCATTATTAGATAAGCATGATTCTAGCATTAACTCTGATGGGTAGGTTTTTTCCCCACACTAAGCAAATCTCTGACACGAGCTGAGTGTCCTAAAATTCAACTCAATTCTGACACCATCTAACCAAACATCATCAGATCCCACGGATTGAGGGCTCAGTCCTGCAAGACTGCCCCTACTTCAGATGCCAGTCACAAGTCCAGATAGTTACCTGTGCTTCTGACCCAACAGCAAGAAATTAGAGGTTTCCATGACTTCCTCTTGGGGTGCGATTAATTTTCTAGAATGACTCGGGGAACTCAAACCACTTTACTCACTGGATTACTGGTTTATTACAAAGGATATTAAAGGATTGGAATCAACAGCCAGATAATAGAGATATATAGGGGGAGGTCCTAAACAAAGGAGCTTCTCTGTCCCCATGGAGTTTGGGGCCCAGCACAGTGGTATGTGAAAGCATTATGGTTCATCAATGTAAAGTTCTCCAAATCCCATCCTTTTGGGTTTTTACGGAAGCTTCATTACATAGGCATGAATGATTAAATCATTGGCCACTGGTGACTGATCAACCTCTAGCTCTCCTCTCCTCCCTGGAAATGGAGCATGGGACCGAAAGTTCCAATCCTCTTATTACTTGGTTGGTTCTCTTGGCCTACTGCCTTCAGTCTGAGGTGCAGCCCGAAAGTCACCACTCCATCACAAAAGACACCTTGGTCATTCTCTTCACTTGGGAAATTCCAAGGGTTTTAGGAGCTCTGTGCTAGAAACAAGGATAAGATCAAATACATATTTCTGAGTATGAATGACAACATCACAGTGAATCATCATTAGGTGACTCCAAGAGTCCCTTACTAAATTGTATGTGACCTTTGTCACATATGTCAACAAAAAAGGCCACATACAATTTAGTAATTAATCAATGGTAGATCTAAGAAAGAAATGGAAAATTGTATTGCTGCCAACCTGAGGATTATAACCTGGGAAACAATCTTTCAGAAAGTTCCGAGGAATATTTCCTTCTTTAGAGGTCGAAGTACAGTGATATAAGTCTTTAAGACAAAGGGCTATAATCAATTGACAGCTTACACAATCCAGATTTACATGTGGCTCTTGGCCCTTTACAAGGTTAAGAAGGAAGGTTATCTCCTAAGGAGCTGTGAGCCTTTATGACTTTAAGAAGGAATTTTATCTCCTAAAGAGAACTGGTTAAAGCAGATGTACAACATGCACTGAAGGAGAAGCCCACGGCCCAAACAGGCAAAGAAAAATTTTATTTAAAAATTTAAATTTAAAAATGAAAATTTTTCTTGTCTTGCCATAAAATGTGAATTTTATTTCAGCACCTTGTAGTAAAAGATTTTCCACTGCCCCTAGGTTCACTCTCCACCCACCTTCGGCCTGCTCTATAATAGGGTGGCTGACCCCTACAGACTGGTTCAGCGCCTTTGACTTCTGCTGCTGCTGTTGCTAAGTCGCTTCAGTTGTGTCCGACTCTGTGCGACCCCATAGACAGCAGCCCACCAGGCTCCCCCATCCCTGGGATTCTCCAGGCAAGAACACTGGAGTGGGTTGCCATTTCCTTCTCCAATGCATGAAAGTGAAAAGTGAAAGTGAAGTCGCTCAGTTGTGTCCAACTCTTAGCGACCCCATGGGCTGCAGCCTACCAGGCTCCTCCGTCCATGGGATTTTCCAGGCAAGAGTACTGGAGTGGGGTGCCATTGCCTTCTCCAGCCTTTGACTTCTAGTTGGGTTTAACCAACAACGATCCCTGGGAGAGATCAGAGGAAGAGAGGAGAGTGAAGCTGTTTGGGGAACCACTGACTGAAACCACCTGCCCTGGTCAGGCACCACAGGAACCAGACACTCACATGAGTTATCTTACAGCAGGAGATCTTGGTAAGGAATGTGGAACTAACAAGCTACCACCAACTGGAAGAATTCTGGAAAGGTCAAAACGAGAGAGGAGACTCCAGCCCACATGTCCTACCAATCTCCCAGAATCCTTCTCCTGGAATCCATCTTGGTTGAGCAATCCATGTGCCACCAGGAAGGACTCTGAGTCAGAATGATTGGCCAGAGACAACTGGAAACTAACCAAATTACCATTAAATCTGAGACTTAGAGCCACGTGGCAGAGCAGTTCTCCTGGGTTCCCTTACCTTACTATTCTCCGCCTGGGCACCTCTTCCCAAGAGTCTCTTGCTTCGTTAGCACTTATGTCTCCTCCGACAATTCATTTCAAGTGGAAGATAAGAGCCCACTCTTAGGCCCAGGAGGTGCTGTTATAACTGCCCAACTTTAAGCCTGAAAGGTCACCTTGGGCAGCTTGGGTCCCATGACCAAAGGTCACAGCTCCTCTTCTGGCAAGCTCCATGCGTCTCTAGAGATTCTGCTCACTCGCTGCATCCTTCTGGGAGTAGGAGTGGGAATACCCTTGGGACTGCTGTCCTTGTGGTCTCTCCTTACACACTACATGTACTTGTGTAAATAGTACCTTTATTAAACCCACCTTGAATTATCCTAATTTGAGTGTGCCATCTGTTTTCTCCTGGGACTTTGCCAGATACTCCTTGATAGAAGCAATTTACTGAGCTATTATTGGCCATAAACATCCAATTATAAATTATGAGATTGCTTTTCAATATATAACTACCTAAGGCTGAGCTCAGAGGGAATGGGACCTACAACAAATAAAGCTTCATAGAGATAAAAGAGAAACAACACAAAGCAACGGGAAGAGCAAGAGGTTTGAAATGAGATCTCAGTTTGAGTTCTAGATCAGCAGTTTACAACACTTTTGGGGCCTCATTTTTCAATAAAGTAAGAGTTTTTAAATAGATCGTCAGTTTTCAATTTGCATTTCACAAAACCCCACAGCTTCACAGAGGTACCTCAATGTCCACTAGCTTGGGAGGGGAGAGATGCAAAGAAAAAAATAGGTAGATGGAGACAGAAACCCCCCCCCCCTCCCCCAGCTCCAACCAGGGCAGCTGTGCTGTAGGCTTTACATGGAACGAGATAACCAAGGATGTGACTGAGGAGTCCAGATCAAGGACAGGCTACTTTGCTCTGGAGATTTCTCAGGTCATGGATGCAAAACTGGGTATTCCTGCTGCCAGTCCTCTAGGGAAAAGTGGGCTTTGATATATGTGTGTGTGTGTTTAAAGAACAGTTTGGGATTTCTGCCCTCTGTGTACAGTAACAGACTTCCCTAGTGGTTTAGTGGTAAAGAAACTGCCTGCCAATGCAGGAGACTCAGGTTCGATCCCTGGGTCAGGAAGATCTCCTAGAAAAGGAAATGGCAACCCACTCCAGTATTCTTGCCTGGGAAATTTCAGGGACAGAGGAGCCTGGAAGGCTACAGTCCATGGGGTCACAAAGAGTCGGACACAACTGAGGGATGAACACACACAGAGTGCGGCACCCTTTCTGTCACAAAGCGTGGAAGTCTTATCTGTGTGCGGTAACACTGGGTGGGAACCAACATCCCCCGTCACTTTTCTAGGAGCCATTGCAGGGATCTGTGGTGCGGGACAATCGGGCAATGTTTCCAGGGTGGTGGAAGCTGTCCAAATCTGATTTCCCACAACCCACACTCCCAGTAGAGACCAGTAGGCAAATTAAATGCAGAACTGGGTCCCAGCATGAGTTTTAGCCCTCTGGTGTTCATGGATTTGTAACACAGAGGAATTTTGCAGAGGGAAAGAAAAAAGGATTTTCCTGAGACTGGTGTGTGCATGTGTTTGTGTGTTGTTTTGATGTTAAAAGGAATGTGATTAAATTTTAGACCCCTATTTGGTAGAAGCAACATGTATTCATGACATATAGATAGTGTGCAGTACATAATAGGTGCTCAATAGCTGTGGAATAAGTTAATGCATGGGTGAAAAGTGGATGAATTCTGGGTCACACTGCATTACAAGCTAAGAATTCTGTTTTTAAATACATGAATGAAAAGCAGTAAGCTAGTTCACATGGGCAATATGTTTGCTGTGCCTGACGAGCATGCACATACCTGTTCTGGCTAGATTCCTCTTGCAGGTTCCTCAGGGACTATCAGCTAAGGCTTCTGGCCACCCTTCCTGGCCAGTAGCCAGGAAGAGTAGGGCAAGAAAAGGAGAGTAGGGCAAGAAAAAGAATAGAAAAGTCAAAATTTCAACTGATGTACATTTTAAATCTTCGTCTTTGTTATTTTCTTTCCATTACAGTACAACAAGCTCAAAAAAGACTTAAATAATTTAAAGCTGCATAGTAAACTCATTAGATTTTTTTCCCCCGACTTTTCATTTTGAAATAATCATAGATTTACAGGAAATTGAAAAGTTAGTACAGAGAGACTAGTGTATACTAGAAACTGTATACCCAGCAACAAAATATATATTTTTAATGTAAAATCTAGTTTTAAATATTTGGGGGCCACTTTACTCCATTTAATCTTTCTTCTGAAATGCTGATTACTTTAAAATTTAGGACCCAACAGACAAAATTTATATTCTTGCCCGCAGAATCTCATGGACAGAGGAGCCTGGAAAGCTACAGTCCATGGGGTCACAAAGAGTCGGACATGACTAAGCAACTGACACTTACTTATTTACTTAATATGGTATTTCTGATTAAGAAATCAAGTTGGAACAAAAAATGCACTTTTCTCCTTTTCAGATGATAAGCCTTTAGAAAAAAGGATCACTCAATAGGAAATATACAGAGATTAAGTATTGTATTTACATGTTTCCAAAAATTTTGAGTCCTCTGTGGACTATTAGTTGCCTGCCTTTCTAGAAAGTAACCGGTAGAGGGCACTCTAACCTTCAAAGACTGCAGAAAAGCCCCAGAATTGCCAAAAGCCTTATCTTCTACCTTCTGCAAGTTACTTTTCACCTTATTATGAGCTTGCCTGTTGGATGACTGCTGAGTTTTGCGTGCGTGTGTGTGTGTGTGTGTGTGTGTGAAGAAAATAAAAAACTATGAACTCCCAAATAGCCGTCTTCAGTTCAGTTCAGTTCAGTCGCTCAGTCGTGTCCGACTCTTTGCGACCCCATGAATTGCAGCAGGCCAGGCCTCCCTGTCCATCACCAACTCCCAGAGTTCACTCAAACTCACGTCCATCGAGTCGGTGATAACCGTCTTAATATTACACAAATAATTTTTTTTATTAAATCCAATGTTCTTGCATCAGTGTTCCCCAGTTACTCAAATTTGTCTTTGAATTATTTTTATGATACAGGATTCCCAGAGATAACTTACACATGATTATCAGGATTGCATAATCCTGAACACTCTTGCCTGAATCCACATCCATTGCCTGAACCTAAGTCCAGTGTAGATGCATTTCTGTGCCAGCCTTTAATTAACCTGTGAAAACACTGATGCACTCCAAGCAGTTTGGCAGGGCAACAAAGCATGCTCTTTTTTCACCTTTTATAAACAGTGCACAAATAGGATTATAACTTCCCCACGAACATGCAGATGAAACTAGAATTTCACCAGAAATCAACATGTGCTTTAGACGCACCAAAGTTCCTCTGGAATTGGGAGGAAAACTATTTTTGCCAAAGATCTAGCATAGGTCAGGCACTTGCTAGGTGTCTCCTGGCCATAAGCTTCATTTCGGACTCCTATTGTCAAGCCTACCTTACAGCTGGGGAAACAAAGATGATCAAAGACATCCAGCTAGCTAATGGCGGGGGGAGAAGCAAACGCAGATGCTTCTGGCCCCAGGAGCCTTTTCACTCGGGGACTCTGGTGTGTGTTCAGCCACCCTGCCACAAATTTCCCTGGCACTTTCTGGGACTATATTTCACAGGGAGGTTCACTTTCAGTGATTCCTGGTTGTTTGTATTTTGGAATCTGCCTGTTGACTGAATATACCGTCTGTTGTTATGAAACTGCCCCAAATCAGGGTAATAAGGTTTAAAAAAAAGAAACAAAGAACTTTTTTTTGTAGGGGCTGACTGTTGGGAGAGGGGGGTTGGGCAAGGGCAGTGAAGAGAAACGTTTGTTTTTCACTCTGTTATTTCTGTAATGTTTGAATATTTTATGATTTGAACATATTTATGCATTATTTTTTGCAGTATTTTTAATAGAGAAGGAAAAAAAAAAGAACCTTTCCAGGAAAATATGAAAAAACAATGTAGAAGGGGCCACAATGCAGTATATGTTCTCTTTTTATGATATATTTATAGTAATTTGAAGATAAAGACCTCTTTTGAGAGAGGGAGAAAAAGGACCAAAGTTTCATTATATGGCTATTCTCTTCTCTTCATCCCTCACACCCTACACTCAGAAACACAAACAAAAGCCTCTTATTGTTTCCCCTGACGGAACAACGATGACTAAGTGAATAAATCATCCAGTCACCAAAACTTCATTCCCAGTCATTTGACACCATTTAGGGAATACTATGTTGGAAATGTGCAGCTGTTCGAATCCCCATCAGCACCACCCCTTCAGATGAGCAGATCCGAGGAATAGGAAAGAAGTAGTCAATACAACAGTTTCTAAATGAACGGTGGATGTTCCATGTCAACAATCACGCTCTTAATTTGAAGGTGAAACGGCTGAAAACATGTTTCTTTCTCCCTTTCTTCCCAACTGCAGCACAGATTATTTTCACACTAAATTGGAGGAAATAAGGTTACATATTTTTAGGGTTAAATTTACAGTCTGTTAAATTCATTCACGGTCCTACAAACAACTTTACAGTAAGGTTTGTGCCAGGAAACTGAAGTACAATGGGGTTAAATTTTAGACGCGGAGAGGGTTGAATAACCTCTCCCTGGTGATTCAGTATCTGCAGAGTTTACAGCAGAGAAACTCAACAGGAACAGAGTCAGGACACTTCCCTCTCCTCTATTACTCATACTGGTTTGCAACCTTATCAAAGCTGGTGCATTGTGGAAGCTCTATTTATTCTAGTTATTCTGGCACAAATTTCCTTGTTAGGTAGCAAGAGCACCTCAAAACCTCTTTTCAACATTTAGTAGTCAGTATCCTACTTTCTCTTGTTCTCCCCTACTTGAATAACCTGGAATGCTTCTGTATTCAGCAGTGCCTCCTGTGTGGGGCACATTTTGTACATATATATTATTATATACACTCACATGTGTGTATATATATATGCATCGCACATACATGTATATACTTGTGTATATGTTATATGTCTTAAGAAACTGCCTACAGAGCAGACGTTCCTTTCACCTGCCTTTACTGGTTTTCTCTCTAATCCTTTTAAAATCATTGAGTTGATAGGTTTGTTCTTCACAATTTTTCAAGGTAATCATATGCATAAGATCTAGCCAACAAGCTGAATGGATTTGCTGTAGTCACTGCGACTATGTTCACCTATTCGCTATCTTTATTCTTTTGGTTCTCAAGACTTCTTGGCAAATATCCTTTTCAGATAACTTCTTAATTCATTAATTTAAGGTGGCCTCTTGTTTTTAATAGTACGAAAATTCATTGTTTTACGTAGCAAGAAGTCCAGAGGTGGGGCGGCTTAGGAGTTGGTTAGCTCAGTGGATCAATGTTGTCAGGGACACAGATTCTTTCCACTGTTCCCTGGCCATCCCAACTGAGTTGGCCTTCGTCCTCCCACTTGTCCCTTCACGGTCTCATCGGCAACTTCTCTTCCTGATGATTACTCTGGGTTCTTTCTCCCATTTTCCTTACCTGAAGGAGTTCTGCCTCAGGAGATCTGAAGATCTGGGATTTTGCACCTCTAGCCTGCCCTCTACCTTCCCCCTCCAGAAGGTTACCTGATCTGACTCCAGCTGGCACAGGTCTGGGTCCCAAGGCCCCTCTTCTAGAGAACTAATTTGAATTTAAAACCATGTGCAGCTCAGGGGTGGGATTCACTGCTTCTTCCTTATTACCTGGGCACTCCCCACTCTCCCCACCCCCAGTGGGTCTCCAGTGAGCTTTGCTGCTCCTCTGGCCTGGAAGTCTTCCAGGGTTCAGAATGATCTGTCCCCTAGGAAAGTCACCATCCTGAGGCTCCCCCTCACTCCTCTGTGACTCTCTTCACCTTCCCTGGGAGAGAGTCAGGTTCCTAACTCCACTCATGGCCTGCTGGTCTTGTCACCTTCCTGTTCTGTCAGTTCTTTGACTTGAACAGGCTGCATGCCCCATTCCTTTTCTACCCAGACTTGTCATCATATAGCTGCTGTTAACATGTATCATTCTATTTCAATATGGTTTAAAGCTAAGATCTGAAAAATAGTGGGATTATATTCAGTACAAGTCACTTTTTCAAGAAGTACATAGAAGATGACAAATTTCTGCATTTAGTCACGAGGCCCACTGCTGTAAACAAAAATTAAGAGGAAAACAATAGTTCTAGCTCCAAAGGGGAAAGGTTATCGGATTTCAGAGTGAATGGATGACAATTAAATGCAATATGTGGTCTTTTTTCCTTTTTATTCTTTTTGATATCTAGATTAAAAGAAAAAAAAACCTACAAAGGATATTGTTGGGACAAATGAAAATATTTTAATATGGACTGTGTATCAGATTCTACTAGTGCATTACCATTAAATTTCCTGAGTGAGAGTCTTATTCCATGTAGGAGGAATGTCCTTGTTCTTAGGAAATACATGCTAACGTATTTTGGGATGAAGTGTCAGTGTCTATAATTAACTCTAAATGGTTCAGCCAGAAATAAAAAATTAAAAAGAGAGAAAGCAAATGGGGGAATTCAATTGATGAATCTAAATGAATAGTATATGGTGTTCATTGTACTATTTGTAATTTTTCTGTTTGCAATTTGTTTGAAATTTTCAAAATAAAAAGATGAGGAAAAGCTGTGACTTGTGGAGAAAACCATCCTTCTGATTCAAGGACTCGGTGTGTCTGTGTGTGTGTGTGTATGTGTGTAGGCTGCATCAAGGTTTAAGTTTAGATTTAGAGAAGTTGGAGGTATAATCACTCAAGAAACAGATGTGATCATTGTCTACTTAAAACCAATAAAGTTTGAACTATTTTAACGGTCGAAGGGCTGCTTAGCAATGCTGCTTCCCGAAGGCAGGGGTTGCGTCAGTCTGCTCTCTGAAGGCCTCTACCACCTGGCAGACAGCTCTGTTAGCTGGATGTGAGCCCCATGAAGGAACTGGGCTGCATATCTCACTGCAGTAGCCATGCTCAGATACAGGCCTGGCTGCCTGGTTCTGTCCCACGGACTGGGTCCCCATGGGAGGTGGGAAGTAGTACATTGATCCTGTCAGTTGTCAGGCTCTGTTCCAGGCTCTTATGGACACCATTTCTTTTTATCTGCATAGCTTCCCAGTAGGGTAGGAATCATCATTCCCAGCTACAAATGAGAAAATGAAGCTCATGCATGATTAAGTTTTAGCCTAAAGCTATAAAATTGGGTAAGTGGAAGGGCTGAGATTCCAATCGGGTCTTTCCACTAGAGATAAACCTAATAGCTTCTACTAAAGTTGGTCTCCCTGACTACACGCTGTTCCAATTAGAACAAGATGCATGAATTTTGGATAGCTTACAAATTATCAACTTGGTTGTGGAGCCCATTTGTCAACTTAACCAGGGAGAAACTGAGGTCGTGTAAGTTTGCCTATGAAGTAGAGCTGTCCACTATAGTGATGACACAGCTGAGTCCAACAGTTTGGCTAAATCATTACCTGCTTGTGAATAGCTCTGAGGGACCCTGCTGCAGCAGCTGCACTTAATATAGGAATTCATTCACGTCTCTTTAGGTCGGCAACGTTAAAGAGTTTTGTTTTTTACTTTTTAGAAAGTGACCCAGGAATTAACTCCTGAATTTCAATGGTCTTTCTTCCTACAGCTGATTCTCCAGGGCCAGTAATCCTTCACTTTTTCAATGTTCTGAGAATGACTTTAAACTTTTTTTTCGTTTTGAAAATACTATTGAAAGTAGAGATGGGTATTATTCTCATTTTTTTCTTTCCAGAAGAAAGGTTTTTTAAATTTTAAAAGTGATATTTTTATCAGATCCAAATCTATAACAAAAGCTGCTAGTTATTAATATGGCATAAAGAGGTCTAAGAGGTTTATGTGTTTTAGGTATTCCTCTGAGGGGAGAATGTTGTCCAGGTCACTCAGCTACTAGGTGGCAGAGACAGAGCTGGAACTGGAACTCAGATCAGGCTAATACCAAAGTCCATGTTCTTAATTACAGTGGCTCCTAATTACAAAAACATATGTGCTTATTATCAACACATTTGAAAAATACAGGAAGTCTAAGGAAGAAATAAATCCTCCTGAAATTCTGTCCAGTAAAATAAATCACCAGTAACATTGTCTTCAACTTATTTCTCTGCTTATATCTTATGCATACATGATAAATTGATATATTGGCTTAAGTATTAAGTGAAAAGCATGACACAAAACTACACTTAATAATTCTACTTTTCAAAAATATGTGGAAAAGGTAAATAAATAGGACTCTTATGCCACATTAATTTTTAAATCTAATATTATATAATGAATGCTTCCCAGTATCATTAAATATTGCTCAGAAACATGATTTTTTTGAGAAACACTTTTAAAGGCTACATGTTTCATTGTGTAAATTTTCTGTATTTTAGCCTTTATATTGATCTTTTTTATCATAAAATTGTGAGAAATATCTACATAAAATTTTTTTCTATTCTTATGAATGATCAAATATATACTGAGCTCCTAGTGTGTGCCAGCTACTGTGCTCAACACAGGAGAGACAAAGGTGAACAAAAGAAGCACGGTTCCATTCTTTGGGGAGTTAGCAACCTAGCAGGGGAGATTTAATAAACATTAAACCACTGATCACATACAGATTGTAAATATATTCTGTGATAAAAAGGAAAGGCATATGTTTCTGGATGGCACACACCGCCAGAAAGACCTGCCCTAGCGTGTGGGGGATCATGGAAGTTCTCTCCATAGAAGTAACATAGGGCTTGAGATCTGAGTGAAAGGTAGGCACTAGTTGAGCAAGGAAGCCGGACAAGAGCATTCTAGGCAGTGGGAACAGTGGATACAAAGTCTCTGTAACAGGAAGCAGCACATGGCATTGGAGGAACAGTGGAGGAGGGGCTAAAATCATGATGCTAGGTTAGGAAATCTCTTTCCTTTCATAAAGAAACAATTTTTCCAATCTTGGTTTAATTTAAAATTTAGGAGCTGATTTCCACATATTTGTGAATTTCCTAAATTTCTTTCCATTACTAATTTCTAATTCTACTCCATTGTGATCAAATAATATACTTTGCTTAAATCCTCTGATTCAAACTAGGAAAGTGAAGATAATTTTTTGTTTTGTTTCTGTTTAATCTTTCAGGACTTGGATGGCACATGGTGGCAGTGAATAGAAGGACTGAAGTATCACCCCACCCTGGTTATAGGGGAAAACACAGCTCTGCAAAGAGAAGGATCAGGCTGTGATCCATCATACGATTGCACTGATCAATCTTGGTCTCAGTATTGGTGGAGCAACCAGATATTGTGTGGACCTGACACGATGTAGCACAAAGGACATAGTGTCACCCATGAAGTACTGTTACCCAAAATGTTTAACCTGAATCTAACCAACCTTTTATATCCAACTACCAGCTTACAAGGAATAGAGGAACAAGGGAAATGACATCCCAAGGAAATCATCAGGGTGATAAGGTAGGAATATTCTTCAGGACATACAGAGGTTCTTCAACAAATCAACGGCACTAAAAAAAAAGTGTTGGAGACTATGCTAGATTATAAGAGACTTATGAAGAATAAAACCAAATACAACATGTGGATTTTGTTGGATTGTGGTTTGAACATACCAGTTGTAAATGATATTTTGGGGGAAATTGGGGAAATTTTAATGTAGATCAGGTATTAGATTATACTAAGAAACTGCTAATTTTGTTAGGTGCGATAAAGGTCTCTGGTGTACAGCCAGGGCTCAGAATCTCAGGTTTGGGCTCAGTGAGACTCGGGCCCCAGACCTAGGTGTTCACAAGATCAAGAGTAATAATACATAAAAATTCCAGGAAGTCCCATGGATTTTGGGGAAGCATGTGAATTTCACTGGACTGAAAACTGTTCTGAAGTCCCCAAGGAGCCAATATTATGATCAATTCTTCAGAATAAGTCAATAATGAGTAGAGTCATGTGTTATCCAATTTTCACCTGATATATGTCACTGTCCAGGAAGAAAGTAACCCTTCCTGTTGGTATCTTTGGTAAAACTTCAGTTTTGGTCAGTTCTCTCTCACAACTCCTTCCTCATGTCCATGCATGAAATGTGGGGATGTGAAAAAAACTGGCATTAGTAAATGGGATTTCTTAATTTGCTTTCGATAGGCTTGTTTGTACATCACATGAGCTGAAGTTCATGCTACCTTAAAAAAAGTTGTGATGGTTTGAGTTGTCTGCTTTGTTTCTGTTAATTTAACTATTCATAGGATCCATCACCCTAATAAAGGCAACCACAAATTAATTACCATGGCTTGGATGGCCACCCACCTAATTCCACTGACTTTGGTCCAGAAATACTATAGAAAGTAAGGTTCTTGAATCTCTATTTAAATCTCACTTCTCGTACACCCGTGGCAGATGCATGTTGATGTATGGCAAAACCAATACAATATTGTAAAGTAAAAAATAATAATAAAAAAAATTAAAAAAAAAATCTCACTTCTCTTATCTTGATGTAGAGCTTGCAGCCCCAGATTCTACACAGTGTTTCTAAGCACTGGGAAAAAGAAGAAATTCACATTTATTAAGACGCCATTATTGGCCAGGCATTATAATAACTACTTAATCTATTTTCACTCATTTAAGTGCAAATTAATACAAAGTAGTAGTTAAGAAGACTGAATCTAAAAAAATGAAATCTGAGAGACAAAAATAGGGAGGAAGAGAAGAAGCAGGGATGTAAAATCAGTAAAATATTAACAATTACTGAATCTAAATGGAGGGTGTACAGGTACTCTGTACTATATTCTTTCAACTTTTGAAATTTCTCACAATAAAAAAGAATGTCCTTAAATAGATAAACATAGTCATCATGTGACCTAGCATATGACTGCTAGATACATAACCAAGAAAAATGAAAGCCTAAATTTGCACATAAGAACACTTGTACACAAATGCTCACAGCCCCATTACTCCTGATAGGCAAAAAGTGAAAACAACCCCAAATTTGATTGTATGGATAGATATCCATACAATGGCATATTATTTGGCAATAAAGAGGAATGAGGTTCTGATATATGCAACAGCATGGATACATTTTGAAAGCATTATGTTAAGCAAAAGAAGCCAATTGTAAATAAAAACACATATTTTATTATTGTATTTACATAAAATGTTTAGAAAACACAAAACTATAGAAATATGAAATAGATTAGTAGCTGCCAAGAGCTGGAAGCAGGGGATTAGGGTTGAAGTGATTGTTAATAGATATGAGATTTCTTTGTGGAATTTACTCAGTGTTTAAATGTTCTTTTGATGAATTTGTTGGGGAGAAAGTGGACTCCTCGTCCTATTCCTCCACCATCTTAGGACCGTCTCCTGAGATTTCTTTTAGGGGGGATAAAAACATTTTTTAAATTCATTTCAGCTGTACTGGGTCTTAGTTGTAGCACACAAACTCAGTTGTGGCACAAGGGATCTAGCTTCCTGACTAGGAATTGAACCCAGGCCATCTGCATTGGGAATGCAGTCTTAGCCACTGGGCTACCAGGGAGGTCCCTAGAGGGGATGAAAGTGTTTTAAAATTAGATTTTAGTGATGACTGCACAGCTATGAATATACTAAAAACCACTGAATTTTACACTTTGAGTGGGTGAATTGTATGACATGTGGATTATATCTCGATAGAACTGTTTAAAAAAAAAGAATGAAGTCTGGAGTCAAGACTGCCTGAGTTTGCAGAGAAATGTTAATACATCTCACTATGATTATATGTTTTTTCTTCCCCTTATATTTCTGATTTTTGCTTTATGCATCTTTGTTTCTTTGTTGTTAGGTGTCTAATGGTTTATGATGTCTACCTTCTTTGTGAAATAAACCTTTTATCACTAAAAATACTCATCTTCGTTTCAAAGATAAACTCAAAATGGATTAAAGATCTAAATACAAGACCAGAAACTATAAAGCTCTTAGAGAAAAACATTGACAGAACACTCAATGACATAAATCAAAGCAAGATCCCCTATGACCCACCTCCTAAAGTAATGGAAATAAAAACAATAATAAACAAGTGGGACCTAATTAAACTTGAAAGCTTTTGCACAGCAAAGGAAACTGTAAGCAAGGTGAAAAGACAAACCTCAGAATGGGAGAAAATAATAGCAAATGAAACAACTGACAAAGAATTAATCTCCAAAATATACAAGCAGCTCATACAACTAGGCAAGCAAAAATAAACAATCAAAAAGTGGGAAAAAGACCTAAACACATATTTCCTCAAAGAAGACATACAATGGCTAACAAACACATGAAAAGATGCTCAACACTGTTCATTATTAGAGAAATGCAAATCAAAACTACAATGAGATAATCACCTCACACCAGTCAGAATGGCCATCATAAAAAAGTCTACCAATAAATGTTGAAGAGGGTGTGGAGAAAAGGGAACACTCTTGCCCTGCTGGTGGGAATGTAAATTGATATATCTACTATGGAAGACAGTATGGAGATTCCTTAAAAAACTAGGACTAAAACCACCATATGAAAAAAAAAAACAAAAAAACAAACAAACAAAAAACCACCATATGACCCAGCAACCCACTATAAGGCATATGCCCGGAGGAAACCAAAATTGAAAAAGACCACATGTATCCCAGTGTTCACTGCAGCACTATTCACAATAGCTAGAACATGGAAGAAACTTAGCTGTCCATTGACAGACAGATGGACGAGGAAGCTGTAGTGTATGTATACAATGGAATATTACTCAGCCATAAAAAGGAACATATGTGAGTCAGTTCTAATGAGGTGGATGAACCTACAGCCTATTATACAGAGTGAAGTCAGTCAGAAAGAGAAAGAAAAATCTTGTATATTAATGCATATATATGGAATCTAGAAAGATGGTACTGATGAAATTATTTGCAGGGCAGCAATGGAGATATGGACTATAAACAATAGACTTGTGGACCCAATGTGGTGGGGATGGCGGGGAAGAGGTGGGGAGGGTTGGAGGGAGAGGGTGGGATGTATGGCGAGAACAACAGGGAAATTTTGCTGTATGACTCAGGGAGCTCAAACAGGGACTCTGACAACCTAGAGAGGTAGAGTGGGGAGGGAGATGGGAGGGAAGTTCAGGAGGGAAGGGACATGTGTGTGCCTGTGACTCATTCATGCTGATGTTAGGCAGAAAACAATAAAATTCTGTAAGGCAATTATCCTTCAGTTAAAAAAAAATTTAATAAAAAAAATTCATCTTTGTTTCATTTAAACAATAAATTAAAAAAAAAAAAAAAAAGACTGCCTGAGTTTGGATCCTGTTTCTGCTGCTTTGTTATGCAACCTCGGGCAAGTTATTTAACCTCTAAGCAACTGTGTCTGTAGAGAAGTAGCAGCACCACTACTAGCCTTGTTTGAGGGGATGATCTATGAGAAAATCTATGTGAAGTGCCCAAAGTAAATGGTGAATATTAGCTATCATTAATATTCCTGATAATCCAACAACCCTAGAAGTTGGCACTAATCCCATTTTTCACATCAGAGCTCTGAGGCCCAAAAAGGTTAATAGTTTGCCTATGGTCATGAATCTAATAGAAAGTAAGAGTGGGCATTCTGACAACACATGACTGCAAAAGCCAGGCTTTTCCACCATGTAATTGTGCCTGCCAGAGTGGAGATATCTTTAGTGGTATAATATACATTTAAAGAAAGTGCTTCAAGAATCATGTAACTCATATGAGAAATCAATATGCTGAAAGAAACCCACATAATTTTGACATAATTTTTTATGCCAAAGTGGTATTATTTAATATTTCCCAAACTTCTCTACTCCTGCTTCATTGACTATGCAAAAATCTTTGTGTGGATCACAACAAACTGTGGGAAATTCTTGAGAGATGGGAATACCAGACCACCTTACCTGTTTCCTGAGAAACCTGTACGTGGGTCAAGAAGCAACAGTAAGAAAACTTACCTGGAACAACTGATTGGTTCAAAATTGCGAAAGGAGTACAACAAGGCTGTATATTGTCACACTGCTTATTTAACTTAATAGGTGACTCCTTGGCTCAGACGGTAAAGCATCTGCTTGAAATGCAGGAGACCCGGGTTCGATCCCTGGGTTAGGAGATCCCCTGGAGAAGGCAATGGCAACCCACTCCAGTACTCCTGCCTGGAAAATCCCACGGACTGAGGAGCCTGGTAGGTTACAGTCCATGGGGTCGCAAAGAGTCGGACACAACTGAGCGACTTTCACTTTTTAATTTAACTTATATACAGAGTACATCATGTGAAATGCTGGGCTGAATGACTCAGAAGTTGGAATCAAGACTGCCGGAAGAAATATCAACCACCTCAGATATGCAGATGATACCACTGTAATGATAGAAAGTGAAGAGGAACTAAAGAGCCTCTTGATGAAGGTCAAAGAGGAGAGTGGAAAAGCTGGCTTAAAATTCAACATTCAAAAAACTAAGATCATGGCATCTGGTCCCACCACTTCATGGCAAATAGAAGGGAAAGCAGCAGAAGCAGTGACACATTTTATTTTTGGGGGCTCCAAAATCACTGCAGATGACAATTGCAGCCATGAAATTAAAATATGCTTGCTCCTTGGAAAGCTATGACAAACCTAGACAGCATGTTAAAAACCAGAGACATTACTTTGCTGACAAAGATCCATTATAATCAAAGTTATGGTTTTTTCAGTAGTCATCTATGGATGTGGGAGTTGGACCATAAAGAAGACTGAGCATCAAAGAATTGATGCTTTCGAACTGTGGTGATGGAGAAGAGTCTTGAGTCTCTTTGACTGCAAGGAGATCAAACCAGTCAATCCTAAAGGAAATCAACCCTGAATATTCATTGCAAGGAGAGATGTTGAAGCCCTAATACTCCAGCCACCCGATGCAAAGAACTGACTCACTAGAAAAGACCCTGATGCTGGGAAAGACTGAAGGCAAAACGAGAATAGGGTGGCAGAGAATGAGGTGGTTTGATAGTATCACTGACTCAATGGACATGAATTGAGCAAACTCCAGGAGATGAGTGAAGGACATGGAAGCCTGCTGTACTGCAGTTCATGGGGTTGCAAAGAGTTGGACATGACTTAGTGACTAAACACGTAAAACTTCTCTAGCTTGATCTGATATAAAGAGGTGCAATAAGATCATAATTTGTCTTTGTGAGAAATAAGCAGACTTTCCTTCTATTCATGGGGTGTTTCTGAATGGTACTGGGCTATTTTTATGGCCAGGTTAATGGAATTAATAACATATTATCTAAGCACAGCACTGAACACTTCCCACCTGTTATGGCTATTGACATATTTCTTCTCTTCCCTTCTCAGCCAAGCTCTTTTAGAGATGTTAAGGATTATAAAAGTAGAATATACTCAGTAAATTGTTTTTGAATTAATAAATGAATGAACAAATACACGCAAGCCACACCCTTTGGCAGTCATTGGCTCTAATGTGGCAATAGATTTTCCTAGAGATTGAGAACTTCATACTAAGGACCAGATGGAGAACAAGATTTACAGCTAAAGAGTCAAGGTCCTCTTCATTCCAGAAATGGATAAAAAGTCGTAAGTCCTTTTTAAGTTGTAAATTCAACTACCGCTTATTTCCAAAAATTACTAAAAGTTCTCATTTAATCACTTCCCCCTTTACTCCACACACAAAACCAAACACACATACACAGCTAGGATCCTTAAATCTGTTAAATAATGCCTGATTAAGGTTAACAATCTAGTCAAGGATGAATCTGAGTGGCATAAGTGACTCACACTATGGAAAGCCTTTCAGCTATCATAGGAAAACAAGTCTGGGTGAGCACTTAAATACACAAGTCTAGCCTACTACACCAATTAGACCCAAGTTTTACACTTCCCAGAGACATTGGCACCCCACTCCAGTACTCTTGCCTGGAAAATCTCATGGACGGAGGAGCCTGGTAGACTGCAGTCCATGGGGTCGCCAAGAGTCGGGCACGACTGAAGTGACTTAGCATAGCATAGCATAGAGAGACATATACCTGGCACGTGTGCCTGGCACATATGATACACTCAGCAGTAAAAGCCTGCTGGCCAAAGGACAGAAATTGTCCCTTTTTCTTTGGTTCCTGTTCATATTGCCCATATTTTAGATTAGAATTCTCATTTTTTTTCAGGTACAAATTTGAGTTCTGTGTTGGCCATAGGCACTGCTGTAGATGAGAAAACAAGAGGTTTGAAAATCATTCCTATCAGAGAAAGAGGAAAGTGAAGAGATTTATGGAAAACCAGAGTCCTTCATACTAGATGATACTCTTAGGTTTTAACTCGCTGCTCAGTTCAGTTCTCCTTATTCTGTGGTCATGGTACGGCCCCAAATGTGTCTAGTTTTTTGTTAATGTATGTCCATGAAGAGGAAAGAAGAGGCAAATCAAGAGGAAAACCCAATTCCAATTTTAAAAACAAGAAACAAAACTCCTCAAAGAACAAGTCAGTGATGTCATCTTTGAAAAGAGAAGGCAATGATTTAATGCACTCAAAGACTGTGAAGACTATGGGTCTCCCTGGTAATTCCCTGACAAAACAAATATCCAGAGATTAAAGAGGCAGGATATTCTTACTGTAAAACCTGGAAAACACACGACTACTAAGATCCTCCACTGTTCATATGAAATTTATTTTTTTCAACATCCTTTTAATTTTGTTTTGGTCACGTCATGTGGCTTATGGGATTTTAGTTCCCTGACCAGGGATCGAACCCTGATCCTCAGCTGTGAAAGTGCAGAGTCGCAACCATTGGACTGCCAGGGTATTCCCAACCACCTTTCAATATAAATGCTTTCTATGTACCAGGGAACTATTTTCAGTGTTGGAGATGCAAATTAGGGGCTGAAAAGAATGTGAAGCATGAAGAACATGAGGAGACAGTTGTAAGAAATAATATTGGTAGAGACCTTCTTTCAACCCTTTAAAGGCCCCACAGAGCACTGGCTATTCTCCTTCTTCCTTGACAAGTAAGCTTCTTGAAAGAATAATCTGTACGTATACTATGCTTTCCAGGTGGTTCAGTGGTAAAGAATTTGCCTGCCAAGCAGGAGACACAAGAGACATGGGTTTGACTCAGGGTCGAGAAGATTCCCTGAGGAAATGGCAACCCACTCCAGTGTTCTTGCCTGGACAATCCCATGGACAGCGGAGCCTGGCGGGCTACTGTCCAAGGGGGTTGGAAGAGTCAGACATGACTGAGCATGCACGGGAGATACTACTGTACAGAATTAATAAGCATTTAGAAGCTTGTACAGCAATGTGACACGGCCATGCCACCCAAGCCTGTCATCAGTGGACCTGTCTTGTTTAAAAGTCTGGACCACTTTGGTTGCCATCCAACCCTTAGGGTAGCTTACATCTGGTACAACCAGCATGCTAGCTGTGTGTGGCAGGACTGCCGTAAGTCCACAATAGGTTAGAAATGAGGCACTGTGCTTCACTACAGACCTTTGAAAATCACAGGTATATATAACACTGTCTCCACATCATTTCTCGTTGAGTCTTCAAGCCCTTTCAATATGGCATCTGCCCTCTTCACTCTGCTGAAAATGATGTAGGAAAGGTTACTCACCTCCCTAATAGCCAGGTTCAGTGAATTCTCTCATCATCTATGACATCTCCGCAGCACTGATACCCTTTGCTTCTTTAACATAGCAGAAATCATGTTCTCTTCTTATCCCTCTGACAACTCCTTCTCTGTCTTCTTTCCAGGCAACTCTTCTTCTGCCTATTGTTCCTCATCTTGGGCTATACTCACACATACTACTGCTGGGCAACCTGACTGATGTCTCATATCTTCCAACCATATACTGTTGACTTCTAAATCTTTATTTATCAACTCGATCATATACTAACGTACTGAGAATGTTTACAAAAGAAGTTTAAAGCTAAAAAAAAAAACCAAGATAAAGAATCAAGTTTTTTGTTTATAATTGTCTTCAAAATTATATATTTAGTTCCAGAAACCATTTTTATTTCAAATGAAATTGTATATGAAATTCTAACGTATAAAGCAAAATAAAAGCAGTTTCCTTGAAATGAAGGTGACCCCTATTCATTCAGTCTTTCACTTCCTGGGGCTTCTCAGTAATCACTAAAGTGCAGGATTTCTTAACTAGGGATCTTTGGACCCTGAAGGGATCCATGGAAAGAATTCAGAGGACCCATTAAGACTTCATTTTTAACTAACCATTATTTGAAATCTACCAGTTCCTTTGATTTTAAACTTAGGCCACACCATAGTAGGATAAACATTCATCACCAATAGAAATCACAGACTCATACAAGTCATATCATGTGGTTGTATATACCTCAAAGTATCATTTACCTTCATCAGGACATACTATGGTAGCTATTACTGACAGAGATATTGTTGTACAATGTGTTAAGCAAAAGCATACACGTGAAGGTATCACTTTTGATTGACACAAAAAAGTATACTATTAGGGAGTTCCCTGCTCTGTGACAACCTAGACAGGCTGGATGGTGGGGGGTGGGGGTAGGGGAACTAGGGGGTGGACGAGTTGGGGGACAGGAGGGAGGAACAAGAGGGAGGGGATATATGTATACTTATAGTTGATTCATGTTGTTGTATGGCAGAAACTAACACAACATTGTAAAGCAATTATACTCCAATTAAAAAATAAGTTAGAAAAGCTTCATTGGCTTTACCAGACTGCCAAAGGGATGAATGGCACATGAAAACGTTAAGAACCCCCGTGGAAACTCAGGGCTCCATGACAATTTACTCACATTGAACACAGAACTCCCAGCGTAAGGTCTCTATTTTGGCTCCACTACTCCAAAATGATCTAATTAAAGTGGTGATAAAAATGCCCTTTCTGTTCGTGATGTTATGGAGACATTCTCAGTGAAGAAAGAGCCTCTTGGAACCTCATTTTAAATAGTAATTGTATATTTGAAGTGAAAATACCTTAATTTAAAAAAAAACATTTCCTCTAAGTACCATTTAAAACTCCTTTCTAGGAAATCATTTTTTGACCCTTCTTTTTCCCTGCATTCCCTCAATGGTTATTCAATTGTTTATCACTGAATACTTTTTAGTTCACAGGTCTATTTTGTCTCTCCAGCTGGATTATAACAGTGCCCTTGAGAAGTTTATTTCTCAGGAGGGCCAGAATAGTGTTCTACAAATAGACACTCAATAAATGCTTCCTGATGAGTATAAGGCTTTTCAGAAACGTGAATTTATTTACCATAAAAGCATATTAAAAGCCAGTATGGTTGAGAAATTTTATTACAAAGCAGTGAAAAGAGAGGAATCTCAGATTCTGGATAGTACTTGTGAAAGGAATTAAGACACCATGTTTATAAATAACTTTTATTTACTAGTAAGGATTAAAAGTCTTCTTTAATAGAAAGTGATCCCTCAGATGACCTGAAAATTCCATATTCTAACACTAGCAGAGTGGGCCAAGCTTTCTCTAATGAGCAGATTATGTGATGAAGAACATTGCTAAATTCTTTCTAAAATCTTTGATCCAGGAATTTAGCCACAGCTTATATGTGGACAGACATGAGTTTTATAATGAAAGCTCAACACAGAATAATAAAAAAACAACTATAATTTTTTAAAACTATAGGATATTTCATTTCAAAGATGCTATTGTTATGGTAGTTCAAAATTTTCTTTTATCTACTGAAACCACTGTTATACAAAAATTACTACAAATAAGCCTTGTAAATCTAAATTCAAACAGCACACCTATGACATTTTAGTCAGTGATTTATTTCATGCTTTCAAAATGTTACCTTCATTAAAAATGTGTTTAATATTTTTTCTTTCCACATTTCCTGTTAAGTTTTCCCTAAGACAATCTGATGATTAAATTCTCTTAAATGTCAACAATATTAAAAATATAGCTAACATTTTTCAAGATGATTAAAGCTTTTGTACCCTCTCATTTAATTATGAAATTACTCAAGTCCTGTCAATTTTCCTATATACCTCCCAAATACATCCACTCTGAGTGCACTTGCCACTGCCTCAATTCAGGCCTCCTAACTGCTTCCAATTTCCTTCCTCTTCCATAGGTTCTCAACATGCTCACAAAGTGATCAGATGTGTGCTTCAGAAGGATCAGCCCATCCTTCTGCTCAAAACCCTGCAGTGGCTCCTCACCACGCACAGGTCTGTTTGTGAGCAGGGTACCCATGGCCCTCGGTGATCTGGCTCATACCCGCCTTTCCTGTACTTCTCCCGCCCCAGTGCTTCATGCTAGACTAATCCGCTAGAAGGGCTCTGCACAGCTCTCCTTTCTCCAGGACCATCCTTTCACACTGACTTCTGATGAACTCCATCATCCTTCACAACCCAGCTCAAAGTGACTTCTGTAAGGCCTTCTTGAAGTCCATCCAACTCCAAAATCAATCACTCCCTCTTCTAAATCTATTATCTTTTAGTTACCATGTTGTATTATAATTACTTGATTATATGCTTACCTTTTCTTTATCAATGTAAACCTTTTGAGATCATGAAAGGTGTTTCATGTTTGTTGAACTGAACTGAATTTGATCTAACGATCTGAGTAATTGGGAAACAGAGGTGGAATGTTTCCAGAGTGATTCATAGTGGCCAAGATGATCATGCTTTGCCACAGCAAACATAAATCATACATTGCTTTAATCAGAGGGATTACCAGACCCTCTTGGAACAGCATACAAAATACAAACTCTTACATATAGGTTGAGTATTTCTGGCTTAGTGCAAAATGTATACATTATGTTTTACCTTAAATCTTTTGGCAGGGTTGTTGTTTAGTTGCTGAAAGAGTCTGACTCTTTTGCGACCCATAGACTGTCACCCGCTAGGCTCTTCTGTCCATGGGATTTTTCAGGCAAGAATACTGGAGTAGGTTGCCATGTTCTCCTCCAGGTGATCTTCCAAACCCAGGGATTGAACCAGTGTCTCCTGCATTTGCAGGCAGGTTCTTTACCACTAGCGCCACCTGGAAAGCCCAAAATAATTCCTCTGGAGAAAAATAAAAATTATTCAAGGGGTGCCTATTATCAAATGCCAATGGAAAAAAAGTAGGTGGCATGAGAAATACAGGGACATTTTGTGGCTTCAAATATTTACAGTGGATGGCCCCAAGTCATACAGCAAGCATTCAAGTAGGGACAATGCATAATTTTCAAGATTTAAATCTGCTCCTCTGTCTAGAGCCACAACAAAATTCTTTGTAGGGTGAAAAATACTAAGGAATGTGCACAGATAATATTTAAGGATAAAATCTCGCCTTTGATAAGCATATATTAATAGTTTTAACTTAAAACTAGTTTTAACTACAGGAATCTTCCAATTAGTCATAATAATTTAACATAAGAAAATAATTCATGATTTCACTTCCTTATTTGTTCCTTTCTGTATTTTACAGAGGTTCCACACTGAACATATTATTTTTCAAATAAAAACACAATTATTTTAAAGAGTTACCCAGCACAAATAAAAAAATATTAACCTGCCCCAATTTTTAGGGTTTTCCTATAAGAATACCATTAGACCTTCTCTGTTTAACCTAAGGCTCAGTTTCAAAAATTCTATTATTTTACATATTGCAAACAGAAAAACTGAGTGAAATAAAATATCTAGCTCAGAGAAGGAAATTTTTTTGTTACAGTAACAGTGACACTTCAACTAGTCCCCAAACCTTTTTTTCTAAAGCCAGGGCACAAGATACCTAATTCAGTTACCTGCTATTTCTTAAGAACCAGTACACTATGATAACCATAAAGCATTTTTCTTTATCAGGTAGATAAAAACAAAACTAAAATAAAGAGGCAAGTGTGTGTGTGTATATATATATATATATATATATTTTTTTTTTTTTTTACAGAATTTTCAAGCGCTTTAAATATACTGTACTAACTAGACAAAAAAATATACTTCATACAGCTCCTTCCCATACAGATTTTTATAGCACCTGGTAAAATCTTTATCTTTCGCTTCCCTTTATTTCTTTTCTGTCCTCTTTCAGGAGGGAAGCACTGTTAAATTAACTGCATATAATTCTAATGCAGTAATTATTCAAAGTGTACATATTACTCAATATGTGAAAATGGTAAATCAACAATTCTATTTTTTACTTTTAAAACTTAGTTAAACCTTAGAAAAAAACCCAGATACATTCTAAAGCCTAAATATACTTCAAAATAGGAAAATGATTAACACCAGATTTGCTAGCTCATCCCCTTTTTCTCTCATGTAAAAGACTTTTTGAAATGAAAACTATATTTCTATACATTCCTTCATAACACAGTTATCAACAAGCAGTAATGAGTTAAGGAACCTATTTGAACCATAGCTATTTTACACACAAAAGGCTTAATTTAATCTTCACATACAATTATTTTCTACTTATTTCATAAAGTATACATCTCCTTCGTATCTTATTTCTTATGTGGTACAGCAGAATTTTATGATTTCTAGAACAAATACTCTGCTATCACTTTTACATTTTATAAAACTTTCAAATTATGCCAATTTGGGAACTGTCTTACTTTTTAGCTGGTGATTTAGTTTACAGCTAATTAAAAAAGGGCCCCATCAGCTCACAGGAACACATAAAAGGTTTTGGGCCACATGCCCAGGAATTCTGTGATTCACTCAGTAACTATCATCTTCCCAAAGGAAATATTTGAAATTCCACTATTAGGAATACATAAAACAAGAAAAAAAGGGCTACTACAAAACATAATTAACACAGATGCTTTTTCATTTCTGTGAGAAAATTACACGTTTGAAAAAATCTGTTCCAAATTTTTGTTATGCCAAATAAAGTACCAAAATGTTATACATGCATAATCAAATTAGTTGACAGAAAAGAGTAAATGAGAAGTATCTACATGTCTAGATGAAGAGTAATCAAAGCTACTTGCAAGTGAACATGTCTAGGATACATGTAAGAAAAGTCTAACAAACTAAAAAAAATCAATTGGCATTTTATATTTTTAAAGATTTATCAAATGTTTGTTCTCAGATCCTATTATTGTTTCAAAAATCCAGAAAAGCTGGATCAAGAATAAACCTTCTCTCTCTTAATAATGGGAACAAATCCTTTTTGTATGCCTTTAATGACAAAAGTACAATCAAAAGCAAATATAACTTCTCTAATTAATGGTATTTTAGACACCTCATTGGAATACAGTAATGTTTCCTTTACCAACAGCTCAGATCTCATACAAACCTTACTGATAATAAAATAAAACCAAAACCCAGACAACTTTCTCTGAACAGTCAAAAGGAATGTTAGAAGGCTCCTGTGCTCCATCAGGCATTCTGCTCTCAAGCCCTCACTCTGAGTCTACTGGGTTCCTTCCTCACAAGTTTAACAAACTCAGCTTTCCGCGTCCACATGAGATGAAAAGCAACAGTAAGAGAAGCTACTATGGGCAAAGCATACTGAAAACAACAAAATGCAGTATCTGAGAGTCTAAAAGTATGAAAATCAAAAGAAAAAAAAAGGTCTAAAAAGCCAGAATCAACCCTTTTGAGGTTACTTAACAGAAATCATATTCTTCAGGAGACTCCCAAGTTAGTATGCTAGTACATATAACTGAAATGATGATGACCTTGAGTCATCAATAGTTTCTTCTATTTAACTATCATGTTGCTATTAGCCTACTTTTTGATGGAGGAACACATCTGATTTGCTTTGGACTGTACCAGTTTAAGGCTGTTGTCTACGCATAATTATTTTTAGCTCTCCCTTTCAGTCTCAAGAAGAATGGTTTGAACTAAATTTTAGGGTCATCCTACTGAATGCTTATTACATGCAGGAACTATTCCAATGGCTTTCATTTATCCTCACAGTACTATGAGACGAGGTATAATCATCCCTTTTTTCAGATGAACTAAAGGCTCTGAGAGGTTAAGTGATTTTCCTAAGATCATTCAGTTAGAAAGTATTAAAGGTCTATGTGTGAAGAACCCAGACAGTCTGATACCAAAGTCCTAGTATTTAACTATCATAATATACTGTACTATTTCTTAGAAAGGTGAGTAGAGGAACAGAGGAGGAAAATATCCAACATTTTGGATAAGGATTGAGAGGTATCAGCTTTCTAGAAAATGTGTCTATACAATCCTTATGGTTTTCAAAAAACTTATGATACTGAAACATCTAAGAAAATATTTGAAGTGTAAAAATATTTTCAGATCTTTATGAGTATGGGCTTTCTTAGAAAACAAATAGTCCAAGAATGTTTTTCAAATATTCTCTGAGATGCTTTAAAAACATACTAATTAGTTATGTTCTGCTCAAAAAGTCAGATTATTCCATCTTTTAAAAAAGAAAATTAGTAACTCACTGTATGTTACAATATGAACGCAGACTGAAATGTGTACTGGACTGGAATCCATTTTGCTACTCAACAGCTTGGATGTCCCTTAACCTCTCCAAACGTCAGTCTCTTCATGTGCAGCAGAGAAATACGGTTTAGCTTGTTAAGAGGACCTAAGGAGATCAAACGGATTTCAAGTGCCTTGAGAACTATGAAGCACTACCTAAACTTCTAGTATTAATAAACAGTCACAGATTTTCAACAACCTGGATCATACATTTATGCCAAGTATTCCAAAACAAGAATATCTCTTTATTTACTCTTTACTTCAAAGTCTGGGGAAAAGAAGCTAGTCTCTCACGGATCACATGTGAAAAAGAAAATTACACTAAAAACATTAAGAGCAGTCATGAACTCGGGGGCCACACTTTATACTTCATTCTGTGAAACAGTTGTAATTTATCAGCTAATCAGTCCTTAAAGAATTTGTAGATTAAATAGTTACAATAAAGAGGTTCAAAGGCTTACAATAAATCTTATTTTTAACATGGTTCTTAACTATATATATTTAAGAGTGAAGCTTAAATAATTATATTTACATAGTATTTTCCTGTCTTCCAAAAAGTATTTCCATATTTGATCCTCAGCAAGCAGGTATGGTAGACAGATATCATCATTCTTATGAAGAAACTGAGGCTCAGGGAAATTAATTTGCACAACTGTTTTTTGACAGGAAATTGAAGTGGAAGGATGACTCCTGATCTACATGGAAAGAAAGCAATTATTTGGATGTTCTAGAGAAAAGTAAAAACCTCAAACTTCCTTATTGGCTGAGATGAGACACAGAACATTTGTCAATTCATGCTGTTTCAAAAGCAATATTCATTGGAGCCTGTCTGCACATCTCTAGTAGCTTTAATGTTCATAGAAAAATGAATATTCATGCTTGTTTGGGATCTCAAACTATTATTAAAGAACTAAAGTAGATTATTTTTCTGTGGCAAACCTAAGGAAAAGTGTTTCAATGATTACCAATGATTACCATAGTGTTTCTATGATTACCATTGCTGAGATTCTTTTTTTTTTTTTGAGATTATTCTTTAACAAGGAAAAATAATTTTCTCCTAGAGCTCATTTGCTGTATTCCATAAATTAGCTGTTACAAAGAATCCATATCAGAGAAATTCAAACCTAATAAGAGGCTTTTCTTACACTATCAGAAAGGCACATTAAATGCACAACGTTGGCCACATTATTTTTGATAATGATGGAAAACAACAGCTGATAGCCAGTTTGGGACAAATGCCAACTGTTTCCATTTGTCTGAAAGATGTCAAAATTAATTGCAACAACACTTTGTTTTGAAAGAATATTGTTATCTATCGAGAAAGTATATCAACTAAAATCCTAAAAAATAGACTAAAGATAATGATTTGAAATATTAGTTTAAAAAAATTTTAGTGTCCCAAAGTATAAGTAAACACATCTCCACAGCTTTACATAGTTTCATATATTTTATTTTTTAAACACTTATAATTTTGCAAGCTAGCAGTAAAATATTGTCCTTGATATTTTACTAATTAGCACCGTATACCTTTTAAAGCTAACTGGAACATTGTTTCAAATGTAAATGATTGTAAAGTAGAATGATCATTTCAAATGCCAAATTAGTCTCAAGTAACATAAGAACCATTAATTATCATTATTTTTGGCTTTATGCACAAAGATGTATTTCAAAGATGAACTTAATTATTAGTATCAGTTCTGTCAATCTAACAAATCAAAGTACCACAGTTTAAAGCAATATTTAACCTCTGAAATTATTATATAATTAAAGAGGTACGTAAGAAAAGTTGAGAAATCAGCTATAAAAAGACAAGAGACTGCACAACTTTAGAGTCCCTTATTTTTTAGAATGAGGAAAATAATGAAAAATTTCATGGTACAAGTATCAGTTTCACATACGGTTTAGTGTATGTCAGTATTCTCATGCTTTACTTATATGAGTTTGGCCTTACCAAAAAGCCATCAAAACGTCCAGAATAATTCACAGGGACAGCTGGAAGCCTGAAATAAAATTGCTCAGTGCAAAAGATCCCAAGCCATTCATATAATTTTAAATGGAAACCTAGACATTTACCTCCTATTTTTGTTTTCATCTGAAAAACCTTTTGAAAACATGGGGAAAAAAACTAAACTCAAAATTACTTCCAGACATCAGAAAAAGAAGGGATTTTTCAGTCCCTGTTTTCTAATAAGAGCATTCTTCAGAGCTATGGGGTTAAATCCGAAGCTGCAAGCCACTGCTTCCTAGCACGCCTGTTTTGCATACCAGTAGCCTCAAGTCCAGTTCTGCCATTTGTGGGTAGCTATGACAAGATACAAAAGCATGTGTTTGCCATAAATAGCTCTGGCTAACAGCAAACTGCTCACACTGAACAGATCAAATTCTCTATAAGGAGAGCCGCCTGGACCACAGCCAAATTCCACTACTAATCTTTAAGACTGCTATATAAACATTTTTTTTTTGAATTTGTGAAATATATTAAGAAATAGTAGCTGAAATTAAAGTTCCTAAACAGAAGTACTATTAACCTTTGAAGGACAACATTTTATAAATTATTTTCATTATGACCAAATAGGCAATAAGAGCTTCCTGTTTCTTCTACTGGTCAACTACTTAGAAATGTAAACGTGAATTAAAAAAATAACTATGCTAATTTATTCAGAGAACTAATCAGATACTGAAGAGTATTTATGTCAAAGTGCAAAAAATAATTCCTGATCACCATATTAATACATAAGGAAATAAATAAAGCTTATAAAAGTATACCTCTGTAATATTTTATATTAGCTTTAGGACAGAATATTTTTTAAACCAAATAAAATCAACAAACTGGAAAATATCATGCAAGAATGTTGTACAAAAAAAATTCTTAAATGACCAGTGCAGAGATTAATAATAGCTGTTTAGCCTAGGAGTTGCTTCACATGGTATTTTGCAAAATGTCCAAGGAAAACAAGGCAACCGTTCTGTAATATGCCACAATTTTTATTGCAACGTGGCCATTTTTGTGAGGGTGGGGAGTTTGATCTCAAAAACAATGTTCCATTTAAGGCTCTTTTATACAGAAATTGCCATCATGACTGATACTCAAAATATCTTTAGTGTTGCAAGACTCACATGGTAAACATAAAACTCCTACGTGTATTCAGTAGTATACACTCAATGGGGGAAAAAAGGCATTAATAATAGCTATTTCTTTTAAGATATGCAGGTAAAAGGAATGAACACTGAGGTACTAGGATAAGCTGATGACACAGTTAACACAACTTAATTGGCATTCCTTTTCTGGTGGGGGATTAAATTTATTACAAAAAAAGTGCTTTTAATGCATAGTGTTACATCCGTGCTGCCATGTCAAAAAAAAATAGGCTTGCCAAGGCAGGTGAGGTGTATGAATGCTCAAGCCTCACAGAACTGCAGTCAAGTGCAACTATCAGTAATACTGAATAGAGTTTACCATCTCACCAGTGGATAATACTTTGAAGGCATTCAATTAGCTTAACCCTTTGTAGTGTTCTAAGCTATTCACATTGACAATCACAATTCACTGTAGTGTTTGCTGCAAAGGAGGCATATACCCAGTTGTTTTGGCTAAAATATGATGGGAAGGCATTCCTTGGGTTCTACATAAAAGTAACAGTATTAAACAGTCTAATGGCAATCACTGATAGGCTGCTTACATGAATGATATTTCCTTCATTCATTGTGTTGGAAGGACCCAGTGGGAAAAGAGAAAAAAAAAAAACCTAATACTATTCCAATTGACTGAGCTGGAGAAATGGAAGCTCCTTAAGATCCAGATGGCACTTGACTGATTTATAAGGGTTTTCCTTCAAGTGAAACTACTACATTGCCTCCCAATTTCTCTCCAAGTGTGGAACGGTCCTTTATATCATCCAAGCCATTTACTTGCCACTCATGTTTTATACCTAAAAAGAAAAAAAATATTATCCAATTACTTTATTATAATTAAGAAAGGAGCAATTCTTCTGCACAAAATAGTCAATGCCTGTACCTGTAAATTTCTTTTTAATGGCATCTTTAGAGCTAGCATATATCATCTTGCTTTTTAAAGGCGCACTTTCAGGAGCCCTACAGGGGAAAAAAAAATGGTTGAATCCTATTTAAAAGAAAAACAAAGGCAAAACTGACTATGTTAATAATAATCCTTGCATTTTAAAAGTACTTTTTTCTTTTGTTTTTACACACCAGAATATAAATACTAGGTCTTCTTTCTTAGACTCTTTTGTTTCGTATGTGGCATCGTACAAAGCATATCGGCAATCATTCAGAGGTAGCAACTTCACAAAAGATGTGTAGGGGTCCTCTACAGTATCACCAATGTCACCCACCAAGATCTGCTTTGCTTCCTCAACAATTATTTGTCTTTTGTCATCGCTTAAACAGAAGAGAACTGCTTTCTTTCTTTTTTTGATCTCCTCTTGTGTAGAAGATTTCCTTACTTTCATATCATTAAAAACTTTGATGACTTCATCATTCACTGTAACTCCAGAAGCCTGAAAGTAAAGAAAGGACAGAAATTCAGAACAAGTAATTCGGTTTTAACCAAAATTACTGTTTGCGCAAGAGGATTCACTTTAGTCTGGACATCAAAAGTTGCATCATACCCTGCAAGCCGTCTAATCAGATTTGCCACATTTTAAGTATCAGGATATGATGCACCTAAGGGTTCTAACTCATCCTGCTCCATTCATCCTTTTTAAAAAAGGTGTGTGGAGGTTAAAGCAAGTGGATGGTAGACGGAAAGGGACAAATACAGGCTGTCCCATCCCTGAAATGTTTCCTATTTCACTGGGTGATGTCAGAGCTTCAGGAGCAGCAGCAAAAATACCTTCTGTATTGTGTCAACCCGGCAGGCCTTAAAAAAACACTTTTGGATTTCAGTTAATGCTTCTACTATTTTTTTCTTTAAAGTCATCCTAGCCAGTGCCGTTTCCTCATAAGGAAAGAGAATCAAGTGTGAACTCCAAACCGCCCACGGCTACAATATAATTGACTCACAGCTCAAATGCAGGCACTTCAAAACTAACGGATCGCGTGTAAAAAGCTTTCTACGGCGAGAAAGCATTTTCAAGAGTTTTCCCACCTCCTTTATCTCCCCGTAAGGGTTTTATGACAGGCCCTCAAGACCCTCAGCCTTCAGCAAGGGGTTTTTACCGCACATACCGAATTGAAAGCCCGCGTGGGAATAAAATAAGGAAGCGAAGGGCAAAGGCGGCGAGCTGGGTGGGGTGGCCGGGGAACAACTCGGCGGACCCTCCCGCGCCCCCGGCCTCCGCCCGCCCGGCTCAGGCCTCGAACCCCCGCGTGTCGCCCCCTGTCCGGGCCCTCCCCGCCCCCAGGAATCCGAAGAGCTGCCTCGCCGGGCCTGACGGCGAGAGGGCAGGCCCGCCGGGTGGAGAGAGAGCACCGGGGCCGCAGCGCAGGAATGCCCACCTTGGAGGCCGAAATCAGGTTAAAATGGCGGCCTCAGGTCCAGGGCCCCGCGGAGCCGCGTGGGAGGCAGCACTCGCCACGCCCCGGCCCCCGGGGCCCCTCGACCCCGCGACCCCCGGCCGGCGCGCCCGCCTTACCATAGTGCCCGCGGCTGAGGCTGCGGCGGCGGCTCGGGCTCCGGCGGTGTGGCGCTGCGAGGAGAAGGAGGGGCAGGCGGGCGGCGGCGAGTGCGGGGCACGCCGGGAGTGCGGCCCGAGAGGCGGCGGCGGCTCGGGGGGCTGCGGCGCGGGCGGGGCGGTCACGTGGGCACGCCCCGGGCCGGCCCTCCCGCCGGCTGGCCCTCCTCACCCTCCGCGCGTCCTCGGCCTGACCCCGCGCGCGCTCGGCAGGCCCCCGCGGGCTGTGCATCCGCGGTGGGAGCCGCGGGCCTTGGCGGGGAGGTTTCCAACCCCGGGGCACCAGCAGTCCGGTCCAGCCGGCTCTCGGGAGGGCGTTTCCACCCTGCCTCCCGAGGGCCAGGCCGCTACTCCCCGGCTTGGGCGCGTGTGAGGCGAACGAGGCACCGGGTGTCTTTTATTCGTTTGTGGTTTCCATTGGATGCCTACGTTGTGGGTCTTTTTGGAAAACCCCCGTCAGAAATGGCGAAAATTATTTAGATCTCCATCAATTCAGTGAGAATAAAACACTGTGGGGCGGAGGTTAAACCTAGCGATTGAATTACTCAGCAAAAAGAAAATGATAAACAGAGGTGGGAAATCACTTTCTAAAAGTCTATGGTTGAAATAATAATGGGGAGTTTGGGGTAGTATTAATAACATCCTTTAGTAATATTCTTTTATATATTATTAGGTTTAGTAGGATTGTACTCTCTGCTAATAGTCTTTTCCTCATGAGGCCCCTACCTTTAACAGCTGGCATCAAATAAGTGGACCCAAGAATAGAGATTCCTCCCTCTTTTTGGCGATCACAACCTTTTCTAGCAAAACCCATATGACTGAGCCAAGGCTCTTCTCTGACTAAACCTTTTTGATACTTACTACAAGTATCCATTGCATTTATCATAGAAAAAATTGTCACCGTATACTTTGAGGAAATTTTACATGAAGATTCAATGCTTTATGAGTTTATAATGAAAGTGTTTAAATGAAACACTTTATGTGGTTATGTTTAATACAAGGAAAAATTAATAAAGTTTCATTCATGAGTTTTGGGGCTAATTTATATCACCTTTTCTCCTGAACATTTATCATTTCCACCTTACTTTCTTCATTTGTAAAATTGGCAAAATGAATTTAAAACTCTGATTAATAATTGAACTTATTTTCAAGTGAAAAAGACTTGCTCTAAAAAATTAGAATTGTTAATGACTAAAACTGTTGGAAACAAAATAGTCCAGATAAACTTCAAGGTGAGCTAAGCCAGAAGTGCAGGGTAAGAACTATGAGTTGAGAAACTAGTATGAATCTTGGCACTGCCCCATCTCTATAAATTGGAAAAACTTTCAACCGCTGTAGATCTTCTTCATCTGTATTATAAGCTGTGGTTGTTGTTTAGTCACTGTCTGACTCTTTTGTGACCCTATGGGCTGTAGCCTGCCAGCTCCTCTGTCGATGGGATTTCCCAAGCAAGAATACTGGAGTGGATTCCCGTTTCTTTCAGGGGATCTTCCCGACCCAGGGATTAAACCCAGGTCTTCTGCATTGCAGGCTGATTCTTTACCACTGAGCCATCTGGAAAGCCATTGTGGTTATCTTTGAAGTCCTTTCGAGCTTAAAAACTCAGTTTCCTAGCGTGCCAGTGTTTCTCAGGAAATGGTGTGTGTGTTCTTAGATTAAGTAAATTTAGGGATGGAAAATCATAGTGAGGAGGGTTATTCCCTAGAATCTGCCTGTAATGCCGGAGACCTAAGTTCGATCCCTGGGTGGGGAAGATCCCCTGGAGAAGAAAATGGCAACCCACTCCAGTATTTTTGCCTGGAGAATTATATGGACAGAGGAACCTGGCAGGATTAAGTAAATTTAGGGATGGAAAATCATAGTGAGGAGGGTTATTCCCTAGAATCTGCCTGTAATGCCAGAGACCTAAGTTCGATCCCTGGGTGGGGAAGATACCCTGGAGAAGAAAATGGCAACCCACTCCAGTATTCTTGCCTGGAGAATTCTATGGACAGAGGAACCCAGCAGGCTACAGTCCATGGGATTGCGAAGAGTGGGACACGACTTTAGCGACTTAACGCGCATATACAGGTACTCAATAGGTGATAAAATAACAACTTTAAGATGCTTTAGTGCTAGAAAGAGAACAAAAAGGAAGCACCTCAAGACTGTGAGACCTTTCTACATGCCCTTGTCAGGCCAGCTCTTAGGATGTAGAAACTAGTAACAACTCTTCACACCTGTAATTTATAACCAGAATTTACCGCTGCTTGCTAGAGAGACAGCATTACCAAGTATTGCTGCATGAATTTTGGCCCCTATGTGGTGGAGGGATCTGAGTGTCAGACATCATGTGTGTCAGTTTCCTGTGGCTGCTTAACAAGCTACCACATTTTAGTGGCTTAAAACGACACAAATTTATTCTTACAGTTCTGGGGGGCAGAAGTGAGAAATGACTCATGGGACTAAAAGCAGCACTTCATTGCTTTTGAGGCTGTAGGAGGAAAATCTGTGTCCTTGCCTTTTCTAGTTTCTAGAGGCTGCCCACATTCCTTGGTTTGTGGCCCCCGGAAAGCAGTACCATCACTCGCACCTCTGCTTCTGTCATCACATCCCTGATTCGCTCTCTCCTGCTTCCTCTTACACCACTAAGAACCACTGTGATTACTTTGGATCCACTGGATAATTTAGGATACTCTCTCATCTCAAAATCATTTACTGAATCACATCCACAAAGCCCTTTTGGCTATGTAGGGTAACATATTCACAGGACAGGGACATCTTTGGGAGGCCGTTATTCTGCCTACCATGCCACATCTGTTCTCTTTAGCCATCTCAAGCCCAAAGAAAAGATTAACACGTGGGACAGAAGGACCCTAAACGATACTGTGTACACGCAGGCTAAGTTGTCTCAGTGGTGTCCAGCTCTTTGCGACCCCCTGGCTCTTCTGTTGCTGGGATTCCCCAGGCAAGAATACTGGAATGGGTTGCCATGCCCTTCTCCAAGGGATCTTCCCGACCCAGGGATTGAACCCACATCTCTTATGTCTCTGTATTGGCAGGCGGGTTCTTTACCACTAGTGCCACCAAAACTCTAATTTGCCATTTGCGGGATCACACATGGGTGACAGCTGCAGAAAATCATAGGAACTACGTGAGGGTAACCTCAAAGAGGATGGATCTGAAAGGAATCTCGGCTCTGACACGGCAGTGGTGTAACCCCGGTCCATTTACTTAACTGCTCCACAGCTGTTTCCTCACGTGTGAAATGGGGATTATATTACAACCTCCCTCTCAGGGTTGTGGTGAGAATCAAGTGAAATAGTGTATGTAAAGCTCCTTCCAGCACAGAAAAAGGAACCCTGGGGCTCTTACCCCCAGTACAGAGTGAAGGGGAGAGCATAACTTTACCAACACACAGGCAGCAGTCATGAAGCAATCCCAAACCTCACTGTTATTGATTTGTAAGGCTCAGCTAAGGTTTGTTTGCTGAAGATTTCTTAGAAGATTGGAAAAGTGAACACCCCTTAATGCATATTCTCCCACGAAGCAGATAATATGGTTCCTGTGGCATGTAAAAGCTCAGAATCCTTTTTCAAGTCTTTTTTTTCCTTTTAAAAAAAATAATTAATTTATTTTAACTGGAGGCTAATTACTTTACAGTATTGTAGTGGTTTTTGCCATATGTTGACATGAATCAGCCATGGGTGTACATGTGTTCCCCATCCTAAACCCTCCTCCCACCTCCCTCCCCATCCCATCAACTCTTAACTGAAGCGATACATCCAGCAGATTATGTAGATACATTCTGTTCGAGCCCCACTCCCTGTCAAGACACATCATATTCAGCTCCCACAGCCACTTCCTGACAAAGACAAATGTAAACGGAAAGATGCTCACCACTTCCAAATGTACCTTTCCACCCACATGCCTGCTTCATCTGACATCTTCATAACCCACGCCTTAGCTAAAAGACCGGTCAGGAGGCAAGTCATGCATTTTTCTAAATCCAAATTTGAACTTAGAACTAGAAAATAAACATAGTGGGAAATGTGTGTTGGAGTCTGATCTCTGTGACTCACTCCCTCATCCACAAAATTCATTTTGGGTCTTCCATGTCTCATCTTCAGTTCTTTCTAATTTGGGAAAATGCCCTCACACTAAAAGAACTTAGCGTCTGTCCAGGAAAGAGATGATGAGGTACAGGGTAGCAGCAGTGAAATGCACTAAGTACTGAAATGTAGTTCAAAATGGTCTCAAACTCTAAATTTATAAATGCTAGTTTCCATTTATTTACTCACAAGCACATTTATCAGATCCACCTATCAGTTATTTCTAATATTGATTGAATTCATGATAATAAGTAGCAACTGGTTATCTAAATTATACAAACCATACAAAAACAGCATCTGAGAAAAGAAACTGGCTTGTAATTTATTTAAGGTGCAGAGCCTTTTTTAGATTACTTTATTACAAAAGTTGTGGATTTTTATATTCTAGAGAATCATACAGAAATGTAATACAGAAAAAAATGTAATATACCTACACTGTATGTTAACAGATATGAATAAGAGTAGGCAAGAGATCAAAAACCAAATTAAGAATGAGAAGAGTCTGTTCATTTCATTTATTCATTCATTCCTTTCCATCATTTACTGAGAATTTCTGCCAGGGTAAGAATACAAAGGTAAGAGTTACAAAATTCTCGCTTTGAAGAAAATAAGTTCTTCAAGGAAGCCAGTATATGGAACAATCCAATGCATGCTCCAATGGGGTACATACAAGATGCTTTGGAAACACCGAAGAGGACCATCAGTTCAGTTTGGAGCAGGCTGGGTCTGAAGAGACAAGTGGAAGTTGACTAGGCAGGTAGAGACAGGACTTTCAAAGCAGAGGGAACCAAATGTACAAAGCCTCAGTAGCACCAATATAAAGCACAAGAAACCCCAAATTGTTAGCTGCAGCTGGAGCCTGTGCCCTTGGTAGAGAATGAAGATAGAATGGTAGGAAATACCAGCTCTTGTGAACCTTGTATACAAGTCCACAGTCAGAATTGTATTCTGCAGATCAGGGAGGTAATAAAGGCTTTTCAGCAGTGTTTTGTTTTTTAAATAACAGCTATGTTGACATGTTATTCAGATACCATAAAATTCACCCCTTTAAAGTGCACTAACATTCAATGTTTATTAGTGTATTCACAGTTGTGCAACCATCACCACAATCTAATTTTAGAACATTTTAATTATCCCCCAAAAGAAAAATGCCATATACATTGGGTGTTATAAGAAACCTAATCTAGGTTTGTAGACTTCTATTTTTTTTTTAAGAGTTTCATAGTTCCAGCTTCAGGAGTAGGTCTTTGATCCATTTTGAGATTTCTTTTTTCCTATGTGGAAGTAGGGGGTCCAACTTCATTCTTTTGCATGTGGATATACAGTTGTCTCAGAACCATTTGTTGAAAGATTATTCTTGTCCTCAAATTTGCCTTTTAAATGCTGTTACAGGTATGCTGGCAATCACATTGTAAAATGCTGTCAATTTTTAGATTTCTAATGGCTTGCTGATGAATTTAACTGACTATAAGAGAGGAATTTCCCTTGTATTTCACAACTAGTTACTTCTGTGTCTGAAAATCGATTCCTTAATAAGCACGTCAGTAGGAATGTAGTTTGTTTTCTTTTTTTTTTTTTTAAGTATTGAGTCTCTACTATGTGCCAGGAAATGTGCTAGGCGCTGAGTATAAGATGACCAAAATAGACACAGTCCCTTGCCTTCATGGATCTTGTAATCAAGTGAGAAAGTAACCAGGGGCCCTGATACATTAACAGATTAGAGAAACTGAGGAAGGTTTCTCTGGTTGAAGAGTCCCGCAAACAAAACCACAGCATGAAAAAGACTGAGCAAGGAAGGAGCCTGACTTTTGCGTGCTCAGTCGCTCAGTCATGTCCTCCTCTTTGCCACCCCACGGGCAGTAGCCCGCCAGGCTACCCTTTTCTTTCCACGGGTTTCCCCAGGCAAGAATACTGGAGTGGGTTGCCATTTCCTTCTCCAGAGCTTAACCTTTGGCAGGGGCGGGGGTGGGGGGTGGGGGAACGCTAGTGGTACTAAAGTGTTCCGGACAAGAAGAGAAGTACAGGATGAACCTGAAGAAGTGGTCAGGGCCAGTGAATGGACCTATAAACCGTGTGCCAAACTCTCAGGGGCGCCACTGCTGCTGCTGCTGCTGCTAAGTCGCTTCAGTCGTGTCCGACTCTGTGCGACCCCATAGACGGCAGCTCACCAGGCTCCCCCGTCCCTGGGATTCTCCAGGCAAGAACACTGGAGTGGGTTGCCATTTCCTTCTCCAATGCATGAAAGTGAGAAGTGAAAGTGAAGTCGCTCAGTCGTGTCCGACTCTAGCGACCCCATGGACTGCAGCCTACCAGGCTCCTCCGTCCATGGGATTTTTCAGGCAAAAGTACTGGAGTGGGGTGCCATGCGCCACAGATGCTTTAAATTTTATGGGAAACATAGCGCCATCTGTCGGACACAAAGGGAACTACTAAATCATTCGGTTTTACACTTTAATTTCAGATGCCTGTACAGTTCCAACCGAGAGGTTCTCCGCAGTTGGTGTGATAAAGAACAAGTCCGTTGAGAAAATCAGTGTGGAGCCGGAAATGAGGGTGACTGTGTCCAACATGATTCCAAGATTTGAGAACTTATGCAGTGTCCAGCATGTGCAAAGCTGCTAAGACATAAATATTGTTTGGATGTAACTACTTAATAAACAGAACTGTTAGGTATTTCTTCTGGCCCACGAGTGCTGTGAAGAAATTTTTACTATACCAAGGGCACTGTAAACGGAGAAGATTTGGGAGCCTCTACTGTTAAGGATTTTGGAGTTTTATTCTAAATGTCACAAGCAATTATTAAAAGGGAAATGGGGAGAGTGAGCTGGAGGCTTTGATGTTTTCTACTGAAGTGATATTTTTAAAATTTAGACATTTTATGTAAGTGATTTTGCTTTCAATTACTTGTTTAATTACAACAATGTCTTTAGATTTAGCTCTAATTAAGAACGTCAGTGTTTTCCTCCCTAAGAGAAAGGTTTGCCCCAAGGTTAGAGACCAATCAAGAACCCAAGCAGAAGTGAGCTTCTTTTATTGACTTAAAATTGTTTCTCCTTCCACAAACTGTCAACAGAAAGGTGGAGAGGGGCAGGACCCAGTACTCTGATGACTCTTGGTTCACTTTAGGTTGTAAAGAATGGAATAGAAATCTAACATAGCTCATGCCAGGAAATCTGCCTCCTTTATAAGTGCTTGAAATTTGTATCCTTTCAAATGGGTTCGACTATTGTAATAGAGATTACTCGTGCTCCAGTGTCCACTGGCTCCCTTCTACTTTAGTAAACAAAAGAGCATCAGTTTCCATTTTATTTGGAGTTAGGTCCCCCAGCTAACAGACTGAATTTTGAGATGTGGCCATGTGATCAATTCAACTGATGTTATGTGGCCTTCACTGAAGGCTGCTTCAAAGGAGCTGAGTCACCTGGAAGGTGTATTCTCTCTGCCCTGCCTTCTTTTGGCTGTGGCACGGATTTCATAGAAGACTACCAGCTCTCTTGGACCATGAAATGACCTTGAGAATGAAAGCCAGATGCTAGGATGATGGAGCAGAAAGATGGGGGAGCCGGCGTCTCTGATGACTGTGGAGCCACCACAGTAGTCCTGGACAGTCTTCCTTGGAACTCATATATGTTGGCCTAAAACAAATTGATATTTCTCCAGCAAAGATGGGTTTACTCAGGATCAGCAAATAGCAATTCAGGATCTGCTACTGTGGGGCTGCCCTGTGTGTGCTAAGTCGCTTCACTTGTGTCCGACTCTTTGTGACTCCACGGACTGTAGCCTGCCAAGATCCTCTCTCCGTAGGATTCTCTAGGCAAGACTACTGGAGTGGGCTGCCATGCCCTCCTCCAGGGGATCTTCCTGACCCAGGGATCAAACTTGCGTCTCTTATGTCTCCTGCATTGGCAGGCAGGTTCTTTTCCACTAGCGCCACCTGGGAAGCCCGACCATGGCGCTAGCCACATGCAGTTCCTCTCAGGGCAAGGGAAGGAGAGTGCTTTTTATTTATTTATTTATTTTGGCTGTGTTAAGCAGCTTGTGGGGTCTGAGTTCCCTAGCTAAGGGGTTGAACTTGGGCCACAACAGTGAAAGCACAGTGCACAGTGCCCTAACCACCGGACCACCAGGGAACTCCAACCTCCCACCGCAACCCACCCCCCCCAACCCCGTTCCCCTGCCCCCCATGCTTTTTATATGGAGGGAAGTAGGCAGGCTATATGAAACAAAGGATCTATGGCTTTTTTTGGCTGAATCTTTGCCACGAAAGAAGTCTTTCTTCCTCTGGGCCTCTGCTATCCTTACAGGGCATGAGAGCTTCCCCTTCTGGTCTTCCAACTTTATTTAACTGTAGTTTTTGTTGATTCATTTTGATAGAGAAATTTGTCTTATTCAAGCTGCTGTTACTTGGCCTGGACTGTTTTTTGTTTTATGGAACCAAATCTATCCTAATAGTCCTCATGTATGATTACTTGAACTAAGTTTCCAGTCTTTGAACGCTTTCCCCAAGGTGGGGATCACCACTTTCACAGATGGGTTTTATTCAGTATCAAAGGATATGTTTTTAATTGGGAACTATTTCAGCCCAAATTAATCTCAATGATTTTAGCCAGTTCCTTCTTTTGTTATTATTTAGGCAAGAGAGAGAGAGAAGAGAGAGAAAAGTCCTTTCTAATCTTGATATAAAAATATTTTCCTAAAATTCTTCAAATAATGTTAAAGTTTGTTTTTCCATTTAGGCCTTTAATCCCAGATAACTCTGAAGGAGCATCATAGAAAAATGCGAAAAGCATCAGAGAATGGGCTCTTATTGGGCTCCCCACACGTGCTCACGAGGAGTGCTTGTGTGGCTGGCTGGGTCCTATGACATTTCTCTGTCTTTGGAAAGCCCTATCCAAATTATTGGGACAACTTGCCTTGGCTATGTAGAAACATGCTTTTGGACACAAATTCGAGAAATCTCTATGAAATAGGAATAACCAAAGGAAACATTTGAAATTATTAAAAGATTTTTAAATCCTTAGTTTCTTTTTGACCATTTATGCGTTTTCAGTGATGTCAGAATATTTTTTAAAATGTAATGAATGCCTATTGATCTGTATAAGATAATTTTGCTGAAGCCTTCATCTCAAAAGTTCACTCTTCAAGATTTTGCCCCCAAATTCCTACCTTCAAAGTAACACATATACTGAGAGAGAGGAAGAGCTCCTGTTACATTTGGGGTGGGGTGAGTGGCAGATGTTTTTGAATCTACTAGCAAAGAGTTCAAGCTCAGAGTCACTGATCTGCTCGGATTTCTAACCCATGTGAACCCTCAACACACTTTCTCTAATTCTACCAGATGTAGCCAAGCTGTTCAGAGTTCATCAACTCCTAAGCTGCTTTAGTTACAGACTGCTTGCTTTATATTACATGGGATGGATTTTCAGGAGTTCTTTTGATTTGTAGTTTGCTTATTTACTCCAAGAAATTATCAAGAAATAGTCTGGACTGGTGAGCCCTTTATCTTTGTTTGTCCTAAGAGATGTTTAAAGTATTAAAACATTTGGTAAATTAAATACAATATAGTGTAGATTCTGACATTGTTAGTTTAGACATTAGAGAGAAAAAGCTCTGAGTTGAAATGGAGGAAGAGTAGTAAGGAAGAAGCAGATGGCTTGAAAACAATTTTTTTCTTCCTCTGAAATAAAATGTGATTGCCCAGCCTTACTGAGATCCAGGAGATCTCAGAATAAAGTTAAATATGCTCTTGTAATACAACCCAGCACAAAGGAAACCTGGCTTCCTTTCCTGCAGATTTAGAGGCCATGCTACTTTATTGAGTATCCCCTATGTGATTGGTACTTTATTGGCCCAACTCTTTGTGCAAAAAGTCTTAATCAACCCATTACCAACTCTAATGGCAAAGCAGAGAACTCAGTGATAGTCCTTGCAGCAGATACAAGTGTTCAAAGAGGTACATTGGTTGTATCTGCTTCTCTATCCTTTCAAGTAAGAATAGATACTTGAGACTTAGGAGACATTCTCATTTCTACCAATTCTTAACTTTCAACGACCAAAAATAAGCACCATTATAAAATGAGATAGAAAACATCAAAAACTCGTCTATCTCTGAAGCTTCCATTTTGCCCAGAGAGAGACAGAAGTACTTCATTGATGAGTTTATGTCACTGGAATAGTTCTCATCATCTGATCCTGTAGCTTAGATCAGCATCTGAGAACTTGGAAAGTTAGTCTTCTGCTACCACATGTTGCAGAAGACTGAATCACTCCATCATATTGCTTCTTTTAACCCTTCAAATGGAAACTTGCAGGCTTGGGATGAATATAGAAGAATAAGAGAGGGAATATTGAATAAAGTTCAGGAGTAGGGTAGAATTTGAAACGATGAGAAAGTGGTCCATTTATTTTTATTTATTTATTTGGCTGTGCTGGGTCTTGGTTGCCTCACGCAGGATCTTTAGTTGTGGCATGTGGGATCTAGTTCCCCGACCAGGGATCGAACCCAGGCTCCCTGCATTGGGAGCATGGAGTCTTTACTACTGGACCACCGGAAAACTCACATTTGTTAATTTACACTGAAAATTCTTCAAAAAAAAAAAAAAAAAGAGCTTAAACTTGCTTAAAAGACACAGGGTTGTGACTTCTCTGGTGGTGCAGTGCCTAGGACTCAGTGCTCTCGACACAGGGGCCTTGGTTTGATCCCTGGTAAGGAAGCTAGACCCCACATGCTGCAACCAAGAGTTAAGAGTTCAAATGCCATTGATTCCACATACTGCTACGAAGATCCCATATGCCCCAGCTAAGACCCAGTGCAGCCAAATAAATAGGTAAATATTTTTTAAAAATAGCCACTCCTGGTTTTCTTTTGTCAATGTTTGCATGCTATGTCTTTCCCATCCTTTTAACTTCTAAGCTACCTATATAGTTAAATTCGAAGTGATTTCTTATAGAAATCAGCATATTGTTAGATCATATTTTTAAATCCATTTTACCACTCTCTTTTTTAAATTAATAGACTATTTATTTGAGCACTTGGAGGTTTATAGAAAAACAGAGCAGGAAGTACAGCATTCTCATATAGCTCCTAATCCTGGTTACCCCTATTAGTCTCTTCCATTTAGTGTGGTACATTTGTTACAATTGATGTCACTATTGATACACTATTATTAACTAAAGCCCATGGTTTATATTAGGATTCACTTTTTGTGTTGTATGTTGTATGGGTTTTAAAAAATCTATAATGACATGTAGCCATCATTATAGTATCATACAGATTAGTTTCCTGTCCTAAAAATTGTCCCGTTCATAGCAAAATTGAATGGAAGATTCAGATTCCCAATATACCCCTATCCTCACGCATACATAGTCTCCCAGATTATCAACATACCCCATCAGAGTTATGTATTTGTTACAAGTGATGAACCTACAATGACATGTTATTATCACGCAAAGTCCATGGTTTATATTAGGGTTCACTCTTGGTGTACATTCTATGGATTTGGACAAATAGTAATATAAAGATATGTTGTTGCTGTTTAGTTGCTAGGTCATGTCCGACTTTTTTGCGACTCCATGGACTGTGGCCAGTCAGGCTTCTCTGTCCATGGGATTTCCCAGGCAAGATTACTGGAGTAGGATGCCATTTCCTTCTCCAGGGGATCTTACTGGACCAGGGATTGAACTTGTGTATCCTGCATTGGCAGACGGATTCTTTACCTTTGAGCCACCAGGGAAGCCCACGTGCACTATTATAGTATCATATGGAGTAGTTTTCCTGCCTCCTAAACCTCCTGAGCTCCACCTATTCATCCCACTCTCCTCCCTAATCTCTGGTGACCACTGATCCTTTTACTAGCTCAATAGGTTTGGCTTTCCCAGAATGTCGTATAGTTGGAATCATATAGCATGGAGCCTTATCAGATTGGCTTTTTTTACTTAGTGATATGTATTTAAGGTTCTTCCATGTCTCTTGATGGTTTGATAGCTCATTTCTTTTTAGTGTTGAATATTTCATTGTCTATTTGTACCACAGTTTATTCATTCACCTACTGAAGGATATCTTGATTGCATCCAGGTTTTGTAATTATGCACAAAACTGCTTATAAACATTAGTATATAGATCTTCATGTGGATATGTCTTAAGTTTTCAACTTCCTTGTGTAAATAACAAGGAGTGTAGTTGTTACATTGATACATTTTCTAAGAAACTGCCAAACTTTCTTCCAAGCGGCTGAACCATTTTGCATTCCCACCAGCAAAGAACAAGAGTTCTTGCTATTCTATATCCTCAGCAGCATTTGGTGTTGTCAGTGGTCTGGATTTTGGCCATTCTAATACGTCTGTGGGTGTCTCATTGTTGTTCAATTTGTATGGCTTTGATATATGATGTGTGGCATCTCTTTATATGCTCATTTACCATCTATGTGTCTTCTTTGATAAGATGTCTCAAGGTCTTTGGCCCATCTTTAAATTGGGTTGTTCATTTTTTTATTGTTTCATTTTAAAGAGTTTTTGTAGATTTTGGATAAGTCCTCCAAAAATATCCATGTCCAAATTCCGGAATCCCTATGAATATGTTCCCTTACATGGCAAAAGAGACTTTAAAAATGTGAAAATTTTAAGGACCTTGAATGGGGGGATTATCCTGAATTGTCTGAGTGAGTGTGATCTAATCACATGGGTCCTTAAAATGGGAGAACGTTTCCCGGCAGTGGTCAAGGAAGATGTGACTACTGAAGAAAGCACAGAAACCACTGCGAAACTAAGACACGTAACGTTGCAGCTTTGAAGATGGAGGAAGGGGATCATGAGCCAAGGAATGTGTTGCTGCTGCTGCTGCTGCTGCTGCTAAGTCGCTTCAGTCGTGTCCGACTCTGTGCGACCCCATAGACGGCAGCCCACCAGGCTCCCCCGTCCCTGGGATTCTCCAGGCAAGAACACTGGAGTGGGTTGCCATTTCCTTCTCCAATGCGTGAAAGTGAAAAGTGAAAGTGAAGTCGCTCAGTCGTGTCCGACCCTCAGCGACCCCATGGACTGCAGTCTTCCAGGCTCCTCCATCCATGGGATTTTCCAGGCAAGAGTACTGGAGTTGGGGTGCCATTGCCTTCTCCGAGGAATGTGGGTAACCTCTAAAATCTAGAACAATCATGGAAATGGAGCCTCCAGAAAGGAAAGCAGCCCTTTGGAAACTATTTTAGCTCAGTGAGACTCCTGTCAGACTTCTAGAACTAACTTTGGATTGTCTAAGCTGCTAAATTGGTGGTAATTTGTTACAGTATCAATAGAAATCTAGTGCACTGAAACTTGTATTTTTCATGTTTCAAGTGTGTTTAAAATTGCTCATGAAGCATTTTTATCCTGGCTTAAAATCTGTCAATTCTAACATGTTATCTTGGTGTTGGTGTCTTTTTTCTCCCTTCAATTTGAGCTCTTCCTGGCTCTTGGTATAATTTTGATGGAATCATGGACATTTTTTGCATTATGAGACTCCAGATGCTATTTAAACCGTCTGTCAGTAGCTGGCCTTCCCTGACCCCACTGACAGGAGAAGCTGGGGCTGAACCTTGTGACTGCCAGATGTAAGCATTAAGTCAAGGTTATCCACTCAGCCTGTGTTGCCACCAGAAACTGGGTGCTTCTCGTTATTGCTGGGTGAGTCCTGGCCCCGCACCTGGTCTCCACTGACACTGCTCAGGGATAGAGGGACCCGTCATTCCTGGCTGATGGGGATGAAAGTCCAGGATCTCTACTTGGTCATCTGGGGCCCTACACCAGTGGGGGTGTTGGCACTTCATTTTATCCTTATGAAGGTGAGGTCTAGGCTCCCTATTTTGTCTTTGCTGGTGTGGGTGTGAATAAGGCCAGTTTTTTTCTATGGCTGGAACAGACTGGTTATTGTCTGAATAGGAAATAACATTTATTAAAAAAAAAATTTTCAGAGTTGTGTTTCTTAACATAGGTGGGTATATTCCAAACTTTCTTTTTTCTTTTTAATAAGAATCCCTGGGATAGAATGTTACTGTTCTGACAGGAGGTATCTTACTCCTAAAGGCTTTGGGCAGAAGAGATTCAACTCACAGCTTGAGACTCAGGTACAATAAAACATTGGTTCCTATGGTCTGTATTTATCACATGTAGAAGACCAATTCTGATTTGTAAAAAATTCCAGAAACTCAGAATTCTTGAAAAAAAAAAGCATCATTTTATTTGTACACTTAAAAAGTTGTACATAGAAACTTATAATACAGTTGTGTAAAACTGAAAGAACTGTCACGGAAAAGGGAGGGTGTTACCTTTATTGACTGATCATTAAGGAAGTTAGAGAAATAAAACAAAAACACAATAAATGTTTAAAAAATTAAAGAACATTTTCCAGGTACAAATTTTATAAATACAAAACAAATTCACAAAATTACTTTGAATGCTAAATAAATATCTAGTTAATAAACTCAGACTCAATACCTCCAGCCAGCACTGGTACAGCACTTCAAGGATATAAAATTGGATTCATTCATGTGTAGTGTTGTAAGAATGTGCTCATTAAACAATTCTTAGATGTATATACTTTTTCCTAATCTGTGCTATAATGGAAGATTTTTCTGTGTGGATAAATCTCCCTTAATACCACACTTCTAAAAAAAGATCAATGACAAAATAAATCATAGGTGGAAAAATATTTTCTGAGATATTGGGACACATGAATGATCTCAAAATGTACAAAAACCTCTGTAAACCAGTACTGTATCCAATACATATATCAAACTTATTAGATATTGAACAAAACTGTAGCAAAGGAAATCTTTCCTACATTCTCCTGAGTGCTTAATATTAAAGTTGAGAATATAGTGCAGGCCACACTTCAATGTGGTCAATCAGCTGTTATTGCTTTATACATATATGTCTGCTTTAGAGCATGATTTAATGTTCCATTTTCATGAACAATTTGATTTCTTCATATCCTTCAGAAGGACAAAATTAGATTCGTGACTTTTTTGCAGCTGGTGGTGTGCTAACTTGATCCACATTCCCAGATGTGACATGGAGTCCAAGTTTTTGAGCCTGAATATGAAAAAATGCTTGAAGCCTAGTTCCAGCTTTTGCTTCACTTGTGTTACGAGGGTTGTACTCAAAGCAGTTCGAAAACATTAATTCAATATCATCGATAAACTCAGCTAGAATGAAAAAAACAAATGAGATTAGATGAAAGTCAATTATAATCTTTGTTGGTATCATATCTGGAAATCTCATTAAGAAAATGTAAGTCCACTTTTTTTTTAGAAGGTGGCAAAACTGAAGCTTAATATTTAATTAGATGTATTTTATATAACTGTACAGAACATCTATTAAGATCAGATTCTATAAAATATCTTTAACTCATCTAATCCCCATCCATCTTTCATTTCCATATATGCATGTATATGTATTTTAGGGATTTCTTGGGGTGCCATATACACAATTACATTAATATGCATCATTGAAAGAAAAACAGCCTCTACTTCCTTAAAAATAATTATCAGAGAAAAACATAAATTACTCACATGCTAATTTATATTCACACTTGTTCACTTTTTCACGAATTATATTTAAGGCAATGGGCTTTTTGATGATGTCATAATAGTCTGGGACCTGTAAAATAATTCAAATATATCTCTCCTATAGACAATTTATTGAAGATAAGTAGTCAAATATATGCAAGTTTTGCACTTGAAAGCAACTGAATATTAGCCTCTGAATACTACTATTCCATTAAAATTACATAATACATTTTAGTCATTATAATGTTGTAAAAGATTATTTAATACTGTAAAAGTCTCTCTCTGTATATATGTATCTATAAAAAACTTCTTTAATGAGCACGACTACATTTGTAATGAAGAATAAAATATGCATAACAAAATTTGGCACAAAAAACTACTCAGGAAAAACAAGTTACAGTCCAACTGAGAGCTAATTTTTATAAGATGCTATTTCAATTAACCCTTCACATTTTGGCTCTATAAGTCTCAAAACAGAAATCTGATGATGTCACTTTTTCATTCAGAAACCTTCACCTGATACTGACAAGTGAGGCCCTTTACAATCCAGTTGTGTCTGAGCCCCTCTAATACACCCTCTGCTCCATTCAAACTATATCCCTCATTCCCATATTCTCATTTCTAGGTCTTTAACTTGCCATTTTTCTTCCATAAAAAAACTTTCTAATTCCTGCTATTTCCTCCCTCTGAAATGCTCAAATCTATCCTCTCTTTTCTACTTCTGCAAGACCAGTATAACTTCCAGTACAGTACTCGAACACTGTCCTGTCTCTGCTACGGCACATCATATTCTGCCATACATATATAAATAACCACAGCACCATCTCAAACCCCTTAGTTAGGTTATGCCATCTCTGTTAAGAGTACCTTTTATGTCAGTGTTTCTCAAAATGTGGTTCCTGGATCAGCACTAACAGCATTGTTTGGGCAATCATCCCAGACCTAGGGACTCAAGGACCCTGGGGTGGGGCCCCGTCAGCTGTGTTTTTACAAGCCCTCCGTTGATTCTGGTGTATGCTAACGTTTAAGAAACACTGTTTTACATAAGGGAAGTACCAAAAATGGTACTTAGTTGAATCAACTCTATTCATATTCATTACACAGAATAAAAACAGTGAGGTTACTGCAACACACTGCCATCGTTTCTAAGCATCAGTCACAGGACTAGAAGGGACTGAGGAGACTATGCTAACTTCATTTTCTTCAATATAGGAACCAACTGTCCAAGTTTTGCCTTGTTTTCTAAGTAGACAGTGACTAAATAAGCATTTTGACCACCTCAAGTTGCTATGCAGACTAAATCAGATCATATACACAAATACATTTTATACAGTCCAGTATTATTACCTGAATTTTAGAAACAAGTTTCAAAAAAGGCCAGCTGTCATCATGCCGTACCAATTCCACAACAAGTTGTTCAAAAGCAGACAGTTCATGAACTCCTCCCTGTCGACCTGAACTCCTTCGATTAAGTGTCATAGGGGATGATTCTGACCAAATAATTATATTAACTTTAGGTGATGATAAAATGAAATATTTGGAAAATACAAACAATTATCAGAATAAAAAAGATAGCTGGTAATCACTCCCTAACAATATTTAACTTATAAATAAGGCATATAAATACAAACGACATTCAAACAGAAAATCAACACTCTACACACTGAGATGTTAAACTAACATATATTCTGAGAGACAAGTAAATCTGGACCAAGTGTTCATTATTTCCTTTTGATCTTAAAAATTTCAAATTGAAATAAACACTCATTGGGAACAGATTGGTGTATAAAGAGTGTAATACAAAAGGTAATTCTAGAACACAAAGTTTTTGCATTGTTCTAAAAATATGTTTTCAACTACAGTAAGATGAAAGCAAGCAATCGTCTGGTATTTTCTGAAATACATCCTTAAGAAAATAACCTCTTCAGATCTAGAAACCTGGCCTCTTTATAAATTACCTTGCATAACAGAAAATATTTCTCAATGATGAAATAAAAGATTGTTCTTATAAATCTAACTTCATATGGAGAATTTTCTTAAAGCAAAATGCTTTTTCATAAAATGTAAGGTACATAATGAGATCTAAGGTGTATAAATTAGTAGAAAAAGGTAGTATAGTCCATAGATGAATCTAGGTGTTTAAATTCCCTGCTTAAATGTAAATCCACACATTTCCCTGTTTATTTGTCCTTAGAACCACATTATAAATTGGTTAAAAACATTTTTTTCCAGCAGGTTTTTTGTTTTTGTTTTTAATAAAAATGCTTCAGGTGTATTATTTTCCAAATAGCTTGGGGTTCAGGATTGTGGAAGAGCGAAGCACGTAAGAGGATAGGAAAAGCTCAATTAGATCTTGGTACAAAGTTACCTCATATCCACAACCCACCAAGCCTGACAACAATGACTGCATCATGCTGCATTCTTTCCCCAGTGAATTAATCCTGTCATGTGTTTATGCAGTACAAGCTACCTGAAATTCTTCAAAGAACAGTAACTAGCATTAAAATTTTTTTAATTGGAGGATAACTGCTTTACAATGCTGTGTTGGTTTCTGCTGTACAACAATGTATATCAGCTATAAGTACACACATATCCCTTCCCTCTTGAGCCTTCCTCACACCTGCCCTGCCTCCCCCATCCCACCCCTTTAGGTTGTCACAGAGCACTGAGCTGAGCTCCTTGTGCTATAAAGTTGCTTCCCATTAGCTACATATTTTACAAATAGTAGTGTATTTATGTCAATGACTAGTAGCAATTTTTATGTGTAACTTCTTTTTGAAATACCAAGGTTTTATTACCACTGATAAAGAAGAAAGAGGATAGCATTAAAGAGATTAATGGAAATAAAATAAAATTAAAAAAAAAAAAGAAATCTGAAAAAAAAAAGAGATTAATGGGTAAACAGATTACATAGATAAATATGACAAATAATTTATCATATAATAAATATGATAAAACAACATAACCCTATATAGTATGTAAACAATTTATATATTATATATAAATATTAAAAAAATTATCAGAATAAAAACAATAGCTGGTAATTACTCCCTAACAATATTAATGTTCCCAACTCTCCCTTGCCCCCAAATTCAGTATATCAGGTGGGAACCTTACCAAATTACCAATGGTAGCTTGTCTAGGTGATGTTGAGTATGTGCATTTTGAAGGGAGCAAAAGTGGATGAGAATGAAATGTGTTATAATGTGATATACTGAGGTTGCTCAAGTTTTGGCCAAATCTCTCCATTAAACACAAAATGCTGTTAGCAAATTTTTCTCAAGTACTCTGCTACACTACTACAAACACTAGCAGTGTAGTTTACCTTTATTCCCCAAAGAGCTGCCCCTTCCTTGAACATTATGCTTCAGGTCAGGTTGCTCCCTAAAAACTCCCTATAGTGGACAGCCTTTCAAAAATGATACAAACTATCTCAACATTCAGTCCTTCCAGATTACTCAATTTTCTCAGGTGAAAACATTAATTTAGAATCTTCATACCTGCAGATTGTCTTTTCCTGCCTCTTCTCTTGGATTCACTATCTTGGAGGGAAAGTTTTGAAGCAACATTTAGAGGACTTGACTGCTCACTTGACTTTGCGGCAATCACCCTGAAGTTAGGGAAGCTGGGACTGTTTTCCGGTGTATTATTAGCACTCTTCCTGCCTCTGCGCTTTCTACGAGGACTCAGTAGTTCCACAAATACATCTGCTTGCAGTGCGCCATGACTCTGGCGAGTAGAACGACTGGCAATTCTTAAAGATTTAGTTTCTGTAGGAGGAGCAGATTTTATCTTTCTTAGGCTTCTACCAGTAGTTTTAGAAGAAGCAGTTGTTTTCGGTGTACTCTGCTGACTCCGTGAAGTGTATCTTCCAGGGTCTTGTCGTTGGCCACGACTTGAGAAAGAAGAGCTCAGTCTCCCTCTTGTTTTAATTGGCAATCTAACTTGTGGTCTTCCTCGTTTTGGTGGGCTATAAACAGTGTTAGAGAACAGTTACTGTACAGAGCAATGATGCACATATGACACTTCTATCCCCCTTGTTCTACTATTCAGCCAATGAGTTCAATACACATCACTTATGTGTTACTGAGACTTATCCTCAGTAACACGTGGATAAGTAACATCCTTATTACTCAGTTTTTTCCCCGGTAGTTCAAACGGTAGAGAATTTGCTTGCAATGCAGGAGACCTGGGTTTGATCCCTGGGTCAGAAAGATTCCCTGGAGAAGGAAATGGCAACCCACTCCAGTATTCTTTCTTGGAGAACTCCATGGACAGAGGAGCCTGGAGAGCTATAGTCCATGGGATTGCAAAGAGGGGGACATGACTGAGTGACCAACTTTCACTTTTTTTTTAAACTTAGAACTGACGAAATCTAAAATGTGCTTTCATTTATATCTTTGTAATGCAAGGAGAACATGTAATAATTTCTCAGTATAACTCCAGGACATCATCATGAAAATCAAATCCTAAGTCATGAATAAATTGCAATCAGATCCTCAGAAGAACTGAGTAAAATGGACTTGATCATGTTGAAAACTTAAAATGCAAATCTTTAGTTTCCTTATGCTTCAGGAGACTGTCACTCTTCCTTATTACTGATACTGAGGTAACCTACAGTTTTGGCCAATGGGTCCCACAAAAGTAGGCCTTAAACCTACTATTCCTCAACACCAGGCCAAGAATCTCTTTGTTGTATTTGACGTTTACTGTAAGATACAAAACTATATTCAACCTTTTATTTGCCTTTATGTTGTAGACAAAGATGATACAATCCCATTAAGCCTCCTATATCCATCTCCCCACATACCTGAACCTCTGGTTTGCCTAAAATATTTCCAAGAATTTTCCAAGTTCTTTATTGTCTTTACGCTTCTATAATACTGTTGAGTTGGAGCTACTAAACAACTTGCTTGAAATAGAGGGGCTGGCTCTCTCTCATCTCCTCAGGCGGTGACCTTTTTGGACTGTGTCAGTTCCAGTCGCCCTTGCTGCACATTCATTTTCTTGATTCCACGTGTGTTATGTGTGCATGCTCAGTTGCTCAGCCCTGTCCAACTCTTTGCAACCCCATGGACTACAGCCCTCGAGGCTCCTCTCTCGTGGAATTTACCAGGCAAGAATACTGGAATCGGTAGCCATCTCCTACTACAGGGGATCCTCCCGACTCAGAGATTGAACCTGCATCTCCTGTGTGGGCAGGTGGATTCTTTACCACTGAACCATCTGGGAAGCGATTCCACATGAATGGAGTTCAAATGTTGAAAAGGGATGGAGAGTCTTAGAGACAAACAAGAAGAGACTGCCCAGCAGGAATAACCAAATCCATGCATTAGGCCTGGGTGACACAGCTTGCGCTAAGTTGTCAAATACTTGGCTATGCAGTAGTATACTATAGTAGCGTAGTAGATGCTGACGTGGCAGGAGTATAAAAATACAACGTGCTTCCTGGCATTTCTCTCTGTTGACTACCAAGATCACCAATATTTGGGTATAACTTCTTGAGAAAGCAAAACATGCATCCAGAGCTGTGTTCATCTGTATCTCCTAGCTGTCCTCTGGACTGCTTATTTGCTAAAGTGAAAAAGTAAGTAATGTCAACCTTAATGAGGCTCTGACTTGATATCCTATCCAAACTTAAACTCATACTTGACTTTGTTATCTGGCTAAGTTCACACAAGGACTATACGCCTTTGGGAATAATTTCATATGTTTATAATACATAAAAAACAAGGGGAACTTTACAACACTATACTGCACACTTGTTTTTTAAAAATTAGAGGCCAAACCATTCCATTTGTATTTGAAAAGTCAAGAGATTGCCTAGTCATGACTCACGAACTCTCATTTTATTGCATGTTAGGATTTACCTGACTTCTTCTTCTTCTTGAGAATCATCTTCATCTTGTTCTACCTCATACTCTTCCTCTTCACTTTGACCCTCTTCTTCATCATCATCAACTTCATCATCCTCACCTTCCATACTACCTTCCATCTCATCATCACTTTCCAAGGATGGTCTCTGTCTAGAGGAGAGTCTTCTAGAACGCTGCTTTGGCCGACACTCTGGACAAAACCAGTCTCCTTCAGGCACAGTCTGATAAATCACATAAATGATCAGTAATCATCTGTCACTCAAAATCTCAATTCTAATCTGAGAAGCAGAAGAAAAAATAAAAATACCTTGAGCTTTGGTCGAACACAGTAGGTATGGTGGCCCCGATCACAGCCATCACAAAGTACCATGTTCTCAGCATCACCCTTCTTTCGGCAGATCTTGCAACGGGCATTCAGTATAGATTTAGACCATATCACACTACGATCCAGGGTGGAGAGATGAAGAAAGACTTGGGATAGACTAGCAGAAGAAAGGAGAGACTCTCTCCAACGGTCCAGGACTGTTTTATAAGAACGCCCACTGTCACTGGCATCTTAAATGAAAGGGAAAGTAATTAAAACTTCCTAGGAAAACCCTAGACATCTCCTAGAACTATTTTTCTTGGTATTGTTAAAATAGGTAAGAATTTAGAGTTCTTCTCTCCTAATACTTCACAAAAAGACAATATTGAGATTAAACATAAAAAATTCATGATAAAGAAAATTTGCTGAGCCACACCTTGCTTATGACATGAAGAATTACTTAAATCTGTAAAACAAATGCTTGGGGATTTCAACAGTTAAAAGAGAAAAATAACTTAGGGCAATGTGTTCTCAATCTAGCAATCTAGTTCTTTGTATCAAATCTTGATCTTATTTAGAAACTTGGCTAAATACAATAACAAGTCAGCTACTATTCATATGAATCAAGAATGTCACTGCCTCATTTGCAGATAAAAGATAAAGATGGATTGCTCTTTAAGTTAAGTCTCAGTCATATCTGAGGTTTCTTTTGGGGCTAATGAAAATGCTCTGAAGTTAGATAGTGGTGGATCTATTGTGAATATATTAAAAACCACTGAACTGAACAATTTTAAAAGGGTGAATTTTATATATGTGAAATACGGTTCAATAAAACTGTTACTAAAAATATCAATTATGGATAAATGCCAACTACATTGCCTTCTATATCTAAGAAAATATTATTTTTAAAATAAGGTAGATTTTTTATACAGAAACATTTGAATCTATTAAGAATCATTTGACTGGATGCTATTAATCTAGCTAGTCTATCATTTTATATTGGCATGTGATATTGACCTTGAATTGATCTTCACTACTGCAACTACCTTAGTTTTCCTAAGACATTATACTTAACTATAAAGTGCCTACCACATCACATCAAAATTCTGCAAGATATATCCTCAAATGGAATCTCATGGATAGCAGCATGACAGTTAAGAAAACATAGGCTAAAAAAAAAAAAAAAAAAGAAAACATAGGCTATGGAGTCAATCTGCCTTGAGGTGAGCACTAGCTCCCCTATATAGCTTGGGCAAGTTACTTAAGGTGCCTCAGCAGCAGTATGTGGCCAGCTTACACCTCTGAGTGCTATTGGGAAGATTAAATGAGATAATACACATAAGACATGTAAACTCTGTCACAGTGTAAATGCTACTGTTGTTATCATTATTCCTGCATTGTATTTTCCCTTCAATATGCAGCATTTTAGAAGATAAGAAACAAGTCTACTCTATGACCCCTGCTCTTAAGAAAATTTTAATACAGCTGGGAGGATGAAGATGTACACAATGAGGGGAAGTCATAAAGCAAGAGACCTGTCAAACACTAGCAGATCTTGAACTTTTGTTTTGATTGTTAGGCAGGAGAGAGACAGGACATGAAACCTAGGGCCCACTCAATGTGGTGAATCTTCCCTTAAAAGTTAGGGCCCCAAAAGGCCGCACCTGTAAGTGTCAGGGCGGAAACAAGTACCACAAAGAAGGAAGCAGGCAAGGAAATCTGCTCATCTGGACCGTGATATTGGGTGGAAAGGGGAAATAAATCTATTTTATGTAACTACAAACAAAATCTTGAACAGGTTTAAAACCTAAAAAAACACAAGCTAAGATTTTACAGTGGTCCAGGTGACCAGAGTTCCAGAAAAACATCTATTTCTGCTTTCAAGATTGCTGGGAGAAATATCAATAACCTCAGATATGCAGATGATACCACCCTTATGGCAAAAAGTGAAGAAGAACTAAAGAGCCTCTTGATGAAAGTGAAAGAGCAGAGTAAAAAGGTTGGCTTAAAGCTCAACATTCAGAAAAATAAGATCATGGCATCTGGTCCCATCACTTCATGGCAAATAGATGGAGAAACAGTGGAAACAGTGGCTGACTTTATTTTGGGGGCCCCAAAATCACTGCAGATGGTGATTGCAGCCATGAAATTAAAAGACGCTTACTCCTTGGAAGGAAAGTTATGACCAACCTAGATAGCATATAGCAGAGACATTCCTTTGCCAACAAAGGTCCATCTAGTCAGGGCTATGGTTTTTCCAGTGGTCATGTATGGATGTGAGAATTGGACTATAAAGAAAGCTGAGTGCTGAAGAACTGATGCTTTCAAACTGTGGTGTTGGAGAAAACTTGAGAGTCTCTTGGACTGCAAGGATCCAACCAGTCTATCCTAAAGGCAATCAGTCCTGAATATTCATCGGAAGGACTGATGTTGAAGCTGAAACTCCAATACTTTCACCACTTGATGTGAAGAGCTGACTCTTGAAAAGACCCTGATGCTGGGAAAGATTGAAGGTGGGAGGAGAAGGGGACGACAGAGGATGAGATGATTGTATGGCATCACCGACTCAATGGACATGAGTTGAGTGGACTCTGGGAATTAGTGATGGACAGGGAGGCCTGGAGTGCTGCAGTCCATGGGGTTGCAAAGAGTCGGACACAACTGAGCAACTGAACTGAACTGGTGACCTCAGGTATGGCAGAAACAAGGGCAAATCTCTGCAATGAAGAAACTTCTGCAGATTAAGTTCTACGGAGTGAGAGTTAATAGTCAACACCCATGAGGCACATGTGGAAACAAAACACTATAATCAAGAGCCTGCAGAATCTGATCCATAAAGAGGCATGAGACACAGAATTAGACACTATATAAAATAACTGTGTTTAACATGTCTTAAGAAATAAACATTTGAAAATATCCATAAATGACCAAGCCATTTGAAAAAGCATCTAGATCTCTAAAAATAATTGAGATTTATAACTCAAAGAGAGAAGGATAAAAATGGATGGGTCAAATGACTCTTTAGACAAAGCTAGAGAGAAATATTAGCAAAGAGGGACATAAATGCAATAATACAGTTCACGTAATTTACTTCCATCCTCTCATTTTGTGCTTCTATTTATCCTAATTTTCTAATGTAAGTCTTCATGGAAAGTTCTGGCCTAAGTGGGACTCTCCAAGGAAGAAGGCAACAAGAGTTGCTAGTTCAAAGATCTTAAAGAAATATTTCTGGGTAAATCAGAGGGTATTCTTATTGGTAATGGCAAGAAATAAGATTGCAGAGACCAATGTGGAAGAATGGAAGAAAAATTACGACAAACTGGAACATTAAAAGTCAGTTTGACTGGTTCTTGACTCAACGGCTGGTGAAACTATGGGTTTTGATCAAAGATGTGCTTTAAGAAAATTAACCCAGTGGTAGTTCCATTTTTATTCTACCTACTCCAATCCATTTAAAATATTCTAAATATGAAATATATATGGATGTCCATATTTTTCTATTTTCATATAACTACTTAAAGGATAAAAAATAGTATATAACATTGATACCATTTTTTCTGTTAATTGTTTTCTCATTTTAAACTTTGCTTCTCCAGATTATACAATTCTCAAGGGCAGAAATGTCTTTCATTTTCCATTAAGCTAGCACAGATAAATTCCTCAAGATATTGCTAATTAAATGTATTTTACTAATATAAAATATTGGTAGATTCATATGATCAAATATTACACCAGGAGATTTTATGCTGTTAACTGCCACTATACAGTAATTCATGTCACCATGCCATGCCGGCTTCCCTAGGAAATAAAACAATAACATCTCCTACTCCAGAATTCTCTCTGTGCTCATAAAGGAAAAAACAATGTGAATAAATACTATATGTGAAACAACACGTAAATTCCATTGATGCTCAATCTTTAACAATAACTAAGTATACTAAGGTGCAACAATGTCAGTTTTTTATATAACAGGGTAAAAGAGTTTGATTAGCTGAGGTATGAAATGTATCAAGAGCAAGAAAAGTTTTAGGAAGATATTGTTTTATAAGCTTGCCCTCAACCCTATTCTCTCCAAAAAACCAAATTTAAGGTTTTTCCTTCAAAAGCTAAAAATGTAAATCAATATTCAGCAGTAAAGTAAAATCATAATTCCTTAAAAATACAAAATTCTTTAAAAAGTTAAATATTTACCATCTCTCACACTAGATTGATCTTCCTTTTTTTCTTGTCCCTTTTTTTTTTTCTATCTCCCTTTTTGATCTTTATTAATTTCTGTGCTGCCGCTGCTAAGTCACTTCAGTCGTGTCCGACTCTGTGCAACCCCGTAGACGGCAGCCCACCAGGCTCCCCGACCCCTGGGATTCTCCAGGCAAGAACACTGGAGTGGGTTGCCATTTCCTTCTCCAATGCAGTAAAGTGAAAAGTGACAGTGAAGTCGTTCAGTTGTGTCTGACCCTCAGCGACCCCATGGACTGCAGCCTTCCAGGCTCCTCCGTCCAATGGGATTTTCCAGGCAAGAGTACTGGAGTGGGGTGCCATTGCCTTCTCCGAATTTCTGTGCTACCAAGTTTCAAATTGATCAAGTTAGTTTGACAATTTCCCCCCCACAACTTAAGGGCTTAACCTTAAGCATGACTTAATAAATTATTAAATTATCAACCTAAAACAATTATCACATCTTACCTAAAATTAAGTCAAATATGATTATGTTCCCCAAGTTAAAAAAGCCAAGTTTTATCAATGTGATTGATCACTAGAATAAGAGGGACATCTAGAGAAGGTGGAACATAAGCAGAAATTTTATTTCTTACTTGATTCTTCAAGAAACTGAAATAATTTCTAAAGCTAAACTGGGAAAATTCCTACTATAGTTAATTTGCTATGTTGAAAAATTATCAAAAATAGAGAATTTTAATGTTTTCTATCTTAAGCATTTATAAAGTGGAACACCCTTTTCTCTCCTGGATTAAGTATATATTCTTGATTACCTTTCTCCAAATATTTAGACTACCTTAAAACCCTAGAGGTACTTCCATTTCCTGCTGTCTCATTCAAAATAGATCATTCAAAGGCTTAAAGAATTACAGACACCAGTTCTATTAACTTTGAGGCAGCAATGGTAGATGGTAACATCCATTATTACAAATGATCAACATCTGACTCTGATTAATATTTACAAAGTAAGGTAAGCTGAACACTTACAAAATAAGTAAGGTAAGTTGAACTTGTCTTATTTCATTTATTTTTTCTTTTATATGTCTCAGGATGAAATGAATGTCTAAACACTGCTGTATACAAACAAGCATAGGGAACACTATAGTTCTCTGCTCTTGTATAATCTATTAGGTGTAAACTGCAATATCTCTCAGTGTCAACTTTTTCCCTTTGTCTAAATAGTTAATAAAAGGTACTGATGAAAATTCAAACATTAAATAATAAATTTGATCCCCCCTCACCAAACCTATAAATAACTTTAATTGATGGCAATTTCAGAAGTGGAAAAATCAGCAGAATTACATTTTATTCCCATACCCCTTTTGGAATCACAGAATTAACAGAATTAATAGTAGTAATAACATTTTACATTTATAAGAGTCCTATGACTTACAAATAACTTTTAATTGAAATAACTATAAATTCACATGTGTTTGTAAGAACAATGCAGACATCCCTTATATACATAATTTGATTTTGACACAAAGTATTAGGAAATACTGAAGACAAAATAACAGTGATACAACAAACACAAATTTGAATCTTTGTGCTTATATGTATTTTATTTCTTACAAATGTTACTTTCAATGTGAAAAGTGAGTTATTAAGCTCATGGTGGAATTATCAATTTATAAGAAAATTAAAATATGGACAGGCTTATTAGAACAATGAGATACTAACTACAAATTCTTCATTTTAAAAATAGATAATTTACGAATATACTAATGTTTCAAGCACCATATATTTATGAAAACTTTGTTCTTACTACTCAAAACATTAACATTCAAATCATTTTTAAAGGATTTTAGTCTACTCAAGACTCTCTCAATATGAGATCAAAAAGATACAGTTTAAAACAACTTTAAAAAAAATAAATAAAATAAAACAACTCTTTCTTCTAGTACCTCACTATTGAGATATAAACTATCTCAATATAATAAATTATAAATTAATTCAGTTTTTCAGAAAGACCACAGCAAACTGGAGGCAGTTATGATATGAAAATTGATTTGGAACTTGACACATATTTTCCTAAAAACATAAGGATTATGTTTCCTAGATTAGCCCTAAAAAGCACATTAATTTCATAACTACTGAAACACACTCATGATAGAATTATTTCTGTCATCCTAACCATAGATTGTAGAGCACTTCCTCATCTATGTACCCTGAAACACTTGGTATTTCGAGCACTTCGTACACATGCTCAGGTGAGTGACCCACATTATTAAACCATACCCTTAATGGGGGGCATTTAAGTAGTTTCTTTGAGGTTCTGTTTTAAATGACAAGACATTTATGTATAGTGTTTGATTATTCAGGGTCTGGCGAGTCATAGAACTTGGTAATGTCTTTGGAAGAAACATTCATAAAAGAGACCGACAGAAATAGTTAGACATTCATTGAAATGAATGAATACCTAGAATAAAATTTTAAAGTATTATTAAATAAATCTCACCTGAAATAACTTATATTTTAAAATGAAAACGTAATCTCAAAATTTTCAAATTAGTTGATCAATTTTATTCTGTCAGCCAGTAAAGTTCTATTAATTAAGGGGTAATTGAAAAGCATTTAAAATATAACATATTTTGAATTAAAAACAGATACTTACCAAGCGGAGCTTTTAGAAAACGCCTCTCAATACCCTGTTCTATTTGGAAAAGTGCCATTGCAAGATGATGAACCACGTTGCTCACTGACTGTGGTGTACTTGCATTGGTTGAGACAGTACTTGGAGATTCTGTTTTTATGCCCAAAAGTCTACAATTAAAACATTGAAGAGTTTACAGTACCTAAAACCACTATTAGATGAAACTTGAGTCCACTGACTTACCCAAATCCTTACTTATACCTGTGTAAGAAATGGTTTCCTCAATCTCTAGGAGTTCTCATAAGCCACCAGGAAAGGGAGAGAAAAACATGAATCAGGAGCTAAACTATCATATCATTTAGGCACATCACAAGGGCAAATACAGAGAGGAGGGAAGGTGGATGAGAGAAGGCTTAGAAGGCTTTAGGAAAGAAGCCTTAGATGGCTCTAACCTTTCCTTAGAGAGGTGGGTATCAGATGGGCCTTAAGGGAAGAGTAGCTTAGGCAGCTCATCTCTATTTCTCGTGCTTCAACTTTTACTTATAGCTGCCTCCTAACTAACTAGTTCCTTGGCCTCCAATCTTACTCGCTTTGCAATAAATCTCCATGCTGCACTTAAAACGATCATTTAAAAATGTAGGCTCATTTACTCAAAACCTGTATAATGTCTTCCCTCCCAGTTTCATATCCTTTCCACCTTTAGGTCTCAGTTTCAGTCACTTCCTCTAGCATTTCCTTTGCTGTCTTCTATATTCTCCTATGTATCAATATTACATTTCCACTGGGTATTTACTTCTACCAGAACTCTGACACTGCTCTATAATTGCTAGTTTAAGGTCCCTCCACCATTTCCTTCTAGACAACAAATTTATTCTAAGGGCAGATGCTATCTGAAAAAGTAAAAGTATCTGTCTATAGAGAAATCAGTTCTGATTAATAGCTCAAATAATATTTTAGTCTATTACAGAACAGAAAAATGATAATGTAAAGCTACTTTCTGAAATTAATACAACTTTAAGTTCAAAGTCTTTTTAAAAACTTGAATAACTACCATCACCTTAACAAGTTGTCTTTCAGCTGCTTTAGTACTAAGAAAGGTAACAGAGAACTTGCAGTTTAGCAAAATCATCATTTCAGTGGTTATAAATATTAATGTCCTCACAATAAGATTTTAAGACCATTTTTTGAAGAAAAAGAAACAGTTTCTTAAAAACATAAAATGGCAAGAAAAAGTGATGGTTACTTTAGAAAAATCCTTTTCCTACCTGTCTTTTACTATGACCTTTGCTTGCTCATCAATTTCCATCTCCTCTGCATCTTCATTCACAGTTTTAATTATCCCGTTTTCCTTGTTTTCCTCATTTAACAGCTCATACTGTCCATTTTCTAATGCTGACCTCCAGAGGTGTCGGTCTGTAACCTGTAACAAAACTCAGATTTACTAACTCTGAAAAATGGCATGTACTGTTCCTAAGAAGTATGAAGTTCAATGTATATATGAAAAATTCATGAATATTCTAGAACAGATTGTGAATCAAAAAGAGATCTAAAAATAAGGTACTAAGTGGCCAAAATGGAGTTCATATCATTCATAGATGGAAGCTTTAATACCTTACTCTCTATATAGTGAAATTATAAATGACTCTAAGGTTGGTCACCTGACAGTAGCAAAAGAGTGACAGATGACAGCAAAGGAATGAACAGAACACACAGATCAAGCATGAATTACTTACAGATTTTAAAAAGGTAACAAAGAAACCAATAAACAAACCAGACTCAGCAGAGCAGGCAGGAGCTAGTCAAGGAAGAAGAAAATATCCTTATACATTTCAACATCTTGGATGAAAATACCGTAAAACAGATATTTTTTAAATACCAAAAGTTAATATTAAAAAAAGGTTTTAAGAAAGATCTATATATATATATAATTTGATACAGGGAAATAAAATCAGTTATTATAAAAAATGCATCACTCCTGCTATTTATTCAGAACATACATGCCTTGACTATATCAAATAAGTTAACAAACATAAAATATCAAATAAGTTACCAAAATTCTGGTAACTAGGCAAGTTAAAAATGGGAACAGGTACAAACCTTGATTGCGCCTAATGTTCCTTGGTAGATTCTGTCTTCAATATCCAAAAGAAAATCTCTCAGCCTCAACTCAAGCTGTCTTTCTGCAGACATCTGGGATGGATCATACACACTGGAAGATCTTCCCCGACTATATGTAGGTTTGCTATCAGTTTGAGGTTTGTCTGAAATAGTTAGCAAACATCTTTATTATGATTTTCTCATTAAAAAACATAATTACCCATATGACTGTATGATTGTGAGACAGTGGATATAAAAACAGTAAGTCCTGAAGTATGGGGAAAAAAAGAAGCAAATGTCTGCACATCATTTATCTCATAAGGGACTTGTATCTATCCAACAGCATATATAAAGAACTCTTACAGCTCAATAAAAAGACAAATAATACAATTAAAAAATAAGCAAAGGATCCGAACACACTTTTCTTCCTTTCTCTCTCTTTTTTTCCTGCTGTGCCATGAAGCTTGCAGGATCTTAGTTATCAAACCAGGGACTGAACGCAGGCCCATGGCAGTGAAAGTGCTGAGTCCTAACCACTGGACCACCAGGGAATTTCCCTGAACACATTTTTCTTTGGCCAATAAAACCATGAAAAGATGCTCAACATCATTAGTCATTTGGGAAATGCACACCAAAACCACAATGAGATACTTCACACCTCTACAATGGCTAGAATAAAAAAGTCTGATAACAAGCATTGAGAGGGATGTGGAGAAATTTAACCTTCAATATAAAATAGTGAGCCACTTTAGGGAACAGTCTGATGACAGTTCCTTAAATGATTAAACAGAATTACCATAGTGCGTAGTGATGATATATGCATGCCAAGTCGCTGCAGTTGTATCCAGCTCTTTGCAACCCCATGGACTGTAGCCCACCAGGCTCCTCAAGGGATTTTCCAGGCAAGAATACTGGAGTGGGTTGCCATGCCCTCCTCCAGGGGATATTCCCGACCCAGGGATCAAATCTGAGTCTCCTGAGTCTCCTGCATTGCAGGCAGATTCTTTACAACCTGAGCCATTGAGGAAGCCATATGACCCAGTAATTTCACTCTTAGGTATATACCCAAGAGAAATGAAAACATATGTCAGCAAAAATGTATACACAAATGTTCAAAGCAGCATAACAGCCAAAAGGCAAAAACAATAGAAATGTCCATTAACTAACATATGGATAAGTAAAATGTACTAAAATGTAGTATACAATGAACATAAAGAGAATGAAGTACTGACATATGGTACAACTTGAATGAACCTTGAAAACATTATGCTAAGTAAAAGAAGCCTGTCACGAAAGACCATATATTACACAATACCAGTTTTGGGGATAATGAAAATGTTCTAAAATTGACAGTGTAAGATATCTAAGAATATATAAAAAACTACTGAATTGTACACTTCAGGGTGAACTGTATGATAAATGAATTAAATCTCAACAAAGCTGTTAAAGAATTGTGATCAACAATCAAGATTGCTGGGAGAAATATCAATAACCTCAGATATGCAGATGACACCACCCATATGGCAGAAAGCAAAGAGGAACTAAAAAGCCTTTTGATGAAGGTGAAAGAGGAGAGTGAAAAAGTTGGCTTAAAACTCAACATTCAGAAAACGAAGATCATGGCATCTGGTCTCATCACTTCTGGGAAATAGACAGGGAAACAGTGGAAACAGTGTCAGACTTTATTTTTTTTGGGCTCCAAAATCACTGCAGATGGTGACTGCAGCCATGAAATTAAAAGACGCTTACTCCTTGGAAGAAAAGTTATGACCAACCTAGATAGCATATTAAAAAGCAGAGACATTACTTTGCCAACAAAGGTTCGTCTAGTCAAGGCTATGGTTTTTCCAGTGGTCATGTATGGATGTGAGAGCTGGACTGTGAAGAAAGCTGAGCGCTGAAGAATTGATGCTTTTGAACTGTGGTGTTGGAGAAGACTCTTGAGAGTCCCTTGGACTGCAAGGAGATCCAACCAGTCCATTCTGAAGGAGATCAGCCCTGGGATTTCTTTGGAAGGAATGATGCTAAAGCTGAAACTCCAGTACTTTGGCCACCTCATGCGAAGAGTTGACTCATTGGAAAAGACTCTGATGCTGGGAGGGATTGGGGGCAGGAGGAGAAGGGGACGACAGAGGATGAGATGGCTGGATGGCATCACTGACTCGATGGACGTGAGTCTCAGTGAACTCTGGGAGTTGGCTGGTGATGGACAGGGAGGCCTGGCGTGCTGCGATTCATGGGGTCGCAGAGTCGGACACGACTGAGCAACTGAACTGAACTGAAATGAACTGAAAGTAGTCATGGTAATAATAAAACCCTAAATTTAAGATCACTCTACCTAGAAAACCCCATTTACACCTAAAAATGTCTTACTTCTTTCTCGTATTTGTCGTCAACAGACCAGCCATCAAATAGGAAATACTGCTACCTGAACTGTCCTTGCTGCCCGTCTCCTAAGGTGTGATCACTAATAGAACCTGTTCCTGGACCCTCAGCTAATACATTCAGTGAGTGACCTCACTCACTATTAGATCTCAAAACTCGATGGTAACCCTAGTGCCACAAGTATTCGATCTACTGATCAAACAATCCAAACAATGAGCTCAGAAAGAGTATGTAACTTCTCATATTGTTAAGATGTGCTTCTCATAATCCAAGTGGAACCCAGGAGAATCTAGAAAACTTTATTTCTCTAACTGGCAAATTTCTCTAACTCAAGAACTGAGAGCGTTGTTCAGATGAAAGAGAAAGTGTTTTAAATACAGCTCTTGGTAAGTTTGAAAAATGTTTACTCCTGAGCCAGAGATTACAGGAAAAGAAAAATAAAGGAAATAGGTGTCATTGAAAATTTACCTGAAAAATGAAATTTCTCTTCAGAAAATCGGGATAGCTGTGCACATATTCTGCTTTTCTCTTGCAACAAAGTTTCTTTTAAGGCACTTTCTCTATGTCCTCTAGAGTTAAGGGCTTCAATCAGCTGATCCAGCTGTTCACAGGAACTGTAAAAGCACCACCGATTTGGCTTATGCACCGGTTTTGGCAGCTGCACAGTATCATCATACGGACCGTGGTCAATGCTGGAGGTAGATTCAGACATCAATGAATCTCCAGTTTTAGTGGATACCTGAGGCACTTGAGACTGTACATTATCCTGAAATGATGAAGGTCTAGGCAACAGCATGTCTTCAGTGAGACCAGAATAATCCTCTTCAATAAACAATCCAGGAATAGAAGGGAAAATCCAGTACCGTCTGTACATGCGGTCACGGCCCAAGGGAAAGATATTGGTACATGCTATGGCACTTTGGATTTTTTCTAAGAGCTCTTTCTCTTTTCGTTGGTGTTCCTGTTTTAAAGCTTCTTCCTCCTCAGCAGTAAGAGGCTCTCTTGTTACGCAGTTGACCTCTTCTTGCCTTGTAAATTCTTTAAATCCATTTTGTCCCCTTTTTCCTGTAATTGAAACCACCATCATATTTTAATTTTTCACTAGAAAAACATGACAAGCTACCCCAAGTTACTATACATTATGGAGTAAACTATGTGCCACTCCCACATACCCCCAATTTGTAGGTTGAAGTCTTAAACCCCAAGGTGACTGAATTTGGAGACAGGGCCTTTAAGGAGGTAATTAAGGTCAGGCTGGTGTCTTTAAGCAAGAGGAAGGGAGATCAGGGCACTCTTTCTCTCCACTTGTGAGTGAGAAAGGTCATATGAGGACGCAGTGAGAAGGTGCTATTACCAGCTGAGAAAGGCCTCACCAGAAATTAACCCTGCTGGCACCCTGATCTTGTACCTCCAGTCTCCAGAACTGTGATAAAAATTTTTGTTGTTTAAGCCACAGTCTGTAACATTTTGTTATGGCAACATGAATAGCCTAATAAACTATGTTAATAAGAAATTGGCACACTTATATATAAAGAGATACACAAAAACCTTCTATCTCCATACTGGAGAGTGTGCCAGAGTCTGTTAGTTATTTTGCAAGATACATTCAGTCCTTCTTCTAAGGCAGAAGTTAGCAAACCACTTCTATGAAGGGCTACTGTTACTGCTAAGTTGCTTCAGTCGTGTCCGACTCTGTGCGACCCCATAGACGGCAGCCCAGCAGGCTCCCCTGTCCCTGGGATTCTCCAGGAAAGAACTGGAGTGGGTTGCCATTTCCTTCTCCAATGCATGAAAGTGAAAAGTGCAAGGGAAGTCACTCAGTTGTGTCCGACTCTTCGAGACCCCATGGACTGAAGCCTACCAGGCTCTTCCGTCCATGGGATTTTCCAGGGAAGAGTACTGGAGTGGGGTGCCATTGCCTTCTCCCCTATGAAGGGCTAGCTAGTCAATATTTTAGGCTGCTTGGGTCATACGGTTTCCATCCCAGCTACCCAACTCTGCCACTGTAGGATGAAAACAGTCACAGACAATATGCAAATGAACGAGCATGGCTATACGCAACAAAACTTTACTTAAGATCACTGAGTCTGAATTTCATGTGATTTTCACATGTCACGAAGTATCACTCTTTTTAATTTTTTTTCCCAACTATTTAAAAATGTAAAAACCCTTTCAGGCTCATGGGTGATATTAAAACAGGGGGCAGGGTGGATTTGGCCAATGGGCTGTACTTTAACAACCACTGCTTTAAGGTAACAGAAGCCTTAATTATTAGCAGGCACCTAGCAATCCAATCAGAGAAGGCAATGGCACCCCACTCCAGCACTTTTGCCTGGAAAACCCCATGGACGGAGGAGCCTGGTGGGCTGCAGTCCATGGGGTCGCTAAGAGTCGGACATGACTGAGCAACTTCACTTTCACTTTTCCCTTTCCTGCATTGGAGAAGGAAATGGCAATCCACTCCAGTGTTCTTGCCTGGAGAATCCCAGGGACCGGGGAGCCTCGTGGGCTGCTGTCTATGGGGCTGCACAGAGTTGGACACGACTGAAGCGACTTAGCAGCAACAGCAGCAGCAATCCAATGGAGAAGGCAATGGCAACCCACTCCAGTACTCTTGCCTGGAAAATTCCATGGGCGGAGGAGCCTGGTGGGCTGCAGTCCATGGGGTCGCTAAGAGTTGGACACGACTGAGCGACTTCACTTTCACTTTTCACTTTCATGCATTGGAGAAGGAAATGGCAACCCACTCCAGTATTCTTGCCTGGAGAATCCCAGGGATGGGGAAGCCTGGTGGGCAGCCATCTATGGGGTCGCACAGAGTCAGACACGACTGAAAGGACTTCGCAGCAGCAGCAGCAGCAATCCAAGAGAAGGACAATGTTTCCCAGACCTTCTTTCCCCAGTAAATATGGCTACATTAGAAACTACTGGTCAAAGAGATGGAAGCAGAAGCACTGTCTGTAACCTCTGGGTTATGCCTCTTTTTCCCCTTTCCCTAGACAGAATGGAGACAGGGTGATAAATCATTTTGGAACATGAGGATGGCAGCAAATGCTCAAGGATGACAGTACCAACAAGACAGAAGGAGCCTAGACTTTGGAACATGAGGATGGCAGCAAATGCTCAAGGATGACAGTACCAACAAGACAGAAGGAGCCTAGACTCCTCCTGGCTAGCCTTGTATGCTATGTTGAAGCATTAGACTTCTCTCCTGTTTCATTCATTGTCAAATTGTTTAAACGGATGGGGGGTGTTTCTTCTCTTTTTTTTGCCTGAAAGGGTTTGTGTAAGATTGGAATTATCTGCTTCTTTGAAATTTGGCAGAATTCACCATAAAGTCGCCTAGGAGTGATGTTTTCTTTATAGGAAGGTTTTTAATACTAATTCAAGATCTTTAACAGTTTAGGACCATTCATATTTTTAATCTTTGTATTAATTCATTTCTATAATTTGCATTTTTTCTAGGATTTAGCTTTCTGCCCTCTATTTTCAAATTTACTATTAAATTGTTATGTTATCCCCTTATCTTTAAATTTCTACTCTATCTAGTTATACTGCTTCAATTTTTAGTCCTAATTTTGTTTATTGTGACCCCTCACCCCCCCGAAAGTCAATTCAACAAAGGTTTGTCTAGTTTGTGTCTTTTTCAAAGAACAAGCTTTTGACTTTGTTGTTTTTCTCTATTACAGTTTTATTTTCTATTAATTTCACTCACGTTTATTGTCTCCTTATATTTTGGGAGATTATTCTAGTTTTTACCTCTAACTTCTTAAATGAATGCCTAGTGTAATTTGCCTTTCTACTTTCCTAATATGTATTAAAGCTATAAATTTTCCTTTAAGTAGAGGGACTGTATCCAACAAGTATGGACTCGTATGGATTGTATCCATCAATATGCAGTATTAATTAGTTTTAAATATTTTAAAATTTCTATTAGGGCTTCTCCTTTGAAACTCTAATTACTTAGAAATATGTTCTAAATTCTAATGGCATAAGATTTGTTTTGGATTTCCAAATCAATTGCATTGCAGTCAGAGAATACAGCCTCCATGATATTGTATAAGAGATTTTTCTGTCCACTTACAATAACCACTTTAAAAATAATGTAAAAAAAGAGATACTGTCCAAATTAGAGGCACAGAATAAACTTAAGTATCTCCTTTAATAGTTATCAAATGAAAATGGTTAGAGATCCTCAGAAGTAACCTGTATCACAAGCTTCAAAAAATGCATTTCCTTTGATCCAGCAACTTATGAGATTACTTTAAGGCAGCATAGATTTCCATTCTCAGTAATATGACACCAGTTACAAGCATTACTGATCTTTGTATCTCTAGCATCTAAGAGGCATTCAATGTTGAATTGGTACATTACAGAATAAAAATTTCTACTTGGTCAACATAAAGTAGCAAATACAAAAAATCAACAACACACCTTGGAATCACAAATGGAAGTAACCTAATATATATTTCAGAATAGTGAATTAATAAAATGCCTTATCAATTAAAAGCAAGCAAGCATGCCCTTACGAAATTCTGTATTACCCCTTCTGCCTCTTTTATGTGGTCCCGGGTCATCTTCATCTTCAGAAACTGTATCTTGATCTTGTTCCTTTTGCTCTATTTCTTTGCTCTCAGTGCTAGTATCAAAATCTTCCCTTTCTTCCTCCCTTAAGAAGAAAAAAATATTTATAATTCCATTCGTGAAATATTTATTGCCTGCCTATGAAGTGCCAGGGTTTATCCTTCGAGAAGTAGTGAACAAGATAATACAGAGTTTATAGTCTTGCAGATAACTATATAAATCATTGTACAATTAAAATATGTAATAAATACTAAAAAAGAAGGAGTTCAAAATGCTATGAAAGCATTTTGAGGAGAACTTGATCCCTAATCTCAGGGATCAAGTAACGCTCGCTTATAAGAAGTGACGTTTAAACTGCAAGACTAAGGAGGCTGGGAGGGGTGAGGTGGCAGGTAAGAAAAAATCTTTGTTTCTAGAAGAAGGAATAACCTGCAAATGCACTGAGCTCAAGGGAAAAGGAAGGAGCTTGTAATTTTGACAAGAATATAAACAAAAAAGAAGCAATTTAAGATACGAATGAGAAAAATCAGGGCAAGATCATACTGGGCCTTTTAGGGCATTATTCAAAGAGCAATGGGGGTGGATGGGGAGAAGCTACAGGGAAAAAGTGGAAGAGTTTAGAAAAGGGAAATGACATGATTAGAAGGTACTCTTGCTGTTATGTGGAAAATCATCTGAGATAGAAAGCAGATGAGGGGAGATTAGTAAAGAGGCCACTGTAATTAATCCAGGTAGCTGGCTGGGAGGTAATGGTGGCTCAGAGTATAAAAGGAGATAAGCAGACAAACAGTAGGCGGGAGAAGTAGACAAATTCAGATACAGTAAGTAGGAACAATATGGATGTTTTATCACTGTATTGTCCAAATCACTGTACTGTCCAAATCAAAATTAAAGTTGCATGGAATTTGAATCCCACCACTTATGTTCTACATTCAAAGAGTTTTGCAAACTCAATGTATTCAGGAGCCAGAGGGATAACATAAATGAGTGAGGTTAGATGAGTACAAACATATGAAGTGGTGGGATCTATTACATGCCTAATTTCTTTTTTTAAAAAACTGAAGATATCACACGGAAAAAATAATTGCAACTACATGAGGCAATGAATATTAACTAAATTATAGTAATCATTTAACAATATATACATTTATCAAATCATTATTTTATATACCTTAAATGCATACAGTATTTTCGGTATAACTGACATAATTGGAAAAATATTTATAAAGTGTAAAAAAAAATTTGAGACAGTGTTCACATAACATAAAAATCACCATTTTAAAGTGCACAACTCAGTGGTTTTTAGTAATATTAACAAGGCTGTACAATTACTGCCTCTATCTAATTCATCATCTCAGAAGAAAAGCTGGATACTATTTTCAATTCCTTTTCCCCACTGCCCATGGTAACCACTGATTCTACTTTCTGCTCTGGACTTGCCTATTCTGGACTTTTCCTATAAATAGAATAATCACACGGTCTTTGATTAGCTTCTTTCACCTAGCATGTTTCCAAAGTTCACCCATGTTGTAGCAGGTATCAGAATTTCATTCCTTCTTATTTCTGAATAACATTCTGCTATAAGGATATACCACAGAAGCAGTATATCATTTTGTTTATCCATCAACTGACGGACTGATGAACATTTGGGTTGGACTATTTTTTGGTTACGAAGAATAATGCTGCTATGAACTTTCATGTATACATTTTTGGGTGAATGTATGCTCTTAATTTTCTTGGGTACATACCTAGGAGTGGAATTGCTGGCTACATGGTAACACATGGTTTAGACTGTTTGATGAACTGTCAAACTTATCCAAAGCAGCCACACTGTTTTACACATCCCTGTGAGCAATGTATGAGAGTTCTAATTTCTTTATTCTCACCAACATATGTTACCATCCCTCAACTGAAATACCGCCATCTTAGTAAGTGTGAAGTATATCTCATCGTGGTTTTGATACGCATTTCCTTAATGACTAACGATGTTGAGCACCTTTTATGTGCTTCATATAGATCTTCTTTGAAGAAATGCCTGTTAAAATCCTTTGCCCATTTTAAAAACTGAGTTGTCTTTTTACTATTGAGTTGTGTGAGTTCTTTATACATTCTGGATGTCAGACCATCATCAGATATATGATTTATAAAAATTTTTTTCTCTTCTCTGGGTTGTTTTTTTAACTTTCTCAACAGTGTTCTTTGAAGCACAAAAGTTTTCAATTTTGGTGAAGTCTATTTTTTATTTGGTTGCTTGTAGTTTAGGTGTCATATCTATTATTAACTTTCTCAAGGTATCCAAATAAATTTCTTAAAGTATTACTGATGGCCATATAAAATACAACTGTTCCAAGTTTGTGACCTATGAATGTAACAAGTATTTTTATATGTAAGTATAATCAAAAGTCAATATGCTGAATTTGGAATACTGAGGTTTTTAGAATTTCTTTTTCAGATTTTATTTTATAATGATTATTTCTGCTACTTTTGAATATGATTTGCCATCTACAATATAGGAAAAGTTCCCACTTGTCTTCACAGCCAATCTTCATCCCTAATATGTCAATATGTAATAAAATACTTTAGGCAGTCACTGAATTATTTAAGGTGTTGACATCTTCTCCCTCCACCTTCTACCAAAAGCTCCAATCTCTTCCTTAAAAAGCTTGAAGGAACTCTGTGAAACACAGAGTACAACTGTGATGATGGTGGTGGAAGGGAGAGATACTATTAGTAATGCTAGAATGAGTAATGCTAGCAGTTTTAGATTCCCTCAAAGTGCTTTTTTTTAAAAAAAAAAAAAAAACCAACACATGTATATCTGAGGACTCTCTGTATGTAAATTTCATAGGCTTGCTGACACTATTACAAAACTACAGAAAATTCGTTTTCTAAAAATTTGGAAAGCATTTTAGAGTTTAAGGTGCTGATTTTTATTCTTTATGTCATCCAGATAAGCAGCGTAATTCAAACCATACCCAACAGATATATCTGCAATTGAATTTCTTTGCTCATCTTCCTTTAGTTTTTCTTGTTTCTCCTTCATTTTTTGTTCTTGCTCCTTAAGTTTTTCTTCTTTCCTTTTACGAATTCTGAAAGTTAAAATAAAATATTATAGTCTACATGATACTTTTAACTTTTTATCTTTAACCACCCAATTACAGAAAATGCTCCAAATGTTATCACAAACTACAAAGTAATCTATTCATAACAGCCCAACATGGTTTTATTTTTTAATAAATTTTATTATTATTATTGTTATTGTTTTTGCTGTGCTGTACAGCATGTATGGGATTTTAGTTTCCTGACCAGGGATTGAACCCATGTCCCCTGCATTGGGAGTGTGGAGTCTTAACCACTGGACTGCCAAGAAAGTCCCCAACATGTTTTTAGAGGCAAAGAAATAAATAGCTTTCATTAGCACAACGGACTATAATTATCTCTCACCTAGCAGCTGCTTCTTCCCTCTCTTTTCGATGTTGTTCTGCTTTTAACTCCCGGAACTCCTGTTTTGCTTGTCTTAATATGTCAACATAATCTTCAATGAAATCCCTAGTAGAAACTAGGGTCAGTAGTTTCCCACAGAGAGCATGAAGTATCTTCATCTTTTCTCCTGCCAAAAATTGGTAAATAACTTCTGGATTATCAATAACAAGAAAAAAATTTAATTTGTGGCTCAATGTGAAAATATTTAATAAAGACTAGGGAAGAGACTCTTAAGATCAACTAAGCTAGTGGCATTTATGGAAAAAAGCAACTTTGAATCCAATTAACAGTTATGTGATATACAACACATTTCAAATACTAATAACTACTAAACAGACATGAAAAACTTTCTAATTGCAAAGAATTAACTTTTAAGTTTTAATTTTAGGCTTATGTAGCTTATGTATGAAGTTCAAATCAAAACTAAGTTATAACCACATGAGACGCAAGATGTGGGTTTGATCCTTGGTACGGGATGATCCCTGTAAGAAATGGCCACCCACTCTAGTATTCTTGCCTGGAGAATCCCTTGGACAGAGGGAGCTTGGCAGGCTACAGTCTACAGGGTTGCAAAGAGACATGACTACGTGATTGAGCATGCATACATGCGCACACACACACACACGCACACGCACACAAATGGCAACAGGCAAATTGCTACTCAGAAAAGACTGCACAAAAACACTACCATAAATTTTAAAAATTATATGAATGTTAGCTCAACTATACCACAATAAAAATTTTTTAAACTACATGACTCTTAGGAATTAGGTTTTCTTATGTTTCCTTAAATAAGCATAATAAATTCAATACTATATATTGTACATTACAATTTTTACTTTTATCTATAAAAGGAAGTAAAAAAAACTCTTAATTTTACATATTGTGCCTCACTGCTCAAACATTTACTCAACTGAATGTTAGCATTCTGCAGCTATAGCTTACATTTCTGATATATTAATAAATAAAAATTAAAGCTAGCTAATTCCCACTTATCTTTCTAGACTTGCTAGATGTAGTAAACTAACCACACATTTTTAAATTAATAGAAAATCCAAAGAGAAAAAAGACAAGAAAATCATAAATAATTAAAAGTTAATATGAATAACAACTGTAGTTAATTTAGGTCACTATTTGTATTCTGATAATTTTTTTTAAAAGGCTGTTTTCTTCCTTTCTCTTTTAAAACCAAATGTCATCTAAAATTTTCTCATCGGCTACCGAGTATTCTGGGCATAAGTAGGAAGGTTATACAAATTCTAACTTGCAAAGTTTACCTGGTGTCAAATCATACACTGAAGTGCTTGACAGTTTCTTCACCAGGCTGGGGTTGCTCAAACGAAGCTCCATGCAGGCATCATCTGTAGCATCAAACCCTCCTCGTTTCTGATACCTGTACTTCGCATTTGCTGATGTTACATCAGCACCCGAAGCTAAGATGTGTAGTCTGAGGATTTCAGAAAGGGTGCAGCTATCGAGATCCAAGCTTTTCAAACTGCAGCCTATAGTCATTAAAAATGAAACAGTCATTTAGAATGTAAACAATAAATCCTCAGTAATGTAAAATATACCTTTATAAAAATAAAAAGGCAATAAAAAAAAAAAACAAAAACCCACACATACCCTGATGCAACTGCGGCCATGCAGCTGCCAAAGATGCAACTGCAGACAGTGCAGATTTTGTGGGGTCTGTATCTTCATCCAAAGCCTCTGTTAGATCTTTAAGGAAATAAATACTTTATTCTAGTGCAAATCAAAGCTTGAATATTTGGGAATAATGCCCTTTTTAAAATGATGAAAGAAACAGCAAACAGCTTAACATTCAGGAACCTCAAAAGAGCTGACACTAGGTACCACAAGCATCATTCACATTCTGCCTAGGCTCCACCTAAAACTATAAATCCAAGACATGTACTACACACTAATTTTCCCCTTACTTAACATAGAGAAGACAATTTCCAAGTTACCAACAAGATACACATACACATTCCAAAAATATGGTAAAATACACTTTAAAATGAAAGACAAATTTCCTTGCTCAATATAACTTTAAAAAAACTCTACTTTGAAAATCAGAATCTATTTGAAGATACCCAAATCTTTCATAAATATTCAATTACAAATACTGAATCATAACAAAGTATAAGTTGTAATCATCACAAAACCAACGCAGGAAAAGAGCTAGAAGAACTTAAAGACAATACTACTGTCACTTAACCACAGATTTATCTCTTCATTTAAATTGCCTGTTTTTATTGTGCAAACTCTCTGATCCATGAAACAATAGGAAGATATCCCTGTACTTTCTAAGTAAACTGCTTCAGCTTTGAAAACAGTGCTTAAGCTACAAATAGGACCAAAGAGCAAGTCTACTGACACAAATATATTTAAACCATTAGGATATACAATTATTCCTTACAGAGATAATAAAATGTCACCAATGAAAAAACTTTTAAGCTGATAAAAAGCCCTTCTGCTCTACCACAGTAGACACAGCTTCAGACTAAGTCTCAGATAATGTAAATTCTACTCTTAGCTCTGTCCATCCCTAGTTTCTACTTACACAGCCTCTAGATCAGGCACTTAATTGGCTTCATTTTTTTTATAGCGCTAAGTCAAGATCAGCAGTTTTCAAATTCCTCAAGTATTTCTTGGAAGCACCATATAAAGTGAATGGACATGATAATCCTGCCCATTCATCTTTTCAACTCTCCTACACTAGCAGGGAGGAATCCCTGTACAATTTGTAGGCCTCCATGGATTAGAGCTGGGAAATCACTGAGCTAACCTGGTTCTGTGGTTCCTTCACTTTCTACTTTCCCTCCTCAAAGTTCACAAGCTGAAAAAATGAACCTTAGAGAAAAGAACTGCTGTCCTTTACTAAAGGAAAAAGGCCCTTTGGGATTATGTCAGATTACAGTTACTGACAATTCCACGGCATTTGAAGCATAAACAGTACCACACAGGAGAAGTTACCTAACTAAATGTTACATATATACATAAGTTATTCCTACAAGGCCATGAATTTAGTCGAAATGATAGACATTATAATGTTCCTCACCAGGGAAGTACTAGATGTAAAACTTTTTTCAATTTTCATTTTACATACAAAGCCAAACAAACTTAAAATTAATATAGGCACTCTAAAATTAACAAGTCCTAGTTAAAAAGCTGTATAAGTGTACTGGCTCTCTTCCTTTGCAGCAATTCAACTTATTTTATCTATAGTAAGCTATAATTTCCTGGGACAAAGGCTGTAAAGGCCTCAGGAAATGGACAACCAACAAAATGACAATTTACTTTTAGTTGTGTTTAACATGCTAAAATACATATTCTTCAACTCAACTATCTACCAAATTGCTCTTTCAAGAAACTGTAAATATCATTCTAGGATTTATTTGCTGAGATAGTCACTTGGATACATCATACCAAGAGAATACAGCTAAACTGTGTGGGGGATGACCACCTGAAACAGATACATTTATCATCATCATAATCTAGAATCAGGTACATATAATTTCAACACTAAACAATAACATCTCAGCAATACACATAACTATTATATATCAGGAGAATGCTTTTGTCTCTATACTTGTGAAAGGCATTTAAGTTCATGATGTAAGACTAAAGAGAGGAACTGATATTTATAATGTAAGTTAAAAAATTGCTGGTCAAAATTTCCAAGATTCAATATAAAAACAAGGAGGCCAAAAAATTACATGTTCTTGACAGATAATTACTTCTTTGCCATATTATAAGGTAATAAAATGTAATCATTACGAGGCTCCAGTCCAGAGTGCCTGAGTTTGTATCCATCACTTCTTATTAGCCACGTGTCTTTAGGCAAGTTAATTAAACTCCTTAAGACTTAGCTTCTTTTACATATAAAGGCAAAAATAATTACATCTTCCTTATAATGGTGGTATGAGGATAAAACAACACATACATGGTGTCTTTCTCGTTATGCGATCACTTACTCTCTATGTGATCTTCAGTAAATGACCTCACTGGACCTCATGTTTCACCACTGAGGTAAATACACGCTTTTATTGTCTGCCCAATTTCCCCATTTCTAAAAGGAGCAAGAAACACCTTACAGAAGGCCAGCTAATGAAGAAGTAAATAATATTCAATCCCATGTGATTATTCAGGTGCTTTCAGGAAGACTACAGAAAACCCTTTTTGTTACTGAGATGGGAGAATACATGAAAAATACCTGGGGGAACAGTCTGGGGCCCTTAATGAAACTGAAGTCACCATTTAAAATGTGGTAATAGGCAAATGAGAGAAGGGTGAAATTTTTGAAGTAATTTTTTCTCCCTCCATAACATTTAAATAGTTTCAAACAAAGCATTATTAATGGTCAATACTTATTCCGAGGTAGACTTTATAGACAGTTGGTATAGAAGTAGAGCTATAAAAATTACAGGAATGACAAATCATGAATAGAAAATAAAATGGCAATACAAAATCAACAGTTTTTCCTTTACATTAGCTGCTTTTCCAATATAATTTCCTTTTGACCCCACTTTTTGTCATTAAGGCTTCCAAAACTACAAAATTCACCTAATTCAAATCCTGAATTAAAGAAGCTTTATGTCTTGTATTAAGGTCAGAATTTGGTCAATAACCTTGTGATGTTATCGGTCATTAAGACAACCTAAAGGTTAAAAGAATGAATATATGTTACACAGTCTATCTTAGATCATCCATCTTTAGTGGTGGTACTTGTCAATAGAAAATCTTTGGATGTTTTATAAATGGATATACCCCTCTCCCTTCCCTTTTATGAAACTGACTAAATCATCTAAGATGACAATGAAGACCACATTGCTAAAATGGCCTTGATAAGGGAGCTAGAGTGATTAGCACTCAAGCAAGAGAATATATTTTGCTTGAACTTTGCAAAATCAAAAGACAACTGAACTGACTATATCCTCATGACTATCCTATTGCTCCATCGACCAGGCATAAAGGAAATTAGCTCAAAGTATCTAAGGCCAACCACGCTACCTGAATGGAGGAATGTCCCATTTTTTTTCCTACTAAGACTATGCTATCAAGATGGCTCGAAACTATTTCTTATCGTGTATTTCTACATAATACACTAAAGTTTATTTAATGGTCCGATCTCATAGGTGGCAAAATTCACAGAGAATTTTATTCAGGAAGTCAAATCAACCTGTTAATATAAATGCTTAACAATTCCTTGGATTGAGGTAAATCCTAAATAAAACAATGAACACTCTACTCTGTATTGAAAATAAAAAAGATTTCCCCAAGAATTATTCCTACATTAATATGTACCATACAGACTCTAGATACTTAACTGTACAGAAATTAAAGAGCAAAATTTCTAGTTCAAACTAGCAAAATTTAAAAATTAAATGTTCCTTAACTCTGATCTAAAAATTGTCAGATATGAAATGAAATCAGTAATAATACTTTTAACTTAAAGTATTAATAACAACAACTGAAGTATTTTCTCAGATGGGGACAAAAACTCAGTGCTATTCAGTAAATTTCCTGGAATTACACATACTGGTCAATGAAATTTCTAAGATTCCTAAATCACAGGAGAAATCTAGAGGAATAAAAAACAAGATAGGTTGGCAGGGTGGGGGTTGCAGCATTTTTAAGGTCATCAGAAACAGGATATATTAAAACAAAGCTTCTGTAAAACAACTGATAATGTGTTGCTAGTATATGACTCAAAAATCAAGTAACTTGAACAACCATGTTTTATAACTGTAAAAGCCAAGTTAATTTAAAATTTAATCACAAGTTTATTTCACTACAAAGCTACTATCAGCCAGCAATAATACTGAATTCTGACCTTTGGTGTCAGCATCAGTTATTTGCTCTTTGGCTACTTCCTCTTCTTCTTCAGCTATCGCCTGGAAGATGGCAGTCAGGAAGAAAAAAAGCAATTCACATAGTGGGCCTTCACTGTCATTTCCTACAAGAGCTTCCTCTAACACTTCTGTGAATAAAATGTTTAAAATGAATTTAAAGTTCTGGTCACATACTGGAAAAACAACTCCATTGGAACAATAAACATTTTAATCAACAATAGCCTGTGTAACTATTTTCTTAAGTGCCCATCAGGTAAAGCCAAGTATCACAAAGTAATTTTTAGTAATTACAACAAAATCATAAGCCAAAAATCACTGCATTCAAAGAAAGCCAAATTAGCCTCAGTTGATACAATATTTCACCTAAATTTAAACCTGAGATGCAAATTAGTCATATATTAAAAATTATAATCTTACTCTAATTTGAGTAATGACACCAAAGATGTTATTGTTGTCCCAGTGTTCTCAAGAGCTATATGGGACATGACTGCTTACCAAACAGTACACATAAGAGGTAATCATCAGCATTAGCTGTAATCCTAATATTGTGTTCAGGTCATAAATAATTCTCATCTAATTCACCTACCCTAAATGTCTTACCTCAACCAGCGTTGTTTAGACCTTCTTGATCTGTAAGGCACAGTGATTCATGCCTCACCTAGCTCATAAAGAAAAACTAAGGGACTGTGAAAGCCCTCCTGAAGAATACAGTCGATAAAATAAGAGTGGCATTAAAATTCTTTTAGAATTTTTATCTGGATCTAAAGAAGATTATTTTTCTATTGGTTAGCTAAAAATCTAAACTGGGATCTAAAGCCCTTCTCATACTAATTTAGCTCTTATGATGTACATACAAAGTAACAGTATGTAAGTGCAGAGGAGAAGCAATCATAAGTTAAAGTTAGGCAGTAACTTGTCTTCAAATTTGGCTGTCAATCCCTCCCTTCCCTGCACTTACATACCATGCCACCCTCAAGAAATGAGGTCTATTCCTTCACCCCCTTGAATCCCAGCAGGCCTAACTAATGGAATACGGCAGAAGCAAGGCTTGGCAGTTCTAGGCCTGGCCTTTAAGAAAAGTGATAGCTTCTGTTTCCAGCCCCTTGGAGCACTCGCTGCCACATAAGAAGTGCAGGCTACTCTGACAAAGCAGGACACCATGTGGAGGAACACCGGGGTACCAGGCATGTGTGTGAAGAAGCCACCTTGAACACTGAGCCAGGTGAGCCTTGAGGTGACTCCAGTCCCAGCCACTGTGACTATAATCACATGAAGGACCCCAAGAGAGGACTGGATAGCTGGGTCCAGTGACTCCACAGAACTTTGAGAGAGAATAATTCGTTCTTTTAAACCACTAATTTTAGGGTGAACTATCACATAGCAATAGCACTTGCCTAGGGTCACTCCCTCAGGAAACTCATCTTGAAGATCAAAAAGCTCCCCAAATGCATTAAGGAACTCCAAAACCATCAGAGCATCACCAAAGATTTCAGGAGGTAGTCTAGTTTTCACTGGAGTTGGTTCTGGAAGTTCCTGCAAGATTAAACAATTTATATAACTATTTGAACCAAGTACAGGAAATTGTACAAAGACAGATATGATATATTCTTTACCTAAGAACTATTTCACATTTCTCAACCCTGGATGTTCATTATAATCACTTTTAGAACTTTAAAAATTATAGATGCTGTGGCTTTAATTCAACCTTATACCTTATACTAAATCAGTCTCTAAATTACTTACTAAATCATTTTTTCTTTCATTCAACTAACAGCATAATTTAGGTTGAGCTGTACTTCTGACTACATTTCCTAGTTACGAGCGACTCCTAACCTAGATTCTGAGGCCAAGGCATTAGCCATATCAGTATAATCTCTAATGTGGTATTTTCCTTAGGATATGGAACAAAATTAATCTACCATCTATTGTCTTAGAAATGGTTCCATATAAAATGAGATGAATGAGTTTGGTATAGATACTTTGGTTATTTCTGGAGACAGGCAGAATCTTTGTCCAGTAACCACATTAAATGTTTGCCTGGCTCCAGTGGTTACTGGACTACCAAGGATAGCACAGATGACCAACTATTTCCACAGGATAAGAATCATTATCAAAGCTTGTTATAAAATACTAACAATGCTCTCCTAGAACTCTAAATATACATATTTGCCTAATTGGCTATCTCCTCTGTTACACAGGTGTGTGAAACATCACATAACGTGCTTATACCTTAAGGTCATCACATTCCATATCTTCTCTGGGTTTACTCCACTGTTTTAAGTATTCCATATACTTTTTCTTTTCTTCACGCAACTTCTCTCTTTCCTAAAATGAAAGGTCAATAAAAATTCTTATAAGATATTTATAAGGCAGCATCGGCATCACCTCGGAACTAGTAGGAAACACAAATACTTGCACCCTACCTAGATCTCTTGAACTAGGAACTCCAGGGTTGGGACCCAGCAACTGATGTTTTACTAAGCTCTTTTGGGGATTCTGCTGTACATAAAAGGGTTAAAACCACTGATCAAAACAATGCCTGTCTGATACAACTGCTACAAAGATGAAAGATGTTTGACACATAGCAACTCATGGATAAACATTAATTCAATCTGACCTTGTCTATAGCAGTGCTTTCTCCACTTTAAATTAATGAGATCTCAAGTGAAGAGATAAGAAATTATTAGAGTACCTAACATAACTACCCTCCCCTTATATTTGTAATACATTAGTTTTCAAGATTCATTTAAACCTAATTAACTGCCTAGAGACACACAGAGGGGACAGTAAGTAAAAGCAATATTAGAGTACAATTGGTGAACTTTTTGCTCAGTTGGTCTTTTGACAACTTTTCTTCTTGGTTCTGGTATTTGAAACTGCAGGATAAATACTGACCCTAAAAAGTCTCTGATAAAGCAGAATGTAAGCAAAATATTTTGTTATAATTATTTCCAATAAATATGCTAACTATGTAATAATATATATGTTTAATGCATGTTAATATTCTTTCTTTGAGATTTATTAACACTGAAAGTAAACAGATGTACACTTCTCAAGTTTAACAGAAAACACCTAGATAGTTACAGAACTTAACTGTGCTTTGAGTGGCCTGCTGAAATAAGCCCTCCCTCCACCCAAATAATTCTTGTAGGGTGTAATAAGATGGGTATTTTCATTCACTGTTGCTAAGAGTATACATAAGTACAACACATTTGACAAACAAATACCTATGTTCACTAGGTACAGAAAGTTTTTAACATGTTCTTACCCATTGACCTAGTATTTCAATTCTACAAATTAATCCAGAGACACAATCCAAAAACAGGAAAGACTTTTGTTCATAAATTTGAACAAAGTATCCTTGTTTATGAGCAAAAATTTGTAAAGTGTTTACCTGTATCTATTTGATTAAATACTACATGCAGTCACTAAAAATTTCACATTACTTAGTTTATTTAGTAGCAGGACAGAATGTTTATAATAATGTTAAAATATATATATACAAAATTATAAATGCTGGATCTTATTCTTTAAGCGCCACAATAAAGTTAGAAATAAATTAATCAAAGCAATAATGCTATCTCTAAATATTACCATTTAGATTACAAGTGGTTTTTTTTTTTTTTTTCTTGTATTCTACACTTTCTGGAGTGAACACATATCAGACACTCCCTACTTCCACGCAAGGGCCTATCTGAAATAATTCAAGAAACACATGCAATTTAAATGAACATAATATATAACATGATCATCTAGGGTACTTGTGGTGGCTTAGTCACTAAGTCGTGTCCCACTCTTGCAACCCTATGGGGTGTAGACCACTAGGCTCCTCTGTCCATGGGATTCTCCAGGTAAGAATACTGGAGTGGGTTGCCATGTCCTTCTCCAAGGGTGCTTGTGAATATCCAGAAAACCAATGACAACGATGGACTTCAGAAGAAACCAGCTATGGAATTCTCTAAGAAATATCTACCGCTGAAGATGATAATAAAAGATTTGCTGAAACAAAGATACTTTATTCTTCAAGGAAAATAACAACACTACACTAATTCTTATCGCTCATACATTTTATTGTATTTTTCTAACAATGTAGTTTTACTTCTGAAAGTTTTATTTCCCTAAATATGGAAGTCTAAACAATGAAGAAAAGCAACGTTAGAATTGTACTTCGGAAGAGGCTCTGAGATGTAAAGTCACTCATATATGTTGAACCTTAAATCATTCATTAAATTTTCCAAGGAAAATGGAGATATCGCAATACCATTTATCAGTGCTCTATGCACAACTATAAATGTAAATGAAAGTGATAAAAGTATTTTTAAATTAACCATGAACTTAAATATATAAAGTGTTGAATACTATTTACTATTTGTGGAGAGTATAACTAATATACTTGGATATACCTTTTCTCTTTCTATTTTAAGCCTCTCTTTTTCTTCTTTCTTCTTCAGTCTCTCTTTTTCAACAATTTTCTTCAATTCTTCCTTCTTTTTTTCTTTATCCTCCTTTTCTTTTTTCTTTGCCTCTAGGGCATCTGCTTTTTCTCTTTTTAATTTAGCCTTTTCAAAAGCTGTGGAGAAGATCAGACTTAGAATTGTACACAGACAGAAAATACCACACTTTTTAAATGTAACAAAAGAACCTCAGAAATATTTTAAGGTTTAAATGAGATCAAGAGACACTCACAGAGGGAGTCAGCTGGTGATTAAAATGGGAAGAGCAAGTCCTCTCTGTTTAAGACAAACTACTGCCATAGGACAAACACAAACCTGCCTTTGAAAGCCTTGCGTGTGGCCCTAAGACCAGCAGCAAGGTACCACCTTGTTGGAACTGCAGAATCTTTTCTCCCACCCAGGCCTACTAATTTAGAATCTTCATTTTACTAAGATTCCCAAATGATTCATGTATATAGTCACATTTGGGAAACAATGTTTTATAAGGCTGTAGGAATCAAACAAAAATGGCTAGAAACTGCCAACTTGTGCTTAATCTAGCATTAGGTCAGTTTAACAGAGGATATGTTATACCTTGAAATGTTGTTTTAAGAGATAAACAGAGGTCTCATTTATCAAAGAAATTAATAGTTATATGAGGGAAAAAACTAATCTTAAGAAAGACAAAACCAGAAATAAGCCATTTTAGAAACATCCCCTACCTAGGCACAGAGAAATACACTTTCCTGTAACTAAACAGTTTTTGGAGACAAAAAAAGGTATTAAGAGGGCTGACAACAAATGAAGGTGAAGGAATTGGAGACATTTATTAAGCCTCTTCTGTTTGCCAAAATCTTTGGTATATTCTTTACATTAAAACTCACCCAGTGATTTCATTTCTTCTTGTTTTAAAAGTTTGTCTCTTTCTTTAGTAGTTTTGTTCCTATAGCCTGCAATAGTCTGTTTACTGGCAATGCTGTCCTCCTAAAAAAAATAAAAACAAAACACACACATAAAAACCAAGAAAGTAAAGTTGTAACCACAACTTTTACAAACTGGTCTACTTTTTCCTTACACTTAAAAAACGAAAAAATGTAAAGCCCTCATCAATTATACTTTCTTTATACTAAGGTTTTATTCGAAAATATAATTGAACTTTTAGTAACTCTAATCATAGTAACATATAGAATATAAGTTAATTCTATAGTTCTACAAATTAGTACAAAAACCTCCCAGAAAAAAAAACCAATAATACATAAGAGGAGCCTTAAAAATATGCATTAGAAAAACAAAAATATTTCAGGGTACTTAAACTAGCTGGTGTAGACATCAAATAAGAAAGAGGCAGAGTAAACACATGTCAGAGACATTTTTGTAGTCTATCATGCTTTACATTTTAGTAACTGCTTACATTTCAGTACAAAACCCCTGTGGCATGAGACTCATGTCTAACTCACACCTGAAACTTCTACAAGCCTCACTGCTAAGCAGTTGTCAAAATACACTACACCCTGTTCTTGTGTGAAGGAAAGTGTTCCTTCCTACAGGGTCCAGGGGTGAAGCGAGCCAAACCCTACTCGTAATTTTGGTTAGTTTTATTAAGAACTACTGTGCACTTTTTATCTATTCTCTATTTACCTGACTAACAGATATTCGTTTGGGAGGTCTCCCTCTTCTTCTGTTAGCTGGACTGAAGATAAATGTGGGTGGATCATCAGGGAAGAAGTAAGAAAAATCTTGTTCTGCTATTTTATATGTTGAAAGAGATGATGCCTTCATTAAAAAAAAAAAAAAAAAGACGACAACACAGGGTATAATAACAACACATTAGTAAATCATATGTATATAAGCTTTAACATGTCATATGATTACTGTCAAAAACCAGGTCAAAAGCATTAGAATTTTATGTGTATTGTGTAGTAACATACATTTTATTTCTTGATCCTTTTAAAAATTACATAATTAATCAGCTTTACCAGGAAGAAATCCACAATTCAAAGGATTCCTTCACCATAAAATATTCAAGAATGCTTCAACAGTTTCCTGAATTCTAAAACTATCTCAAAATTTCACTTATACAATAATCTTTTTTGTTTGCTTTTGACTAATTTTGTATGAGGCTTTCTAGTAAATAAATAATCCATATATTAAATATTAAAAAATCCACTATATTAAATCAATAAATTTTTCTTAGCCTAACTGCTGAACATTTAGACTTCCCCCTTCAGTTTGAAATGATAACTTAAATACTTTATGTATCAAATTTTAAAGCTGGTCTGGATAAAAGCAGAAATATTGATAAATTTCTATAAAGTTTCAACTCAAAATTTAAGTTCATAGAAGTCAACCTCATTTTTACTGTAAGTTGTGTGGTTCCTGGATATCTGCTAAAATCAAGAGTTTCTTTCCTTCTACTTTCATCCATGTCCAACTCTAAACTTCTTATTTTCGATTAGCAATTCTGAAGATAAGTTTTGGTCTAACAGCAAAGATTATCTTCTTTCTTCCTCTCCAAAAAAAATGCTATTTACAGAAATACAGAAAATGTGATGATATAAAATTTTAAGTTATTAATAAAATAGGATTGCTTCTACTGGGAATTCAATTTACTATAATAATATTTTTACTTCTGGTAGAACATAGCTTTTAATACCTAACACAGTAAATGAATAATTCATTAAGATTTCACATTAAATTCCATTAAGATGGCTGTCTACTGTCCCACTTAAATAACCTGTGATATTCCACATGCAGTATGGGAGACTGGGTTCCATCCCTAGGTTGGGAAGATCCCCCGAAGAAGGGAATGGCTATCCACTCCAATATTCTGGCCTGGAGAATTCCATGGACTGTATAGTCCATGTGGTTGCAAACAGTCAGACATGACTCAGCAACTTTCACTTTATAGAGAACAGTACTTTAAGTATGAGTGGATGGCTTCTTCTGAAACACATACCCAAAAAGGATCAAATAGGCTTTACTATATTAACTGCCAAGGTATCCTTATTCACACACACAACACACACAATAAAAAAGAATCCCACATCTTTGTGTTCTTGCAGGTATTCCTAACAACAGTCTACATTCACCATACTGGGTATCAAACTTAGTTGTTTTAAGGGGGTGTGTGTGTGTGTACTAGAATATCTACTAACTGTGTATCAAACTTGGTTGTTTTAAGGGTGGGTGTGTGTGTGTGTGTGTGTATAAGTATACTAGAATAGCCACTAACCATCTTTCATTATACTCCTGAGAAAAATATTCACTATAACCTTAATTTTTATTTATTTATTAAGTAAAGTTGAACTTTTCAAACTTATTGACTTTATTTTCCTGGGTGAAAACTTATGTCTGTCACCATTTTTTCCTTATTTGGGCTATTTTTATTCACTGATGTGGAAGAAATCTTATAAAATTAGGTGAACTGGCCAACTGGCTATTTATGATACACATAAGCAGCTATATTCATTGACTGTCTATCAAATGTTAGGTACTGTTCTAGCCATTTATCACAAGTGTCTAAATCATCAACTTTTTTAAGCATCATTTTACATGACTACCTGTTCAATACTATAGACAGAAGAATGCTTAAATCATGTTCTCTTATCAAGACAAATACTTTAAAAATTCTTTCAGATGATTTTACCTTACATGTTTTCAAGTTTTATACTTCATCCACTATAAATTTTGATCATGTCTATTTTTCTAATGGAGTTCTCATATTTTATAATTGATTTGAGCTCCTCAATGTATTCACTGAAAGTATCTTTCCTCTAGCACTTGCCCTTTAAATCTGTTCATGACATTTTTAATCCTACATAAGTTCATATTGTCAAATCAATCTCATCCTTGGTATTTCTTTTATATTGCTCCACCTAAGTACTTTAGCATAAATAACATTAAGATTTATTTTACGTCCTTTTTATTTTTTGAGTTAGACCCAACATTTTCCAAATAGAGCCAACTATTTTCCAAGTAGACCCAACTATTTTCCAAGTAGTTAACCAAGTGTCCCAGTTCTATTTATCTTTGTCTCTAGAGATGTGAAATACTACTCTTCACATAAACCAAATACCCTTTTCCTTCATATCTTTTCTTTTGATGTAATATATACATATGATGAAATACACAAATCTTAGGCATACAGTAGCTGACTTTTGATACATGCATACATTTCTCTAATCCATTCTATTGTTTTACTTAATGTCTCTCTCCCAATATAAGTATTTCTGATTTAAAAAAATTAGTTTTAGTTTTATCATTTAACTTTTTACTGGAGTGTACAATATGAGGTTCCTAAACTTGATTTTTTCCCTCTAAATAGTTATTAATGAAATATAATCTATCTGCTTAGTATTGGTCTCTGAGATTCTTTTTATTATATATATTATCTTCTTACCTAGTAGGATCTATTTTAGCATTGTTCTTTGAATCTGTTTTTCTGAGCCAGCATTACTATTAGAAAACTCTAGTTGCCCTATCCATTCACCTTTTTTTTTTGGCCATGCAGCTTGTGGGATCTTAGTTCCCTGACCAGGGATCGAACCTGAGCTCCCTGTAGTGGAAATGCAGAGTTCTAACCACTGTACTGCCAGGGAATTTCCCCCATAGTCTTCCATTTACTCTCATCTATCGTGGTTGACCTTTTTATACAAGGAGAACAGTAGAAGTAACTGAGGCCTCTAGCATTTCTAGCAATTGCATAAAAACTGTATTTAATCCAATGAATACAAAGAAAATTACTAAAAACTGGCTCCAGGTAGAGAGAGATATTTTCAAGCAACTTTGGAGTAACATTTCTGCAATGTTACAACCTTATAACACTACTCATTTTTATCTTTCTTCCTTCTTTTCAACAAATAATATCACTGTTCTAACTACCTTAATTTTAATGACTCCATCTTGTGGTTCACAGTGTTGCTTCAGAAAAAGCTTTAGTTTATCACGAGAAAATAGGTGTTTTCTCCGGCTATAAGGAAAAGGAGGAGAAAGAAGAAAGTGTTAATATCCAAGAATTCAATCTGAGCTCCATAATCTCTTTAGATCCATAATTCAGTTTCAAACCTAGGAAAAGAACATTTCATTTTCCAATAGTATTTATAAGTTACAAGAAACTTATACAGAAGTATTTACGTTACTACTTCATTAAACAAAAAAGATGGAGAGAATATATATATATTTATATGTAAAGAAGTATTTATATAGAATGTTATAAGATCTACTTGAGTGGATCTACCATAAAAGTCTATTACAAAAACAGTATATGCATTTGTTGCTTAGGAACCACTTAGAAATCAAATAAACCTCAAAGAAAATATACTACACAGAGTAAACCAAATTTTATAAAATTAGATGATCATCCCTATAAGTATTACCATTAAAATTCTTAACATAATCAAAATTCACAGACTACCATGTATCACATACTGCTACATAAATCAACATTCAAATGGATATTGTGAACAGAAGTGAACATGGGTTTTATCAAATTGTAAAATATTTTGTATTTAAACTTCATATGGCAGCCAGCAAATTCATGAGATTAAAATTAAAGAGTTAGAATGATTAAAGCTTTAAAAATACACTATTTTTCATTTTCCTTAGGCCCCAATTAAAAAACAGCAACCACACTAGTACCATCACCACACACAGAAGACAAAAAAATAAACATAACAAGTATTTCTAGAAAGGTTCTCGAAAGAAAGCAAATATTTCAATTGAATTTAATGTACTCCTTTTAAGAAAAAGCTAAGTTAAAAATTTCTATGAGTAAACAAACAATATAGGAGTTCTTAAGTAGTGGCCCTCCTCAAAATACGTATTTTTCCTAAACTATAGGAAGGACTACATGAAAAAAAAGGTCTGAAAAAGGAGCCCAGCACCATACACTAGCTGAGAGTAATTTTCTTTTGACTGTTAACTAAATATACTAGTCCTCAAGAAATGTATTGCTCTACATGGCACCTATTAGCCATATGTTTTTTAAATAAATAAAATTAAAATAAAAACTTCAGTTCTGCACTGTAACTAGCCACACTTCCACCATACTAGACAGTACACATATAACCTTTCTATTACTGAAGGAAGTCCTCCTTGTCAGAGCTACTCTATCATAGTAAGGCTACCTTAGAGGAATATTACTATCTCTTTTATTATAGGAATAGTATTATCATTTGATGCTAACAAAGAGCTGCAAGTCAATTAAATCTTCTATTATCAAGCATAACTTTCCCATCTTATAATCTCTGGTTCACCAATTAAGAAGAAAATGAGTTAATAAGACTGTAACCAAGATCTAGCAGAATTATATTCAAAGTATAAGTCAAAAATTAAATAGAAAAGTGAAAAATATTAAACAGGGGGTTACATTATATAAAAAACATATTTTGACCTAATTTTTAAGATTTCTTTCCTTCTACTAACCCTGATGTTCTTCATTTCTTCCTTTTCCAGTTGCTTTAGGTGTAAAGTTAGATTATTTATTTGACTTTTTTCTTGTTTCTTGACGTATGCCTGTATTGCTATGAACTTTCCCCTTAGGACTGCTTTTACAGTGTCCCACAGGTTTTGGGTTGTTGTGTTTTCATTTTCATTCGTTTCTATGCAAATTTTGATTTCTTTTTTGATTTCTTCTGTGATTTGTTGGTTATTCAGCAGCGTGTTGTTCAGCCTCCATATGTTGGAATTTTTAATAGCTTTTCTCCTGTAATTGAGATCTAATCTTACTGCATTGTAGTCAGAAAAGATGCTTGGAATGATTTCAATTTTATTGAATTTACCAAGGCTAGATTTATGGCCCAGGATGTGATCTATTCTGGAGAAGGTTCCGTGTGCGCTTGAGAAAAACCTGAAATTCATTGTTTTGGGATGAAATGTCCTATAGATATCAATTAGGTCTAACTGGTCTATTGTATCATTTAAAGTTTGTGTTTCCTTGTTAATTTTCTGTTTAGTTTATCTATCCATAGGTGTGAGTGGGGTATTAAAGTCTCCCACTATTATTGTGTTATCGTTAATTTCTCCTTTCATACTTGTTAGCATTTGTCTTACATATTGCGGTGCTCCTATGTTGGGTGCATATATATTTATAATTGTTATATCTTCTTCTTGGATTGATCCTTTGATCATTATGTAGTGACCTTCTTTGTCTCTTTTCACAGCCTTTGTTTTAAAGTCTATTTTATCTGATATGAGTATTGCTACTCCTGCTTTCTTTTGGTCCCTATTTGCATGGAAAATCTTTTTCCAGCCCTTCACTTTCAATCTGTATGTGTCCCCTGTTTTGAGGTGGGTCTCTTGTAGACAACATATATAGGGGTCTTGTGTTTTTGTATCCATTCAGCCAGTCTTTGTCTTTTGGTTGGGGCATTCAACCAATTTACGTTTAAGGTAATTATTGATAAGTATGATCCCGTTGCCATTAAGCTAACACCTATCCTACTCAAACTCTTCCAGAAAATTGCAAAGGAAGGTAAACTTCCAAACTCATTCTATGAGAGCACCATCACCCTAATGCCAAAACCTGACAAAGATGCCACAAAAAAAGAAAACTACAGGCCAATATCACTGATGAACATAGACGCAAAAATCCTTAACAAAATTCTAGCAATCAGAATCCAACAACACATTAAAAAGATCATACACCATGACCAAGTGGGCTTTATCCCAGGGATGCAAGGATTCTTCAATATCCGCATATCAATCAATGTAATACACCACATTAACAAATTGAAAAATAAAAACCATATGATTACCTCAATAGATGCAGAGAAAGCCTTTGACAAAATTCAACATCCATTTATGATAAAAACTCTCCAGAAAGCAGGAATAGAAGGAACATACCTCAACATAATAAAAGCTATATATGACAAACCCACAGCAAACATTATCCTCAATGGTGAAAAACTGAAAGCATTTCCTCTAAAAGTCAGGAACAAGACAAGGGTGCCCACTTTCACCATTACTATTCAACATAGTTTTGGAAGTTTTGGCCACGGCAATCAGAGCAGAAAAAGAAATAAAAGGAATCCAAATTGGAAAAGAAGAAGTAAAACTCTCACTGTTCGCAGATGACATGATCCTCTACATAGAAAACCCTAAAGACTCCACCAGAAAATTACTAGAACTAATCAATGAATATAGTAAAGTTGCAGGATATAAAATCAACACACAGAAATCCCTTGCATTCCTATACACTAATAATGAGAAAATAGAAAGATAAATTAAGGAAACAATTCCATTCACCATTGCAACGAAAAGAATAAAATACTTAGGAATATATCTACCTAAAGAAACTAAAGACCTATATATAGAAAACTGTAAAACACTGGTGAAAGAAATCAAAGAGGACACTAATAGATGGAGAAATATACCATGTTCATGGATTGGAAGACTCAATATAGTGAAAATGAGTATACTACCCAAAGCAATTTATAGATTCAATGCAATCCCTATCAAGCTACCAACGGTATTCTTCACAGAGCTAGAACAAATAATTCCAAAATTTGTATGGAAATACAAAAAACCTCGAATAGCCAAAGCTATCTTGAGAAAGAAGAATGGAACTGGAGGAATCAACCTGCCTGACTTCAGGCTCTACTACAAAGCCACAGTCATCAAGACAGTTTGGTACTGGCACAAAGACAGAAATATAGATCAATGGAACAAAATAGAAAGCCCAGAGATAAATCCACGCACATATGGACACCTTATCTTTGACAAAGGAGGCAAGAATATACAATGGATTAAAAACAATCTCTTTAACAAGTGGTGCTGGGAAAACTGGTCAACCACTTGTAAAAGAATGAAAGTAGAGCACTTTCTAACACCATACACAAAAATAAACTCAAAATGGATTAAAGATCTAGAAGTAAGACCAGTAACCATAAAACTCCTAGAGGAGAACATAGGCAAAACACTCTCCAACATACATCACAGCAGGATCCTCTATGACCCACCTACCAGAATATTGGAAATAAAAGCAAAAAAAAAAAAAAGAATACATTTGAATCAGTTCTAATGAGGTGGATGAAACTGGAGCCTATTATACAGAGTGAAGTAAGCCAGAAAGAAAAACACCAATACAGTATACTAACGCATATATATGGAATTTAAAAAGATGGTAACAATAACCCTGTATACAAGATAGCAAAAGAGACACTGATGTATAGAACAGTCTTTTGGACTCTGTGGGAAAGGGAGAGGGTGGGATGATTTGGGAGAATGGCATTGAAATATGTATAATATCATATATGAAACGAGTCGCCAGTCCAGGTTTGATGCACGATACTGGATGCTTGGGGCTGGTGCACTGGGACGACCCAGAGGGATGGTATGGGGAGGGAGGAGGGAGGAGGGTTCAGGATGGGGAACACATGTATACCTGTGGCAGATTCATTTTGATATATGGCAAAACCAATACAATATTGTAAAGTTAAATTAAAAAAAAAAAGAAAACATGAGAAAAAAAAATCATATTTTGAGCTAAAAGCAAAAAAAGGAAGAAACTCAGTTATGAATAAGGAAAATACTGGTCATCTCAACTATACTATTCATTAGCCCATAAACTGAACAATATAATTATTCTACTTTAAACCAGCATAGAGAAGATACAGATTTTTACCTGATTTGTGTTGCCTTAACAATAGCACACTCATACAATTCTTTTTTAGTGGGTTGCACCTTGTATTTGAATAATAAGGGATCGATTGCATCTTTTTTCTTTCTAAAAAAAGCAAAGATATGAATAAGTTAATAATTTGTTTGGAAACAAGATATTTTAAATGAAATCTAGTTTTGAAAAACATACTATAACAGAATTTAATGCATTTAACTTTTAATTATGATTGTATGTTACTGATATGCCTCACTATTTTATTAGCCAAAATAGTACAAAGCGCTATTTTGTTAGATAGGTACTTTAATTGCTCATTCAATAAGTTTTCCTGAGTGAAGAAATTAACTACAGATAAATAAGCAGAATACCCAGTTTAGGTTAGATAAATTTATAAACAAACAAATAGCTCTCGATTTACTTCTTCTTGGATTTACTTTCTTCTTCATAGACATTGGATTTACTTTATTCTTCATAGCTGTGTAATCCAAGAGCAAAAGTGGAGATAATATAGTTTACCTTGTTTCAAGAACTAGCAAAAAGCCTACACATTTAATTCCCACCCCCACCAATTTCTCATTTTTCCTGCCCTTTGAAGGTACATTCATTCATTCATCCATCCATCCATCCATTCACTAAATAGTTAAGAGCCAACCATGTGCCATATACTAATAAAGATTAAGGATGCAGTGGTGAGCAAAACAGAAATACAGTAAGGAGACAGACAAAATACCCAACAGGGTAGGTGGTTAACTGCTATGAAGGGAATAGAGTACACAGAGTGATAGGTTCCTATTTCATATAGGGTGATGGTCCCCAATAAATTGACCAGGTAGGTTTTCCAAAAAGTTGACATGTAAGCAGAGATCTGAAAAAATGAGTGAGCAACTCATGAGAAAAATCTTGGGGATATGAGTTTTTAAAGTAAGAGAGAAAGAGTGTGTAAAGGTCCTGACAGAGAAGCATGCATGGTTTGCACAAGAAGCAGAATAAACAGGGAGAAAAAAAAGAAGGTCCAGTCAGAGAGGTAAAAGCAGGGACAGATGATGAGGTCACCATGAAGGGCTTTAATTTTACTCTGAATAAAGACACCAGAGGATTCTGAATACTGGAGTGATGATGATTTAACTTAATACTTCTGAAGGACCATCTTGGCTGTGAACACGAGGATAGAGTGAAAACAGAGATATCAGTTAGAAAACTGCAATGCAATAGACTAAGTGGGAAAAAATGTTGGCAGGACAGAAGAAGACGGTAGTAGAGAGAAATGGGGTCGTTTTCACTTTTCACTTTCCTGCATTGGAGAAGGAAATGGCAACCCACTCCAGTGTTCTTGCCTGGAGAATCCCAGGGATGGGGGAGCCTGGTGGGCTGCCGTCTATGGGGTTGCACAGAGTTGGACAAGACTGAAGCGACTTAGTAGCAGCAGCGGCAGAGAGAAATGGTTAGATAAAAGAAAAGCTGCCTCTAGAATGCCAGTGTAAATGTAAAGGGGATATAAGTGGAGGTTATAGAGAAAAAAATGATATGAAAGGATGATAAAGAGAAGCACTGGGCAACGAAAGTAAGATACAAAGTGATACAAATACAGTACACACACTGCAGAGTCAATCTATTTGGATTTATATAACTTTCTCGGAGAACACTCAGCTGACCAAAACTGTCAATTGACTGAATTTCAGAGTTAGTTTCTTTACTATCTGCACTATAAAGTGAAACATAAAGCTCAGAAAGTTACAGTTTCTTTACTGCTGCTGCTGCTAAGTCGCTTCAGTGGTGTCCAACTCTATGCGACCCCATAGACGGCAGCCCACCAGGCTCCCCCGTCCCTGGGATTCTCCAGGCAAGAACACTGGAGTGGGTTGCCATTTCCTTCTCCAATGCGTGAAAGTGAAAAGTGAAAGGGAAGTCGCTTAGTCGTGTCTGACCCTCAGCGACCCCATGGACTCCAGCCTTCCCAGCTCCTCCATCCATGGGATTTTCCAGGCAAGAGTGCTGGAGCGGGGTGCCATTGCCTTCTCCGAGTTTCTTTACTATATACACCATAAAGTGAAAAATAAAGTACAGAATGAATTTTTCCAAGTAAACAAAAGTGGAATGTATAAGTGTTAAGTGAATGAAGTGAGCTTCACTCGCTCTTCAATAGCTGACTAGAATTAACTAGGTAAATTTCAATTTTGCAAACTCTAACGTGTTGTTGAACCACATGGTCTAGATGCACAGTATATACATGTATGGCTAGAAAGAAGAAAAAGTTACTTCAGTGGGTTATCAGTACCCAATCTGACATACATACATACATAACATATACATTTGTTTATTTATTTAAGCTGTGTGTGGCTTGTAGGAACTTAGTTCCCCAACCAGGGATTGAACCTGGGCCCCTGGCAGTGTGTGGACAGCCAAAGAATTCGTACATTTTAAAAGTTGATAAAAATCGCTTACCCATTTTGAAAAGAACTGTTTTGTGTTTCTGAATCATCACTATCACTGATGACAATAGTTTCTCCATCTACACTGCTGACATGCCCATTAGTAAAACCATTCTGGTGTGACGGAGGAAGGACTTCCAAAATCCTACACTGTAATCTGAAAGAAAACGGGACATTTAAAAATATAAGTCTTTTGATATTTTATAATCAAACATTTCAGAGCAATCTATTTTGAACAAGTAAAAAGCAATTTTGCAGAAACTATGGCTGATTAATATAACCGATTTAGTACAAAAGAAAACCGTCAATTTAAGAAACAGCCAACTTAAGTAAAGGTTAGCTACAATTTAAAACAATACAAACTTATTTTAAAAGTCAGTTTATCAAGATTCCTAGCAATTTATCACTAAAGTTTAGAAAATCAATTATTGCATAATATCTCATTATACAGATTGGTATTATGAGAGTTTTTTTTTAAGCATTCAATATTTTAAATTCTGAAATTCTCCTGATCATAACCTTTATCATAGTAACATTTTGGCTTGCCTTACCTCTGCCTGCGGAATATGGATTTTATGGGCTGCAATTTCAGACTCACTCACCACAACTGAAATATTCCTCAATCTCATTTTTACTGTGCCAATTTTCAATTGATAAGTAATTTAAACTTGGTAAGCCCTACAACTGAACATTATTCAGCAAAAAATAGGAATGAAATACTGATGCATGATATAGTATGGATGAACCTTTAAAACATTATGGTAAATTAAGGAAAAAAGACCGAAAAGGTCATATAATATATGATCCCATTTATATGAAACATTCAGAACAGGGAAAGTAGATGAGTGGTTGCAAGGAACCTGAAGGTAAAGGGGAATAAGGGAGAAGGTGAAAGAGGAGCGTAATCGGCTTCTCCAATGCATGAGAGTGAAAAGTGAAAGTGAAGTCACTCAGTCATGTCCAATTCTTCACGACCCCATGGACTGCAGCCCAGCAGGCTCCTCCATCCATGGGATTTTCCAGGCAAGAGTACTGGACGTCTATTAATAGTAGAGCTGACATGCTTCCACAAGACCCTGGCCAGAGTCAGTTGCTACCCAGTGGGTACCTTTTTGCTGAGTCAATATATCTTTTCCAAGATTTAAACATTTGCAGTCAAGAAAGTAAAAATCAGCTCCTCTCCCATCATGGAATCTGTACGACATAAAATTCCAGGGCTGCCAGCAGCCATGTTTTCTGCCATGTGCAACAGGTCATTGTGCAGTGAGAGAAGACAGGAGAGACAGCAAGGGTTCTAGAGGCAATTCGTTCTCTTATTCCTGCTGCACCTAGCCCAATCTCAAGTTTACTTGTTTATAATCTTTCCTTTTATCCTATAAACTGATAATTTGGCATTTTGCCTACATTTTCAAAATAAAATGTTGTATTTATAGTCAAAACAGAAGCATACAATTCCAGAAAGACAAATAGTATATTTAGAGCTGATTCATTTTGGGAAGCTGATTGATTTTTCCAAGATAACTGAACTTATTTTCATTAGTGTACATTTTAGCATATGCTTGCTTATATTCTCCTTTAGGAGAACATTAAGTATCCCAACAAAATCTAATATTGCTATTTGTTGTTGTTTCATCACTAAATCATGTCCAACTCTTTTGTAACCCCATAGATTATACCCTACCAGGCTCTTCTGTCCATGAGATTTCCTAGGGAAGGATACTGGAGTGGGTTGGCAAAGGAAATCAAGACCATGGATTCTCTGCTAGGAATTTTGCACTGTACACAAATAGAGGAAAACAACTGGTTTCACAGAACCCTGAGGTTTAAGAATCAATAAAATAAAGACTATGTGGGTGAATACAAAACCCTCAAGCATTTCATCTTCCTCCCTCAATTCATTTCAAGCATCATATATGACTCCTTACTAATCTACTTCTAAAAAAGAATTGAGGAAAGACTCAATTTATTAAAACCAGAAGTAAAAGTTGGAAGAGATTATAAGAGAATACCATGCACTAACTATATGCTAACAAACTGGATAACCTAGATGAAATGGATAAGTTCTTAGAAACACATAAATTGACTTAAGAAGAAACAGAAAATCTAAATGGATCTATAACTAATACGAGGGCTGAATCAGTAATCAAAAGCATCCCAACAAAGAAATGTACAGGACCAGATGGTTTCACTGGTAGGTTCTACCAAACTTTTAAAGAATTAATACCAATTCTTAAAATCTTCCAAAAGACTGAAAAGGAGAGAACAGTTCTTAATTCATTTCCTAAGGCCAGCATTACCCTCATGCACAAACCAGACAAAAGAACAAAAGAAACCTTAAAACTAAAAACCAAACGAAAACCAAACTAATTCAAAAATGGGCCAAGGATCTAAACAGACATTTCTCCAAAAAGGATACAAACAGTCAATAAGCACATGAAAAAATGCTCAGAATCATTAGTCATAAAGGAAATGAAAAATCAAAACTGCAATGAGATACCATTTCATACCCGTTAATATGTCTATTATTAAAAAAAGAAAGTATTGAGAAGGATAAACTGGAACTCTTGTACACTACTGGTAGGAATGTAAACTGATGCAGCTGCTATGGAAAACAATATGAAAGTTCCTAAAAAAATGAGTGAATTATCCTATGACCCAGAAATTCCCCTTCTATGTGCATGTATATATATACAGATATACACATCTATGTGTATATATATGTATACATATATGTGTATGTATACATATATATATATATATACACACACATACACACACCCCAAAAGAACTGAAAATAGGAACTCAACAGATACTTATACACCAATGTTCATAATGACATTATTCACAATAGTCAAAAGGTAGAAACAACTCGAGTATCTATCAACAAATGAATAGATTAAAAAAACGTAGTATATACACATATAATGGAATAGTATTCAGCCATAAAAAGGGAAAAAATTCTGATACATATTATAACACGGATGAACCTTGAAAACATTATGCTCAGTGAAATAAGCCAAACACAAAAAAACAAATATTGTCTGACTTCACTTATTTAAGTATCTAGGCAAATTCGCAGAGACTTAAAGTAGAATAAAGGTTACCAGGGGCAGAAAGGAGGGAGAAATGGGGAGTTATTGCTTAATGGGTACAGAGTTTCTGTTTGGGATGATGAAAAAGTTCTTGAAATAGTAGTGATGGTTACACAACACTGTGAATGTACTTAATGCCACTTAGCTATACACTTAGAAATGATTACAATGGTAAAGTTTATGTTTATTTACCACAACTGAGAAAAAAAACTATTTTTTTGTCCCAACAGTAAAGCTGAAGAAGGCCCAATTACCAAGCCTACCAAGCAAATGGAAATGGTGTCAAAAGAACTGCAGGTCAACTTTCACCACTGGTTGATAGAAACAAAACAGTGTTTCTAAAGAGGAACATCTACAGGAAATTATGTAGTCTGATGGTTAAAAGGTTCTGTAATTTAGTGACATGAACTGCACAAAAATAAGCAATAATCAAATGGAACCAACTCTGAAGGGCCTAGGTATGACATTCAGGGATTATATGGCTCAGAGTTACAGGAGGTGATAAAGGAGGCTTTTCATGAACCTGCAGCAAGCTTCTTCAGATTAGAAAAAGGGGTGGTTTTCATTTGGCAGAGTCCAGGTGCGTGCCCCTAAGTGGCCGGAGTGGTGGCCATCAGAGAAAAAATAAATGCATCTATGCTGGGCACAGGGACATTGGTGTGGTGCCTAAATGGTCTGACAGCCCACTGAAGGGAACAGTCCTGTAGGGCCCACAGAGCTAAAATAATTTAAGAACTAATTAATTTAAAACTAATAGAAAATTAACAGACAGAAATACAATTCCCTGGCAGAGAAATAAGGGAGAAGCAAATCAGCACAGCTTTATAGAGACATTGCTTCAGTTCAGTTCAGTTCTGTCGCTCAGTTGTGTCTGACTCTTTGCGACCCCATGAACTGCAGCAGGCCAGGCCTCCCTGTCCATCATCAACTCCTGGAGTTTACCCAAACTCATGTCCATTGAGTTGGTGATGCCATCCAACCATCTCATCCTCTGTCATCCCCTTCTCCTCCTGCCCCCAATCCCTCCCAGCATCAGGGTCTTTTCAAATGAGTCAGCTCTTTGCATGAGGTGGCCAAAGTACTGGAGTTTCAGCTTCAACATCAGTCCTTCCCATGAACACCCAGGACTGATCTCCTTTAGGATGGACTGGTTGGATCTCCTTGCAGTCCAAGGGACTCTCAAGAGTCTTCTCCAATGACTCCTGGAGAAACCATAGCCTTGACTAGACGGATCTTTGTTGACAAAGTAATGTCTCTGCTTTTGAATATGCTATCTAGGTTGGTCGTAACTTTCCTTCCAAGGAATAAGCGTCTTTTAATTTCATGGCTGCAGTCACCATCTGCAGTGATTTTGGAGCCCCCAAAAATAAAGTCTGACACTGTTTCCACCATTTCCCCATCTATTTGCCAAGAAGTGATGCGACTGGATGCCATGATCTTAGTTTTCTGAATGCTGAGCTTTAAGCCAACTTTTTCACTCTCCTCTTTCACTTTCATCAAGAGGCTCTTTAGTTCTTCTTCGCTTTCTGCCATAAGGGTGGTGTCATCTGCATATCTGAGCTTATTGATATTTCTCCTGGCAACCTTGATTCCAGCTTGTGCTTCTTCCAGTCCAGCGTTTTTCATGATGTACTCTGCATACAAGTTAAATAAGCAGGGTGACAATATATAGCCTTGACGTACTCCTTTTCCTATTTGGAACCAGTCTGTTGTTCCATGTCTAGTTCTCACTTTTGCTTCCTAACCTGCATACAGGTTTCTCAAGAGGCAGGTCAGGTGGTCTGTATTCCCATCTCTTTCAGAATTTTCCAGTTTACTGTGATCCACACAAGTTGAAGGCTTTGGCAAAGTCAATAAAGCAGAAATAGATGTTTTTCTGGAACTCTCTTGCTTTTTGATGATCCAGCAGATGTTGGCAATTTGATCTCTGGTTCCTTTGCCTTTTCTAAAACCAGCTTGAACATCTGGAAGTTCACAGGTCACGTATAGCTGAAGCCTGGCTTGGAGAACTTTGAGCATTACTTTACTAGTGTGTGAGATGAGTGCAATTGTGTGGTAGTTTGAGCATTCTTTGGCATTGCCCTTCTTTCGGAATGGGATGAAAACTAACCTTTTCCAGTCCTGTGACCACTGCTGAGTTTTCCAACAGACATTGCTTATAATGTAGTAAACATTTTATATATAAATTATACTAGTTACTATCAGTGCTACTATAACTTCGCACCACACCCAAACCATAGGTCAAGTTTTGCTAATCTAATCAAGGCTGGGCCTCTCACTGGTGCCTGTCTAAACTTCAGTTAACTGCAAAATGTCAAGTCAACATGTTCTAATAGATTTCCAAAGAGACTCTCTTTCAAATCCACTTGCTGTAATTTCTTAGTTCTAGGGAGTTCAAAAAAGATTGGGGTTTAAGAAAAGGTTAAAGGATCATGAATTAAGACCAAGCTAGTGGGTCTTGGAGAGTATGGCAACTCTAAAATGATGCTCCATTATTTGAGGACAGAGTAGAGAATGACAATCAAGAGATGGTCCTCATTATGACTAGAGCTCCTGTGTGCCAGATAAGTACCTAACTGACACAAAGTGCTCTCCTTGTATCAGCTCCTCAAGGGACACATTTTTCAGAAGATGAAATTCAGAGTCAGAGAAGTTAAATCATTTGCTTATAGTCACACAACCACTAATGGTATATATGTGAAGCCCATATATTTTCTAATCTTCCACTCTATTACTGGAGGTAAGGGGAACACAACACTACACTGACACAAGAGTAGTTCAGAGCTTTAAGCCCAGGTAGTCAAGAGGCACTTTTGGAGCCTCTCCAAAACACATTTCAAACTTAAAACACGGTTCAGAATGAAAGCAAGTCTGTGGAACAGCAGCAAGCACAGGATGAGGATATAGCCGAAGTTAGTCATAAATTTCTAATAGTGACCACCTAAAATGCAAACAGTCTTTTATGAGAATATTCTGGAATGGTATATGTCTTTCCCCAAAAAAGTTATTTTTGTTTTAATAGTCATTTAATAATAGTTATAGTTCAATTTGGGGCTTCCTATGTGGTACTAGTGGTAAAGAACATGTCTGCCAATGCAGGAGACCTAAGAAATGTGGATTTGAACCCTGGATTGGGAAGATCCCCTGAAGGAGGGCATGGCAACCCACTCCAATATTGTTGCCTGGAAAATCCCAAGGACAGAGGAACCTGGTGGGCCACAGAATCAGACATGACGGAAGCAACTCTGCACACATGCATGCACATAGTTCAATTTATATCCCAAAATACAAATTAATTAATATAAAAGTAAATTCTAGAAGAAACATGCATTTACAAGGCATTTGGGTAGAAGATAAATAATTAACAGCAAAAGATAAGAAGACTAGAAACCTGGGGAGACCTGCTTGACATAGAAGATTGTCCTTCTCTGTTTGGGTCTCTAAAAACGGAAAATGCTGAACTGATGGCGTGTTTCACACCTGCTTACCTGTGCTACCTTTTATTTCCTCGAAATCCAGATGCCAAGAACATTTATTTTAAAAATGTTATGCTTGAATAATTACTTCAAGTTTATAGGTAGAAACAGAGTAAAACCTGCTTAATTTGAAGTTTAGAGTTTAAAAAAACTAAAGGTTAAGTGATACCTCATTTTAAGTGGAGGAAACTAGACTACTCAACAAGTTTGCTACTTCAAACAAAAAGACTGTGAATTATGTTGATTACTTGTCAGTGGGGAAGAAGAGGTCAGGAAAGGTTGCTTTGTAATTTCTCTTTTTAGACAAATTGATCAGAGTAGCTCAAAGAATGTTTCATCCTGAACTGCTCTGAGGCTCTTTGTGGATCTGAGAACCACATCTTCTTACTTCTCCAATTGGCATTTGACTTATTATAAGCCTAAATATCCTAAGACAACTAGAATCATTAGATTCTTACTAAAGACTAAATCTTTTATTAAAAGATACATATAGTGAATAAAAATCTCTAGAAAGAAGAATTCTAGATTTAAGATATGGGCTATATCCTATGTATCTCCAAAGTTTCAAACACTTGGATAGTATCAATATACTGTTTAAACTCTTTAGTATTCAAAATTACCATGTTAAAGCCACATGATTAAGTTTGGTTAATTTCAATTAAATTAATGAAAGTCTCACCAAAATACTTTATACAAAATTCCAACTAGTGTATTCAAGTTAATAGGTATTCAAGGTGTTTGTGGGCTCAGCTTTATGTTGACACCAACAGAAACGATAACTTGTGAGGAAAAAAGACCAACATATGCAGATCAGAAAAAACAAAACATCAAACATAATGAAAAGCCATGACAGACTCAGCAGCAAGTGACTTCTGTTTCAAAATGCTAGTAGTACTTTAGAGCACTTCACTTGGCCTCAGTGTGAAGGATGGCTAGGCAAGGAAGAGAAGCAGGCCTTCTTGCCTTTCCTCTGTCCTACTGCCGTCCTGAACAAAAAAACAATGTCACAACCCTGGGATGAAAGAGTAGAACACGGGAAAAAGCCTGGGCTCCTGACAGCTTTGTGGATCTGCCCTTACACTACAACTTCTGCACTTGGTTCTGTGCGAGACAGAAATTCCTATTTTGTTAATGCCACTAATATTTGTCCTATTATAGGCACATGAGTCAAATACCAGCTGATAAGGAAAAGTGATATGAGCAATCCATCAGGTATTCTATTTATTAAACAGTAATCAGTTTATAACTTGACATATGTTAAATTTATTTTGAGTCAGAGTACTGTATTCTTCAATTCAGCCAAAAAAGCTGAGTTAAGATTTTCAAACTTGAAAGTTACCTTGTCATGGGCAATACAGATTTTTCAAGTCAGATTTGTTTCAGAAAACAAAGTCTGAAACAGGAAAGTAAGTTTAACAACCTCTGATTTGTGGGTGTGGCATAAAAGAGCAATATGAGGGATCCTTACAGTGACAGAAATATTCTGTACCGTGACTGTAGTAATGTCAATATCCTGGTTGTGATACTGCACCAGTGGGGGAAATTGTGTATTATTCTGTATTATTTTACAACATCATGTGATTCGACAGTTATCTCAAAATAGAAAGTTCAGTTTAAAAATGCTAATGATAAACATTAGGAAAATATTAACTCCAATTAAAAGCATTCAGTTCACATCATGGGGGAAAAATCAGTAAAAGATGGAAGTAATATATATGTATCACTGAAAAGCTACAATAAAGAATGACCCTGTAGTTTTGGCAGGACAGCCATACAGTTCAATAGAAGGGAGTTCAGAGATAGACCCAAAGTTCTATTTACATTCATATTCTGAAGGGGCAAAATTATGAGGACAGAAAACAGATTGCTGGCTGCCTGAGTCTAGAAGATGGAGGTAAAGGGTGACCACACAGAGGCACAAATGCCACTGCAGGGGGCAGGGGTTCGATCCATGGCCTGGGGAACTAAGATCGTGCGGTCAGTAACAAGAGGCACAAAGAAATACTATAAATGTTTTATACACAACTATGCATCAAAAGTCAGAACTATACACTAAAACGGAGAAGGCAATGGCACCCCACTCCAGTACTCTTGCCTGGAAAATCCATGGACAGAGGAGCATGGTAGGCTGCAGTCCATGGGGTCGCTAAGAGTCGGACTTGACTGAGCAACTTCACTTTCACTTTTTACTTTCATGCATTGGAGAAGGAAATGGCAACCCACTCCAGTATTCTTGCCTGGAGAATCCCAGGGACAGAGGAGCCTAATGGGCTGCTGTCTATGGGGTTGCACAGAGTCGGACACGACTGAAGCGACTTAGCATCAGCATACACTAAAAAGGATAAATTTTATCAGAAGAAAGTAATGTACCTTGAAAGTGAAAGTCTCTCAGACCTCTCCAACTCTTTGCGACCCCATGGACTATACAGTTCATGGAATTCTCCAGGCCTAAATACTGGAGTGGGTGGCCTTTTCCTTCTCCAAGGGATCTTCCCAAGCCAGGGATCAAACCCAGGTCTCCCGCACAGCAGGTGGATTCTTTACCAGCTGAGCCACAAGGGAAGCCCAATGTACCTTAATCAAAATTAATTAGTTTACTACTTGGGATAAAGCCCTATCTGAATGTAACTTATTCATTTTATTCTTTAACATAAAAGAAAAATATTTATTGCTTTTCTTAAAACAATATATATGAAAATGGGTAATTGAAGTAGGTCTATTTGTTAGATCTCACGGAAGTATATAGATGGGTCCTACTAAGAAGATAGCCAGAGAGTCCTTTGTAATGCAAAAAGGGAGTAACAAATCCTTTTCTAGAATTTGTTTCCATTTCAACATCACAAAAATTCATCTTAAAATCCCTATTTTTCATAGAAAGAAGTTCAAGACAGCCAAATCAAACAAAATCAGATGACTTCTACACATATAAAATACAGGGCATAAAAAACTATAAGAATTTGCAAAGAGATTTTTATATAACAAATTAAGATGACAAAATTATACTTTTACTCCCTGCATTCTCAGATTCTTTGAGCTAAAAGCTCAAACAAAATAATCTGAATATTTTTTGTTATCCTTATGGTCAATAAGCATATTTAATATGATAAGGATGAAATCAACATGCTGAATCACTTGCTAAGAAGAAAAATACAAACACATCTTTATAAAGATAAAAGGTAAACATGAGCCCATCTAGTGTTAATCACAGGAAATTATTAATGAAGCACTACATTAATTTGGCATTACAGTACCTTTTATTTGGAATGCAAAGTCAAGCGGGCCTTAGGAAGGAAGCGTCACTACCAACAAAGCTAGTGCACGTGACAGAATTCCAGTTGAGCTATTTCAAGTCCTAAAAGATGATGCTGTGAAAGTGGTGCACTCAATATGCCAGAAAATTTGGAAAACTCAGCATTGGCCATAGGACTGGAAAAGGTCAGTTTTCATTCCAATCCCAAAGAAAGGCTTTGCAGAGTACATCAAGGCTTTGTTTGGCAGAGTACATCTGAGAAACGCTGGGCTGGATGAAGGACAAGCTGGAATCAAGACTGCCAGGAGAAATATCAATAACTTCACATATGCAGATGACACCACCCTTATGGCAGAAAGCGAAGAACTAAGGAGACTCTTGATGAAAACAAAAAGCCCAGATGTACTCTGCATCTAAGTTAAATAAGCAGGGTGACAATATGCAGCCTTGACGTACTCCTTTCCTGATTTGGAACCAGTCTGTTGTTCCATGTCCAGTTCTAACTGTTGCTTCCTGACCTGCATACAGATTTCTTAAGAGGCAAGTCAGGTGGTCTGGTATTCCCATCTCTTTAAGAATTTTCCACAGTTTGTTGTGGTCCACATGGTCAAAGGCTTTGGCATAGTCAATAAAGCAGAAGTAGATGTTTTTCTGGAACTCTCTTGCTTTTTCAATGATCCAACGGATGTTGGCAATTTGATCTCTGGTTCCTCTGGCTTGTCTAAATCCAGCTTGAACATCTGGAAGTTCATGGTTCACATACTGTTAAAGCCTGGCTTGGAGAATTTTGAGCATTACTTTACTAGTGTGTGGGGTGAGTGCAATTGTGCGGTAGTTTGAGCATTCTTTGGCTTTGCCTTTCTTTGGGATTGGAATGAAAACTGACCTTTTCAAGTCCTGTGGCCACTGCTGAGTTTTCCAAATTTGCTGGCATATTGAGTGCACCACTTTCACAGCATTATCTTTTAGGATTTGAAATAGCTCAACTGGAATTTCATCACCTCCACTAGCTTTGTTCAATTATTGATAAAACTGGAAAAAAGGGGCATAAGAAGTCTTATTTGGCTAGTGAATATATCACTAACATTCAAATAGAATGAATAAAACGTACCGTAATGCCAGTCAGTATGCAGGTTAGGAAGCAACAGTGAGAATTGGACATGGAACAACAGACTGGTTTCAAATAGGAAAAGGAGTACGTCAGGGCTATATATTGTCACCCTGCTTATTTAAATTATACGCAGAGTACATCATGAGAAATGCTGGGCTTTAAGATGCACAAGCTGGAATCAAGACTGCCAGGAGAAATATCAATAACCTCAGATATGCAGATCACACCACCCTTACAGTAGAAAGCGAAGAAGAACTAAAGAGTCTCTTGATGAAAGTGAAAGTGGAGAGTGAAAAAGTTGGCTTAAAGCTCAATATTCACAAAACTAAGATCATGGTATCTGGTCCCATCACTTCATGGCAAATAGATGGGAAAACAATGGAAACACTGACAGTCTTTATTTTCTTGGGCTCCAAAATCACTGCAGATGGTGATTGCAGCCATTAAACTAAAAGACATTTGCTCCTTGGAAGAAAAGTTGTAACCAACCTAGATAGCATATTCAAAAGCAGAGACATGACTTTGTCAACAAAGTTCTGTCTAGTCAAAGCTATGGTTTTTCCAGTAGTCCTGTATGGATGTGAGAGTTGGAGTATAAAGAAAGCTGAGTGCCGAAGAATTGATGCTTTTGAACTATGTATGGTGTTGGAGAAGACTGTTGAGAGTCCCTTGGACTGCAAGGAGATCCAACCAGTCCATTCTAAAGGAAATCAGTCCTAAACATTAATTGGAAGGACTGATGTTGAAGCTGAAACTCCAAAATTTTGGCCACCTGATGTGAAGAACTGACTCATTTAAAAGACCCTGATGCTGCGAAAGATTGATGGCAAGAGGAGAAAGGGACGACAGAGGATGAGATGGTTGGATGGCATCACTGACTCAATGGACATGAGTTTGAGTGAACTCCGGGAGTTGGCGATGGACAGGAAGGCCTGGCGTGCTGCAATCCATGGGGTCACAAAGAGTTGGACACAACTGAGCGACTGAACTGAACTGGACTGACCTGTACTACCATATAAGCTTAAATCATACAACATGCTGGATTGATTTACATATATAGTGAAAATCATTACCACAATAGGTTCAGCTAACATTCAGCACCTCATATAACACCCAGCATTTCCTAAGTTAAAAAAAAAAAAGAATATTCGTCTTGTGATGAGAATTCTTGGATTTACTTTTAACAACTTTCCTGTATATCATAGAGCAGTGTTAACTATAGTCATCATGTTGTACATTACATTCCTAGTACTTATTTATCTTATAACTGGAAGTGTGTACCTTCTGAGTGTTGTTGTTTAGTTGCTAAGTCCTGTCTGATTCTTTGTGACGCCATGGACTGTAGTCCCCCAGGTTCATCTGTCCATGGGATTTCCCAGGCAAGAATACTGGAGAGAGTTACCAGTTCCTTCTTCAGGGGATCTTCCTGAGCCAGGGGCCAAGCCCACGTCTCCTGCATCTCCTGCATTGGCAGGCAGATTCTTTACCACTGAGCTACCAGGGAAGCCCACCTTTTGACTACCCTTCCTTCATTCTCCTTCCCTCTATGTCCTCGTAATGCATTTATCTTATTCACTCTTTCATTAGTCACACATATTTTGCTTATCTTTGTATTTTGATAAGTATTTTGTATTTAAGGTAAGCATTTTGCTTATCTTTGCCCTAAAAATTCTACTCCTACTACCAACAGGCTACATAATGCTAAGAGAACAATAAGTACTATGTTTTTCTGACACTTGATTAACACTTGCATCTAACACAGTGATTTTCAGAGAATTGAATTTAAGTGACTAAAACAAAAAATGACTCAAAATTATTCCATCAAGTTTTACTTTCTTTACAGCACTCATCAGTATCTGAAATTATCCTGATTTGTGTTTCTCTCTCTTGCACTTGAATGTAAGTCCCTAGTCCTTGTCTTATTCACTACCCTCTTCCCAATACCTACAACAAAACTGAGCATGCAATGTTCAATAAATGAATTACAAAAAATCTGGCTTTGTATAATACTAAACCAGAATATTCCCTACCACCTCTAAGAAAAAGTCATACACTGTTGTATTTTTCATCCCTTGAAACTGTGCCAAAAGACAGAAAAACAATACATAAATTAAAATTCTATTTTCCCCATGTTTGCAGTCATTTTCATCTTTTGTTGCCACTCAAAAGCATTCTTTCATCTGCAAGCAAAATATTTGAAGAGAAGAAAGCTTATATAGCCCAGAATGCAGAAGTAAAATCATTAAGGCACCTTGATAAGTACAATGGTTAAAAATATAAACAGAAGAACCTGTTTAAATGCAGGAGCTTTTTTCATTTTGAATCAACAATCATAAGACAGTGTTAATTTTCAGACATTCAACAATATGGGTCAGTCTTAAGAGTAAATGATCAAAAGCTTAATCTAACCACATCATATACAATCCTATGTTGCTTCACACTTTGACAGAATTATAAAATGCTTAAGTAAAGTGAAAAGTAAACAGTAATCAATAAGCACATTCAATTTATAATCTTTCAACCCTGCTTCAGGGCTCTCTTTTAGTAATTTTTCACATTCATTCCTCCTACAGAGGAGAACTGCCTGGGCTTGATAACATCATTGCTTGTGACTGTAGGCAAGCTTCAGTTAGTTAACCTCTGTGCATGAACTCCTCAACTGTAAGATGAGCAAATGGGCACCTATCACATGTGGCTGCTGTGGGAATTAAATAAGATAGTCTAAGTTAAAAGTTTAGAACACTGCCTGGCATATAGTAAGTTCTCAAAAGCTTAGTGGTATTGCCATCATCTCTCTAAAATGTCATATAGTGAACTCGGAAGAACAGTAACTATGATGTAAGAAAATTAGTGACTGGCTACAAGAAAAGATGAGTCATCACAGCTGGCAGTACTTGTCTCTGACAAGTACAGGAAGGACCTAGCATCCACAGAGTGCTTTATGTGCCAGGCACTATGCTGGGCGCCAAAAAATATTAACCTCTGTGACAGACTACTGCAGTTATGGCCCCCACCTCCTTGATCCCCTCGCACGTTAACTCTAGATTTGCTCGTGTGACTTGCAGTGGTCTATGACACCAGCAAACATGGAGCAAGCTGAGGCTTGATATGTGCTTGCACACTGCGGCTTTGCCTTCTCTTGCTGCTGGGAACTCTATTCCTACCCTGGGAACAAGTTTGGATTAGCCTCTTGATAAGAGACCACAAGAAAATACCCACCCCGGGCTGAGGCCCCAGACATGTAAGGCCAGAGTAAGCAATTTAGACAATCTAGCTCCAGATAATAAGAACATTCCAGTCAACTAGGAAACATGAGAATGTTTATTGATTTATGCCACTAAGTTTTGGGGATGGTTTGTTATGCAGCAAAAGCTAACCAAATACAACCTCTATACGAATGGAGACACTGTTTTACAGATGAGCAAAGATTCCCAACACTAGTTAACTCAGGTTGGTTCCCAAAGCTTTTTCCACCACACAAAGCCACCTCTTTATGCTATACTCTGAGGTTCCAGATTAAAAGGGGATCTCTGGAAACTTTTTTCTAGAACCATTTTTAAAGCAGTAAGTAATCTTTCCTCTCTACCAGGAATCAGCACACTATGGTCAAAGGGCCAGATTCAACTCACTGACTGTTTTGTGTGGTTTATGAGCCAAGAATGGCTTTTACATTTTAAAATGGCTTAAAATAAAAATAAGAATACTTTGTGACACATGAAAATAATATGAAATTCAAATTTCAGTGTCCATAAATAATTACTAGAATAGAGCCAAGCTCACGTTTTTATTACGTATGGTTGCTTCTGCACTATTATAGCAGGGTTGGCTGGCTGTGCTGGAGACCATATGGACATTGAAGTCTATTTCCTATCTGGCTCTTTATTTTTAAAAAGGTATGCCAATATCTGCTCAGAATTACTCTCTTGGCATATGTTTTTAAGTTAAACAAAGGACCTTGCCTGGCCTTTAGTGATGAGTAGACTTTTTTTGTACTTTTATCACCCCTTTTCCGTTCACTGGAAATTATTTTAGCTTATGTCATTTCTCTAGGTTCTCTTTAACTTTTATTTTTGGATAGTCTCTGAATTGGTCTAAGAAAGACAGATAACTTCATTTTCAAAACAGTTATTTGGAACCATTGTGATCTTATATTGGCCAAATGGAACAGACCAGACAGGAAGTAGAAGATGATGTAGGAGAGAGATTTTATTCAGAAGGCCTCTAATTTCCCAGACCTGAGCCTGTGTAACAACCACATAGAAATGGACTTCCCTTTTATTCCTAACAGAGATTTCAGGGCAGAAGTAGCTATAGTCTCCTCTCTTTTGTGAGATTTGTCTCTAATATTCTCTGGCCACAGTGAACTAAGAACTTTAGGACTACTACCATTCTACTGACATCCTGCTGCTAATCAGTTAAACAAGACATGAACTGAAGTAAACACTGATTTCCTTTTATGTAAGAAAAGAGGTGACCTCAATTTACTTGCCGTCCCCCATTTTTATCACTTGTCTTACTACAAGTAAGACTCCCTTGATAGAGATCATAAGTCATGGCAGAGACTCAGCTGACTCTTGGACTTCGTGTTAGCACAAGGGATTAATAAAGAAACTGCCACAGATACCAACCACCCTTGGAGAAGGGCATGGCAGCCCATTCCAGTATTTTTACTTGGAGAATTCCATGGACAGAGGAGCCTGGCAGGCTACAGTCCATAGGGTCATAAAGAGTTGGACACAATTGAAGAGACTTCAGCATGCACACACACACCTATTTATCAAAGACTTTTGAGAGGCATTAGACAGATGCTCCTAATGGCCAATGCAAATGTGAAGGTCCTTAGAACACTGAAGAAGATGAATACGTTTATATGATCAGTCCAAACTTAACTGAACTATTTTGTTAAGCATCAGGCAGTTGAGTCCATACAGAAAATTTACAACAGAAGTTTTATATGTTATTTGAATTAAACATGTTTAGAAAGACAAATTCATTTGTCTTTGTGACTACTTAATAGGGATTTTTAGGGTATAAAAAGTGTTTTCCAGGATGGCCTCTCAATTTACATTATTATACAAGTAAATAAGAATTCTAAATTTTAACTGTTAAGCTTGCAACAATATGGTAGTCAGGTTGTAAGTCTGGGTCTCTGGTATATACAATAATATACATCTAAAGAATATGGTTCCATTCTAACTTAGAATTCCAAAGAAATAACAGCTGTCCCAAATAGTCTTTTTTCCCCTATTAATAATTATATCATCAACATACTAGGGTCATCAGCAATTAAAGACTGAAACATCAATTTGGGGATGTTCCTTAGGATTCTCCTTGCCTAAGAACCAGGAACTTTGACCTTAAAAGGGCAGCAGAGTAAGCTGATCAATAGAAAGCCTTTATCTGAAAGAACTATAATAAACTTAACTAATATATGTTGTTAAAATTTATATACTATGGACTTCCGTGGTGGTCCAGTGGCTAAGACTCTGCACTTCCACTGCAGGGGGTATGGGTTCTCTCCCTGGTCAAGGCAGTTTCGTATGCTGCATGGTGTGCCCAATAAAAGTTATACACTCTATCTTAGCACCTAAATAAGCCTTCCCCCCCTCAATCCTTTCTGCTAATTTTTTCTCTGTCTTCAAATTTCTAGTCAAAAAACCCTTTTCCGAAAACTTCTCCTTGGATTAATCTCATCTGGATCCAGTCACTGATATCCAAGCACATATTGTTTAAATCAAAATAACTGTATTGTTCCTTACTTACACCTTTTATGTTCCTCTTATCTCCTCAATATATTTAGTATTTCCCTTTGTCCTAATATTAACGCATTTTAATTAATGCATTATGATTCACTAATATCATTTAGGTTAGCACAAAAAAGAGCGCAAAGATAAAAAGTTCATTTTCTCAAAAAAAAAAAAAAAAGTTCATTTTCTCATTTCCAATTCTAATATATAACAAGTACTACTCTCTATATTTTAGGTTTATGTGCTAATCTTCTCTTACTTCATTAGACAAAAGTGCTTGGAGCAACGCACCAATGAAACACAGAAAGCCACAGGGAATGCGCCTTGATAGTTGAATAGATAAGAGTTCTAGGAACTAGGTGGTCGGTCCCTATTTCATGACAAAATTGATATCAGTTTGTAAGATTAAAAGGAATTTCACAACCTGCATTTTACAAAGCAGTTCTAAAAACCATACTGAACTATAGTCTCTTACGCTTAATTAGAGAACATTTCGAAATGTTAAATCTAGTTTGGGGATAGTATTTGGAAAATCTAGCTACAGGGGAAACTCTTTGGTGCAAATCCAATTCTGCTTTTGTACTGATTTAACCTACACTGGAGAAAAGGTCTGTCATTAAGTCACAGATTATGTGAAAGAAAATGTAGGTCATTGTTTTCAAAGAGCAAATTCACACAAAGTTTAACAAACGAAATAACTTTCTCCACCCTCAGAAAAAGCAATATTCCAATTAAGCTTTTTAAACAGTTTAGCTAGTTTATGCAAAAATCAGTTAGAAACGGTGTGCATGGTTTTCTAATATAAGAAGCTATCCAAACCATTACTAACTGAAAAAGTTACTTTAAAAGAAAAAAATTTAGTGTTATATACAAACCGCCCCCCCAAAAACTGTGCACTATTTTTTTTGACCATGGTTATCTCTGAGAGGAGCATTTGGGAAATGTATTCCAGGCGTTCACCTTTCACTTTTCTCTGCTACATGTGAGTTTTTATAGGGGAAAAAAGCAGATTTTTAAAAAATGAGAAAGTTCAGTCTTAATAAGCAGAGTATATAACTTTTTAAAATTTAAAGACCATTTTTTTTAGAGCAGTTTTAGATTCACAGCAAAACTGACAGGAAGACACAAAAATCTCCATACACTCCCTGCCCCAACACATGAATAACCTCCTCCTCTTTCAGCACCCCACACCAGAGAAGTAACACTTGCTATAATCAATGCACATACACTGACCATCATTATCAGCTGAAGTTCACAGTTACTAAGTTTCACTCTTGGTGGTATACAGTCTATGGGTTTGGACAAATATGTCATTATAGCACCACTGAGTATTTTTACTGCCTCAAACATCCTCCAAGTTCAACCTATTCATCTCCATTTCACCGTTCTCAACCCCTGGCAACCACTGATCTTTTTCACATTTTACCTTTTCTAGAAAGTCATATTGTTGGAATCCTACCATATGTATCCTTTTCAGATGGCTTCACTTAGTAATACGCATTTAAGGTTCATTCATGTCTTTTCATGCTTGAAGGCTCGTTTCTTTCTAGCACTGAATTAATATTCCATTGTCTGGATGTGCTGCCATTTATTTACCCATTCACTGACTAAAGGATATTTTGGTGCTTCCAACTTTTGGCAATTATTAATAAAGCTGCTAGAAACAATTATGTGCAGGTTCTATGTAGACATAAGTTTTCAACTCCTTAAGGTAAATACCAACATGCAAATAACCTTTCAGAAGTTCTGAGTCATCCATCAATATCATGAGAATTAAAATGAAAGCATCCAGCATACTGCCATTCTGCAATGTCTTCAAACTTTATCAAAATATACACTGAGCCAGGCCAGTATATTTTGGAGTTAATGTTTAGTCCATCTCCTCCTTTAAGGTGCCATTTCTTGCTGCTGTCAGTATATCTGCTTTTAAAAGTACCTTCTCACACCTGTTGTTTCGCATTTCCTATGAATCTTTCAGCTCCCAGAACATCTTGACTGTGCTTGTAAAATGCCTGAAAACAAGCTGCCCAAAGCCTATTTTAACTAAAAAAAAAAATTACCAAATATAAAATTATAATTCTGACTCATTTTTTAAAATTCTTTCAAACTCTATAGTTTTTTCTTTACACTGAATGACTCAACAGTCCAAAATGTTTATTTGTTGTGTGATTTCTACCTCCTTTTTCCTAATTTAATTCTCTAGTTCTAGGCTTAGGGACAAAAGATGAGTTTATCATGCAAGAATTTGAGCTCTAGCTCATCATCCTCCTAACCTTTCATTAAACAATGGTTATCAAGGTGGTTAAAAAAAAAGATGGTAAAGTTAGTTGAAACTTGGATGTCTTGAAATCTGCTTCTATAGCATTGTAAATCTGCTTGTGTAGCATTGTTAGAAGATAACATAAAAATGTGGGATGACTGTCTTCAAAAACAAACAACTATGTCTTTCTAAGAAATTCTTAACTGTGGGGTTTCCTTTCAGAGTTGTAACAGAAATTTGATTCCAAGTTACAGTGTCCCAGGCGCCTACTGTTTAGCCTCACATCACTACTAGCATGTGACAACAAACAAAAATAAAACACTAAAACTACATGGCTCTCTGTAACCTAAAGGGGTGGGATGCTGTGGGAGGTAGGAGGGAGGTTCAAGAGGGAGGGGACATATGTATACTTATGGCTGATTCATGTTGAGGTATGGCAGAAGCCAACACAATACTGTAAAGAAATTATCCTTCAATTAAAAATAAATAAAAAATACAACTGCATGGCCACTGATAAACACATTCAAATGCTAACAAGACAATTACAGCAAAGACAGTATTATATTAATATAGCTTTTAAAAGTCCACATTCATTATGCCATTTTATCCCATGAGGCCACCCTGTAAGTCAAGGGTCCATTTAACACATGAAAAAAAGACCGAAACTTAGAGTTTAAATCACTTGCACAGAACCATACAGCTAATCACAAATGGCAGAATCCAAAACCAAGGACACAGTGATACAGAGAAAGAAATAATTTTGTAAGTCAGGCCTATCTGAATTTAAATCCTACCATTTATGACTTGTAAGATTGGAATGGACAGTCCATGACTCCGCTCTGTACACTGCTTAATCTCCAGTGTCTGGAACCAGTGTAAGTAAACAGCAGGTATCAGTAAATATATGTTAAAAAAAAATTACCCCCCCCAAAATCACAACTTCTTTGGATCTGTTTCCTCATCTGTAAATGGAAACCATAAGTCCCTGCTTCATATCTGCTGATGTAATGTATATACAAACATCTGGTAGTTATTTAAGAATTCACAGACCTGACTGTTTGGTGGTTTTTTCACAAGACCACTCATCCCTTCACTTCTCCCATAGGCTCCAAGGAAGTAGCAGAAAACATATTTCAGCATGACTGGCAGGCAAGCTGGTGGTAATGCAGATGGGCATATAAAGAACTAATCTGGTGTGGTTCAGTAAGGTAGCCTGCTGTTCTCTTTATCTAACACAGAAATGACAAAGGATCTTCTAGAAGAATCTGTCAGCTTGCTTGCTAATTTCAAAACAGAAAGTTCTGGTGAGGAGGGAAGCACCTAATCTCTAAGATGCAAAAAAGAAAGGAGGGAGGGATATCTAAAGATAAATAAGACAATAAGAATACTGAAGTGAGGAGATCCAGAGTACCCATACTGAAATAATTCAGCCTAAGAAGGGGCCCATCCACTTCTCTGTAATGTAGCATGTTCTTTCCAGTAAATCTAATTCTAATGGATGAAGAGGTCTTTAGGACCACTGCTAAATTCTGCCAACAGAGATAGAAACAAAAGGTAGATACTTTTGATACAAAAGCTTAAAAGCAAAGGGAAATGGTGCTGCAAATGGTACCATCGAGAATATGAAAAGACAACTCACAAAAAGGGAGCAAATATTTGCAAATCACGTATCTGCTAAGGGACTTGTACCCAAAATCACAAAGATCTCTTGGAACTCGGTAATAAAGATAAATAACCCAATATTAAAATGGGCAAAGGACCAGAGTAGACATTTCTCCAAAGAAAATACACAAATGATCAATAAGCACATAAAATGATGCTCAACATTATCAGCCACTGCCGCTGCTGCTGCTAAGTCACTTCAGTCGTGTCCGACTCTGTGCGACCCCGTAGACGGCGGCCTACCAGGCTCCCCCGTCCCTGGGATACTCCAGGCAAGAACACTGGAGTGGGTTGCCATTTCCTTCTCCAATGCATGAAAGGGAAAAGTGACAGTGAAGTCGCTCAGTCGTGTCCGACTCTTTGCGACCCCATGGTCTGCAGCCTACCAGGATCCTCCGTCCATGGGATTTTCCAGGCAAGAGTACTGGAGTGGGGTGCCATTGCCTTCTCCTATCAGCCACTAGGGAAATGCAAATCAAAACTACAAAGAGAAACCACTTCACACCCACTAGGATGGTAAAACAAAACAGATGGACAACGTCCATCTGCAAACAAATGCATAAAGAAGTTGTTACATATACACAATGGAATATTACTCAGCTATGAAAAATAACACATTTAAGTCAGTTCTAATGAGGTGGATTAAACTGTAGCATATTACACAGAATGAAGTAAGTCAGAAAAAGAAACACCAATACAGTATATTAATGCACATATATGGAATTTGGAGAGACGATAACGACAACCCTATATGCAAGACAGCAAAAGAGACACAGACTTTTGGACTCTGTGGGAGAAGGTAAGGGTGGGATGATTTGAGAGAACAGAACTGAAACATGCACATTACCATAAGTAAAACAGATGACCAGTGCAAGTTCAAAGCATGAAACAGGGCACTCAAAGCCAGGGCTCTAGAACAACCCAGAGGGATAGGGTGCGGAGGGAAGTGGAAGGGGTGTTCTGGATGCGGAGGACACATGTGTACCTGTGGCTGATTCATGCCCATGTATGGCAAAAACCACTACAATATTGTAAAGTAATTAGCCTCCAATTTAAATAAACTAATTTTTTAAAAAAAGATTTACAATAATAAATATGTATGGCTTGGTGAGGACATGGACAAACTGGAACTCTCATACATTGCTAGCAGGAATGTAAAATGATGAAGCTGCTTAGAAAAGTTGGAAGATGCCTTAAATGCTAAGTTACCATGTGACTGAGCAATTCTACTTCTATGTATATACCCAAGAAAACTGTAAACATATGTCCACACAAAAACTTGTACAGGAATGCTTATATCAACATTATTTATAATTGTCCAAAAGTGGAAATGACTCAAATTTATCTATCCATTGATGAATGGATAAACAAAATGTGATAAATCCATACAGCAGTATTAATAAAGAGAAATAAAATACTGATACATACTACAACTCAGATGAACCTGAAAAACATTGTACTAAGTGAAAGAAACCAAACACAGAAAAGAAAGGTACATACTTTATAATTTCATATATATGAAATATCCTGAATAGACAAATGCATAGGGATGGAAAATAGATTAGTGGTTGCCAGGGGCTGAGGGAAAATGCAGTTGGGAGGGCCTGTTCATTGGTACAGGATTTACTGGGGTGATGAAAATATGCTGGAATTAGATAGCGGAAACAGTCACATAACTAAAACCCACTGGGTTGTACACTGGGCGAATTTTACAGTGTGTGAATATTATATCTCAATAAACTTTAAAAGCAAAGGTAGATAAAAATTTATGCACTGTGCAAGAAAATTCTCCTAACTTCACACTCTTAACTTTCAGAGAGTGGCAAGTGGAAGTAGGAACACAGATATCTCATACTGTGGATCCTATGGATCCCCATGAAGATAGAGCCTGCTATTTCTCAGGCACTGTAAGAAATCCATTGAATTCTCCAAATAAGTCCCCTAAGGATAAGCCTCAAGACACAATTATGTACAAAGGTCACAGGAGCCTGCAGTTAAAGTCAACAGAGATACTGAGGAAACTCAATGTGATGCTTCTCTCATCACTGAAGCCAGGTTTGCCCTAGCCCACCCAGAGGACACCAGAACCTTACCACTAGCATCATCACCTCAAAACTGAATTCAAAGGCTTTCTTGATGGCTCACTGGTGAAGAATCCTCCTGCCAATGCAGGAGACATGGGCGCAAGTAACAAATACATGTTGTTGTTGTTCAGGCACCAAGTCATGTCCAACTCTTTGTGACCCAATGGACTGCAGCACACCAGGCTTCTCCCTTGAATTTCATGGAGTTTGTCCAAGTTCATGCCCATAATAAATAGATGGCGGTGGTACAATTCCAACCAAAGGAAATTTAGTCAAGTTTAATATATATTAAAGTTATTTAAACTGAAATTTAAGTGAAAAAGGTGAAAAGATAAGGGTGTACGCAGAAAATAGTACCTAAAGTTGCAGAAATCCCAAGTCAGGCTTGAAGCTTAATTACAATATAAAGTAATAGAAAAACTAGCCAATAATAGAAGAAAAATACTAACTTGCATATAAGACTTGTGGGCCAAAAGCAGCATTATTTCCCCAGTAAAATGCCACTATATTCTATTTATACAGCAATTCAAACCCCCCACCCTCGCTCCAGCCACGCTCTCATTTTAGTCTCACAAAAACCTGAAAATATTTTGTCCAGCAAGGTCAGTCTGACTCCAAAGCCTAAACCTTCAGTATCACACAATTCTGCTTCCTATAAAACTAAAAATTTATACTTTTTCTCAAACTATAAACAAACATCAAAGACAAAGATATTTTATTAAAACCAAGTGGTGAATGTGTATTTATTGAATTTTTATTCATTATTCCTTAATTCTACTAGTATTCCTTTTACATATTTTTTAAGTCTTTTTAACTTTACATTTACTGAACATTTAAAAAAAAGCAAAAAATGAAACAAAAATATTTGCAACAAAGTGACAAAGAGTTTAATATGCCTCATATTTAACAGCCCTCTCACAAATCTACTAATCACAGACAAACCAAAAGAAAAATGAGCAAAGGACCTGAAAAGCATATTAAACACTGAGATATCATCAAATCTGGCAAAGAAGAAAAGACCAAAATAATCAATGTTAACGTGAAGAAACCCAGGCCTAGCCTCTACAGTCACTCTGGACCTGGTTGCTCCTGAATCACCTCATTCACATTTTTTTTTTTAATATCCCACAAGTTGGCATGTTTGTCTCTCCTTTAACTGAACTCTTAAAGGACATCTTAATAATCCTTTTTACATCCCCAATAACTAGCGTCTACCCTCTAAGTGACACTCATGAATCACTTAAGCAGTATGTGGATGAAAGACAAAATCAGAGCAATCAGAAATATCTGGGCCTGAGATGACAGTGCAGAAGGCTAGACTCTGGCACTATTACTTCCTGAGGTCTCTGCATCTTATCATCCACCCAGCTGCTAAAGGCAAAAAATAAAGATTGAGTCATCAATGATTTCTCCTTTCACACCAGATTAAGAACAGCCAATATGTATTATGAAAATAAAGCCTTAAATTACTCAGAAAAATATCAATTTCTTATACTTTACCATTTAGAAGCTTCATAAGGCAGAAGAGTGTTTCTAATGAATAATCAACAAAATTGTGACTCTCAGATTTCCCATTTCTACAATGTATCCTAGTTTACTACTGTGATTAAAGCAATAATTATCTGAAGCCAAAGACAGTTGGTACAACTTAAAAAAGCTATGCAAAAAACACTAAACAACTATATTCCTAGATGTAAGCCATATTTAACCTAGTGTTAAAGGTTAATGTATCGCAATGATTTGTGAGTTAAAAAACACTATTGGCGTAAGTCAAATAAAATAATGACTATAAGGAGAAAAAAATTGCCCTCATCCTCAAATAGGCTCTTTTCGTAATACAGATTGGTATGTTCTTGGTGGGATTACTGGTGACATACCAATCTTTCCTCTTGAAAATAAAGATATGTCTTTTACTAAATGTCAGGAGACAAATGAAAAATGTTTCAATTTTTACCATTTTTTACTTCTACAGTTAAAAAAAGAACTTGTTCAGTAATTCACCAAAATCAAATTCAAACATAAATATCTTTTGGCTTTTTAACATTCACATAGAGTAGCATTTAATAAATGAAATGGATTATATTAAAGACATTATTCTGAAATTACACATAAATTCATGATGATTCTTCAAAATAAAATAATAAAGAACATAATTATTGACATATAATTAAGAACATATATAATAAGTTTTGGCTGCTGAAGTTTAAAATTCAAAAAGAAATAAATTTGCATTCAGGTTAACAAAGAAGGGGAAAAAAGGCATCCCAAAAGAGTCACTGCCTCAAAAGAGGGTATAAAAAGTTTTAATGCAAATAAAGATTACTATAATAAGTATCAGTGACTATCCAATCATAAATTCTTAACATTTCAGAAAAGCAGATAATTTTTAATTTAGTGCCACAGACAAACTCATTTTAAATTTCATATATGAAAAATCCACTTTTTTCTGGGTAAAGAAGAGAACTTAGCAAAAATTCTCTTAATCTTATCAAAAATGTAGTCCTCATCTTATCAAGAACTACTAAAACCCAGCAAGAAATATAGGCATATTTAATAGATAACCTAATGACAACACAGTAGATACATTTATCTAAGATCTTTTTACTGGTAAAAAAGAGAGATGAAACTCTGATATAATAGAACACACAGTAAATGAAAAGGAGAAGGAAAATGGTTTATAAAGCAATAGACCAATCTTCAAGATATTTTGAGTGAAAAAAGGTATAAAATACAGTATGTTACCTTTCGCATTGAAAGGGGCAGGAGACTGTGTGTGTGTGTGCGCGTGTGTACACACTTTTGGTGGTCTATACCAAAATCAGCTTTGGAAAAATACATATGAAACTGTTAACACAAGGGTTATTTGGGGGGAGGATAAAATGGTAGCCGGAAAGCAGTAAAAGGTAAGCTTTCCCTCATTTCATCTGCTTGTGTATTTTGAATCTGAGCAATGTGAATGTATGTATTCAAAAGAAAAAATTAAAAGTACTTTACCTTGCACCATTGTTCCTAATGACTTCCACAGTTTCTTCAACAAAATATCGATCCTTGATGTATGCAAAAATATCATCACAAATTTCATGTAAGCGTGAACGATGGGTGAGGTTGGTCAAGTATAAAACTGGAACTATTAGTGGTTCTGGAAAGCTCTGAAGATTCTGTCTCGCTTTTCTTTCTGACTCAAGTGCTTCCTGATAGGTGAGTCCAGGTCTGCCCGTCACAGCACAGCTCCACACAAGACTGTTGCACAGAATGGTTCGCTCAAAAAAGTCACTGATTCAAAAACACAAACAAAAATGCATTACCTGTCATTCACAAGTTTTATATTAAAAGCTGACAAAGGATTGAGCCTTTATTGCAAAATTTTATACAGAATCATATAACTCATACAAAAATTTAGGGACTGGTCAATTTATACATTAATACAAACATAAGAAAAAGTATATTTAAACTAGACATTTATAGTTTTCAATTTAAAGGTACATTTGGCCAAAATTGGACTGTGATTTCTATCAGTTTTGAAACTGCGTGAAACAAAATAAACTCAGCCTTTCTTTTTCCTTCTAATTTTTAAGCTTTCTATTCCAAAGCAGTCAAAACACTGAATTCAAGCACTTGGCTATGAATTTTGAAAGGGTTTAACATAATAGTGAAAAACTGGGAAATCTAAGCATCTAACAATAAGAGAAAAGTTAAATAAATTATAGTACTTCATACAATGAAAACTCACAGTCATGAAACAGTAAGAGAGTTCTTAAATAATGTAAACAGGAAAGACAACTTTCCAGTTTGCTTCCATCCTATATTTTTTTCAAAGTAAAAGCTTACCAAGACAACTAATGGTTCCCAAGGGAAAAAGTAGGTGGGACAAATGGGGAGATTGGGATGGACATATACACACTACTATATATAAAACAGATAACTAACAAGGGTCTACTGAATAGCATGGGAATTCTACTCAATACTCTGTAACAACCTAATATAGGAAAAGAATCTAAAGTAGATATACATACATGTATAACTGAGTCACTTTGCTGCACACTTGAAACTAATACAACACTGTAAATCAACTATACTCCAAAAAAAATGTAATAAGTATATAAAAAAAGCTTACCAAAACTATATAGAATATGGTCCACTTGTGTTAAAATTAAAAAAAGAAAGATGGAAGGAAAGTAGAGAAATGGCTTAAGGAAGCATAAAATATTTCTGGAATTGTAATACAAAATATATGTTATATTAATACAAAAATCAAGGTAACAGCTACAGAATGGGGATGGGATTAAGGGACCATTCTACTCAGTGTTTTTCTACACTGTTGGGATTTCTTACTACGGCACTGATTTCTCTTCAAAACTTTAATTTGGTCATTTTTAAAATGCAAGAGATCTAGTATAGAGATAGACTTCTAAGGTATATTAAGTAGAAAAAACTCAATCACTGAATGATATAATTCCACATGCATTAATATAGTAATAGCAAAAATGTGCAAAGGTTTGCATTTATACAAATACCATAAACAGATGTTCCCTATGGAGAAAGGGAGGAACTGGGAAGGAAGAAAAGAAAATTTGTCATTCTAAATATTTCCATATTGTTTGCGTTTGTAAAAGTATTTAGTTGATTGCTCGAGGTCTTAGTTGCAACACACGGGATCTTTGATTCTTGTTGAGGCATGCAGGATCTTTACTTGTGGCATGTGGAATCTAGTTCCCTGACTAGGAACTGAACCCACTCCCCTTGCATGGAGAGTGTGGAGTCTCAGCCATTCAACCACCAGGGAAGTCTCTATTTGAATTTTTATGATGAGTATTCATGTTTTTGTAACAAAAATATCTTTAAATGGAAAAGGTTAGAAATATGCAAAAAGATTAACAATAGTTGCCTCTAAGTGGCAAAATTTGGGTAAATATTTTGCCCTCTTCTATATTTTGGTCTCCTTTTCAACAATTATGTGTAACCAACATAACTCACAATTCTCTAACTTTTCCTCCTTCCTGAGATTCACCTTCCCTTCTACTGTCATTCTAAAAATTGTTAAAAACTATTACATGCGTATTTCCTCATCAGTATATCTGTCCAGGTTACCCTTACAGTAGGGTCTGATTTTCAAAGAAGATTTGGAATAATTCCATTAAGATAGTTTCATTTGTATATTTGTCTGTAGTCTACAAGAACAACAAAAAATAAAACCTACAGAAGTAAAGAGAAACTAATCATACCTTAACATAAATGAGATCTAAAGAGATAACACACATAAGCCAAGTTACACGACTGTGCCTGCATGCTAAGCTGTTTCAGTTGTGTCTGACTCTTTGAGACCCTGTGGGCTGTAGCCTGCCAGGCTCCTCTGTCCATGGGATTCTCCAAGCAAGAATATTGGAGTGGTTTGCCATGCCCTCCCTCCAGGGGATCTTCCTGATCCAGGGATTGAACCAGCATTTCCTGGGTCTCCTGCATTGGCAGGTGAGTTCTTTACCACTAGCGCCGTCTGGAAAGCTCAGACTAATTCAGTACAAAGGAAAATCCTTTTGAAGTATGTACCTTTCAGTAATGGAGATAATGGGTGCACATCGTTAAAATACAAAGTAAAAAGTGATTATCTTTACTAAACAGAGGCAGATATCCTTTGGGAATTCAGAGGAAGGGAACAAAGAGAGACAGGCACAAACAAGAAATGCTAGGAAACATCTTTGGGGGGAAGTGGCATTAAAAGTTAGGATGAAATGGAAAAGTAGAGTTGAAGAAAAAATATGTGAGAGAAAAAAACAATGAATATAATCTGATTTTTATAATAAAATCTATGTCAGATAAATAATTTATTAGCTAAGTGAGAGGCAAGAGACTTACCCAATCAAGGGTTATCAATAGTGCAGAATAAAATGAATGAACAGACAGATCTTGGAAGAGGTCTTATTCAATTTTTACTGCCTAAAACTGCAGTTCACTTAGAAAGCTTCATAAAAAGTCTTGAACTTTTTCCTTTAGAAACAAACATAGGTTCCCAAGCCACATATTTAATGTGCATGAGATATTCTAATAATTTAAGCTGTATCTAGTGGCTCAGAGGTTAAAGCGTCTGCCCGCAATGTGGGAGACCTGGGTTCAATCCCTGGGTCAGGAAGATTCCCTGGAGAAGGAAATGGCAACCCACTCCAGTACTCTTGCCTGGAGAATCCCATGGACGGAGGAGCCTGGTGGGCTACAGTCCACGGGGTCTGAGACATGTGGACCGTAGTGACTCACTCAGACACGACTGAGCGACTTCACTTTCACTTTTACAGGTGACCTCTGCACTATGAGGAGAGGAAGAAGGGGTGCTAATCTCCACACAGTCAAAAATCTGCGTGTAACTTTACAATCAGCTCTCCTTATTCACAGTCAACTGTAAGGAAGTGAGGTGAAACGAAAGTCGCTCAGTTGTGTCAGTCGCTTTGTAACCCCTTGGACTATACAGTCCATGGAATTCTCCATGCCAGAATACTGGGTAGCGTATCCCTTCTCTAGTGGATCTTCCCGACCCAGGAATAGAACCAGGGTCTCCTGCATTGTAGGCAGATTCTTTACCAACTGAGCTACCAGGTAAGCCCCAACTCTAAGGAAAAATATACTTCAAATCTAGCTATTTTACACATTAACTAGTCTCTGGTTGTGCTCAGTCACGTCCAGCTCTTTGTGACCCCATGGGCTGTAGTCTACCAAGCTCCTCTGTCCACGTGCAGTTTTCCAGGCAAGAATACTGGAGTGGGTTGCCATTTCCTACTCCAGGGGCTCTTCCCAACCCAGGGACCGAACCCACGTCTCCTGTATCTCCTGCATCGGCAGGTGGATTCTTTACCACTGAGCCACCTGGGAAGCCCAACTAGTTTAAGACACTGCTATCAAAAACAAAATGGTAGCTACACATACAATTTAAAATTTTCTTGTGGCCACATTTAAAAACTTTTAAAGAAATACTAATGAAATCAATACATTTTATTTAACTCAATATATTCCAAAATATTGCAATATGTAATCAATAATGAAATATTTTACTTTTTTTTTTGGTACTAAGTCTTCAAAATCCAGTAAATATTTTACATTTATTGTGCATCTTAATTCTGACAGGTGACATTTCAAGTTCTTAATAACCAATGGCTCCTGCATTAGACAACACAGCTCTAGCCTTTGTAGGTCGGTATCTAACAGGCTGGAGTATTTGCAGCCATGGCAGGGAGAAGACTTTGGACTGAGCTGCAAAAAACACTACTTATTTATTTTGATTAATTTTTTATTATTGGAGTATAATTGCTTTATAATGTTGTGTTAGTTTCTGCTGTACAAAAATGTGAATCAGCTTATGTATACATATATCCCCCCTCATCCATGAGCCTCCCTCCCACCCTATCCCTCATTCCACCCCTCCAGGTCATCAAAAAGCAGGGAGCTAAGCTCCCTGAATAAACGTTATTTAGATTTGTTATCACTGTTCAAAGTACCAAGGAGAGGAATGGTGTAAGTACCACAAACCTCCACTAAACATGTAAATAGACAACAACCAGTGATGTAGAGCTACCTGACTTCACCAGGTTTCCACAGCCTCTTGTAAAGGGTTTCTACTGTTTCCTTTATGCTTATCTATTCTACAAAGCTGCTGTTACATTATAGCCCTGCTATGTACAAAATCCACCATTAGGAGGAGGGAGGCAGGACACACTATCATAGTGGTGTGGGAAGCAAGGGGAAATAAAGCCCAAAGCTCTGTCTCCCTATTCAACACCCCTGCCAACATTGCACCATCTCTAACGTTATACACCTTCACTTCTTCCACTTCTGCAATTCTGCTCTTCACCCATTCATCATACTCATTCAAATGTGTGGGGGCTTGTTAATAATACTGAACTCTAGGGGATAGGTTACAGTGCCTCTTCAATTTTAATATTATAAGGCTATAAATAATGAAAAATTTCCAAGAAGCACATTTTATTATTGTGAGGAAAAATTTATAAAATACAAAGTACTATTTTATATCAGTTTAGACTAATATAGATTATTATGTCTCCAACTGATTGCTATAATACATTCCTTCAACAATCCTCTTTACTAGAAATGGGCATAGTACTAGCCCAGAGGTCAAATCCAGACTTCCACCTGTTTTTCTATTTTTATTGGAACACAATATATTTAGGTATTGCCTATGACTGCTTTCTCACTATATCCATAGAGTTGGGTAGGTGCAACAGACACCTAACAGCCTGGAAAGCCTACAATATTGACTATCTGACCCTTTAAGAAATTGTTTGATGACCCCTGCCCTTTACTATTATTTCATAAGGAAAAACTGCTTCTGAGTTACCAGGTCAAGTACTGGTAAGAACACACTTCTAAGGGCAATATTTCTGTTAACTTGCTGAGTATCTGGAAAACCAAAAACCTAGTAGAATAAGGTTAAGAATGAAGTGACATAAAAAACAGAAACCAAATACAATTAAGAAAAGATAAATGCAAAGCATACTTTATTTACTTAATGGCCCAAACTATTAACTAGACATACAACAAGAAAGATTCAGCACAAAACTGCAGAAAAAATCTAAGGGACATAAGCAAACTCCTCCATCTGCAAAATAATTAGTAACTGAGAAACCCATCCATAGGTTAAAAACTAACATAACTCGACTAAAACAGCATATGGCATGCAATAGATGGATGGAAAGTATGGTTTATGAACTTAAAACAGACAGCGTGGGTTGGTCTAACAATTGCTTTCACTGAAGGGGTTACAAGAGCAGATTAGGTGCTAACTATGGCCATTGTAGACTAAACATGTCTTATAGACAGAAAAAGCTGCAAGAGGAAAATTACGTTTGTTTTGATGAGGGGGAGTTCAATTAATTAAAAATATAAAGTTTAAAGACACTTTAACAAGATATTACTTTGCAATTAGTGCTGCCTCAGTCAGACTTAAGATAGTGACATACAAGGTAAGCTCCTAAAATCTTCAGATGACACTAAGGTGAGGAATGGGTTTCCCAGGTGGCGCTAGCGGTAAAAAACCTGCCTGCCAATGCAGGAGATACAAGAGACCAGGGTTCAATCCTGGGGTTGGGAAGATCCCCTGAAGGAGGGCATGGTAATCCATTCCAGTATACTAGCCTAGAGAATCCCATGGACAGAGAAGCCTGGTGGGCTACAGTCCATAGAGTCGCAAAGAGTCAGATACGACTGAAGCAACTTTGCATGAGTGCAAGGTGAGGAATAGCAATACAGAATTTTAAAATCTAGACAAAGCCTAAAGCACAAATCAACAAAGGTGAAACATATGGCTCCATCTTTCAGGACCCAACTTAGATGTTATCTCCTATTTGAGGGCTTCCTCATCTCCCCAGCAGTTTTCAGCTCCATTGTCTATGTTTCCATTACACTGGCTCCACAGCATATGTGAATTATATCACTGTGTTCCAGACACACATTCACTTCTCACTAGTGCGCATTAGCGAAGTCGCTTAGTCTTGTCTGACTCTTTGCGACCCCATGGACTGTAGCCTATCAGGCTCTTCCATTCATGGGATTTTCTAGGCAAGAATACTGGTGTGGGTTGCCATTTCCTTCCCCGGGAGATCTTCTCCACCCAGGGATTGAACCCGGATCTCCCGCATTGCAGACAGCCACTTTACCATCTGAGCCACCAGGGAACATATAATAAGCATTATGTGTTGGTAAATAGGAACACAAGCTCTAGAGTCTTAGGTATGTGAGTGAGAACTCTAGTGTCACCAAATTGCTATATAGGTAGTTTTGGACACTGATCTTGGACTTAATTCTTCTTACCCCAATCCCAGCTTTCTCATCTGCAAAAAGAGTACAGCAAGGACTGAATCAACAAGGGAAGAGCTGATGAACAATGAAAACAGGATGTTTTATAAACCAGTCACACTTTTCATTGCAGTCAGGTTGAAACATAAAGCTGGTTTGTCAGTGATGTTGTGGAAGAGATTCCTGCATTGTATATGAAAAATATGACTCACATAAAGATGGGAAATACATTCCAAGAGTATAAATGCCTAAAAAAAGAAGTCACTTTATTAAGGAGATTTAAGTCACTAGGTAATACAAATCATTTTCCTATCCTACAAAACTAGGATTTCTGGGATTCAGACCTAACTGTTCCATTTTCACAGACCAAAAAAAAAATTTTAATGAAGTTGTTGTCAGCTAACTAAATTACAGAATAAATGTTTATTTAAGAGAGTAAATTATGTACTTTATTTGGCTTGCTTTATCTATGAGCTTCACATTTTTCTTATATTTTTTCCCTTATGTTTCATATATAAGTGAGATCATATAGTATTTGCTTTTCTCTGTCAGACGTTTCACTTAGCATAATGCCCTCAAGGTTCATAGGCATTGTTGCAAATGAAAGATTTTGTTCTTTTTAAAGACTGAATAATATTCTATTGTGTATTCTTTACCCATCTATCCATCAGTGGACACTTAGTTTGTTTCTTTATCTTGCAATGAACACTGGGGCGGCATATATCTTTTAAAAAAGAATTAGTGTTTTCATTTTCTTTGGATAAATACCCAGAAGTGGATCATATGGTAGTTCTATTTGTAATTTTTTGAGGAACCCCTATATTATTTTCTAAATGGCTGTCCCAATTTATATTCCTACCAACAGTGCATGAGACTTTGTTTTTCTTTACATCCTCCCCAATACTTATTACTTTGTCTTTTTGATATTATAATAATAGCCATTCTAACATGTGTGAGATGATAACTCATTATGGTTTTCATTTGTCTGTCCCGTATGATTAATGATGTAAAGCACCTGTTGGCTCTTGAATATCTTCTTTGGAAAACTATTCAGATCTGTCCATTTTAAAATCTAATTGTTTTGTTATTTTTTTGCTGTTGAATTGTATGAGCTCTTTATATATTTAGAATATTAGCCCCTTGTCAGATATAAGACTTACAAATATTTTCTTCCATTTAGTAGGCTGCCTTTTCATTTTGTTAATACTTCTTGCTGTGCAGAAGCTTTTCAGTTTGATGTAGTCCCACTAGTTTTGCTTTTACTTGTGGTATTGGGTTAAAAAATCATTGCCAAGACCTATGTCAAGGAGCTTACCACCTATGTTTTCTTCTAGGAGTTTTATGGTTTCAGGTCTTATGTTCAAGTCTTTAATCCATTTGGAGTTAATTTTTGTTTATGGCATAAGACAGTGGCTCAGTTTCATTCTTTTGCACTCTAGCTTATGCATTTGCCTACAGTTAATGTGCTATTTTTTAGGTCTTCTTTACTTGTGGAAAGCAGGTCAAACAAGAATTAGCAATTAATTAGAGTACATAGTTCAAAAATAAAGGAGTTTGAGCTGTATAAGTGGTTACACTTATGATAAGAATACATCTTTGTCATAGTCCCTGTCTCAAAGAATTTGGAGTCTAGAAAAAGAGAAAATGTGATGCAACAAACACATTACATTACAGAGCAATAACTGCAGATAAAAGTTACACTAGATAAAATGGAGGTGGTGACCACTGCTGCTGGAAGGACAAAGGAGGAAGTGTTAGGCTATAATATCAAGTAAGACAGACAAAACATTAGTTAGCAATTAAAAGGTCACTGGCAACCTCTATTAACCAGAGTTAGAGGCAGTTTCTTTGCCTTGTGCTAGGAAGTGAATGAGGTGGGGAGCTGTTGTAAAAATCTTTAAGACTGATTAAAGCTATATTCAAGAAATCAAAAACCTGAGCAAATAGGTAAGCATAGTGATCTTCAGACAAATACAAAAGAATATTCAAATTTATGCACTTAAAGGATAATCTTCAAACAAATTCACATAAATCAATATGTAATTTAATGAATTAGTGAAAACAGAAGCTTCCATCACAGTTTCTCCAGACTTGTGGCAAGGGTCAGATTACCATAATCTGCAGACTACCATATACCATTCATCATGAATGCATTTTTAGAAAAATCTCTTTGTAGTCATATAAGAGAAAGTAATTCAAATAAATTTTAACACAAATGGCAATCTTCTTCCAATTTTGCAATTCAAAGTCATAAACAGTTCTGCTTTGCTCAGGATATATGATTAAGTATTTTTGCTCCCAAACCAATCCTATCCCCTAAACTGCTCGTAATTTCCAAAAATCCAAACACTTCAGCACAGAGAAAACAGAAAACAAACAAACAAACAAACAAAAAAACTAGTGTTTTTTTTTTCTTTTTAAATTTTAATGTCATAAGACAATAAAGGAAGCAGTTCCTTAACATTAATGGAAGGTAGGTTTGGAATACCAAAAGTCTCTTCCTTTATTTGGCATTTTGGATTTCTCCGTGATTATATTAACAATAAATTATCAAGAATCTAAGTATTTGAAAAGTGTTTAATTCAAAGAGGATAAAGGTCATATTTACACACCCTTCTAAGAAGAGTGTCTCAAAAATTATGACTGCTTACATGAAAGAAGAAAAGTTTGAAATTTAACCCCATTTCCTATCTTGTTGGCACTTTTAAATACAACTCTGTGAAAAAATTCAGAATTACCAAGGATTTTAACTTAAATCTTCCTTAAAAATAAGACAACATCCTTGTCAAGTTACTTAATCCAAATTCACTTAAGTAGTTACAAGAGTGAACTCTATTTGAGTAACAAAACAAGTCCGTACAGGAGCAGAGTAAGACGTGCACTCTTATTTATTTAAAAGTATTGTGTGCTGAAAAACTTGTTTAGATGTAACACGTTTACGTGTAACTCCTGTGGAGCTGGAGAAAAAGACTTGCTTAAAAATAAAAGCTTAAAGGAAACGTCTGTCCTAACCACTGCTCATTCCTTAGACAGGTGCAGATGCCTAAAGCCCTCCTTCCATCAAGCCCCTACTCAGAAAAGGTGCCTCCTACACACAATTTATTTGGTTGCTATAACACTCGGTTTCTAAGCCACAAAAGGATTGCTTCTGAGTGGAGAGGATAAAGCATAAGAAAAAGGGAGGGTCCGGCTGTTTCAGCGATTGATCAATTCAGGTTCTCACTTGGAGATCCTGCTTAAACACAGAGATCTGAAACACCCCGTTGTTAGGTGTCACAGGACAAGGCGATCTCTTGGGATACACCAGGCAAGGGACTAAAATTTTAGGGGTTGCAACTACACACGCAGCAGCTCCGGATTCTTATCAAAACAATAGCGAGTGGCACATGTCAGGCGGCCCACATGCTCAAGGGGATAAAGAGGCTGGTTAGGGTTGGAGTTGAACTTGTCTTAACCCCCTCCCCCAACTCCCACCGCCCCGCTCCGGGCTACGGGAAAGTGAAAACGAGGGGGCGCCCAGGGCCCGGCTCTCTCCCCCTCCTTTTCCCCCGCCCGGCCCCGACTTCTTCCTCACCCGGTCTCCCGGGGGCGGAGACGCCAAGTTCCCCGGGGCCGGGAGTTAGTCACCAAGAAGAGGCGGTGACAGAGCGCACGGCTCGCTTCGCACACTAAAGGCCTAGCTGCACGGGACCGGGGGCGGCCGGCTGAGGCTTTGGCGTCCCGCGCTCCACGGCCCCCGGCCCGTCGGGGACCCCCCCCCCCCCCCCGCTTCCCCGAGTCTCAACTCCGCTCCCACTCCACCCCCGCCCCTACCCGGGGCAGCTCCAACGTCAGGCTCCACTCCAGACTGGGCAAAACGACTCCCAGCCCCGGCCGTTTCCTGCCCCCGGGGGCGGGGATTCCCTCCCCGGGCCGGGGGACGGCAACTCCGTGCCGCTGACCCGAAAGGGGATCCCCTCGGCCGCCGGGCGGGGATCCCGGAACTGGCCCCGGAGCGCGCGTGTGGCCGCGGCGGGGAGGGGCGAGGCGGGGAGTTTCCGCCGCTCGGCGGCCGGGTGGCAGCCGCGACTAGAAGCGGTCCCCGCAACCGGCGGGGACCAAAGGCTCCTCCGCCCCGGCCGGCTGTCCCTCACGCGCGCCGCGGCCGCTCGGGCCGCCGGGGGCCCCCGCGGAGTCACCGGGTCGGGCTCTGGGGGCCAGAGAAACACGGGCCCGCAGCCACCCGTCACTTTCGAGTCGCCCCGCCAGAAGCCCGGGGCGAGGAAAAGGAGAGAGACAAAAGGACGCTGGGGAGGGAGTCCCCACACTCCCTCGCACCCCCCGCGCCCGGCCCGGCCCTTACTCATAGTGGCGGAAGATCTCGTTGGTGACTTTACAGTAGAAAACTTCCTCGTCGGGCCGCAGGTCCGCGGGCGGCTTCTGTCTCACAAACGGCTTTCGGTGTAGCAGCGGCATCTCGCGTCCGCCCGCGGGCTCACCCGGACCCTCGGCCGCCCGCGCCGGCCCCGCTTCCCTATCAAAATTGGAGGGAAAGGAAAGCCGGTAAGGTAGGGAGCGCTTGGCGGCGGCGGCGTGGGCCGGTCCGCGCGCCGGGGGAAACTCGGCTGCCTTTTGTGTGATTGACCGACCGCGGCTGCCACCCGAGCCGAGGTGGCTGCTGTCGCGACCAGCAGTGAACCGGCGGAGCCGCCCCACCTCCGCACACCCGGCTGCCGGCTCACAATGGGGCCGGACGCCCTGCCGCGGGCGGTGCGGGAGCGGCGGCCCCCTCCCCCAGCGCCCGCTCCCTGCCTGCTGCCGCTGCCGCCGCCGCCGGGCTCACAACGTGCTCGGCGCGCAGCCGGCCGGCCCGACGCCGCGAGGGAGTTCGCTGCGGGCGGACCCCGGCGCCGCTCCGCTTTGTTCCCCCGCTCGCCTACACTTCCCTGCCGGCGCTGGCCGGCTACCGAGCGACCACACCGAGCCCCTCACCTGCGAGCACGCCGGCTGCCACTTCTCCACCTTCTCAACTACAAAGGCGGCGAGGGGAGGCTCTGTCCCCCCGGGGGGTCGCTTCTCGCCGCCCCGCCACACCGCTGGGCGCCGCTTCTCCCGCTGCCACGGCCTGGCTCCGCGCGGGGGATCGCGTCCCACCGCCACTTCCCCGCCTCTCGGAGCTCCTGGGAAGTTTCTGATCTACTTTCGGCTCTGAAGGAGGAAGAGCTGTTGGGAGGAGCTTTTCACTTCTCGCTTCTACCTTTTTATTGGCTACTCGATGACTTTTACAGCCTGTCACTGATACAGGAAGAGACGGCGGAGAGCCTGGGAGAGCTACATTATTAATTAATGGAGCAACCCCTAGTGAAGAATCAGAAGCATCCTCCATGTTTGCGATTATCAGCCCAAAGATCTGGGGAGAGCGCTGGGGTTTCATAAACACATGGCTAACAAAGTAAAAGCCTTCCTCTTCAAGTCTGGCAGCAGCGCTTGGTTCCACGATGGGAAAAGGATTCCGATTAAGATTTAACTAGTATTTTAAGGATGGGACGAGAGATAAGGAATAAGAAATGAATAACCTTTTGAAATTTTCTTCTTCAGAATTAGAATTCTCATGTCTAAAATAAAATACTTTGCTAGTGTAAACATTCATCTCGAAAAGAAGATACTTTTCTTGACAGCCGTGCTCTTTAATACTTAGGATAATTCAAAGATTTAGCAGAAGAAAAGACCAAAAAGAAAAGTATACGTCAGAAAATGTCATGTCTGTAGAACGACCCCCACATATTTAAAAACCACACCTTTAAAAAGTAATGTTTAGAATACGCCGCTGAAAATATATGCAAGGGATCAATATTTAGTTCAATCATCCAGAATTTCAAAGATTATGAATTTACTAGTGAAATTTCCCCTAAAACAACTTTCCCATATCTATGATTTCCATTTGTGAAACTAATTTTAATGCATATAGTACATGTGACTCATGAATTTAAAAGAATTGTCAAAATATGTTTGCCATCTTTGTATTAAATGGTCATTTTTGCTGCTGCCCTTGACATTTGCTTATTTGCAGATTAACATGTAAGAATGGGTCTAAAAGACAGTAAGTCTGAAGAAGTCATTCAAAAAAGGATGCAGTAATACTATGAAATGATCTCAGTTATAGAAACAATGTGGGATCATCTCTGTATTTTCAAATTAAGTACATATATACATGGAAGCAGAAAATGTTAGAATTCTATCCAAGTCTCGAGTTATTTTTAAACTTCTTTTAAGATACTTCTATGGTGGCTAGCAAAATAAAACTTCGTGCTTCAAAAATCATTAATCAAATTAATGCACCTAGTGTACAGCTGAAGAAGCTTGAAAGTGCTCTCAGTAGTAAGTATATTTTTTAGCCCGGATAAAGTCTTCAAAAAATTATAAATGCAAAGATTTGGTGTTTTAAACTGGTCTCCAATTAGTACACTGAGTGATAATATAGATTTCCCTACCTATAAAGTAACTTCCCAGATAAAAATGTTAGAACCCACAAAGATAAACTCAAAATGAGGACAAGGAGAATGGATAATTTTCAACCAATATTAAACCATCACTCTCACAACTCAAAATCCCACCTTAACTGTTAAGCTAAAATTAGATGAAATTTTGTCTGATTATATAATCTTTATATTTCTTAGCTCTATTTGCTAAGCTAATTTGTTAAAATCATGATCAAAAATAGTAATGTTGACTTTACTTTTATTAAATATAAATTTTTAAACAACTGGATTCTTTATACTAACCTAAAATTAAAATTTTACTTTACTTCAAACTACTACCATCTAATTTTCTCAATTACCATATCCAAATTTCAGTACCATCATAACTCAGTTCTCTGAGTTACATACATAGGATTTACTTTAATTTCTGATATTTAATCATTGTTATACATAGTTATTATTTTAGAACATGTTTAATAAATTATAATTAACATATTCAAAGTTTATTTTTATATGCTTATATTTGATCAAATCAATAGCATGGCTAACGTACCTCAAAATAACACTTCTCCTAAAATTATCCTACATGTTTACTACTGAAAACTTACCTAATGTATTATTAATTTCATATATTGGTATCATGATCACCTTCTTGCTTCTTTACTACTTCTAGACTTGAGAGTGAAAAGCTGATTGCTGTATTCAGAAAGTAGTTAAAAGATACTGTCATGAAATAGGACTTTGTGTTTTTAAAAAATTAAAAACATTGTAAAGGAAACTATGAAAGAGTATCACAAAGGAAAAAAGAGAAAACAAATTAATTTAAAATTTTATCAATTTAATTCTGTTAAACATTTGTCCTCCATTTATGTGCCAAGACACTGTACTAGCTTATGTAAGGGATACAATATAAATGTATCCTGACCTCAAAAAATGTATAATCTTGTAGGAAAGAGATGCTGCTGCTGCTGCTGCTAAGTTGCTTCAGTCGTGTCTGACTCTGTGCGACCCCATAGACGGCAGCCCACCAGGCTCTGCCATCCCTGGGATTCTCCAGGCAAGAACACTGGAGTGGGTTGCCATTTCCTTCTCCAATAGGAAAGAGATGATGTAAGGGCAAATAACTAATACAAGAATTGTGTGAGTCCTAATGACCATGAGTAATACAATGCAAAAGGAGACGTAGAAAAGATTAAAAGAAAATATAGAAGGGGGACCCAGGGTGGGTCCTAAATGAAGTCATTCACAGGGCATGATTTGGATGGCAATAGAAAGCTCATGTTCCAGCATATCCTCCTCTCAAGTCTCAAGATGCCACCCTCCACTCTGTTACCCCTCTGGATGAAGAAACCAGTGGCCCCCACTTAAATGTAAAGTGTACATATTCTAGTAAGGCAGGACATACACCAATCTAATACCATCCAGACTAGTTTAATATTTGAGAAGGTATACTGCCTTGGATAGGTGAAGACAAGGGTATGAAATATGTATTTTTTAAAAAGCTTGAGCTAGAATACTTTGTCTTCTATTGACTGATTAAGAAAGGCTTTACTTAGGTGATTTGGTGAGACAGTAGTTATCTGGAACTGAAAGAACGCTTTGGGAACTTTTTTTTTTTTAACACATTTTTAAAAATTATTTTTATTAAGCTTTGGGAACTCAATTCTCTCATTTTGCAGCTGAAGAAATGGAAGTTCAGGAACTGAAATCTAGGCCTCCTGACTCCTTGTCTAGTCTCTTTAGACGTGGATTTGATAATATTTAATTTTCTTGTATACCCTAGTTGCACTGTATCTATAAATGAGCTAAAATACTATTACAAATCCTTCCTAAACTCCTAAAATGTGTAAGGGGATAAGATATACTACTCATGATCAGAAACAGTAGTTTTTGAGAATTATCCAGAAAAGCAATCGGGGTAATACAAATCCTAAATTTGTCCAGTTGAAGAGCTGACAAGACCTATCTCCATGCTTCAGTAAACACATCTAACAAATATAAACACTTAATGTCCCTTGCCTCTAAGTAGCAGTTACACAAATATTCAGAGGATAGCTGAGAAAGGTGTCTTATAATTCTATTCAAGGAATATCTTCAACTTCATAACTCCTTTCCTTAGTATCTCTGACGCCTGTCTCAACTCTGTGATCTCTTTTTACATGCGTGCATGCTGGCTAAGTTGTTTCAGTCATGCCTGACTCTGTGCGACCCTATTGACTGTATTCCGCCAGGCTCCTCTGTCCATGGGATTCTCCAGGCAAGAATACTGGAGTGAACTGCCAGGCACTCCTCTGGGGGATCTTGCTCTCTTTTTAATGTCTTTATAATTCATGGCAATTTTGCCTATAAAAGATTTTTATATATTGTTCTTTAGAAGCAATGAGTACCCGAAACCATTGGCCTTGTATTAGGATAGAGGTGCTAGACCTTAGCTGCCCACTGAAATCACCAGAGGGGTTTTTGAAAGATACTGATGCTTGGGTCATATCCTAGACTAATTAATAGGAACTCTGGGGTAGGGACCCTGGTTTGGGGGGTTTAAAAATCAACTCAAAAAAAATCAACTCATGATTCTAATGTACTGCCAACTAGAGAACTACTAAGAGGAGATTGGATCATTAAGGCTGGAGTAGGAATGTTGGCAATTTTTGAATTCATTTTTTATTCAACCCCTTAAAGATATGAATTATGGGATGGTAAGTAGGAGTTGAAAGAATGTCTGTGGCTATCATCATCATCACAGAAATAGTTTACATTTAATGAATGCTTCCAGCTTGTCAAGCATTGTGCTAAGGGCTTTAAATGAATCATCTCATGCAGTTCTCTCAACAAAGTACTATTTATCACTTCCATTTTACAGATGAAGCCACTGAGGCTCAGAGAGGATAATTAAGTAGCTTGCTCAAGGTCAGATAGCTCAGGAGCAGAAAAAATGAAATTATCAACTCTATGGAGTCCAAACTCCTTACTACTACTCTATATTTCCAAGGGACTGATTTGCTAATCTAACTCAGATATAAATTGAAGCAGGGAAATTGAGCCAATGCACTAAACAATGCATTTAGAACTTGTAATGATCAAGAATGTTTGTTAGAGGAAACCATGGAGAATTTTTAAAATTATCTCAGAGCAGTGAAAGCCTAAGTATTATAACTCACAGTCCCAAATCCATAAAGATAATTCTATAAAATAAAAATTAAAAGTCTCTGCATGACAAAGGCTACCACAAAGTTGGAAGACAAATAGCAAACTGGGAAAATAATTATTTGCAACTCACTGACAAAGGGATGATTTCCCTAATGTATAACTTCCTGTTTTCCTGTCATAATAATAAATCACAATAAGCCAAGATACACAGAAAAAAGAACATAAATGGCTTTTAAAACATATAGAAAGATTCTCAACCTCACCCATAATAAGAGAAATGCAAATTAAAACTACACAGAGATGACGTTTTTCATCCTTCAGATTTGCAAAGATCATCATCATATGTTGGTAAGTCTGGGGAAACAGGTACAACCTCTGTAAAGGGCAAATTGGTGATATTTATCCAAAATTACAAATGTACATAAAATCTCCATCTCTAGGAAAATATCCCATATTTGAATATTAGACTCTATTTTGGCTTTGTTAGAAATAGCATAATCTTAATGGAAATGTCCATAATTAAAGTATGATGTGTTCATACAATGGAATGGTATGCAGACATAAGAATAAGAAAATTTTTTAAAAAGTTCATTAAAATATGCATTTAGTGTATATTAAATGCAGACTTAATGTATATATATATTTGCTTGATACGTAAAATGCATCTGGAAAGATACTGTAAAATAACACACTTGTTGCCTCTGGGAAAAGAGTTGCTGGGGACAGGGGTCAAAGGAAGATTTTTCTCACTTGTAGAAAGTTGAATAAACATTTTTAAGATACAGAGATTAGATGGTAAGCTGGCAGGTCAGGACAGATAGCTAATATAATAAAGTCTTCAACACAACAATTGGAAATAAGTTTAGAATTGCAAATACAAAGTAAAAAATGTCTGTTAAATATTTCACAGGGCCTAGCACAGTGCTTTTTCCATGACAGGAGTTCAATACATATTTGTTGGATGGATGAGAAGTTAAAGGGATATATAAAATACAAACTTAATTTGATTACAGTGAAAGAAACAGAGTCGGATAGGCGGCTGCTTTCATCTTATCCTAGAAATAGAATTTAGATTACACACAACCGAGAAACTCTCTCTAGAGAGACTACCTTAATTATTATCTCTATATCAATTTACAGAAAAAGTTATACTATATTCAGCCAAATAGATTATTGTTTTTAAAAATAAGACATATAATGAACAAGTAGAAAGTTTTAAAATTTGAATTACAGAGTTCTTATTTTTATCAATTGCAAAACTAATTTTTAAGTTTTAGTTTATCTGTAGTAAATAGCTACCAGATAAAAGTTGCATTAATATTTGCCATCTCATTTACTAATTTCTGTTAATACTGAATATAAAATACTGGAATATACTACTTTTTCCTCCTCTTTAGTGTTCAGGCTACAACCTATTATCATCAGATATAATTTAAAATATTGCTATGTATTTAAAAAAATCTTTTAAAAAAATTTACTACCATGCCTGGAACACTGTAGGCACTCAAACCTATTATAGAAATGTACTAAATTCTTTCAATTTTTCCTTAAAATATTTAAATGATTATTATTTATAATATTTGTAATTAGGACCACCATCTTTTTTACTAGTTAGCTCAAGTGGTTGAAGCATGGTATTCATGGCATACTGTAAGTTTGACACCAATAACTAGCCCCATATTGCAATGTATTCATGGACTGCCTGGTGATTATGGATGAAGAGATAGAATTAAGACAGTTAAAATTCAGAAATCAGTTCTGAACATTTAATTCTAATCTAAGAGTTCCTGGTGAAACATGCTAATGTTACTCTAAGACATTTAGGATTTTCTCCCTCTTACCTCCGTATCCATCATCAGACCTAGAACCCAGCAGTCATGCTGCTATCCTATTTTCTCTAGTCTAAATGTTTAGGTCAAAACACCCATCTTTTATTGTCTTAGCAAAAGTGAAATTTATCTTTTTCAGCTGAAAAAGCTTTTTCAACTACCAGTAAGATGTTTCTTAATGACTTCCTAGCATCTAGACCCCACATTCCTGGCATCTAGAAACTAGTTTGCTGCTGCTGCTGCTGCTGCTGCTGCTAAGTCGTGCAACCCCATAGACGGCAGCCCACCAGGCTCCACAGTCCCTGGGATTCTCCAGGCAAGAACACTGGAGTGGGTTGCCATTTCCTTCTCCAATGCAGGAAAGTGAAAAGTGAAAGGGAAGTCGCTCAGTTGTGTCCGACTCTTCATGACCCCATGGACTGCAGCCCACCAGGCTCCTCCGTCCATGGGATTTTCCAGGCAAGAGTGCTGGAGTGAGTTTACCTACCAGAATAAACATCTTGCCTATTTTAGAAACAAAACCCAAATTCCCCAATACTAAATACCTCTCTTTTTTTCCATTTCAATCTTCCCTCTTAAAATAAAGACCTCTCTCTTGGTTCCAGTGTGGTAGGGAGAATTATAGCCCCCAAAGATGTCCACAGCCTATTTCCCAGAGTCTGAATGCTATTGTACATGGCAGAAGAAACTTGCGGGTATGATTAAAGTTAAGGGCCTAGAGATGCTTAGATTGGGCCAACCTGGATAATCCAGGCAGCTTGCTGCATCTCTAGGTGCAGCATCTCCAATCCAAGCTGCCTGGATTATCCAGGTTGGCCCAATCTAATCATGTGACTGCTCACATGTAGAGAACCTTTTCTGGGTGTGGTCAGATAGAAGGGAGGACTAAATAAAGGTCAGAGGGATATGATGTTGCTGGTGTGGAATGGAGAAAGGGGGCCATAAACCAGAGAATGCAGTGATCTCTAGAAGCTAGAAGAGGCATGGAAATGGATTCTCCCCTGAAAGCCTCCAGAAAGAGACATAAACCTGCCTACACTTTTATTTTGCCCAGTGAGACCTGTGTTGTGGACCTATCACTAAGTTTCTGGTAAGTTTTTAGAAAAGCAATAGAAAAATAATATATCCAGTGATGAAAATATTCTTAATTTTCAGCTGATTTTCACAGCAATAATGAATGATACCTTTGATCTTTAATGAATGATTTGGCTCTTTCAAGCTGAGGTTATTAGCAATTCCTACTTCTAGAGTTTTCTGTCATGATTCATCCAACTGCTACCTCTCCAAGTTGCAAAAATTCATCTAGTTATTTCATAATGCATTTTTACCTAACCATACACAACCATAATATATATACAGTTAGAATAAGCTGCATATAGTTGGAGAAGGAAATGGCAACCCACTCCAGTATTCTTGCCTGGAGAATCCCAGGGACAGAGGAGCCTGGTAGGCTGCTGTCTATGGGGTCGCACAGAGTTGGACACGACTGAAGCGACTTAGCAGCAGCAGCAGAATATAGTAAGAGGATTATCAGTGAACAAAGACTTTTCCCCCTCATTAGTTTCTATCTCCTCAGACCTCCTTAGGGTCTTGATCCATCAATCTTCCCTCTATCCAATATTAGGCTTTCCTTCACTACTGAGATCTCTGCCCTTCGACTGTAATCTAGCTGCAAGTTTCTTTCCTGAGGGTGGGGGTGGGGAGGAGATTAAGTACATCTTTCTTGATCTTCAGCACTATTTCTCTTTCTCAACCAACATTTAAAAAAGGAAACCTATGCTCCTTGTTTCTACTTCTTTATTTCTCAACCTTCTGTAGCTTCCCCATACTCCTCCCTGAAACTGCTTTTGATTCTAAACCCCTAACTGCCAAATCCAATAGACTCTAACCAAGGAGGAGCCCACCTTATTCATTCTGTTCCTTGGCATCCTCTCCTACATTTGGTTTTGTGACACACTCTACTCTGGCTTTCCTTCTACCTCTCTGAACTGTCCTGAGTGTCTCTGCCATCACCTTTTCCTCTTCAGCCTATTCCCTAAATCCTGGTACTTCCCAGCTTTCTTCCATCCATTCTCTTCACCTGTCACTCTTCAGGGAAGCCTTCTCTAAACCAACATCTCCTCCTGACGACATCAACTACTCCTATTCTCACTGAAACATGAGCTTTTCTTAGAGTCTCCCTGTTCCCTTGGGGACTCCACCACAGCTTCTTGAAGATTTTTTGAGATGAGGAGTGAGTCAACAAACTGAAATTTTATGAAGATTAATCTAGGTGTGGTAGGTAAGACTGACTGTGTTGAGTGGAGCCTGGAGGCAGGGAAACCAGTTGAGAGGACACTGGAGAAGGATGAGTAGGGAATGACAACAGCCTGAATATTGCCTTGGCAATGGTAAGGAAGAAAAGCCAGGAGAAATATTTCAGTGGATGTATTTAGTGACAACTTGATTACACATCAAGGGAGAGAGAAGAAAAGTCAGAGATGAGTCAGAAATTTCAGACATAGGAGACTAGGAAGGTCATAATTAACAAAGTTGAGGCAATCAGGTATAGAAATAGGTTTGGGAAGAAGATGAAGCACTGGATTTTAGACATGGAATATCAAAGCAGTGATGCCCTCCAGGTATTGGGAAGACTGGGCTCAGTGGGAAATAACTCACCTGCATTGCAGGAAATGCAAGAGATCCAGGTTTGATTCCTAGGTCGAGAAGATCCCCTGGAGTAGGAAATGGCAATCCACTCCAGTATTCTTGCCTGGAGAATTCCATGGACAGAGGGGCCTGGCGGGCTACAGTCCATGGGGTCACAAAGAGTTGGACACGACTGAACACACACACACACATACACGCAAAGTTGATCAGTATACAAAAGTAAATAATACTTACTAAATAAATAAAACTCTTGATACTCTTTCTGCTCTTCAGGTGCTTGACCCAAGTATCAGGATGCTCTAGAGCCTCACCGGCACTCCAGAATTCCTCACTGGTATTCGCACCGTGAATCAGCCCCAGCATTTGCTTTCTGCTGCCTTTTCCTGATCTATCATTGGAAGGTATTATGAAACACATGCCCTCTAATCGTAGGGCCTCACAGACACGCTAATGTCTTTTAAAGCCATCTCTACTGACCACGCTACAACAGTTTTTCCAAACCTCTTCATTTTTCTCAAGACTCCAACCTCATCTTCCTTCTTAGCTGCATCTTGCCTCCTCATTTATTTACAAAATCTGGGCCACTCAGTATGACTTCTGTTCTCAACCCAAATTTTCTTTTCACCTCACCCTCTTTTCCTCCTCTGTTGTCTTCTTTCCAAGGCTACAGCTGTGCTTTTGACCATATTTTTTTCAACCTCTAAGATCTTATCCCATGCTTGTTTCTTTAGTATCTCCCCTCAGTTGCTCCTTTTTTGACCTGCTAACAAATTCAAGCCCATGTTATCCTTTAACAAACCTTTTTTCCTTCACTTTGATTCCCTCAGAACTATCAACTTATTACTCTTTTTTGGTGTTATTAATATAAACTTTACCACATCATCTTGATAGTGGCTTGATTCTCACTAGAGCAGTTTTATTTATGTATATCCTATATGTTTGTCTCGCAGACTCCAAAATTTAAGTTTCGGTAGGGCAGAAATCATATGGTAAATTAATCATAAAATGTTTTCAGCTATGATTAATCAAGAAATAATTGTGAGATTTGGGAGGCTGACTTCTAAGAAACAATAAATAATATAGTACTACTTTGCCTTTATCTGTTTCCAAGGAGTTAAAATTGTAAATGTACTTAGAGTTGTCATGTGATGGTTATCTCTTGGTCATAAGTCAGAATTTTTCTGATGTCTGTAACAATAGCAATTATACTCATTTAAGAACATAAACATGAGTCTTGGGCGATCCCTATAGCAACAAATGTAGATGCTAGCACGAGAAGTGGGCATTCCAGTTTTAAACTTAGAAGGCATCATGAGAATACTAATTTTTTCCATTATTAATTTAGATACAATTAATCTTACTTCATAAAGGTTATTTACATTTTAGAACTTTCTATCAGGAAAGTTGACAGTGCGTTCCCCTCTCTGCTCTACACATACACCTTATTCTCCTTCTAGCATACAAAGCTACCTTTCTTCAGTTAAAAAACAAATAAATTAAAAAAAATAGATACCTTTCACCCTTGTCCACTATACTGCCTTTTTAATTGTTGATGAAGCTAGAGAAAATGCCGGAATGTATTGCTAAGTATTTGGATTTAAGAGCTAAAGAATGAGCTATGTAAAAACTAACTGTATAACCAACTATTAGAAAAAGTTATTTTTGTAATTTCACAAAAATAAAATATGTATTTAATGTTAAGGCTGCAGTCCATGGGGTCGCTGAGGGTCAGACACGACTGAGCTACTTCACTTTCACTTTTCACTTTCATGCGTTGGAGAAGGAAATGGCAATCCACTCCAGTGTTCTTGCCTGGAGAATCCCAGGGATGGGGAGCCTGGTGGGCTGCCGTCTATGGGGTCGCACAGAGTCAGACACGACTGAAGTGACTTAGCAGCTTAGCAGCAACAAAATTAAGGCCCCACAGCTAGAAAACTCCTGAAAAATATCTAAAGATATTATGATCTATAATACATCAAGTTTATTCCTCTTAATTAAGTATAAAAATTAAATTTACATCATTTAGAGAGCAACTTTTAGGTGTAAAGGTCTTTGCCAAGCACTGAGCTTAATATTTAAATATAAGAAAGTCATAAGGGCTCAGATTAAAGGTTTATGTCACAAACGTGTATAGGAGAACTACATTCCATATTATTATTCTTGTCTTAGAGATAATAAAGCTGAGGTATAGCAGGGTAAAGAAATCACCCAAGATCCCTCTTCTGTGTAGGTAGAAGAGCTGGGATTAGAATTCAGATCGATTAGATGTCAAAGTCCATTTATTCAATAAATATTTCTGTGTGCCTTTTATATGTTAGATACAGTTCTAGAGACTTGGGCTTCATCAGAGAAGAAAACAAGATCCCTGCATTCTTGGCATTAATATTTGTTAGCTGACAACGCCTCTGTCTTCTCGCCTGCCACCTATCTACACATGTAAAGATGAATTTATTTTCCCAAGATTAACCCTTCTACTGAGGCTGTTGATTTTATCACCTTTATCACAAGTCTCCTTTGAAACCCAGCTTCATTATTGCCTCTTTCACTGGATCCATCCAACCACATTAAATATACATGTCATGTCTCATCTTGAAAGATGACTCTATGTCCCTATTTTCATTTCTTTTTCTCATTCCACACCATACCCCATATTCCACAGCACTCTTCTAACCCTCTGCTACCTCTTTTTCCTTCCAAAGGTTGTTTGCAGTCCTCATGCCTCTCAATTTGTCTACAACATTTAAGCATTCTGACCACTCCTGAAAACTCCTTCCTTGACTGATAAGAAGTCAGTTTATCCTAGCTTTAAAAGAACTGTATTTCCACATCCATAAGAGTATCTTTAAGAGAGAAATAGGACCATCTCCTGTCATCACAGTAAGATGTTGAATAAGACAGAAAATTAGCTAAATTTTTCTTGAAATCATCTAGAGGAATTTTTCCTTTTACATCTTAAGAGCTTTCTAATACAAAAAAGAAAATACATATTCATATTTATTGTATCATACATTTTCCTGAAAAGTAGAGATAACTACAAGCTAGTATAAAAATCGCATATCATTTCTACCACTCAGAAGGTGACTCAGACTGCTTCTGACTCAATACACTCAAGAACCAGATACAAGAACTTAAAAAGCATGGATATGGAGTCATTTAGTGGTAGGACAAAAAGTTCCACATAAATCAAGTTTATTTCAGCCCAGTATCACAAGAACTTAGTGCCTCTAAATCATTAGGAAAAGACAAAATGATATTCAACATACTGTTCAAGAGTCTCAGTGTTATATACTACATATAGTACATATACATACTGTATATACGTGCACTTTTTAAAAATCCTTTCCATTGTGAATTACATGGAACAGTGCACAAAATAAACATACAGCTCAATGAATTATCACATACATATACACACAAACACACAGAAAGAAAGAAAGAAAAAACCACTACCCAGGTAAAGAAAGAGAAGGTAGCCTGTACTCCATTGTTTATGAGATTCATCTATGTTTTCACATATGGCTGCAGATTATTCATTTTCATCACTATATGGCATTCACCATAATTTATCCATTCTTCTGTTGATGAATATTAGTTGTTTGCAGTTTTTACCTACGAATATTCTTATGCATGTTTCTTGGACACGTGAGTGTGTAGATAAGAGTGAAATAGGACTACTTTTAGCTTTATTAGATAGTCAAACTCTCTCAAAGTAGTCATACAAATTGGCATTCTCATCAGAAGCATTATATAAGTTCTAGTAACTGCATACCTTCATTCATATTTGGTATTGTCTCTTTTTTAGCAATACTGGTGAGTGTGTGGTAACACCTCACTGTAGCTTAAATTTACACTTTCCTGATTGCTAATGAAGTTAATTATCTTTTTATATGTTTATTGGCCATTTAGATTTTTCTTTGGTGATATTTCTTCACATTTTAAAAGATTTTCATAGTAAGTGGTTGAAATAAACAGAATAATTTTTGTTAGGTGGAAGGGGACAAAAGAACCGCTATTAAAAGTGCTTTAATTTTGCTTCTGGGCTCTCTGAGCAAGGCAAGAAAAGACCCAAAGTTTCTCTGTACAGCAAAGGAGAGTCATTGTTTCTACTGACTCAGCTTAAGGCCAGCAAATATAGAGAAAATGTTATTTTGTTAATAGGCGTTAGAGAAATTTGTCTATGAAATTTGTCTATGTTTCAAAGCTTACTAGGTAAATTTTGTGGAGTCTAAAAGAACAAGGAGGCTAGAGCCAGAGGTATACTGTTGAGAGAGAAGGCATTAGCTTAAAGAATGGACTTCAGTCAGTTTCTAGTGGTTTTCGGTAGCAGCAGAGAGTCTCAAGGCCAGAAAGAGTGTTTTCAAGAGAGAATATAAGCCTGACTGGTTCTCCCCCATAGGCTAAAAGTGAAGCTGCAAGTGGGGGCTGGGATGGGAGGGACAGCTAACCACTGGGTGATCATATATGGGAAATTCACAAATACAGAAGTTTCATTTCCCCTCCACGTCAGATTATTGAAGCTTTTGGTAAAGTCTGTCCTATCAGATGAAAAGAATCCCTTATTTGCCAGATATCCTTATAATAGTTCAGGATAATTCATCATGCTGGAGAAACAACAGGCTGTTGCAGATAGCAAATGCCTTGGTAAGATGGGAGTGTTAATTTTCTATTTGGTACACAAAGCCTTGGGAAATGAAGTTTCCTTATCTAGAAAGAGTGGAAGTAGATTCCAGGCTCATAAATATTTCCACACAAATTCAACCAAAACTTTGAGGTATACATAGATTACAATCAATAATATCTAATCTAGAAAACAGAATGCTATGGAAAGCTTTATTGGTATTCATTTTATAAAGTTAGAATAATTTGAGAACAAAATCTGAGGCACTCAGCATACACACACACAAAAGAAAGCCACAGTGTGACTCAGGGAACTCAGGGGCTCTGTGACCATCTAGAAGGGTGGGATGAGGAGGGAAATGGGAGGGAGACTCAGGAAGGAGGGGACATGGGTGTACCTATGGCTGATTCTTACTGGTGTATGACAGAAAACCACAAAATTCTGTAAAGCAATAATCCTTCAATTAAAAAAAATAAAGTGGCAAAAAAGAGAAAACAGCAGATTAACACTATTTATGAAAACCGATGCCAAAATTCCCAAATAAAATACTAGCAACCAAATTCAGTGGTGAAGTATCAGAATAACACACCCTAACCAAGTGGGGCTTATTTCAAGAATGAACAGATGGTTCAACATTAGGATATCAATAAATTAATTTCACGACATTAATGGATCAAAAGAGTAAAAATCCAAGAGTGCTTTGAGACAGAACGAAAGAGGACTTGATCAGATTCAATGTCTGTTCCTGGTTTGTAAACAAACAAAAGGGTAAATGAAGACACAATAAAGCTTATGTTTTACAAAGCAAAACTCATCTTTTTTTTTTTTTTAATTCAAACTTAACATTAAAATTTTGGTTACATTTCCACCAAAATAGAAAACAAAAAAATCCCCATAATTATTGCTATTCCTCATATTTGTTCAGGAAGCTAGTTAATAAATGAGATAAGAAAAGTAAATAAGAGGTATAGTCTCAAAAAAAAAAAAAAGAGAAATTATGACTGTGTGTAGATGATGTAAAACCAGAAAACCAAGAGTCAACTAAGAAAGTGTTACTACTAATAAGAGAGTTTCAGAAAAATGTTTGGTTACAAGAGAACTTTCCCATAAAGTAGCAGTAACCATTTGGAAAATATAAGGGAAGAAAGATCCCACTCAAAAAGTGCCCAGACTGAGAGTGAAGGGTACATAGGATCTCTCTGTACATTTTAAAAACAACTTCCTGTGACTCTACGATAATTTCAAAATAAAAAGTTTAAGATGTTACACAGCCCACCAGTGGAAGCTAAGAAAAAGAACTTCTAGAATCTGTGGTGTGCCAGACCCTTACCAGATGCACCTAGAATGCTCTTTTCAACGAAAAATGGAACTTAACAAACAACACATAGAGATAGATGGGTTCACTGCCCTCTCCGGAATGCAAGTTTTCTATTCGAAATCGAACTATCATACCATCCTGTGTGTGCTAAGTCATTTCAGTCGTGTCCGACTCTTTGTGACCCTATGAACTGTAGCCTGCCAGGCTCCTCTGTCCATGGGATTCTCCAGGCAAGAATACTGGAGTGGGTCGCCATGTCCTCCTCCAGGGGATCTTCCCTACCCGGGGATCAAACCCAGGTCTCCTGCAGCTCCTGCACTGCAGGCAGATTCTTTACTCCTGAGCCACCATGGAAGCCCATACCATCATGAACTCTCTACTTTTCTACTATAGACACGCTGTTCTTTCTATTACACGTAGGCGCAAAATCAGTGGTCAATGTTTTTAGTCACCCTCCCACCAAGAGTGGGACTAATCATACCTTATCTGTGCAACCTGAGAGATCTCTTTTCTACTTTTAGGCTTTCATGTTCATTTTAACTTGATTTTACCTTTAAAAAAATGCTGGGCCAAAAAAGGCTGTGCAGGCACCCATTATAACACAATCTGGGCCCAACCTTGTCTATACGTTGTTCTAGTGTTTTCCCCTCAAAGTTACACCCCCACTCATACATTTCAGCTCTATGCCTATGCTGGTTCTGTTCTTCCTCAGAGTTCCTGTAAGCCCCCGATCTAACCCACTAAAAACACCACTCTGATGCTTTTATGCTATAGCAACAGCAACACTTCACTTTTCTAGGAAGGTCATTGAGTCTTGGGCTTCCCTGGTGGCTCAGTGGTAAAGAACCTGCCTGCCAATGAAGTAGATGTGGGCTCAATCTCTGGGTTGGGAAGATCCCCAGGAGTAGGAAATGGCAACCCACTCCAGTATTCTCCCCTGGGAAATCCCATGGACAGAGGAGACTTGAGGGCTACAGTCCACGGGGTCACAGGAGGGTCGGACACGACTGAGCAACTAAACACCTGCCACCTTGGTTCATATGGTAGCTCAATGCCACTCAGTATAAAATAAGATTCTTTGGGACTTGCTATCTATATTTATTTAGTCTCTGACTCTCCTAGGACTTAGCTTCACAACAAAAAGCATATTCTCTCTATTCTAACAAAGTAGCACGTTTTGTTTTAGCCTGAATATTGCTTGAATCTTTTGAAGGCTTCAGGCTTACAAATCATCTATTAGTAACATAACTTTCTATGCATGTCCTCAAGGACAGCCTAAAATTTCATTTGGCTGTGACTCTGTTCTTCATAATAATGGGTTTCACAACTAGGTAGGCGCCTGTATCTTCCAGAGTCCACTCCTACTGTATGTTCAGACCTTGGGAAGTATATTCAAATGTTGATTCCCAAGAGGCAATCAGCACAGAAGGTTCTCAGCAACTTGCACTTATCTGTTTTTTGCATTATCTGTGCACAGTTTAAAGTCTGAAGCAAAGTAGCAGGTCTAATAGAAAGCTAAATTTGAACTGTAGTGTTTCTGTTTGTCTTTTAACTTAACAAACACATTCCAAAGCTGTTGCAACCAGTCTGTTCAAGAACAAAAGCTCATTAGTGTGTGTCAACAGTCAGAGAAAACATAAATGCAATAACTTAGGGCTAAAATTTCCAAAATAAGCAGGACCTAGGAAAGTTCTTACATAACTTTAATTGGCCCGAAAAAAAGCAACTATTGCCTCCAAATTTTGTACAAGTCAGATATAATTGCAAAGACCATGCCCTTGTTTTGCAAGTACAGATTAAGAATACATATTAGACTAAGCACTATCTTCTCAAGGAAGCACTTCCTGTACTCCCGCCCCCAAACACCCATAATGCTGAAAGTCTCTTTCTTTTTCTCCTTACTCCCTTACAGAGCTCCTGTAACACATTGTATCCACTTGTTCCTACGTCAGTATTCCTGGGATGGGAGTTGGCCTTCCTCCCCTAAAATAAGACCTGACCCTATTTAATATATCCTGAGTAAAGGAATATGAACGAATGAACACTAGAAATAATCTGGACTGTATTTTCTGCATCTCTATTGTATGAATTTACAGAGATTTGAAGTACTTTTTCCTTTTTTTAATCAAGAACAAGGTTGAAGTAAGTACATGTTTTAAACAGTGGACTTCCCTGGTGGCTCAGATGATAAAGAATATGCCTGCAAAGCAGAAGACTCACTATGCAGAAGACCCGGGTTTGATCCTTGGGTTGGGAAGAATCCTTAGAGACGGTATTGGCTACCCACTCCAAAGAGATTTAGTCTCTGCTCTTAACTCTATTCACTAAACTTCTGGTAGTGGTAGGCACTCAGTTTTCTCAGTGGTGGGTTAACGAATCTATAAAATCAGAGGTTTAAATTAGATGCTTGACAAAGAACCAGCTTATTCATAGATTTCGTGAGGCCCCTCACATTATTTCATAGTACGAAAACAGCTTCGTGCTTTAGAAAAATTAGTGTCATGAACAGAGTCTCTGAAGTGATTGTTATTACTTTTAGGAACGTATTTTTTGTTTTCACGTGACAATATCCTTATGCATCAGTAGGATAGCAGTTTTGTAAACACTCCTGTTATAGCCCTTGTCACTTTGTAGTATAATTTGCTTACTTGATGGCTTCCCTCATAGCTCCTCAAGGACAGGGGCCAGTGCTGCTGTATTTATGCATCTTTGTATTACCCGCTCCAGCACATGTCTGATGCACTATAGACATCTATAAATATTTCTTGAAGAATGAATTAATTTTCAGTGTCTTAGGTCCACCATGAACTAGTATAAGCTTAAGATTTCACATATTTCTAAAGGAGCTCTGTGGTTGAATAGAGTTTTCCTAGTTATTTTAAACTCCTTTGTATTTCTCTGTGACTTGTGTCATTATTGTTATTTAAACTTTAATATTTCACTCTAAATAGGTAAGAGAGCATGTTAACCAGGAAATGATTAATATATTGGGGCTTCCCTGATGGCTCAGTGTAAAGAATCTGCTTGCCAGTGCAGAAGACAGAGGAGACTCAGGTTCAATTCCTGGGTTGGGAAGATCCCCTGGAGTAGGAAATGGCAACCTAAATCCAATGTACTGAGGAGCCCAGCGGGCTACAATCCATAGGGTTGCAAAGAGTCAGATGCAACTGAACACACACACACACACACGATTCATATATCAAGTGGGTAGATAACAGCATTTAATTACCTATGAACTGTTTGTCAGAGGGGTTGTGAATTTTAATATCTGCAAAGGTTTTTACCATGCTGGGATGAAAGATGATCAAGATTAATGCATCATTAAGAAGAGTACAATCACAATTTGCATGTGGAAATCTGAAAGTACATCTAACATACCATTTCAAATTTTATAAGAAGACATGTAAATGTTCCACATCTCGGCTACCACCAAAAAACAGAAATAATTTAGATTTTTACTAATGCTTTTTATAGTCAATAATGTGTAGATAAAATATTTTATCTGTTAATAGCACTTAGTCTTCAGTTACATTCTAGGAACGTTTTTGTTTTGATTTATTGCTGTGGTGGTTGTGAATACAATTAGCTCCCAAATTACTTTATCTCTAAAGCATGCCTATATTTCATGGTAAAACCACTTACTTCATTGTCCTTTAATTCTTATGATCCATTCCATAAAAAACTTTTTGTTTCTTTTGCTGCTGCTGCTAAGTCGCTTCAGTCGTGTCTGACTCTGTGCAACCCCAGAGACGACAGCCCACCAGGCTCCCCCGTCCCTGGGATTCTCCAGGCAAGAACACTGGAGTGGGTTGCCATTTCCTTCTCCATTTGTTTCTTTTAAATATCACTCAAATCGAATTTAATTTTCCTACCACCACCATGGAGAGCATCCAAATGCAAACCAATCATGCCTAGCTTCAAATAGTTCCGTGCCCTCTTGTTCCACCTGTAGTTATTCTTCCTTCTTTCTTAGCAGCTCTCCATGCTATAGATTTTCTTTTTTTTTTTTTTTTTGGTAAGATCTAAAGCAGAGTTCCAAAGTATAGCAAGGAGAGATAAGAAAGCTTTCCTCAGCAATCAATGCAAAGAAATAGAGGAAAACCAACAGAATGGAAAAGACTAGAGATCTCTGCAAGAAAATTAGAGATACCAAGGGAACATTTCATGCAAAGATGGGTTCGATAAAGGACAGAAATGGTAGGGACCTAACGGAAGCAGAAGATATTAAGAAGACGTGGCAAGAATACACAGAAGAACTGTACAAAAAAGATCTTCACAACCAAGATAATCACGATGGTGTGATCACTGCCCTAGAGCCAGACATCCTGGAATGTGAAGTCAAGTGGGCCTTAGAAAGCATCAGTATGAACAAAGCCAGTGGAGGTGATGGAATTCCGGTTGAGCTGTTTCAAATCCTAAAAGATGATGCTGTGAAAGTGTTGGACTCAGCATGCCAGCAAATTTGGAAAACTCAGCAGTGGCCACAGGACTGGAAAAGGTCAGTTTTCATTCCAATCACAAAGAAGGCAATGCCAAAGAATGCTCAAACTACAGCACAATTGCACTCATCTCACACACTAGCAAAGTAATGCTCAAAATTCTCCAAGCCAGGCTTCAGCAATACGTGAACCATGAACTTTGAGATGTTCAAGCTGGTTTTAGAAAAGGCAGAGGAACCAGAGATCAAATGGCCAACATCCTCTGGATCATGGAAAAAGGAAGAGAGTTCCAGAAAAACATCTATTTCTGCTTTATTGACTGCTTTTTGACTGCCAAAACCTTTGACTGTGTGGATCACAATAAATTGGAAAATTCTGAAAGAGATGGGAATACCAGACCACCTGACCTGCCTCTTGAGAAACCTATATGCAGGTCAGGAAGCAACAGTAAGAACTGGACATGGAACAACAGACTGGTTCCAAATAGGAAAAGGAGTACATCAAGGCAGCATATTGTCACCCTGCTTATTTAACTTATATGCAGAGTACATCAAGAGAAATGCTGGGCTGGAAGAAGCACAAGCTGGAATCAAGATTGCCGGGAGAAATATCAATAACCTCAGATATGCACATGACACCACCCTTATGGCAGAAAGTGAAAAGGAACTAAAAAGCCTCTTGATGAAATTGAAAGTGGAGAGTGAAAAAGTTGGCTTAAAGCTCAACATTCAGAAAACGAAGATCATGGCCTCTGGTCCCATCACTTCATGGGAAATAGATGGGGAAACAGTGGAAACAGTGTCAGACTTTATTTTTGGGGGGCTCCAAAATCACTGAAGATGGTGATTGCAGCCATGAAATTAAAAGACGCTTACTCCTTGGAAGGAAAGTTATGACCAACCTAGATAGGATATTGAAAAGCAGAGACATTACTTTGCCAACAAAGGTCCGTCTAGTCAAGGCTGTGGTTTTTCCAGTGGTCATGTATGGATATGAGAGTTGGACTGTGAAGAAAGCTAAGTGCCAAAGAATTGATGCTTTTGAACTGTGGTGTTAGAGAAGACTCTTGAGAGTCCCATAGACTGCAAGGAGATCCAACGAGTCCATCCTAAAGGAGATCAGTCCTGGATGTTCATTGGAAGGACTGATGCTAAAGCTGAAACTCCAATACTTTGGTCACCTCATGCGAAGAGTTGACTCATTGGAAAAGACTCTGATGCTGGGAGGGATTGTGGACAGGAGGAGAAAGGGATGACAGAGGATGAGATGGCTGGATGGCATCACCGACTCGATGCACATGAGTTTGTGTGAACTCCGGGAGTTGGTGATGGACAGGGAGGCCTGGGCGTGCTGCAGTTCATGGGGTTGCAAAGAGTCGGACATGACTGAGCGACTGAACTGACTAAATACTCCTTGGAAGGAAAGTTAGGACCAACCTAGACAGCATATCAAAAAGCAGAAACATTACTTTGTCAACAAAGGTCTGTCTAGTCAAGGCTATGGTTTTTCCAGTAGTCATGTATGGATGTGAGAGTTGGACTATAAAGAAAGCTGAACACAGAAGAATTGATGCTTTTGAACTGTGGTATTGGAGAAGACTCTTGAGAGTCCCTTAGACTGCAAGGAGATCCAACCAGTCCATCCTAAAGGAGATCAGTCCTGGGTGTTCATTGGAAGCACTGATGTTGAAGCTGAAACTCCAGTACTTTGGCCACCTGATGCAAAGAGCTGACTCATTGGAAAAGACCCTGATGCTGGGAAAGATTAAGGGCAGGAGGAAAAGGGGATGACAAAGGATGAGATGGTTGGATGGCATCACGACATGGGTTTGGGTGGACTCCGGGAGTTGGTGATGGACAGGGAGGCCTGGCGTGCTGCGGTTCATGGGGTCACAAAGAGTTGGACACGACTGAGTGACTGAACTGAAAACTGAATGTCACTTTCAACTCTTCAACCTTCATTGTCTTTCCATTGTCCTTAAAGCCCACACTCCTTAGCACAGCCTCCGAAATCCTGGTCATTCTAGACCTTCACCTACTCCAGTTCCTATTCCAATCACTGCTTGGGCATCCTTCTTATCCAGACTCTCTTTCAGTCCCTGGTGCTCCTGACTTTCCTGATGCTGCTTTCGCTGCTGGGAATATTCTTCCCAGGGTTTTCTTCTAGTTGTACCTATCCTTCAGAGCTTATCTCTCTCTTCCTCATGGAAGCCTAGCATAACTTCCTTAGCTAAATTAAATATGTTTTCTACAGTCTCTCATAGCACCATCTACATCTTCTTGTAGCCCTTACTACAAGGACCACTTTACATTTATTTGTGTGATTATTTGATTCTTCTGCTTCTCCCACTAGACTGTATACTCCATGAGGGCACCATTTGCTCAGCCTTAGAGACCCAACTCCTAAACAGTGCCTGGCACATAGTTGCTCAATAAATATTTGTTAATTCTACTCTATTACTGCTTCATCTAGATTTACTATAAGCACAAAAGTAATAAACTTCTTAAAAAGCAGAATCCTAAAAAATGAAATTATCTTTCAGAAATAATTTTATTAGTAATTATTAAATCTGATAAAAGAGAATTACATGAGATCAGAAGATCTATGTTATAAAAATTTTCACCAGCAATAACATTTTTACTAGCATATATCAATGTCACTCTTCTTTGAATTGTTACTATGAAATAATAATAAAAATAACAACAACAACAACAAATAACAGATGACATTTATTGAATGCTCCTATCTGTATATTGTCACCCTGCTTATTTAACTCATATGCAGAGTACATCATGAGAAACCCTGGGCTGGAAGAAGCACAAGCTGGAATCAAGATTGCCAGGAGAAATATCAATAACCTCAGGTATGCGGATGACACCACCCTTATGGCAGAAAGTGAAGAGGAACTAAAAAGCCTCTTGAAAGTGAAAGAGGAGAGTGAAAAAGTTGGCTTAAAGCTCAACATTCAGAAAACAAAGATCATGGCCTCTGGTCCCATCTCTTCATGGGAAATAGATGGGGAAACAATGGAAACAGTGTCAGACTCTATTTTTGGGGCTCCAAAATCACTGCAGATGGTGATTGCAGCCATGAAATCAAAAGACACTTACTCCTTGGAAGGAAAGTTATGACCAACCTAGATAGCATATTCAAAAGCAGAGACATTACTTTGCCAACAAAGGTCCATCTAATCAAGGCTATGGTTTTTCCAGTGGTCATGTATGGATGTGAGAGTTGGACTGTGAAGAAGGCTGAGCACCAAAGAATTGATGCTTTTGAACTGTGGTGTTGGAGAAGACTCTTGAGAGTCCCTTGGACTGCAAGGAGATCCAACCAGTCCATTCTAAAGGAGATCAGTCCTGGGTGTGCATGTACTTTGGCCACCTGATGCGAAGAGCTGACTCATTGGAAAAGACTCTGATGCTGGGAGGGATTGGGGGCAGGAGGAAAAGGGGACAACAGAGGATGAGATGGCTGGATGGCATCACCAACTCGATGGACATGAGTTAGAGTGAATTCCAGGAGTTGGTGATGGACAGGGAGGCCTGGCGTGCTGTGATTCATGGGGTCGCAAAGAGTCGGACACGACTGAGTGACTGAACTGAACTGAACTGATGTGTAGGCATTGTGTTAAGTGCTATATATGTATTATCTCAACTCAATCCTCATAATCCCTCAATATAGGTATTATTAAACCCATTTTACTCATGAGAAAATTAAGGCTCAGAGGAGTTAAGTCTATTTGCTCAGTCAGACAGCTACTTAGTAGTGGAGGCCATATACCCAATAGTCAGCCCAGATTTGTCTGACTCCTGATTCCCTTCTCCATCCTTTCCTTCCCTTTCCTCCTCCTTTTTTTTTTTTTTTTGGTACAAATTCTACAAGGTTTACTCTAGAAAAGAAGGTTCAACAATAGAATCTCATAAATAAGCCTTCTTATTGAGTAAAAGTATTTTGGCCACCTCATGTGAAGAGTTGACTCATTGGAAAAGACTCTGATGCTGGGAGGGATTGGGGGCAAGAGGAGAAGGGGACGACAGAGGATGAGATGGCTGGATGGCATCACTGACTTGATGGACATGAGTCTGAGTGAACTCCGGGAGTTGGGGATGGACAGGGAGGCCTGGCGTGCTGTGATTCATGGGGTCGCAAAGAGTCGGACACGACTGAGCGACTGATCTGATCTGATCTGATTGAGTAAAAGAAAAATGTGAATATTACTAGTGCATTTCAGAGTTTCAAAATTGTTTAGTAACATAATTTAATTTAGTTGCTTCATTTATCAAACATTTCACCCACACCTAGTATCATATTTGAGTTCCTCATTCTTTTCTAACCACGAGTATCAGTACACTGAGATACTGGGACACCATAGGCCATGTTAGATCAGCTCTGACTTTGAGACTCAGCTCTGGCACTGACCAGCCATTTGATATCAGGCAAATTACATAACCATCTCACTCCCACTTCCAAACATCAGCCTCTGCGAGTATAAAATGGAAATAAGTGCACCTATCTTGCTGGGTTGCTGTAAAAATTAGGTACACTATACTGTATACAAAGTGCTTGACATATAATTGATATTCATTAAGTCACTTGATTATTACTTTATAGATGTCTTTATTTTTTTTTTCAAGTAATGTGTATTTGGCAGCATTGTGCTTGAGATTGTCCTAGATAGTTTTCATTTCTATGATACAGAAGCACGGTCACCAGAGATATTTGTCTGAGCATGAGTCCTATTTGTTTTGGTTTAGAAAATAAGATCATTATACTCAAATATCCTTTAGCCAAGTGCTATGCCTATAAAGGATACCTAATAAATCCATGCTAAATAACTGAGTGATCATTGTACAGCAAATGTTTAAAGAATTCACAGGTAAACAGAAAAATCTACTTAAAATGGGTCAGAAAGAATAAGCAGAATTCACAAATTACCTCTGAGTTTTATCTCTGATTTATTAAGCTCTGAAAATATAGATCCAGTTTAATTTTTACAATTTGATGCAACAATGAAAAAGCAACCCCATTGTCTGCACATTTCAGTCTATATTACCGATTAGTCAAAAAGTTATGATTCATCATTCACATAAGCAAAATAAATGAGCAAATATGATGTTTGCTAAAATGATGCACAATGTTTAATCATGCTCATGTGATAGTCCAAACATTTTTTTATTTAACTGAAAGAAGTACATATGATTCCAAAATTGTCCACAAAGTATTGAAAGTTAATTAAAGTATCTGGATGATAGTAAAAATATACAAGAATCTTTCAACATATTCTGAAAACAATTCTGCTTTCAGAGCAATGCAAAAATTTCCCCCGATTTCTCCCTCAAGGAGAAATCCAAATTAGGTACTACAGTTTAAAACCAGATTCATGAGGTCTGCAACTGAAATATATACTGAAAAAATATATATATACTGAAATATATATATGAAACAAAATTATAGCTCAGTTTGTATCAATCAGCAGTATTGATTTAGAACCAATAATTAGTGCTGAAGTTCCAATCATTTTCTTATTTTATTGACTTGCTAAGTAGGGAATCAGTTCACATACACAAAAGTTAAATTCTACAGCAAATTCATTTTGAGTGTCTAACATTTCCAAAGTTTTATCCATCTTGATTTAATATTGATATGAATTAACATTATATACATTTTAAAGGATAAATTTATAATGATATATTTAAACCTGTGTACTTTTATAAATGGTAATATTGTAGAAACCACAAGATTATGATTTTAATTATAATTATTATTTATTTTATATTTATAACGAATAATCATTAATTTCCATGACATTTCTATGGATATAACCACATTTTATTCCTATTTTATGAAAGATTAATATAAGACTGCATATAGGGATATATCTAATAGTAACAAAGCCAGAAAAAAGATGAGTTTCTGCTATGTGATTTTGGGATCAGTTTCCTAATTCTCACTTCAAATCCGGATGTTCAAAAAAAAAAATTCCCACATGGAAGACACAATCAAATCTAAGCAAATAACCTACCTCATAATAAAGAAATATTTTATATTTAAACAATACAGGCTTTCCAAACATACAGTACTTGTCAATTAATTTGGTTAGGAACAAGACCCCTCTTAGAGATAAGCTAATTAATCTGTTTCCCAGGTGGGATCTGAAAGCCATAGGGAGACATCTTCCCCAAACCGCTGCCCTAGATTCCCAAGGCAGCTGTCAGCCATTAACATGTTAGTTTTGAATTAGTTTATCAGTTACCAACCTGAGGAAGATTTGCAGGAAACAGGAGCTCAGTGCCGAAAGGAAAGGAAAGGACAGCTGCCAAGCTAATGAGTCTGCAATGGGGACAGTAGGCAGTCTGGAGAGCAGCGGCAGAACACAAGTCCCTGGCAGAGTGGAGAATGCAGAAAGATGCCACAGAAAAGGAGATAAAGGATTCATGAGAAAAAATTCACCTCGTTCCCAGTTTTTCAAACAAGCTGGAGTATTAGACAGTTGATTCCAAACTATTCAGAATAGTCAAATCATAAATACTAAATGCAGTTACAGATAACAAAAGTTCTAAACAGCCAAGAAATAATTAATTACCTTTTTTTTTTTTTTTTGGTGTTGGAAAGTTACAGGCTGAATTTCATATTGGTGTGAATGTATTCTATTTATTCTACTGGTTTTTTCCTCCCAGCAGTTAAAACCAGTAACCTACCGGAAAGCAGCAGTATAATCTCAACATTCTATTAAAGTTGCCCATCATCAGCAACTGAGCCAATACCGAAGTGGGAAAGGTGACTTACTGACAATTACAGTAAAGTAAAGATATACTTGTGTTTTCAATCTCTTTTATTAGGAAAGCTGAGATTACTCAACATTTAAGTTATTAGAGAAAAACATTCTTACTCTCCTTTCTCAGTTATTCTTTGTACACAGTTTTGATTATATGCCTATAATCAGGTGTTGAGTTCAAAATATAAAGATACAGATAATATAGGGCTTCTCTGGTGGCTTGGTGGTAAAGAATCCGCCTGCCAGTTCAGGACACATGGGTTTGATCCCTGATCTAGGAGGATCCCACATGCTGCAGAGCAACTCAGTCCAGGAGCCCTAACTGCTGAGCCCATGTGCTGCAACTGCTGAAGCCCACGTGCCCTAGAGCCTGTACTCCCCAACAGGAGGGCCCGCTGCCAAGGGATGTCCGTCCACCACAGTTAGAGAGTGACCCCTGCTCTCTGCATATTCTTACTCTCTTTTCTCAGTTATTCTTTGTACTTAATTTTGATATATGGCTATAATCAGGTGTTGCGCTCAAAATATAAAGATACAGATAATATAGGGCTTCCCTGGTAGCTCAGCTAGTAAAGAATCCACCTGCAATGCTGGAGACCCTGGTTTGAATCCTGGGTCAGAAAATTCCCCTGGAGAAGGGATAGACTACCCACTTCAGGATTTTTGGGCTTCCCAGGTGGCTCAGAAAATAAAGAATTCACCTACAATGTGGGAGACCTAGGTTCAGTCCCTGGGTTGAGAAGATCCCCTGGAGGAGGGCATGGCAACCCATTCCAGTATTCTTGCCTGGAGAATCCGCATGGACAGAGGAGCCTGTCAGGCTATACAGTTCATGGGGTTGCAAAGAGTCGGACACGACTGTGACTAAGCATCTGCTCTCTGCAACTAGAGCAAAGCCTGTACAGCAACGAAGACACAGCACAGCCAGAAATTTAAAAAATAAACAATTTTTTTAAACAAAGATATAGTTAATATAGATAAAATATTTGAGGGAGGGTATATATCCATATTTTCATGTTTCAGATATCTGCAGGGATGCCAAAGACAGAAAAGAAAGCATGCATTTAAATAGGCCCTCTAGGCACTGTTGAGCCCATAAGTGAAAGTGAAGTTGCTCAGTCGTGTCCAACTCTTTGCAACCCCATGAATCGCAGCACGCCAGGCCTCCCTGTCCATCACCAACTCAGACTCCCATCCATCGAGTCAGTGACGCCATCCAGCCATCTCAACCTCTGTCGTCCCCTTCTCCTCTTGCCCCCAATCCCTCCAAGCATCAGAGTCTTTTCCAATGAGTCAACTCTTCGCATGAGCTGCCCAAAGTACTGGAGTTTCAGCTTTAGCATCATTCCTTCCAAAGAAATCCCAGGACTGATCTCCTTCAGAATGGACCGGTTGGATCTCCTTGCAGTCCAAGGGACTCTCAAGAGTCTTCTCCAACACCACATTTCAAAAGCATCAACTCTTCGGCACTCAGCCTTCTTCACAGTCCAACTCTCACATCCATACATGACCACAGGAAAAACCATAGCCTTGACTAGACGGACCTTGGTTGGCAAAGTAATGTCTCTGCTTTTGAATATGCTATCTAGGTTGGTCATAACTTTCCTTCCAAGGAGTAAGCATCTTTTAATTTCATGGCTGCAGTCACCATCTGCAGTGATTTTGGAGCCCAGAAAAATAAAGTCTGACACTGTTTCCACTGTTTCCCCATCTATTTCCCATGAAGTGATGGGACCGGATGCCATGATCTTCGTTTTCTGAATGTTGAGCTTTAAGCCAACTTTTTCACTCTCCACTTTCACTTTCATCAAGAGGCTTTTGAGTTCCTCTTCCCTTTCTGCCATAAGGGTGGTGTCATCTGCATATCTGAGGTTACTGATATTTCTCCCAGCAATCTTGATTCCAGCCTGTGCTTCTTCCAGTCCAGCATTTCTCATGATGTACTCCGCATATAAGTTAAATAAACAGCGTGACAATATACAGCCTTGTACTCCTTTTCCTATCTGGAACCAGTCTGTTGTTCCATGTCCAGTTCTAACTGTTGCTTCCTGACCTGCATACAAATTTCTCAAGAGGCAGATCAGGTGGTCTGATATTCCCATCTCTTTCAGAATTTTCCACAGTTTATTGTGATCCACACAGTCAAAGGCTTTGGCACAGTCAATAAAGCAGATATAGATATTTTTCTGGAACTCTCTTGCTTTTTTGATGATCCAGCGGATGCTGGCAATTTGATCTCTGGTTCCTCCAAAAGTAGAGCAGAGGCCCTAGAAAAGGACCATTCTCCCACTCCTTTTTTTCACATGTTCCTGGAGGAAAGCAGAGTGTTTTTTAAAAACAAAACAAAATAAAAAACCAAAACCCATGACCACAGACACACAATGCTGCTGCTGCTTAGTCACTTCAGTCATGTCAGATTCTGTGCAAGCCTATGGACTGCAGCCTACCAGGCTCCTTTGTCCATGGGATTCTCCAGGCAAGAGTACTAGAGTGAGTTGCCATGCCCTCTTCCAGGGGATCTTCCCAATCCAGGGATCAAACCTGGGTCTCCTGCATTGCAGGCAGATTCTTTACCACGGAGCTACCAGAGGAGCCCCAGACACACAATAGGGATGGAATTAACAAGAGATGAAATTGCTTAGTTAGCAGCTTCCAAGCACCATTTCAAATCTGAGTTTTCACTATCCCCCTGACAACAGGAAGGCAGGCAGGAAGGTACCTTTCCTTTCTAGTGTAGCAAAGAACAGCAACATATAAGAGAGCAGTTTGTGTGATGGTTTCTCACTTATACCCTGAAGTCAGGCAGGCTTGGGTTTGAATTCTAACTCTGGCATTTTAATAGCTGCAACTAAACAATGTGTGTCTCTGTTTATTTCCTGATCCTGTGCCTACTTCCTGATCGGTAATGGGAGTTAGTGCCTTCCTCAGAGGGTTGTTCTAAGGATCAAATAAAATGGGCTCCAGGCATGGAGTAAATATTAGCCTTTCAGTCATCATAATTAACTCTCTCTCCTTCTACTATTCTGAAGTTGGGAAAGACACATTTTTGAGACAGATGACAAAATATGTTACAAGTGACTTGTTGATAAACATTTGTTAAGCCAAGTCTGCCATTAGCACTCTAACTGTAAGCCCAAAATAACAAGGATGTTAAATTTCTGTCTTGATAATAAAATTCTCTGTATTTTTCACCTGCAGATTCTCTTCAGAAGGTTGTGGAAACAAATATTTCAAACAGAAATAGGCCTACAGTTTGAGGGAATTATATGACTTTAAGTTGAAAAAAAGAGACTAGAGCTCAGTCAGTGCAATTCAGTCGCTCAGTCGTGTCCGACTCTTTGCAACCCCATGGACTGCAGCACACCAGACCTCTTTGTCCATCACCAATTCTCAGAGTTTGCTCAAACTCATGTCCATCGAATCGGTGATTCCAGCCAACCATCTCAGCTTCTGTCATCCCATTCTCCTCCTGCCTTCAATCTTGCCCAGCATCAATTTTCTAATGAGTCAGTTCTTCTCATCAGGTGGCCTAATACTGGAGCTTCAGATTCAGCATCAGTCCTTCCAATGAATATTCAGGACTGATTTCCTTTAGGATGGACTGGTTTGATCTCTTTATTGTCCAAGGGACTATCAACAGTCTTCTCCAACATCACAGTTCTAAAGCATCATTTCTTCTGTGCTCAGCTTTCTTTATAGTCCAACTCTCACATCCATACATGACTACTGGAAAAACCATAGCTTTGACTAGACGAACCTTTGTTGGCAAAAAAATGTCTCTGCTTTTTAATATATTGTCTAGGGTGGTCATAGCTTTTCTTCCAAGGAGCAAGTGTTTTTTAATTTCACGGTTTCAGTCACCATCTGCAGTGAATTGGAGCACCCCAAAATAAAGTCTATCACTGTTTCCATTGTTTCCCCATCTATTTGCCATGAAGTGATGTTAGAACTGGACATGGAACAACAGACTGGTTCCAAATAGGAAAAGAAGTACGTCAAAGCTGCATACTGTCACCCTGCTTATTTAACTTATATGCAGGGTACATCATGAGAAACGCTGGGCTGGAAGAAGCACAAGCTGGAATCAAGATTGCCGGGAGAAATATCAATAACCTCAGATATGCACATGACACCACCCTTATGGCAGAAAGTGTAGAGGAACTAAAAAGCCTCTTGATGAAAGTGAAAGAGGAGAGTGAAAAAGTTGGCTTAAAGCTCAACATTCAGAAAACGAAGATCATGGCATCTAGTCCCATCACTTCATGGGAAACAGATGGGGAAACAGTGGAAACAGTGTCAGACTTTATTTTTCGGGGACTCCAAAATCACTGCAGATGGTGATTGCAGCCATGAAATTAAAAGACACTTACTCCTTGAAAGGAAAGTTATGACCAATCTAGATAGCATATTCAAAAGTAGAGACATTACTTTGCCAACCAAGGTCCGTCTAGTCAAGGCTATGGTTTTTCCAGTGGTCATGTATGGATGTGAGAGTTGGACTGTGAAGAAAGCTGAGCGCCGAAGAATTGATGCTTTTGAAATGTGGCGTTGGACAAGACTCTTGAGAGTCCCTTGGACTACGAGATCCAACCAGTCCATTCTAAAGAAGATCAATCCTGGGTGTTCAGGGGAAGGACTGATGCTGAAGCTGAAACTCCAATACTTTGGTCACTTCATGCAAAGAGTTGACTCATTGGAAAAGACCCTGATGCTGGGAGGGATTGGGGGCAGGAGGAGAAGGGGACGACAGAGGATGAGATGGTTGGATGGCTTCACTGACTCGATGCATATGAGTTTGGGTAAACTTAGGGAGTTGGTGATTGACAGGGAGGCCTGGCGTGCTGCGATGCATGGGGTCACAAAGAGTCGGACACGACTGAGTGACTGAACTGAACTGAACTGAACTGATGGGACCAGACACCATGATCTTAGTTTTCTTATTTTTCTTAGTTTTAGTTGAGTTGTAAGCCAAATTTTCACTCTCATCTTTCACTTTCAACAAGAGGCTCTTTAGTTCTTCTTTGCTTTCTGCCCTAAGGGTGGTGTCATCTGCATATCTGAGGTTATTGATATTTCTCCCAGCAATCTTGATTCCAGCTTGTGCTTCATCCAGTCCAGCATTTTGCATGATGTACTCTGCATATAAGTTAAATAAGCAGGGTGACAATATGCAGCCTTGATGTACTCCCTTCCCAACAATCAATGTGTTGTTCCATGTCCAGTTCTAATTGTTGCTTCTTGACCTGCCTACAGATTTCTCAGAAGGCAGGTCAGATGGTCTGGTATTCCCATCTCTTTCAGAATTTTCCACAGTTTGTTGTGATCCACAAAGTCAAAGGCTTTGGTGTAGTCAATAAAGCAGAAGTATATGTTTTTCTGGAACTCTTTTTGCTTTTTCCATGATCCAGTGGAATTTGCCAATTTGATCTCTGGTTCCTCTATCTTTTCTAAATCCAGCCTGAACATCTGGAAGTTCATGGTTCACATACTGTTGAAGCCTGGCTTGGAGAATTTTGAGTATTACTTTACTAGCGTGTGAGATGAGTGCAATTGTGCGGTAGTTTGAGCATTCTTTGGCATTGTCTTTCTTTGGGATTGGAATTAAAACTGATCTTTTCCAGTCCTGCGGCCACTGCTGATTTTTCCAAGTTTGCTGACATATTGAGGGCAGCACTTTCACAGCATCATCTTTTAGGATTTGAAATAGCTCAACTGGAATCCCATCACTTCCACTAGCTTTGTTCGTAGTGATGCTTTCTAAGGCCCACTTGACTTCGAATTCCAGGATGTCCTGCTCTAGTCCACTGATCACACCATCATGGTTATCTGGGTCATGAAGATCTTTTTTGTATAGTTCTTCTGTGTTTTCTTGTCACCTCTTCATAATATCTTCTGCTTCTGTTAGGTCCCTACCATTTCTGTCCTTTATTGTGCTCATCTTTGCATGAAATGTTCCCTTGGTATCTCTAATTTTCTTGAAGAAATCTCTAGTGTTTCCCATTCTATTGTTTTCCTCTATTTCTTTGCATTGATTACTGAGGAAGGCTTTCTTATCTCTCCTTGCTATTCTTTGGAACTCTGCATTCAAATGAGTATATCTTTCCTTTTCTCCTTTGCCTTTTGCTTCTCTTTTTTCCTCAGCTACTTGTAAGGCCTCCTCAGACAACCATTTTGCTTTTTCCATTTCTTTTTCTTGGGGATGGTCTTAATCACTGCCTCCTGTATGATATCACAAACCTCTGTCCATAGTTCTTCAGGCATTCTGTCTATCAGATCTAATTCCTTGAATCTATTTGTCACTTCCACTGGATAACTGTAAGGGATTTGATTTAGGTCATGGCAGCAAATTTGGAAAACTCAGCAGTGGCCACAGGACTGGAAAAGGTCAGTTTTCATTCCAACCCCAAAGAAAGGCAATGCCAAAGAATGCTCAAACTACTGCACAATTGCACTCATCTCACATGCTAGTAAAGTAATGCTCAAAATTCTCCAAGCCAGGCTTCAGCAATACATGAACCATGAACTTCCTGATGTTCAAGCTGGTTTTAGAAAAGGCAGAGGAACCAGAGATCAAATTGCCAACATCTGCTGGATCATGGAAAAAGCAAGAGAGTTCCAGAAAAACATCTATTTCTGCTTTATTGACTATGCCAAAGCCTTTGACTGTGTGGATCACAATAAACTGGAAAATTCTGAAAGAGATGGGAATACCAGACCATCTGACCTGCCTCTTGAGAAACCTATATGCAGGTCAGGAAGCAACAGTTAGAACTGGACATGGAACAACAGACTGGTTCCAAATAGGAAAAGGAGTATGTCAAGGCTGTATATTGTCACCCTGCTTATTTAACTTATATGCAGAGTACATCATGAGAAACGCTGGACTGGAAGAAGCATAGGCTGGAATCAAGATTGCTGGGAGAAATATCAATAATCTCAGATATGCAGATGACACCACCCTTATGGCAGAAAGTGAAGAGGAACTCAAAAGCCTCTTGATGAAAGTGAAAGTGGAGAGTGAAAAAGTTGGCTTAAAGCTCAGCATTCAGAAAATGAAGATCATGGCATCCGGTCCCATCACTTCATGGGAAATAGATGGGGAAACAGTGGAAACAGTGTCAGACTTTATTTTTTTGGGCTCCAAAATCACTGCAGATGGTGATTGTAGCCATAAAATTAAAAGATGCTTACTCCTTGGAAGGAAAGTTATGACAAACCTAGATAGCATATTCGAAAGCAGAGACATTATTTTGCCAACAAAGGTCCGTCTAGTCAAGGCTATGGTTTTTCCTGTGGTCATGTATGGATGTGAGAGTTGGACTGTGAAGAAGGCTGAGTGCCGAAGAGTTGATGCTTTTGAACTGTGGTGTTGGAGAAGACTCTTGAGAGTCCCTTGGACTGCAAGGAGATCCAACCAGTCCATTCTGAAGGAGATCAGCCCTGGGATTTCTGTGGAAGGACTGATGCTAAAGCTGAAACTCCAGTACTTTGGGCACCTCATGCGAAGAGTTGACTCATTGGAAAAGACCCTGATGCTGTGAGGGATTGGGGGCAGGAGGACAAGGGGACGACAGAGGATGAGATGGCTGGATGGCATCACTGACTCGATGGATGTGAGTCTGAGTTGGTGATGGACAGGGAGGCCTGGCGTGCTGCGGTTCATGGGGTCGCTAAGAGTCGGACACGACTGAGCGACTGAACAGAACTAAACTGAACTGAATGGTCTAGTGGTTTTCCCTACTTTCTTCAATTTAAGTCTGAATTTTGCAATAAGGAGTTCATGATCTGAGCCACAGTCAGCTGCCAGTCTTGTTTTTGCTGACTGTATAGAGCTTCTCCGTCTTTGGCTGCAAAGAATGTAATTAATCTGATTTCATTATTGAAAGCTGAGTGCCGAAGAATTGATGCTTCTTTGAACTGTGGTGTTGGAGAAGACTCTTGAGAGTCCCTCGGACTGCAAGGAGTTCCAACCAGTCCATCCTGTAGGAAATCAGTCTTGAATATTCATCGGAAGGACTGATGTTGTTGCAGCTGAAACTCCAGTACTTTGGCCATCTTATTCAAAGAGCTGACTCATTTGTAAAGACCCTGATGCTGGGAAAGATTGAAGGTGGGAGGAAAAGGGGGCGACAGAGGATGAAATGGTTGGATGGCATCACTGACTCAATAGGGATGAGTTTGAGTAAACTCTGGGCGTTGGTGATGGACAGGGGTGCCTGGTGTGCTGCAATCCATGGGGTCACAAAGAGTCGGTCACGACTGAGGGACTGAACTGAACTGAATGACACCACATCAGATAATAAAGGCATCCTTCTTGCTTTTAAAGTAACTGGGACCCTGACAATGGCCAGCTGTAATCTAGAGCACTGCTTCTCAACTCTGGCTGCAATTGGGGTTTAAAAAAAATACCAGTGCTAAGGGTCCCGACCCTAGATCAATTAAATCAATTTCTAGGGGTGCAGTCTATCAGTATTTTTTTAAAGCTCCCCCAGGTGAATTTAATGTTCAGTGAAGGTTGTGAATTTCTATCCTACAGGGAAATCTCTATTGTACACTGCTCTCAAACTTGTATGTGCATACAAATCACTTGGGGAATCTTGTTAAAATGCGGATTTTGAATTAGTAATTCTGGGTTAGGGCCTGAGACTCAGAATTTATAACAAGTTCCCAAACAACATTAGTGGGGTTGGTCCATAGACCATCCTGAGAGTAATAAATAAAGCTCTAGGACAATGCTATAGGACTCTATTTCTAGCTGAAAATATTATCTTGAATTAAGATCTATAGGCATGGTTATAAAATATGGTCATACAAAAAGAGAGGTAGCAAACAGTATCTCAGAATTAAGATTAAAAAACATTTTCATAAGCTGAAGTAAATAAGAGGAAATTTATTATTTAACAGAGACCATCTCAAGTCTATCTTATAAGCTAATACAACTCTGAAATAAGATATTAAACTGTATTGTAAAGCAGTAATAATTTCACATTGTGGTAATGGATTATGAAAAGGCAAATTAGCTAAATTGAATAGTAAGCAGAGAAATACAATTTAAAACAAAAGAATTTGGAATATAAAAGTGGCTACTTAATATGGGGCTGCTAAGCTGCTAAGTCACTTCAGTCGTGTCCGACTCTGTGCGACCCCATAGACAGCAGCCCACCAGGCTCCCCCGTCCCTGGGATTCTCCAGGCAAGAACAATGTAGTGGGTTGCAATTTCCTTCTCCAGTGCATGAAAGTGAAAAATGAAAGTGAAGTCGCTCAGTCGTGTCTGACTCTTAGCGACCCCATGGACTGAAGCCTACCAGGCTCCTCCATCCATGGGATTTTCCAGGCAAGAGTACTGGAGTGGGCTGCCATTTATTCAATTAATCAAATCGAAACAAAATAAAAACATGTTATTTCACTTAGCACAATGTTTTCAAGGTTCATGCATGTTGTACTATGTATCAGAATTTCATTTCTTTTGAAGGCTGAATAATGTTCCATTCTATGTATATATGACATTTGTTTATTCATCTGTTGATAGGCATTTGGATTGTTTCTACCGTTTGGCTATTGTGAATAATACCGTTATTAACACTGAAGTACAAGTATCTGAGTTCCTGTTTTCAATTCTTTTAGGTATATACCCAGAATTGGAATTGCTGGATCTTATAACAATTCTGTTTAATTTTTTGAGGAACTGCCATATTGTTTCCTAGTATGTACCATTTTACAACCCCCAGCCATGCATGAGAATTCCAATTTCTCCACATCTTCACCAACATTTATAGTTTTTTTTAAAATAATAGACATCCCAGTGAGTGTTAAGTAGTATAAGTAGTATCATTGTAATTTTGGTTTGTGTTGCCCTAATGACTGAGGCTTCCCAGGTGATTCAGTGATAAAGACTGTCTGCCAATGCAAGAGATGTAAGAGATGTGGGTTTGATCCCTGGATTGGGAAGATCCCCTGGAGGAGGAAATGGCAACCCACTCCAATATTCTCACCTGGAAAATCTCATGGACAGAGGAGCCTGGCAGGCTACAGTCCATTGGGCTGCAAAGAGTCCAACACGACTGAAATGACTGAGCATGCACAAAATAGCTACATCTTATATTATCTTTTAAACCTAATGGCAGGCTGGATGACTCATAGCTGGAATCAAGATTGCCAGAAGAAATATCAACCACCTCAGATATGCAGATGATACCATTCTAATGGCAGAAAGCGAAGAGGAACTAAAGAGCCTCTTGATGAGGGTGAAAGTGAAGAGTGAAAAAGCTGGCTTAAAACTCAACATTTAAAAAAACTAAGATCATGCCCATCATTTCATGGCAAATAGATGGGGAAACAACATATTTTCTTTTCTTGGGCTCCAAAATCACTGTGGACAGTGACTGCAGCCATGAAATTAAAAGATTTTTGCTCCTTGGAAGAGAAGCTATGACAAACCTAGACAGTGTATTAAAAAACAGAGACAGCACTTTGCTGACAAAGGTCCATACAATCAAAGTTATGGTTTTTCCAGTGAGTGAAGGGAAGTCGCTCAGTCGTGTCCGACTCTTAGCGACCCCATGGACTGCAGCCTACCAGGCTCCTCCATCCATGAGATTTTCCAGGCAAGAGTACTGGAGTGGGGTGCCATTTCCAGTAGTCATATTCAAATGTGACAGTTCGACCATAAAGAAGACTGAGCGCCAAAGAAATGTGATGCCTTTGAAATATGGTGCTGGAGAAGACTCTTGAGAGTCCCTTGGACAGCAAGGAGATCAAACCATCCAATCCTAAAGGAAATCAACCCTGAACATTCATTGGAAGGATTGGTGCTGAAGCTGAAACTCCAATAGTTTACCTATCTGATGTGAAGAGCCGACTCACTGAAAAACACCCTGGTACTGGGAAAGATTGAGGGCAAGAGGAGAAAGGGGAGACAGAGGATGAGATGGTTAGATGGCATCACCGACTCAATGCACGTGAGTTTGGGTAAACTCTGGGAGATGGTGAAGGAAAAGGAAGCGTAGCCTACTACAGTTCATGGAGCTGCCAAAAGTCGGACACAACTTAGCGACTGAACAACAGCAAATATTTAACATGATATTGTTAATAAGATGACTACACTGTGGGCAATTTAAAAAGTAAGTTTTAATTCAATAAGACATTTTTTGTTGATTGTATATCATAGGCTGACTACACTCTCCACCACAGCATCTTAGGGGCCTATAAAACAAGACATAAAGTGTGAGGGGAAAAAAAAAGAACTGGACCACCGGCTGAATTTAAACAAACAAACCAAAACAGAGGTTGTTAAGAAGAGAAGTCAACTCTAGAGATGAGCACTGTGATTCAGCAAGAGGTTTGGGAACAAGTGGTGTTAAGACCCCAGCAGGCCTATACCATTAAGGATTTTTATAATTAGAAAGTGAGTCTAGAGAGGAGTCTTCTGATGCTCTTGTGGAATAAAGGCATTCCTTGGGTGTTCGCAGCAGATCAGTTTTGCTTTCTGCCCTGCGTTAACCCAAGAACTTGGCTACTCACCCCGGGTGGGAGGCGCGGCTGCGCTCCCCGCAGGCCCGGCGCTCACCTCTTGCGTCCGGGTCGCCCTAAACGCGGTCCTCGCATCCTGCCCCGGGGCCGCCTCTGCTCCGCGGGCCTTGCCATCCTCTCTGCCCTTCCCAGAGCCCCCCGCTCCTCTTGAGCCGCGGACTCGCGCACCTCGCGGCTCCTGGCAGCCGCCGCCGGCGACAGGGGCCAGCGCTCCGCGCCAACCAAGCCGGGCGGTCTGCGGGCATGCGTAGCTCCAGCTCCCGCAGGGCCAGGCCTCCGGCGTGGGCCCCGACCCTGGAGGGTGAATGTGAGCCCCAAGAGACCTGCAGATCTCTTGAGGTCACCGTTCTTCTTTCAGGGCAGGATTTCTGCGGACAACATGTGGAGTGGCTCTCGCCAAAGACTGCAGAAGCTTAACTCTGCCTTTCCCCCCAACCCCGAGCAGAGCTTCATTAGTCGGGGCAGCAAGCGAGGCTGGGTCGCTGGGTCGCTGGGGGTGGGGTGGGGTTAGGGCAGGTAGGGGAGCTGAAAGGCCCTGAACATGTTGACAACCCAGCCTCTTGTGAGGTTATGAATTATGGCCTGGTCAGACGGTTATGACCTAGTAAGACAATTACCTACCTGGTCACCTACACAGGCCTGCCTTTGATTGAATGATATCTTTTCAGAGCAGATGCTCTGGCCGCCTCTGTTAATATATACGTGTGGGGTGGATATCATAAGTCGCAAACTTTTGTGAGAAGTAGGCTGATAGTCATCAAAAATTAAAAAGAACCTCAAGATGGTTATGCCTAAAGAGTCTGCTTACCCACTGGATAAAATCATGTAAAACGTATTCTCTTCTTGAAGATTCGTAAGAACGAAGATTTTAAAAGATTATTTAGATAGTTTTTCAACACATTTGTAAATGTAGTCCATGTGCTAGGAAAGCAGCGTGATATAATGGGGAAAGTCCAGAACTTGGAATCAGAGCAAATGTAATTAAGTACCGGTTCTGCCTCTTTCTAAATTGTCCACTTGAACAAATCACCTAACCTCCCTCTCCCTTAATTTAGTCTATTAAATCCTTGTCTTTCCAAAAATTCTTTAAAATAAGAACAATGTTCTTATTGTACAATGAAAGTGTACAATGTATAACCAGCATCAATGTTATAATACTGTTCCAATAAATGAAGTAGAGTATATAAAAAAGCATATTGTAAAGTGCTATACAAATATTAATTTTTCAACAAATTTGTGTTTTGTTCACAACTTATACTGTGACCATTTATTCCCATAACCACTTATTTCTATTTCTTTACCTTTACAGTTAATCCTTTTCTCTACATTATTGCATTGATTACTGGACACCACTTTAAAATGACTTTTTGTGGTCATGTTATAGGTTTAATTTTGGTACGGCCAACCTTATGAAAATGTATTATTTTCTGTGAGCCATGACATTTACAGTTTAGGTGCCACCAAGTGGATAGTGGTGCCTGTTTTATGATCGTATGGACTTACTCTCTAGCATATTCTCTGATTTGGATAAGAGAATATAGTTAGTCTATAAGCTAATCAATTTTTTCTATTGTATCTATTTTTTGAAAAAAATAATAGTCCTAAAAGCATGACCAATTTAATAATTAATGGCACATATTGGACATCTTAGTCAATAAGATATAGAGACACACAAGCACTTACATTCAAAGCCTCTCCCTCAATTTCAACTCTTTTTTCCTAACAACTTTCCAAAACCATCAAAGAGTCCTTTGGAGCTGAGGTCAGAGCTGGAATGTTGCACTATTAAAATGGATGAAAGGTGAAGGCAGTAGAGGGCTACTGGAGTGATACATTCCTGAAAGCCCTGAAGAACAGGTGGGTCAGGTCACCAAAGTAAAGCAGGTAAGGTAAGAACCAGAAGGGAGTTGTGGTACGCTCAGCATTAGTCACTGGGATGTCAGGGAGAATGTTGACATCAAGTCAAGCACCAAAATGAGCCAGGAAATTAGGACACCAAAAATGATGCCCTACCACGACAGTAATTAGGGACCAAGATGAGTCAGGCTGTCAAGAGAAAATGCCAATGTATCCTTGTATTATATCTTGCATGCAAACAAATGCCACTTGGAAACTAGAATCTTCCTTTGAGTTGATGTCAAAAGCTTTCCATTTTAAGTCTTCCTTTTTAAAAAAAAACCCTAATATTTATTGGACACTTGATATGTACCATCAGTGTTCTGAGCACTTTATTTGTATTATCTCCCATAATTTTTATAACAACCCTATGAAGTAGACAGTCTGTTTCTCTGCATTTTATAGAAGAAACTGAGGCAAAGGAGGTTAACCAGCTTGTCTAAGGTTACTCACCCAGTAAACATTACCCACCCAGTAAATGTGACTCTATTTCAGGCAGACCTCAGAGCCTTCACTCTATACCACTGTAGGACATGGCTTCCTGCAGTTTTAACTCATGCTTATTATCTATCATTTCTCTGGACTCAGCCCTGAGAGAGATGGCTGAAGACATGCATATCAGGTCCAGATAGTATTTAGTCTATTTTTTCTTGTGAAGAATATATTAAAAAAAATTTTAAGAAGTATAACTTAAGGGAAAACATTTTAACTTCATTTTCTTTGCAGTTTAAAAGCTTCTACGTAGTTTGCTGCACCAAAGCACTTGAAACATTGTCATCAGAATTCTTCATGGCAGATTTTGCTCAGTTTTGTTCATTTATGGAAGGCAAGTTGGCTTTATTGTTCCTCTTTCATGGAAAGACCACATTTATCTGTCTGTATTCTAAACTCTCAATCCCCTCATTTTTCTTTCTGGAGGCCTTATTGGTTTTAAAGGGATTTTAGGATGTCCAAATGAAAATGTCAGCAAATAAGATATGTAGAGCTAGAAACTGAGAGAAATTAGAGCTAGAGATAAGAATTTGGGGGTTATGATCAAGAGGTTATTGTTGAAGTTGTGGGAAAATATTCCAAAAATGAAAAAAGATAGCTCAGTTCAGGTGGAAAAAGACTTTATAGATAATTCTAGTCCAGTCCTTTCAATAATTCTCAACGCCCCAGAACAAAAAAGTTCAGCTCTACTGCTGTACCTGTGGTGATGAAAGCTCATTATCTCCTGCATCAGTTTCCTCTTGTCTCTGTGACAAATTACCATGAATTTAGTGGCTTAAACAACACAAAAATACAATCCTACAATTCGGGTGGTCGGAAGTCCAAAATGAGTTTCATGGGGCCAAAATCAAGGTGCTGGTTGGGCTGAGTTCCCCCCACAGGCTCTGGTGTAGAACTTGCTTCTTTGCCTTTTTCACGTGTGGAGACTGCCTGCATTCTTCGGCTTATGGCCCCTTCCTCCATTTTCAAATCCATTGACATAGCATCTTCACACTTTCCTTTGTCTTTGACCCTCTGCTTCCATCGTCATATTTTCTTCAATTTTTCTGCTTCTTTCATCTTTTAAAGACCATTGTGATTACAGTGGACTCATCTGGGTAATCCAGAATAATTTCCTTAACTTGATTGCATCTACAAAGTCTCTTCTGCTTTTTAAGGCAATACATGAAGAGACTCCAGGGATTAACATCTTTGGGGGCCATTAGACTACCACAGCCCCAAAGTAGCCCACATCCTAATGGCTAGAAAGTTTGAGCTAAACTTTGCCTACATTTGGTTTTTGTGCATTGGCCTGGCTTTGTCCTTTAAAGTCACAAATATTAAGTTTAACATCTGCCGTATAACTCTCCTTCAGATACTTGAAGATATATTGACCCCACTCTCTCCCAAAAAAACCAGCTTGATAGGATAGTTCCAAATCCTATTATCTTGGTTGGCCTCCTATGGAAAACTTTGGTTTATCAATGTTAATTTGAAAATGTTGTGTGAGTTGATCAAGCAAGAGTAGGTAGAGCCAATATTCCTCTGATTCTAAGTACTGGATTTTTTTTTTTTTTTTGGAGGATAATTGCTTTATGATGTTGTGTTAATGTGTGCTGTACAACAATGTGAATCAGCTGTAAGTATACAGATATCCTCTCCCTCTTGAGACTCCCTTCCTCCCACCCACCCTCATCCTACCCCTATAGGTCATCACAGAGCACCCAGCTGAGTTCCCTGTAAGCACTGAATTTTAATTAACATGATTGCAGTCTATTAAATTTTTGTTTTTCCAAATATGACTGAAGGACATGTTTACCTGAAGTACAATTATAAAGTTGATTTTTAATTGAAACACTGGCTTTTACAACTAGGTTTATTAAATGACTCTTTAATGTCAATGAGCACGTTAATAATTCTTAACTACATGTGATCTACACACTTAATTACATATAAGTTTCTATCTAAATCATTAATAAAAATGTTAAGTGTGATGCAGTCTGTGACAGAGCCCAGCAGCATAACTGAAGGACTTGTCCAAGAGAACATTTATCTGCTTTCTTAGGTCTAAGTCCTTCAAACAAAATCTAAGTGTGTTATAATCTAATCCACAGTTTTTCATCTTGTCCAAAAGGAGCTCAATGTTTTATGCTCTTTGTATTGCATTCTCCTTGACTACCAATCTACCAATACCCTCTGAGAAAGAAATAGTGTAGCGTAACTTTTTTGGGTAAACTCAGGCTGGCTATTGGAGAAGGCAATGGCACCCCACTCCAGTACTCTTACCTGGAAAATCCCATTGATGGAGGAGCCTAGTAGGCTGCAGTCCATGGGGTCGCTAAGAGTCAGACACGACTGAACGACTTCACTTTCACTTTTTGCTTTCACGCATTGGAGAAGGAAATGGCAACCCACTGTTCTTGCCTGGAGAATCCCAGGGACGGGGGAGCCTGGTGGGCTGCTGTCTATGGGGTCGCACAGAGTCGGACACGACTGAAGTGACTTAGCACTTAGCAGGCTGGCTATAAATGATCATCGTCTCCTCCTTAAGAGCTCTCAAATCACCAGTGAAAATCCAGTCTAGACATTTTCCTGATACTAATATTAAGTTTGCCAGAATATAGTTGCCAACTATAGTTTCCTTCTTTTGTTAAAAATTGCTTTGTTCTGACTTTACAGTCTTTTGATCCTCCTTTTCTTCATTACAGATCCTCAACTATGAGTCACTGTGATGATGTACAGCAGGAATGGCCTCACATGGAAACCTTTTTGGTCCAGGCTAGGTTGTGAGGCAGGTTCAACTCTTCAGAGACTGATAGTTAGAAACACAAAGAGCAGTTTCTTTATGTGAGAGGAATGGGGTAGATGGTATATATGGAGGCTGTATCAATGGTAAAGTACAAAATAAATTCCACTGTTAAAAAAATCCCATTGTTTTCAATTTAATTGCTTACTTGCTTAAGAGCTTCCTGACCAGTCTACAAAGAAGTTGGAAGGTGACTAGAAGAGAAATAGGAAACTTTTTGTTTTAAAACGTAGAGATCTTTGATCAAGTACATATTGGCAATAGACACACAATATATAGCCAGCACAATCCATGGTGAATAGGTCTTTAATCACAATTATCACTTTTCAGGTTAAAAATCCTTATTTTTACATATGAATAGTTTATACTCCTACCATTAATTTAAAAGATATGACAACAGAAGTGTAAGCACAGTTCTGATGATTTTTAATAAATAATTTGGTGAAAGACTTTTAGTGTGATAAGCACAATTAGGGACATGCCTGGTTTGGGTACTGGTGCTCTTAAACTTTTGTGGAGATTATAAATTTAGTCTGCTTCCACAATATAAGAATATATAGATATTGGACACAGATTAATTTAATTTAAAAAAACTGACTTTTAAATGTAAAATGAGATTTTTGGAAATGGTTATTCTCCTCTTAGGAAGACTTGCTCATGGTAGACTTCCAATTGGTATTTGTTAAGTGATTCAGAGACACTTAACTGTGATGAGATGCCATAGACATTTCTAAATATTATACTTTTATGAAAAAATACATAAAATATTTTATGAAAAATACATAAAAGAGAAAATTCATTCTTTAGATAGAAAGATGTTTTTGCACTTTTTTAGATTTTTTCAACTTGTTTTTCTTAGTTTTTATGATACATTTCAGTAAGGAAAAACTTTAAAAACCTAGTGCATGGATAGCACTATGCTTTTAATTAAAATGCAAAGACTATTTTCTTATAATTCTAGGTAGATACGTTCATTAGAGCATAAACTCTCTGAGCATAGAACCTTGTACTATTTGTCTTTATATCCCCAGTACCTGGGGCAGGAGGAACTCAGTAAATCTTTGTATAAATGAGAACGTTACCTTTCAGATCATTTATATGAAGAGAACAGAACAAAAGAGGGTGTATAAAGATTTTCACTCACTTCATCTAGTACATCTTCTTCACAGATGTTTGTGTTTATTACTTCTGGAGAGCAAATGTGGTCTGAAGATGAAGAGGCGGTTCTTCATGGCCTAAGTAATGAAATGAAGAACTAAATTTCATGTTTACTCATTTGACTTGCTCTTAAACTTTAGTCTAAGTTCTTAATATCCTCTCTAAAAAATGGGCCAAGGTAGTTAAGTAAGGTTACCAAGAAAGTTTTGAGGATAGGTGAATAAATGTGAAAAACCATTCATTATAACAACTGCATAGACATTGTACACATTTAAGAAAAGAATGCTGCTGCTGCTAAGTTGCTTCAGTCGTGTCTGACTCTGTGCGACACCACAGACAGCAGCTCACCAGTCTGCCCCGTCCCTGGGATTCTCCAAGCAAGGACACTGGAGTGGGTTGCCATTGCCTTCTCCAATGCATGAAAGTGAAAAGTCAAGTCGCTCAGTCACTCAGTCGTGTGGGACTCTTAGTGACCCCATGGACCGCAGCCTACCAGGCTCCTCCATCCATGGGATTTCCAGGCAAGAATAGTGCTGTGTAAATTTTATGTGTATACAAAATAGACAAATCCTCTTTAGTCTTTGTCATTCTAAGCAGCATTTTTATACCTACAATTTGGGATTTTGACCTTTTGGTTAATCCAGAAATTTGGTCTAGATAGCTCTTACCCACATGTGTGCATGGGTGTGTGCATGTTTGTATGTAAATTTTTTCTCTCATGTCGGGATTTCTCATTTGTTTCTGGCAGTCGCAAATAACAGTACTTCACAGAGCCACTTTAGGAGGTGGTTTAGAATAATTACTTAAATTTATGGTCTTGTGAAGCTAGATTTGTTTTTTGATAGAATGTATGTCATATAAATCTTTCTCATTAAAGTCTGCCTAAGAATAGAGAAAAGTAAATATTACCTATTCCAACTTTCCACAAAGGATCTGGAAGCCAACATAGTCCTAAGATGTCTTTCAAGACCTATTTTTAGCTTTGAAAATTTATAGAATATTTTGCCAGAATAGAGATGCTCAGCATCTTGATTGTGGTATTGCCACAAGTATATACGTATGTCAAAACTCATCAAATTATACACTTAAAATGTATGGTGTATGGTGGTTTAGTCGCTAAGTTGTGACTCTATGGACTGTAGCCTACCAGGCTCCTCTGTCCATGGAATTCTCCAGGCAAGAATTACTGGAGGGGGTTGCCATTTCCTTCTCCAGGCGATCTTCCTGACCCAGGAATGGAACCTGGGTCTCCTGCTTTGCAGGCAGATTCTTTACCGACTGAGCTATGAGGGAAGCCCCTCACATATCCTAATAAAGTTATTAAAAAACATAAGTTTGTGGAAGAATGAGTGAACTATAATTACAGAAAACAACATAAATGAATGCCACAAACCTAATGTTCAGCAAAAAAGGCCAGATACTGAAGAGTACATGATGTGCGATTCATTCTTAAGGGACAGCAGTAACTCAGAGGCGTATAAAAAGGTCTTCCGAGGTGACAGTGGTTTTGTGTTTTGAATTGGATCACGAGTCCATTTACGTCATGAAAATTCATTTAGCTGTGTTTTTATGCACAGGATCTTTGTGGTGAGGGAATAGTTCTGTATCTTGATTTTGGCGGCAGTTATACAAATCTACAAAGATGTGATGAAATCGTGTAGATTTTTCATATACACATACAAACAAATGCATGGTGACGTCTGAGTCTGAGTGGTGAAGTCTGTGGATTGCAATGTCAATTTCCTGGTTTTGATATTATACTATAGTTATGTAAGATGCTACCATTGGGGGAAACTGGGTGGAAACTCCTGTACTGATTTTTCAATTTCCTGTGAATTTATAATTATTTCAAAATAAAGTTTCAATAGTGTAAAGTGGTATTTTAGTATGTGAGCATCTTTTGAATATTCTACTTATATCCCCTTTCTAGAAATTTCCCTACTCCCCCAACTCAGGATTGTGGTGACAACTATTACATTCAGTCCAAGCAATCCCAAACCTGGATGGCGGTTGATTAGCCCAGGGGTGGGCATCTATCCTGATGAGGGGATTAGCGCCTTCTTCTGGGGAAAAAAAAAAAATGGCATTTGCACTGAGAGCTGTCTCTCTTCATGTGCCTATACCTTGTGAATTCAAGAACTTTCCAGGGTGTCCTGTTGTCCATCATGTAATCAGGTGTAGCAGAAAGAACCTGGTCTACAGAGAAAAGGTAAGGTGAAGCAGGTGTACAAAAAGTGGGAGACACAGGACAGGGAGAGTCCTGTGGACATTCCTGGCTTCTTATATGCAGCCGAATTCCTGTCCTTTGGTTTGGGAGATCCTTCTATGCCTTTATAGTAAATTCATCTGCCTACCTTAACAAGATTCATTTGGATTTCGATTACTTGCAACCATAACGAATCCTCATCAGTACATCTAGGAAGATAAAATCATATTTATCCTTTATTCTTTTTTAAAAAATTTAAAAAATTGAAGTATAGTTGATTTACAATGTTTTGTTAATTACATCCATATAGCAAAGTGATTCATTATATATATATGTACATTGGTTTTTTAAAATATTTTTTCCATTATGGTTTATCAACTTTTTTAACTTAAGAAGTATGACTTTACAGTATCTGAGATAAAGATTTCCACTTCCCCACAGTACAGTTGCACAGGATGTACTAAAGACTTAACCCATCCCTCACATTTTGAGGTGAGAAAACTGAAGCCAGAAAGGTTAAGGAACTTAGGCAAAGCCATACAGCCAGTTTCTAGAAGATCCAGAACCACTGTCCTGTCACTTCCCTTACTTCAATATCACATTGTATGTCCTGGAGGGAAGCCCCAGGATGTGCCATTGAAAGGTTTTATTTGCTTGTTTTTAGTGTAGAAGCTGTATACCTAATGACTCAGAACGTGGTTAACAAGGACCTACTTGAGAGATCAAATGAATAAGGGGTAGGGAATAGGGCAATAAATAGAGTTATAATTATAGGCACTTAATACTAAGAAAAACTTCAACATTTATCAATAATAGTCATAGAGATATTCCATTTGTCATTAGAAACAGATATACGGAGTCTTTTGAAAGTCAAAGGAAACACAACTTCAGGACAGATTACTCAAACATCTTAATCCAAATACTGAGCATCTAGAATTGAGGACAAAAATTTAAGACTGTATTAAACAGGATGTCAATACCCAGTTGACGTACATTTCCTGAGAGGTGGAGGTTTGCTCTGAAACTTCCTGCTTGGTCATAAAGGGGAACAAGGCTACTGGAAAACGTTGGTCGTTCTCTCTCAATCTGTTCCAAAGTGACTGGTGAAAAATGCTGATTTGGGATTGTTCTTAAAAAATAAAAGTACCTGGAGCACAGCTTTGTGTGGACTAAATTTCAGGAGGCACCTGTAAGGTGAGAAAGAAGTATTTACCCAGCTCTAAATAAAGAGAAGTCTAGTAAACACGTGACTTGCTGGAAATCAAAGCACTGAATAGAAAAAGTATAAGTTGCAGCTTTCAGTTCTATGTTCCCTCAATGGAAGGAGCTGCTCTTGTCACTGCCAGCACATTGCCCGCCCCTCCAGAGTTGTAGCTGTCTGCTTTTTGATGAAAGTTGTTTGTGAATTGTGCCCCAACTCTGTCTCTGGGGGCTATGAACCATCACATAGCCTCTGTTACGCATATCTGTAACTCTCACTGTTCCTGTTCTCTCCTAAGCCACAGGTCTTCTTATCGTTTTAGTAATTCCATCTGTAGAGGGCTTCTACTGTTTCCCAAGAGTAGAGAACCCAGTTCCATTACTATCTCCGGTGCACATACATTGCCCTTGGTCTTGAGTGTTTGACAGAGCACAAACACTCATTCACTTCTTCACATGCTTGAGACCTTAAAACCTGTGAGCTGGGATGGGGTGGCGGTGAGAAAAAACCTTTCTTACTATACAGTTGCCAAAAAAAAAGTAAATAACTTTAAAAAGCTAAGAAAGGAAGGAAGGAAGGGGGAGGATGGAGGAAGATTGGAAGGGAGGAAGGAAGGGGCGAAAAAGAAATAATTAAAGGCATCCCAGTTTCTTAAGGTGTCTTCTAGGGGGAGGGCTGTAACCAGAGCAGGAAAGGCTGCTTTGCTCTCCTGTCAAGCACATTTCTCCTAGAGTTCATCCCCAACATTTCCATATTCAGTTGGCTGGATATGGAACACTGAAATGTGGAACACTCCTTTTGGGAACATTTTCTGTCTCTTCCTGGCCTGAAGTACTGCATCCTCATAATATTGTTTTGCAAACAAATGCATCATGACTGTGGCTTTGCTGTTAGTATTTGGCATAATATTGATCGATAGCCCCCACAAGTTCCCATTAGGCAGAGTTCCACCTTGCAACTCTGTCTCAGAAATATCCTTGTAAGTGTATTCATTTTAATTTAGTAAACACTTGTTAAACAGAGATACAGTGAGATAAATTGGAAGCTCATAATCCTCTATAACTTTGAAACCATGATAAATATCAGACATCGATAGATAATATTAAAAAGGTACAGACAATAAACAGACACTCAGAAAGTAACATCAGGAGAGAACAAATCGAAATAAGAATGATGGAATTTTAGCAAAGTAGAACTCCATTTGAAAAAAATTACAATTCTTTTCTTTGATGATAAAAGGAATACCAGTTTTTCATTTTTAAAAGTTTGAAAAACACAGAAAAGCAGAAAAAAAAAAGATACCCACCCACCTTAAGAAAATCACTATTAACATTTTGGAATACACATTTTGACATTTCATTTACATACTCATACTGAACAACAGCAATCAATACACACACATACAACTGGGATCTTATCTCTGTAACACACTCTTTTTTTTTGGCCCTGCCACACAGCTTACGGAATCTTAGCTTCTTGACCAAGGATCAAAACCCTGCCCCCTGCAATAGAAGCATGGGGTCTTAACCACTGGACTGCCAGGGAAGTCCTTGTAACATCATTTTTTAATCTAATAATATATTGTGAATATTTACTCACACCTTAAATATTCTTGTATATCTGATTATCAGTTCCAGAATACGGATGGTCTGTACTTAATCTCTGCTGTTAGTCATTTATTTTGTTTCCGATTTACAAATATTATAAACAACACTGTTGTTAACTACCATACGTAAATCATTTTGTAAATATTAAGTTATTTTCTTAAGTTCCTAAAAGTTGAACCACTTATGTTTAAGCATTTTAAGGCTTTTATGACACTCCTACCAACAACATGTGAGGATTTCTTATTCTGATGGGTAAACTTTTCTAGGGGTGACAGTATCTCTTCTTTGAAAACTTGATTTGTTTTGAAGATGCAGAAATTGTGTAGCAGAGATTTTCTTTCTTGGCATGTCATGCCAGGAAAGAAACACAATGTTCTGTCCATTCTACCCTGCCACCTTGGTGTTTGGGTTGGGAAGGGTCCGTTTGTGTTTAAGGTGGCATCACACCTTTGTCACATGAGCTACAATACATAGATCAACGAGGAGAAAAGTTTGGGGCAATTCTTTTCATCTCCAGTTTGCTTTTGCTTAATGCCTTCAGCACAATACAAAGCAGTCTACTATTTTTCTTAACTGAATCTTCTCCCCTTTAAAGATAACAAATATCATAATTTTCATTAAATATTCATGAGTGAAAGATCAGATCAATGCAAAGTTAGGTTTTTTTTGTATTTAATTGTAAACTATGTAACTTTTATTAAAAAAAAGAAAAAGAAAACCAAATGGCATTAGCTTGATTTGAGAATATGATGAGGGTTAATCCCTTCCTGTTTCAATGAGTATGGTATTAAGTGTATAAATGTATCTCAATTTTTAGTGCAGTGCAACCTGTCTTTGAGAAATTTCTAAACTATTAATTAAGATGCTAATTATAAGATATATAAGTGTCACATGTGAGTGGTTTAAACTGACACTCTTACAAAAGGGAACAAAGTATATTGCAACTTTATTACAAACCTGTATTAAGAGATGCATAGTAATATAAGATGTATATAGAGTAATCCTTGAATAACAAAATATTATAATATATTAATAGTATATATAACAATAATTACATCATTAACAATTAATATATTATATATAACAATATATTATTTAATAATGAAAAATACTATGTCAAGCAAAATTTCAACCTGGTGATTTATTTTGCCTGTCTAGTACTTGCCCCTCCCATTCCTCCCCCAAGTAGAATATACACTTCATAAAGACTATAATCTTGTCTGTCTTCTTTACTGCTGCATTCCTATCCTGAACAGTTCCAGATATGTAGTAAAAGGCCTGTAAATACTTGCCGAATGAATGAAAAATAGAGACATAATCTTAAAAGAATGAAAAATGGCATTAATTTATAAAAGTGCTATAAACAAAAGTTGGAAAAGCATCCAATTATAAAACAAACCAGACTTCTCAACAGAGTTGAATGTTTAATTCCAAACCTTAAAGTGGTAGCACACATTACTGGTTCTCAGTGAATGATTTAAGTGGATATTAGTTCTAACAGTGAAAATGCAGATGACTAGTAAAGACATAGAGGGGTTCATAATACGTGTCAAAGGTGGCCTTTGGGGTTCTGACCGAACATTTGAGAAACGGTAAAGCAAGGCAATGGCAACCCACTCCAGTACTCTTGCCTGGAAAATCCCATGGACGGAGGAGCCTGGTAGGCTGCAGTCCATGGGGTCGCTAAGAGTCAGACACGACTGAGCGACTTCACTTTCACTTTTCACTTTCATGCATTGGAGAAGGAAAGGGCAACCCACTCCAGTGTTCTTGTCTGGAGGATCCCAGGCACTGCGGGGCCTGGTGGGCTGTTGTCTATGGGGTCGCACAGAGTCGGACACGACTGAAGCGACTTATCAGCAGCAGCAAAGCATCAGTCTGTATGGGAAGGTGTTTAAGTCTGTAGAAGATGAAAAAGGTAGTAACTGTAGGAGTAATTTCTCTTTTTCTGATTTTGTGGGCTTCTATTTAACTTTTATTTTTCACCCTTATCACCCCAAACCTAGAGGATTAACTCTGGAGGATCTGAGTAACTGATTTTTATAAATTGATAACTTACATAATTTTAGGAGAATTAATTAAAATATGTTAAACATAATAGAAGCTTGAAAAGCCCTATCATTTTTTCAGATGATTATTACCATGTTCACCTTTTCAAACTTGAACTTTCAGGCAGTTTTTAATATCAGAAAAAGGTAGGTTTTTAAAGCGTATTTTTATTATGAAATACCATAGACACCAAATGGTGTATAAAAATAAATATTTAAAAATAATAACTAATAAAACATCTATGTACCCACCAGTTTGAGAATAATTTCTCAAATTAACTATTTATGAAATCTTCCAATTGAATTTCTGTTCTCATGTTCAGCTTTCTCAAAATGGTTTAATTAAATAACATATATTTATTAAAATCCTCAGCTCTTATAATTTCTACTACAGGGTACTTATTTCCAGTACTGAAGGTAGTTGTACAGAGTTTGTTGTTTAGTCACTAAGTTGTGTCTGACTCTTTTGGAATCCCATGGACTATAGCCTACCAGGCTCCTCTGTCCATGGGATTTCCCAGGCAAGAATACCGGAGTGGGTTGTCATTTCCTTCTCCAGGGATCTCCCCAACCCAGGGATCAAGCCTGCGACTCTTTCGTCTCCTGCATCGGCAGGCAGATTCTTTACCACTGAGCCACCTGGGAAGCCCACTACAGAGTTAGGAGTATACTACTTTTCTGATTAGCAGAGAGCTAATAAGATAGCTATGCCTTGTTTGTCTTTTAATGGAAAAGTGTGACTGGAAACTACAATTCTTTAAGATTAATTTCTAAACTTAAAAGTAAGGTCATGACACAATCAATAGGCAAGTTTCTAAAATTTTTCTGGGTAATAACTATCTTAACTGAATAAAGAATAAATCACAGATGAATATTAATTTCTTCTTTGAGAGAGATTTGAGCTAAGGGTAAGTTAATATTTTTTCAAATGGAATCTGTATTACAGGTTCTATAATAAATAATAATAAACAAACAATAATAAACAAAAATAAACAAAAAATAAATAATAATAAACAAAAAATTGCTGCATAACAAATCACCACTTAGGGGTTTGAAACAATGAACAGTGGTTTGAAAATTTATGATCTCATAGATTAATTTCATTTTGAATAATTTAAATTGCTATATCTTCAAGTCTACTAATATTTTTTTCAGCAGTGTCCAGTCTGTTGTTAATCACATCCAGAGTGTTGTTCTTTTTAGATGATATTGTTGTTGTTTATCTCTAGAGGTTTGATTTGGGTGTTTTTTTACATTTTATGTCCATCTTCTTATCATGCTTGTACTTCCCTCTACCTTTGTGAAGGTACAGAGTATATTTATAATAGCTGTTTTAAGTATACCTCACAGAGTCTGTGAGGGCTTCCCAGGTGGCTCAGTGGTAAAAAATCTATCTGCCAATGCAGCAGACACGTCCTTCAATCCCTGGGTCGGGAAGATCCCTTGGAGAAGGAAATGGCAACCCACTCCAGTATTTTTGCCTGGGAAATCCCATGAACAAAGAAGCCTGGCAGACTACAGTCCATGGGGTTGCAAAAGAGTCAGACACAGTTTAGTGACTAAAACAACAACACAGAGTCTGTGGGTTAGGAGCTGGGTATGGCTTACTTGGTCTTCTGACTCTGGGGCTCTTGCAAGTGTACAGTCAAGTGTTGGTTGCTGTTACAGTCTTCTTTTTTTTTTTTTTTAATTTAATTTTATTTTTAAACTTTACAATATTGTATTAGTTTTGCCAAATATCGAAATGAATCCGCCACAGGTATACCGGTGTTCCCCATCCTGAACCCTCCTCCCTCCTCCCTCCCCATACCCTCTCTCTAGGTCGTCCCAGTGCACCAGCCCCAAGCATCCAGTATCGTACATCGAACCTGGACTGGCGACTCGTTTCATACATGATATTATACATGTTTCAATGCCATTCTCCCAAATCTCCCCATCCTCTCCCTCTCCCACAGAGTCCATAAGACTGATCTATACATCAGTGTCTCTTTTGCTGTCTCGTACACAGGGTTATTGTTACCATCTTTCTAAATTCCATATATATGCGTTAGTATACTGTATTGGTGTTTTTCTTTCTGGCTTACTTCACTCTGTATAATAGGTTCCAGTTTCATCCATCTCATTAGAACTGATTCAAATGTATTTAATGCCTGGCTAGACCTGGATCCACTTCCATCGCACACAGGAGGATGTTGGGGGGCATTTAGCTTCTCTCAGAGCATTGCGCTAATGGCCTCAGTTCCTCACTGGCTGTTGACTGGAGGCTGCCCTCTCTTCTTTGTCACCTAGACCTATCCATTGGGCAGTTTACAGCATAGCAGTCTCTCTCATCAGAATGAGTAAGTAATATAAGAGATCAAGAGAGAGATGAAGATGGACTTCATAGTGTATTGCAATCTAATCTCAGATAGGACATCGCTTTTGCCATATTCTATTCATTAGAAACAAGATACTGGGTCCACTCCACCCACAATCGGAGGGAATTGCAACAAGGAGGTGAAATCTATGGGGATCATTAGGAGCCTCAAAAAGGAGCAGAGCTAGCTATTTTATTCTTGGGCAATTGGTGGAGGATAATAACCACATCTTCCGGTCACTAAAGCCCTTGTATAGTAACATTTCTACTTTTATCGGTAGCCTTGTGGGCTCATTCCATTCATTTAACAGGAATGCTGACCGTATAGCTTTTAGGTGATTACTATCCAGGAATGCCCTACTGGAGAGGTCGCTGTATTACAGTCCCTTACTGGCTACATCATCCTATATAAAAACTGTTTCAAACTTTTTGTCATGCCTTTTTTTTTTTTTGGTCAAACTATTTTTTAGGCCTTTTACCAACCTAGAGATGATTATTTTTCTGTTTGGAAAATGTGAGATAACTCATCTGAGGTGATTTTTTAAAAATACAGGGAAAAATGTATTTTTTCACTTTGAAAATTTTCTTTCAAAATAATTTCTTCTGAGTTGCCATCCCTGCTTTGTCATTCTGTAACTTGTGCTGGAAAATGATCCTACTTGTTTTGGGCTTCATTAAAGTAAAAACTGACTACTTGAAAATTTAGTTTTATGCTTAATGCCTTCCATAATTTTAAGTAAATTTGTCAAATTTTACTTAAGAGCAAAATTGCAATTGAAGGTTAGGTTTTTAAAAAGCTGCTAGATCTACAATGTGCTTAATACTTGAAGCTGTAAAATCAAGATATGATGACTTCAAAGAATTTTTGATGTGTTTTCAAAAAAAGCCTTTGAGGTGTTACATAAGTAGCTTAATGATTAGCTGGTACTATATTTTGGCAAAAAATCATAATTACTTTTTTCACTTCTCAATTGTTGGTTTTAGGCTTTTTTTTTTCCTTTCCCACATTTTTTCTAACATTTAAAATAATTCACTTATTTTTAATTTTATGTATAAAAAAATATATATATAGTTAAAATACAATAAAATGTTACATTTTGCCCAAATCATTACCAACAATTCAAAATATAATATCCATGTGATGTCTTTTTTTTTTCCCACTTTTTTAACTTCATCTATCTTGTGAAATGATTCAAAAAATTTTAATGTGGATGGTTTAGTTAATTAAGAAAATATTAGGGGGCTTCCCTGGTGGCTCAGTGGTAAAGAATCCTCCTGCCAACGTAGGAGACATGGGTTTGATCCCTGATCCAGGAAGATCCCACATGCCGTGGAGCAACTAAGCCCATGCACTACAGCTATTGAGCCTATGCTCCAGAGTCTGGGAACTGCAGCTACTCAGCTCACTTGCTGCGACTACTGAAGCCCGCAAGCCTTAGAGCCCGCGCTTAACAACAAGAGAAGCCACTGCAATGAATCGCCCAAGCAGCACAACTAGAGAAAAGCCCAGGCAGCAAAGAAGATCCCCCAGCACAAGCAAACAATAAATAAATAAATTTTTTTAAAAAGAAAATATTAGGAAATAAAAAATTTATGGTATGACTTCTATTATCAGCAAAGATGGCATAACAGGGACCAGAACTAGTCTCCCACCTAAAATAATTTAAAAACTGAACAAACTGTGTGATGTAATAGTTTGTAGACCACAGGTTGTGCAGGACAGCAGTTTCTCAGAAAGAAAATAAACAGCCTGAGTCCTATGATTGTCCCTGGCTGTAGGAGATTTTGCAGCCTAAAAGCATAAGGAGAAGGAACACAAACTGAAATCAGCTACCTCTTTGAGCTGAGGAAACAGAATCTGAAAATTGGGGAGGTGAAGGCACCAGCATTTTGATGGTGAAAACCAGAGGAAAGAGCTTTAGAGAAAAACTTGGATCTTTAGCTGAGTACTGATCAGTACTCAGTATGTGAGAAAACTACCAAGGTTGGAGAATCACTGGAAAATAATAAATAGGATACAACTTGGAGTCATACAGGCCAGGAATCATTTGTGTTCCAATCAGGTGGAATGGAAAGACCTCCCAACACATAGAGCCTTGAATAATCTTCAGAAGGTTCTTACTTCAGTAGTAGGGCCAAATAAGCCCTATATTAAAGGCTGTTCTGCACCTGTCCAACAAAGCTTAAAAGTAAGTTTTGAAAGGATCAAACTGTTCTCAAATAATATAGCTGCATCCCAGGACAAAACCCCCAAATATGTAAAGGAATACAAAACCTCCAGCACAATGGCATCCAGTCAAAAATTGGGAGATATTCCACCGACAGAGGAATGGATAAAGATGTGGTATATAAATATAACGAAATATTACTCAGTCATTAAAAAGAATGAAATAATGCCATTTGAGATATTAAAAAAGCAGGAAAATACAATCTTTAGTGAGGAAAGATTAATCAATAAAAACATCCCAGAAAAGATACAGATGATGTATTTAGCTAGAGATATTCAACTAGGCAGTACAAGCATGATAAGAAGAAGCATGTAAAATATATAAAAGATCTAAATCAAACTTCTAGAATCAACAACAACAACAACAGTGTCTAAAATGAACAACACTCTGGATGGGACTAACAGCAGACTGCTGCTGCTGCTGCTAAGTCGCTTCAGTCGTGTCTGACTCTGTGCGACCCCATAGACGGCAGCTCACCAGGCTCCCCCGTCCCTGGGATTTTCCAGGCAAGAACACTGGAGTGGGTTGCCATTTCCTTCTCCAAAGCATGAAAGTGAAAAGTGAAAGTGAAGTCGCTCAGTCGTGTCTGACTCTTAGCGACCCCATGGACTGCAGCCTACCAGGCTCCTCCGTCCATGGGATTTTCCAGCAGACTGGACACTGCTACAGAAAAGATTAGTAAACTATTGCTATGAAAACATATCAAGAGAAATTATTGAAAATCAAGCACACGAAGATAAAAGACTGGAGGAAAAGAAGAATAAAGCGCCTTTGGACTGAGGAATGTTATTCAGCACAACATATATGTAGTTAGTCTCAAAAAGGGAGGAGAAAGATGGAGAGATGAATAAATATTTGACAAAATAATGACCAAAATTTTCCAAATTTGATGAAAAGTATAAAGTCACAGATCCTAGAAGCTCAATAAATCCTAAGTCAAAGAAACAAAATAAAAAGCACCAATGCACATCAAAATGAGGTTGTTGAGGACCAGTAAAACAAAGAGAAATCTAAAAAGCAGCCTGAGGACTTCCCTGGTCCAGGAAGATTCCACATCCCACACAGCAACTAACCCTGTGCACCGCAACTGCAAAGCTCACACCCTAGAGCCCACAAGCCACAACTACTGAGTCTGTGTGCTGCAATTACTGAAGCCCACATGCCTAAAGTCTGTGCTCTGCAATGAGAGAAGCCACAGCAATAAGCCCCAGGATTTGTAATGATATTACATAAGGTAGACTGTGATGAGTTAAAGATGTATATATATGAACTTTACAGCAATCATAAAAAAGCCAAAGATGTATTGCTAATAAGCAAATACAGACAAAATAAAGTCATAGAAAGTATTCAAATTAATCCAGAAGAAGTTAGGACAAGGGAAAAAGCAAAGAACAGATGAGACAAATAGAAAACAACTAGAAAAGTTGTAAATTTAAATTCAATCCTATCAATAATTATAGTAAATAGTCCAAACACACAATTTGAAGGCAGATGTTGTCCCTGGTGGCTCAGACAGTAAAGCATCTGTCCGCAATGCGGGAGACCTGGGTTGGATCCCTGGGCTGGGAAGATCCCCTGGAGAAGGAAATGGCAACCCACTCCAATACTCTTGCCTGGAAAATTCAATGGATGGAGGAGCCTGGTGGGCTACAGTCCATGGGGTCACAAAGAGTCAGACAAGACTGAGCGACTTCACTATCACTATTGTCAGAGGCAAGTATTAGCCTGCTAACAAGACCACACAAAGACATTTCAAGGAAACAACTTCAATTTACACACCTCGGGAGTTGGTGATGGACAGGGAGGCCTGGCGTGCTGCGATTCATGGGGTTGCAAAGAGTCGGACACGACTGAGTGACTGAACTGAACTGATCCCTTGTTATCATGGATTCAAAAATGCTAGCAAATCAAACCCAATAATTTATAAAAACAGTACTACATCATGACCAAGTAGGGTTTATCCCAGGGATATGAAATTGGTTTATCAAATAATGCAGTTCATAATTTTTATGAACTGAAAAAGAAAAATCAGGTAATTATCTCAATAAATGAAGAAAAATAATTTGGCAAAATTCGATACTCACATATGCTAAAACTCTCAGCAAACTAGGAATGGAAGGAACTTTATTTAACTAATAAAAGATATGCACAGAAAACCTATAGCTAATATACTTAAAGATGAAAGACTAAATGCTTTTCCCTCAAGACTGGAAACAAGACAAGGTTTGTTTGTGCCACTTAGATTTAGAGTTTAACAGGAAATCATAGCTAATGCAATAAGGCAAATAAAAGAAATAAATGTATATAGATTGGGAGAAAAGAAATAAAATTGCTTTTCTAAAGAAATCAACAAGAACCTACTAGAAGTAATAAGTGAATTTAGCAAGGTTGCAGAATATAGGTCAATATACAAAAATCAACTATATTTCCATATGCTAGCAACAATCAGAAATTGAAAAAGTTTTAAATACTGTTCATAGAAAACACTAGAAACACAAAGTACTCAGGAATAAATTTAACAAAAGAAGTACAAAATTTGTACACTGAAAATTATAAAACATTGCTGAGAGACATTAAAGAAGACCTAAGTAAATGGAAAGATATACCTTTTTCATGGGTCAGAAGATTCAATATTATTGAGATGTCGATCCTCTCCAAATTGATCTACAGATTTAATGCAATGCCAATGAAAATCTCAGCATGCTTTTCCGTGGAAATTTACAAGTGGATTCTGAAATTTGTATGGAAATGTAGAGGACCTAAAATAGCCAAAAGAGTTTTGAAAGAAAAACAAAGTTGCAGGTTTTACATTGCCTTATATCAAGACATAATAAAGCTATAGTAATCAAGATAGTATGGCACTGGCAAAAAAAAAAAGTAGGGGAATAGACAAGTAGAACAAAATAGAGTCCAGGAACAAGCACACATTATATGGCTAATGACCATATAGCAAGTCACTGGAAGAAGAAATAGATGGTGTTAAATAGTTAATATCCATATGCAGGGGAAAATATCTAGTTCTTTACCTTATGCCACATACATATGTATGAGCTAAAAGTGTAAAATTCCTACCAAAAAATAGGAGAAAATCTTAGTAATTTGGGTTAGACAAAGATTTCTCATATAAGAAGGACCACAAAAGACACAAAATATAAAGAAAAAAAATTGATATAGTAGACATTATTAAAAACTTTTGCTCTTTAAAAGGCACTATTGAGAAAGTGAAAAGTCAAGCCATGGACCAGGAGAATTATTTACTAAACTTATCTGATAAAGAATTTGTATTCAGAATATATTAAAAAAAAAAAACAAAAAACTCCTAGAACTCAATAATAAAACAACCGACTTTTAAAAGGGGCAAAACATTTTTTGAGATATTTCCATATAACCATTGGAATGGTTAAAATGAAGAAGATTGACTATACTGGGTATTGGCAGAAGAACTGTAACTTTTATACAGTGTTGTTTGCAATACAAAATGTTATATCTATTTCGGAAAGTGGTTTGTCAGTAACTTAAAAATTTTAATTTATATCTTTTTTAAAATTTTATTCATTTTTTATGAAAGGATAATTGCTTTACTGAATTTTGTTGTTTTCTGTCAAACCTCAACATGAATCAACCATAGGTATATATATGGTGGTGGTTTAGTCGCTAAGTGTGTCCGACTCTTGTGATCCCATGGACTGTAGCCTGCCAGGCTCCTTTGTCCATGGGATTCTCCAGGCAAGAATACTGGAGTGGGCTGCCATTTCTTTCTCCAGGGGATCTTCCTGACGCAGGAATCGAACCTGGGTTTCCTGCATTGCAGGCAGATGATTTACTGCCTGAGGGAATTAACTGAGCTATGAGGGAAGCCCTAGGTATACATATATCCCCTCCCTTTTGAACCTCCCTCCCGTCTCCCTCCCCATCCCACTCCCTCTAGGTTGGTACAGAGCTCCTATTTGAGTTTCCTGAGCCATAGAGCAAATTCCTATTGGCTATCTATTTTACATATGGATAAACTTATATCTCTTATATAATCCAGACATTCCAGTCCTAGGATTTTACCTGAGAAATGAAAGCATATAATCACACAAAAACTTATACACAAATGCTTATAGCAGCTTTCTTTGTAATTGCCCACACTGGAACCCAAAGTCTGTCACTTGGTGAATGGATAGAAAATGGTAGTATTAATATATCCATATGGTGGTTCAAACAGTAAAGAGTCTGCCTGCAATGTGAGAGACGCGGGTTCAATCCCTGGGTCAGGAAGATTCCCTGGAGAAGGAAATGGCAATCCACTCCAGTATTCTTGCCTGGAAAAATCCCCAGAGGACCCTGGAAGGTTACAGACCATGGGGTTGCAAAGAGTCGGACACAGCTGAGCAACTAACACATCACACACCATGGAACACTATTCAACAATAAAAAGGAAAAAAAATATTGATATACTCAACAACATGGATGGATATTAAAATCTTTTGCTGAATGAGAAAAGTTTGACAAAGAAAGTGCGTGCAGTATGATTTCATTGATTTAAAGCAAACTGATCTATTATGACAGAAATCAGATCAGTGTTTGTACAAGGCAGGGGTCAAGAGGGTGATAGATGACAAAGAGAGAAAACTCTAGAGGGGATGGAAGTGTCTATCATCTTGATTGTGGTAATGGTTTCAAAGATGTAGGCTTATGTCATGATGCATTTACTATACTTACTGCACTTCATTGTATGTTGATTATACTTCAATAAAACTGTATGGCTTAATACCAATATTAAAATTAGTTGTAGTGCGTAGAAGAACTAGTTAGAATTCTAAATGTGTTTCTTAATTGAGCCCTACTAGTTGGTTTCTGCAAATTGCTTTACCTGCAAACACTGTAGTCCTTTTGTAGTAATCAGAGACATATTTTGTCAGTGCCACGTCTTTCTCATATGAGTCACTCTGACCCTTCAGTTTTGAGTATAAATGCATCAGTTCCAGTACTGATGATCAGTTTCCCAGCAAACTGTCACTAAATAGAGAGAAAAGAAGGACAGAATACTCCACTGCTTTTAAGCCTGCTGCCTCTTTGGTTTTGGGGAAATTTGCCCTTTTAGAAATTTGTCAGCCAGACATATTCAAAATCTTGTTTCCTGTCTACAGTCATAAATATAAGAATTATCTTTAGTGCTAAAAAACATATGAAGGCTCTGAAAATTCTAGCTATCTATCCAATGGCCTCAGTGGACATATATGAAATGAGGAATAGAAGACTACTGGTTCACAGTGTTTACAGAGTTGTAACTTTATGTCCACATACATGTAAAATAGTGGGCTTTGCAGGTAGTAAAGAATCTGCCTGCCAATGCGGGAGACACAGGTTTGATCCCTGGTCCTGGAAGATCCCCCGCAGCAGGAAATGGCAACTCACTCCAGTATTCTTGGCTGGGAAATCCTATGGACAGAGAAGCCTCTGTGTGTGTTAGTCGCTCAGTTGTGTCCAACTCTTTGTGACCCCCATGGACTGTAGCTCACCAGGCTCCCCTAGGGAGGCAATCCATGGGGTTTCAAAAAGAGCTGGACACAACTGAGTGACTAAACAACAACAACATGTAAAATAGTAGTGATCTTACTAAAATTATCTCATTTCTCCTAATGAGTCTACTGAGATTAGCAGCATTTTAAATACAATTATTTGCTTTCTGAAAATCAAGCATGTACTTGTTAAACTTAAATACAGGTAGTTCTCTCACTTCATGATTTAATCATATAAACACTGTTCTGCTTAATAATTACCCAACTGTTACAGGATAAAGCCACAGATACCGCTTATAATCTAGGGTACTTTTTTTTTTTAACTTCATTTCCTTGTTTAAAAAAGGAACTAGTTTTATTGAGGTGTAATTCATACACCATACAACATATTGTTTTAACCAAATAACGTGTACAGCAACAGTTCTTAGTACAATCACAGAGTCGCACAACCGTCCCTGGGATCTAATTCTAGACTATTTTTATCCTCAAAAGAAACCTATCTGTTGATAGTCACTTCCCATCCTCCCCCTGCCCCACTCCCAGCCCTAAACAACGCATGTACTTTCTGTCCCTATAGATTTGCTTGTTCTGGACACTCACATAAATAGAATCATACCTCAATCTTTTGTGACTGGCTTCTTTCCCTGGAGAAGGAAATGGCAACCCACTCCAGTACTCTTGCCTAGAAAATCTCATGGACAGGAGCCTACACCAGGCTGTCCATGGGGTCGCAAAGAGTCAGACACAACTGAGCAATTTCACTTCTTTCACTTAGCATAATGTTTTGAAGATTCATCCATGTTGTAACATGTATGAATATTTCATTTCTTTTTATTCTGAATACATCAGCTCCATTAATCAGTTGATGGATATTTGTTGCCCCTACCCTACTTTTTGGGCTTCCTTGGTAGTTCAGTTATAAAGAATCTGCCTGCCAAGGCAGGAGACGTGGGTTTGATCCCTGGGTTGCGAAGATCCTCTGGAGAAGGAAATAGCAACCCACTCCAGTATTCTTGCCTGGGAAATCACAAGGACATGTTACAGGCTAACAACAACCCTACTTTTTGGATGTCATAAATAATGTTCTGTAAATATTTGTTCATAGTACAAGTTTTTGTGTTGGATGTATATTTCCCTTTCTCTTGAGTATATATCTAGGAGTGGAATTATGGTTCATACGGTAACATTTTGAGGAACTACAAAAACTTTTACAAAGCATCTACACCATTTTATATTCCTACCAGCAATACAAAAAGCTTCCAATGTCTTAACAATAACCTAAAGTACTTTTCAAGTTTCATTTTATGCTATAAATTGTGGGTCTTGTGTTGCCAGAATACAGATATATTTTAAGGAAGTTCCTTTTCCCCACTTTGCAAAGAAGCTCCAGATATGATTTTTCTTTCTCTAAGAAAATGGAGTTAGACTAGTTTATCTTAGGGTGTCCTCTAACTCTAAAAGTATATGCTTCTCTGAACCCTTCATCTTCCATCAGAAAGAATGGCTCATGTTATTTACATCTTACAGTTTGACCTAAATAATGATGTCTGCTTGGCAAGGAAAAATAAACAAAACTGAAGTCCAAAAACTGAGTCATTGTTTTAAGTAAATCTCTCTCTGCTAGTTGCCCTCTTTGCTTATAAGCCAAAATCATGGCATATTTTCCATGTTTTCAGTTGCTTTTGAAAAGTTCAGGTATTATTTTATAATGTATATACAATTTAGTAAATGGAGGGGAAAAGGAAGAAACTGAATCTACTTTCTACTGAAGTAACTTTCTGTGTGAAAATAGAATCACATTAAAAATTACCATCTAGGATGTTATATTCATAGTATCAAGCAATACCACCAAAAATATTAAAGCCATACTAAAGCTCTTCTTTTATTCAAAAGCCACAAAATTCAAACTATGACCTAGTTGTCATTTTTCCTCTTGGATTAAACACCCAACAGATCTACACATTACAGCTATAGCTCATACATTTGACAATTACTCAAGCAACTCTCACATTCATGAGGAATCCAAAGGCAAAAACGAAGAGGCTTCTCTCCACTAGAATCTGTTGATTTTGCCATTAATATTAGACTATGAAATGTAAAATATAGAGGCAGCATAGCAAAAGAGCATAGGTTTTGGAGTTGGTAGAAAACAGGGTTGAATCTTGCCCTTGCGATTTACTAGTTGAACGACTTTGAAAGTTTCTTACCTTCACTAAAACTGTTTACTCATCTGCTGTTTGTTGTTTAGTTGCTCAGTCATGTCTACCACTTTTACGACCCTTCGGACAGTAGCCCACCAGGCTCCTCTGTCCATGGGATTCTCCAGGCAAGAATACTGGAGTGGGTCACCATTTCTTTTTCCAGGGGATCTTCCCAACCCAGGAATCCAACCCACGTCTCTTGCATTGCAGGCAGATTCTTCACTGCTGAGCCACATTTACAGAAATTCTCACTAAATGAGATTAATAGCTCTTATGCCATTGGGTTGTTAACAGGATCAATAGGTAAAGTGTCAGATATAAAATATGTGTCAATAAATTTTAGGGTTTTTCTGTTTTGCCTGAAAATGTTCCTTGAGGACTCAGGATTTAAATATAATCACTTTTCCGGTCTGGGAATCTGTCTTTGATTTAGGTCAGTATGGAAGTGTTTTAATAGAGCCTAGTTAGAAATTGATTCCTTAACTTGTGATATTTTCCGTCCATTAGATTTAGGTGAGGTTTTCATACATTTGTTTCTTCTTAGTCTAAAGGATTACATTTTCAGTAATCCACATTGAATTTATTCCTAGGAGCTTAGTTTGAGGATATGCTCATCTTCCTCAAAGAAAGCAGAAATTTGAGAAAGTTAATTAAGTTTTAGACAATTTAACAACAAGATGATCATCGTTGTTGACAACTTGAAATTCGATGTTCTTAGAAATAGAGCATTGATAGAATTGCTTGATACAATTATGATTATTATATCTATCAATTTTCTTGGGATGCTTCTTTAGATAAAAAGACTAAAATCAATTCTATTTATGTGCTTTTTCATATGTGTAATTCAAGATGTTTATCATTCAGTTAATGTACATAATACTCCTCTGAAACTCATGGACCAGAAACATTAATTAACTTATTTTACAAGTGAATAAACTGCAGCCTAAAATGGTCGAGTTGCTTAAGGCATCTAGACAAGTCTAGGGAAGTTAACAGCAGCTCAAGCTCCAAGCCCTGTTTAATTAATATTGTATCCAGGAAATGAGTTCTTCTTAAAAGCAGAAATCTTTTACCATTCTAGCACATCCCCAGAGAAGCCCTTAAGGGTGTTTGTTTTGTCTTTGTGTTTCTCACTAGGTTCTTATTTATTTATATGAAAAATGCTTGAAATCTTATGCTTCAACCAAATCCTTCTCTTCAATGCTAATAACATTATCTTGTGTGTTTCTCACTCTTAGTAGGTTTCTTTTCAAGCTATTGTCTTAAGTTTTGCTTCCCAGCATTCTTTTTTTTTTTTTGCCTTATCTTAGTATTTAACTATTATGCTGACAGTATGAGATTCCATTCATTAGATTTCTTGCTATTGTCTCTTGACTTAATAATTTTGCTATAAGGCCTCATTGATTTTCTTACTGACTCTTTGCAACCTCATGGACTGTTGCCTGCCAGGCTCCTCTGTCCATGAAATTCTCCAGGCCAGAATACCGGAGTGGGTAGTCTATCCCTTCTCCAGGCAATCTTTCCAACCCAGGGATCGAACCCAGGTCTCAGGCATTGCAGGCAGATTCTTTATCGTCTGAGCCACCAGGGAAGCCCTGTGTATCTTTAGAAATGTAATTTAAAATATTCTGTTCACTCTAGGTTTGTGTACTCCCCCAACAAAGTTCGAAGTCCTCCTGAATATCTGATTCCTTTTCCCTCCATCCACAGAGATGCTGTCTTAGTTCATTCTTACTAGACCCACTGGACCACCAAGTGGCTTTCTGAAAAGGGTATCCTTTTGCCTATTTTTTTTTTTTTTAATATTTATTTGGCTGTTTTGTTTCTTAGTTGCAGTATGTGAGATCTCTATTGGGTCATGTGGGATCTTTCATTGCAGCTCATGGACTCTCTAGTAGTGTCCTGCAGGCTCCAGAGTGTGCCGGTTCAGCAGCTGCAACACGTGGGATCTTAGTTCCCCAACCAGGGATTGAACCCACGTCCCCTGCATTGCAAAGCCAATTCCTTTATTTTTTATAGAGATTTAAAATGTTTTAAAATTTATTTTTGGCTGTCCTGGGTCTTTGTTGCCGCACAGGGTTTTCTCTAGTTGTGGCAAGCGAGGGCTCCTCTCCAGTTGCGTTGTGCGGTTTTCTCACTGCAGTGGGCTCTCTTGTTGCAGAGCATGGGCTCTAGGGCATTTAGGCTTCAGTATAGCAGCTCCCAGGCTCTGGCGCACAGGCTTCATTGCTCCAAGGCATGTGGGATCTTCTTGACCCATGACCCATGGATCAAACACGTGTCCTCTGCATTGGCGGGCGGATTCTTTACCACTGAGTCACCAGGGAAGCTCCAAGGTGGATTTTTAACCACTGGGCCACAAGGGAAGTCCCACTGCCTGTTGTTTTTAATCATCATAGATAATGTTTACAGAATCATGTTTCTATAGGTTAATTCTGACCATATCTGTATGCTGCTTAAAAACTTTGAATGGCTCACCCTAAGTTAGAGTAAGATGGGATCTCCTTGGCATACCATGCCCTTTTTGATCTGGCATGCATTCACTTTGCCAGACTCACGTAGCCCCATTCCAGACTATAGTCACAATACAATATTATCCTCTATGCTTCTGCATATACAGTAATCATCTCCAGAAAAATAAGACATTTAAAGATTAAATAATTCCACTTACAGACTATTAATACTGGCATAGGAATGTCTCTTCAATATCTTATAGTTCTAGTATTTGCCTCAAGCATTCGTTTAAAAATGTGTTAAGCATATACATATCACACAGGATACTTTCCAGTATGTTAGACCATTTACATCTTTTTTTCTGCTCTATCAACTTAAAGATCCATAGTTTAACGTCTAAAATCATAGCCGTGACAACAGTATTTAAACAACCATCCATTTTTTCTGTAATTTAAATCACATCTCTATGGAAACCATCTATAATCTTTACTCTTGACTGTATTCCACTAACAACAACTGAGGACTTTTAATTTTACAGATGAGGGCTGAATGAATTGAAACTAGGTTTACAGACTTGCCCACCATGATCCAGTGTTGCTATTGCTCTTTCCGTCCAGTCAAGGCCTTGTGGAATGGGCATTCTTCCCCTCACCCAGGGCCACAGCATCAGATTTTGCTTTAGAGGGTCACGCTTCTGAGGAGCAGCTGAATCAACATTAGGCAGATGGGATTCAGAATTTGGCGACCAGTTTCTTACGAATAGGCACAGCATAAAGTGAAATTCAATTAAGTGTTATAATTATGTCATATTAGTAAACTCATTTTTTAATGAATGATTATTGACTCTTATGTAATACTCTATTTGCTATTGTTAGTATGCTTTGTTGTGTCTGAAATTTAAGTGCTTAAATGTAAGTTACTATCTCTGGTGGCTCAGACGGTAAAGCGTCTGCCTGCAATGAGGGAGACCCGAGTTCGATTCCTGGGTCAGGAAGAACCCCTGGAGAAGGAAATGGCAATCCACTCCAGCACTCTTGCCTGGAAAATCCCATGGATGGAGGAGCCTGATAGGCTACAGTCCATGGGGTCGCAAAGAGTCGGACACGACTGACTGAGCAACTTCACTATAATAAACCAATAGATTAAAACAATCACATAAATAACAGCTTCCAGCTATTTTAAAATACTTTAATCTCAGAAAATCTGCACAGCCTGCTGGAAACATCCATCAATTGTTACTCAAAGATGCTAGAAGTTTATGGTGATTTCTTTTTAGATGACTAGCATGATAAGTGTTTAATAGGTTACCATTAAATAATAAATTATTGGAAATGAACAAGATATTATTGGAAATCCAGCATTTATTCTGATATTTAATATTATCAGATCAGATCAGTCGCTCAGTCGTGTCCGACTCCTTGTGACCCCATGAATCGCAGCACGCCAGGCCTCCCTGTCCATCACCAACTCCTGGAGTTCACTCAGACTCACGTCCATCGAGTCAGCAATGCCATCCAGCCATCTCATCCTCTGTCATCTCCTTCTCCTTCTGCCCCCAATCCCTCCCAGCATCAGAGTCTTTTCCAATGAGTCAACTCTTCGCATGAGGTGGCCAAAGTACTGGAGTTTCAGCTTTAGCATCATTCCTTCCAAAGAAATCCCAGGGCTGATCTTCAGAATGGACTGGTTGGATCTCCTTGCAGTCCAAGGGACTCTCAAAAGTCTTCTCCAACACCACAGTTAGCCAGGTCCCAAATATTAACCTTACTAATATCAATAGTAAAGTTCCAAACTCCCATTTTTTTATTTTAGCATTTTGTTTGGTTATTGGTCTATAATTTTCTTTTAAAAGTTTGAGTTGACTACCACTGCAAATTTTTCATAAGCAAGTGATGACAAAAAGTATATTAAATAAATCCCTTTCAAAAGACAGATCTCCAAAAGGTTCTGCAACACCAAAATGTGGATTAGTTTAGTATAAAAAAGTAACTTATATGCAATACTAAATATAAATTACTAGAACTAGTAAGTGTTCAAGTTTTGATGTTTCATTGTATTCTTGTTTTTAAAAAAAAGTTTTGCTTTTCTTGATTTCAAAAGTACAGTCATTTTAGAAAAAAATGGAAAATCCAGAAAAGAACAGAAAAAACAATAAATTACCAGTAATTGTTCTACCACAGAAATAACCTCAATTTATATTTTAGAGTTTACCTTTCTAGTTTTGCTTTTTCCTAGCAACTGCAATTTTTTATTTTAGTCTTTGTGCTAGTCTCCTCAGATAAAGGTGTGTACAACAGGAATCTTACAGAATAGCGATCTAAGAAATGAGATCTCCACCTACCCTTGCCCCCTCTTTCATGATAGAAACTACTGATGTTTTTTTTTTTGGTCATATCTGGACTTCATATACAGAGTTGGTGACTAAAGGATACAAGTTTATATTTTTGACAGAATCAAAGAAACCAGGGGAAACCTTTTTTTCAGATAAAATTTTAATATAATTATCACACAAAGTTGTATATACATACATACAACTATTTACAAATATGCAAGCATATGTACACACACTAGAAAGGAATACACAGGAAATAGTGTGTGTTAGGATATGAAATTCTGTTTCTTTTAAATTATTTTGTAGTTATTTTACACCAAGGCAGGACTATTTTAGTTTCAGAGAATCTTGTATAAATGTATTTGTTCAAGAGCTTCTCTGTCAATATCCTTTTCTGGGAATACATCATAGTTCAGAGGTATCTCTTCAACCCAAGGAGATAACTGTATATTAACCTGAGGAAAAAAAAAGTTGTTCATATTATAAACAAATATGAAAATTACAGAATGAACCTACTCTTTTCAATTTCAAGAAATCAGATTAGTATTACAATGAGAGGGACTAAGTTTTACACGGTGCCACATGAACAATTCTTTGTCATAGTAAATGGCAGGCCTGTGGATTCAGGGACTTAATTAATTTACCTTGATTTGGGAACTTGAAGGGATACAGAACATATAGAATAGAGTAATTATTTTAATATAACTAGTTTAATAAACTAGCTTAAACAATAAAAGATTAAAACAACAATGGGAGTACACAGAGAAACTTCATATAAACACAGTGATGGTGCTAACAAGTTGCATGAAAGGAGCTAATCTCCCTCTATAACCTTCATCAGGCTCTTCTCTTCATACTGCAAACTTGGGTCTCCAAGACACAGAAATTCTGGAGCCACCAATGGATATACCTACTTAAAGAAGTTTCATTAAATTGGAAAGCAATAATGTTATTCAAGAATTTGTATGTAAGGACTCTTTCAAAAACATTTTACTTTGGTAAGTGAAAATCACTTAATTATTTCAATACATAGAAACATTATAAATTGGAGAGCATGCATTTTAAAGGTGTGTTTTTATGAGTATGGAAAAGTACGGCAGAATCACACCACTCACGGGGTTGGGATGTCAAGGGGAGGGAACTGGGGAGATTACCATCATGTCTTCATGTATCTTTGGATTATTTCTCCTGTTATGGTAAACATGACTGTAATTTAGATGACTGACAACAATTTTTAAAGAAGGTATTATTCATGATAGTTTAATTTCTTAAAGGAAGAAATAAGATACTTAAATTTGGCAGGTTATACAAAACGAAAGCATTATGAAAGAAAATGATAATATGATTCTGTATTAAGAAATGCTACAGTATCTCATTGAGGGGTCTCAAAGAGCTTTACAAATATTAATTACCTTTATAAAAGAGTCAATTTATCAGGATGAATCTTATTATTAAGTATCAACCTTATTTTGTATGGAGAATCTGAGGAATATAGAAGCAGCTTGAGCAAGATTCCAAACTGACCTAGAAGCTAAACTGTGCTCAGGATGTGGCCTCCAGCCCACTTACTGGAGAAAAAGTTATGATGTGGGTGTTTTTCAGTCTCTTACAAATATTTAATAGCATTTGTTAACCTAAAACTGTAACTCCACAGTTAGAAAAATTGGGTGGAGAAGCAAAGGAATCTAGATCAGGATCCGAATGACACTCTCAGAGCTCTGGAGGAATGTGAACAAACCACAAAACAGTTCTTAAGCCATAAGGTTTTGCTACTCTTTCTAGTGTTGTCACTGTGTTCAGACTGAACATTTCTAGGATAGCGTGTAACAGCTATCAGAAAAAAGCAGGAGAAAAGTTTTGACAATAAAAATGCTGGGAAAGAAGCTTACATACCTGAAGACCTGAGAGAGAATCTTCCAGACCTGGCACTGTCACTAACAACGACCCTTGTTTCCTTACATTATGGCAGATATATTCCCAGGCTCTATAACACATTAAAAACTTCTATGTTAGGTTTTACCAGGTACTAGATATTTTTTAAAAATGAGGATGACAAAAGAATATGCAGCATAGGTGATATCTAGAAATCCAGATGGGCAAAGACGTTAGCCTGCAGGAAACTGACCTGCGGCAACATACTAGTAATTGGCAAATTCAGTTCCTGAAGAGATGTTGGTAAAATCGTGGAGTTACAATACTGAGAGAGATTTAACAAGATGGGGGATTAGGGTTAATACAAGCAATTGTGAGTAAGACCACAAAAAAAGTTTTCAGAACTGATACAGATGTCGAAGCTGGATCATGGTTAAAGCCCCTTCAATTCTTTATGATCTGTCAAACTTTCTACAGAATGGAACAGAGCTGAGGGGAGTGGGTGGGAAAGAGTCATGGAGAAAAGCCACAGAAGCCAGAAAACAACCAAAGGCTAATAATAAGAATATAATATATAGATCTTTTAAAATAACATCAAGAGTGAAATCATACTTTATTTGGCTGTCAGAAATAGTCAGTGGAAAGCCTTGTGGACAATATGATACCCGAGAAGTTCAGTGTGATCAGCTAGGTTTAAAGCACAAAGGCAGGCCATGTGCACGTGTATGTGTCAGAAGGCAGTATCTGACCAGTTTTGATTAGCCTGTAGTGCAGACACGAATGGAATTTCTACACTGCAGGAGCCTTGACAGTACACCCCATTGGGGAGCAGGGGTCAAGCAAAGCAAGGAAGTGCACCCTTTGCAGTGGGGCAGGTGGGCAGCAATGTTGTTTGCATTTACTCTAGTTACAGCAATGGCTATTGGGTTTAGTACATTCTGGAGCTTATTAGGCAAAATGATAACAAATTTTTTTTTCTCAGGTTAGATCTAAAACCAACTAGCAATGTTTGATAATAATTATTGCTGTGCTTGGGCTAGAGCTGTCTGTTGTTTTGATGCAGTTCCCTAAAAATGATGTTTTTTCAAGTCTGTTTAGTAAGACTGAAGAAGCTGATTAGCATGATTTGGCGTGGCTCTAAAAATAGCACTTGCTGCTTCTGAGAAGTTGTCATTGCAGTAGTTTACAGGTTTTACTTACTGGAAAAATACAGAGGTACCTTTTAAACTAAGACTTACTCTACTTGCTACAATATAGAATAATATAAGTAAATGATCAGTTCTGTCAGAATGATTCTAATATCAGGATGCTTTATCTTCTAAACTTTCTCCTGTGTATTGTCATTCATGAAGATAATTAATTATATATATTTAAAATTCATTGCACTTTACTAATTTGGAGAAGTGACTGAACATATGGGGTCAATACCTATTTGGTGAGTCATGCAGAGTTTGCAAATGAATTTTCCAAGATAGCACAAGCATGCGGCAGTTCCAGTATCAAGCTGACCAGTAATATCTGTCATTCTTCAGCATTTAAAATCTTCCTTTATGAATCTTCCAAGAGTTTAAGGTGCTTTTCTCTTTTAACTTCTTATAACGGTATTCGGAGAAGGCAATGGCACCCCACTCCAGTACTCTTGCCTGGAAAAATCCCATGGACGGAGGAGCCTGGTGGGCTACAGTCCATGGGGTCGCTAAGAGTTGGACATGACTGAGCGACTTCACTTTCACTTTTCCCTTTCACACACTGGAGAAGGAAATGGCAACCCACTCCAGTGTTCTTGCCTGGAGAATCCCAGGGACGGGGGAGCCTGGTGGGCCGCTGTCTGTGGGGTCGCAGAGAGTCAGACACGACTGAAGCGACTTAGCAGCAGCAGCAATGTTGGTATTATTTCATTCTCTAACCATTATGTAATGTTTTGACCACTGGTCATGAAGTTGGTTTTTCCAGTGGTCATGTATGGATGCGAGAGTCGGACTGTGAAGAAAGCTGAGCACCGAAGAATTGATACTTATGAACTGTGGTGTTGGAGAAGACTCTTGAGAGTCCCTTGGACTGCAAGGAGATCCAACCAGTCCATTCTAAAGGACATCAGCCCAGGGTGTTCTTTGGAAGGAATGATGCTAAAGCTGAAACTGCAGTACTTTGGCCACCTCATGTGAAGAGTTGACTCATTGGAAAAGACTCTGATGCTGGGAGGGATTGGGGGCAGGAGGAAAAGGGGATGACAGAGGATGAGATGGCTGGATGGCATTACCGACTTGATGCACCTGAGTTTGAATGAACTCAGGGAGATGGTGATGGACAGGGAGGCCTGGCGTGCTGACATTCATGGGGTCACAAAGAGTCGGACAAGACTGAGCGACTGAACTGAACTGGACTGAACAAGAACTTGAAAAGGTAAAAAGCTACACAAACTCTGTCCACTGGAAATTAAGTTTAAAGAGTGCAATATGATTAAAACAACTGTTCATGTTGTGTTTCTGGTCTTTACCCTGTGAACAAAAAATCATTACCTATTCTGGCTGCTCTTTGATGATATGATTAGTTTTCTGTTGAACAAGTTTCTTTATAAACAATTTACATTGCCAATTTTGTACGGATCTTAACCTAGAAGTAATAGATGTGTGTGCGTGTGTGTGTGTGTGAGAGAGAGAGAGAGAGAAGGTAAAGGGATAGCAGACAGAGGTTTAGTCATTCAAGAATCTACTCCATATTAACTGTTTATGGTCTATAATTATACACCTTTTTATTTCTAAGCAGTAGAAATCTCCCTGATGCACTAATCCAAACGTGAATGTAATGTCCTTTCATGCGTATGGAAAGGTGGTTTCCTATATCTAGAGTCACGTATGTCATGGTAAATAAGTTAATAAGCCTAACTGACTAGAAAATCAGTGTCTTGGACTGTAAGAATTTTCAAATTAGAGGAGCCTATAAGTCTTGATGAGAAGTCAGAAAAGTCACAGGGAACTCCCCGCGGTCCAGTGGTTAGGACTCCATGCTTTCACTGCCTAGAGCATGGGTAAGATCCCTGCCTGGGGAACTAAGATCCCACAAGAAATGTAGTATAGTCAAAAATTAAAAAAAAAAGAAACAAACATAAAAAACTGATCACAGATTTGCTAATTTTTCTATTGTTTAAATAGTGGAATAAAGTCTAGGAACCGACTATTACTATCTCAAGAACATTTTAAAAATTTGGTAGTCAGTCATTGTTTTTTAGGTGAATATTCTTATATCTTGTTCTGTAGTCATTTACGCAGTTAATTCCCATCATTTTGTGATAGGATAGCAAAGGACATGTGTTTTTTCAAAGAAAAGAAAACTGAGGCAGAAAAAAATTTAAGACTCACTGGGAACTGACAACTTCTTGCATCCCTGACCGCAAAGCCAAAGCTTGGGTCATGACACCAGTTTCTTTTTTTTTTAATGTATTTATTTATTTTAATTGGAGACTAATTACTTTACAATATTGTAGTGGTTTTTACCATACATTGCATGACACCATTTTCTATCTCCTCAAAATCAGATGTAATATTTTACAAGGTTAGACAACCAAAGTTTATTTTTATTTTCACTTAGACATAACACATTTTCTTTAATATAATCTCCTGAGAGTTGAGGTCATTTCTAAAAAGTTTAATATCACTCCAGGGCCCCAAGTTCAATCTGTGGTAGGGGAATGAAGGTCCTACAAGCCTGGCCATGCCAAAATAAATAAATAAATAACGTACCTGGCCTGTTCTGCCTCATTAAGAAAATATTCGAAGACATTATTCATTATAATAACATCAGCATTCTGCAGAAGTGAACCTTGTGTACAAATGTCTGCATGAAGCACCTAAAGAATGAATTCATTGAAGAGAACAAGGACACCATATCACATAACCACTTAAGAAATAGCTGTTCATTCAATGACATTGTGAGACAGGCAGTAAGGGAGATTCACACTTCTTAAAATGAAAGTACAGTATATTTAATACTAATGCCTATGGAAGATACTTAATATCTAATAAAAACCATAAACTTGTGAAAACTTTATTTTTTAGATAGACTTGTTTATATAGTCATAATTATACTCTCCTCACTCCTAATTCAGAGCTGTTTCTACTTAATCAGTAGTTATGAGTCAAAGGACCTAGGTTCAAATCTGGCTGCATTATCAACTAGGTTTATACATTTGGGTAGTCAAGTGTCTTCACAAATAAAATGGAGTAATATCTGTCCTGATTCACAGAATCAAATGGGACTAAGTAAAGTTTAAAAAGTAATTTGTAAAATGTTAATACAAATATGTTAACTGGCCTTGTCTGACTCTTCATCCAAAATTTACTTGAATATATTATCTATCCAAGAAAGCAAACAAAATAATTTATTAAAAAATTATATACCTCAAAAAATTACCTTAGACTATAATCAATAAGTCTTGTAGAACACACGCAAGATAACATGAAGAAATATTTATTTGCTCAAGAGCAAAGCAAATTAACTTTTATTTTAAAAGAAGAGAAAAAGTTTTTTGTATTATATGATTTTTTTTCCAAAAAAACACTTAAGTCTTACAAATAAATAATATTCAGAGGTATTTTTCAGAATGTTTAAATCTTGATTTCTTTTTTTTTTAAATTTTATTTTATTTTTAAACTTTACATAATTGTATTAGTTTTGCAAATATCAAAATGAATCCATCACAGGTATACATGTGCTCCCCATCCTGAACCCTCCTCCCTCCTCCCTCCCCATACCATCCCTCTGGGTCGTCCCAGTGCACTAGCCCCAAGCATCCAGTATCGTGCATTGAACCTGGACTGGCATCTCGTTTCATACATGATATTTTACATGTTTCAATGCCATTCTCCCAAATCTTCCCACCCTCTTGATTTCTAATTAAATTGATATTCCTGTTATTTATGTGATTTATTATGTAACAGCAGTGTGTTTTTGTTCACTAAATATGGAATAGTGAGAAAAATCTATAAATTTAATATTGGACAATGAATTCTCTTTGATCACTTGCCTCTCAATTTATAAGATGAGAGAGAGAAAAAAAGGAAGGATGAAAAGAGGAAGAGAATGAAAAGCTTTCCTTCTATAAAAAGGGGAAGGCTAGATTCTGAATCTTACTAAGATATGTCTTTGAATATTAGATTGAACTGAACACCAGAGATCCTTAGATACTCAGTACTTCTCTGCACAGCCATTAGAAGTGTAGGATCACTAGTGAAATGATAAGGACTATGGCATTAACCAAAAAACTTCCTTTCCCCTTTCTGGTTATTTTTTCCCTTACCTATAAAAAACAGAAAATTTCTGTCATAGCCCAACTTAGGGGATCCTTCTCCCATGAACTGTTATTCTGTGGTACCCACAATTCCTCTTGCAAGTTTATAAAAGACGATAAAGAACTGCGAGCATTACTTAATCTTTTTGCTTACTTGCAACATTCAGGGTTTAATTAAATACACATCTGACAACATGAAGATATTTAAAATTGCTGCTAACAAATCTATAGTTGATATGAAAAAACTTAGAAAAAAATTCTACTTTCTAATAAATTGAGGAGGAAGAGAAAAGTGTGAGTGGAACATAATGATAATAATTCATCTTCATTATTGTTATAAAATATTAACTCAATCTATTTCCATACAACAGCAATGAAGGATAGGTTCAAAAATTTTCCAACTCCAATGCAGAAGAATCTTGGCTAAATTTGCTACACAATGGATAACAGAATAAATATTTTAAAAAGTACCTTTATTCTGTCAGTGAACTGATACTTTTTTATGACCATTTCCTGCAACTGGCAAAAGTCTCCATTCAGTTCTACTCCATACAGTTGTGATGCTGAACTGTAAAGATAACCCTAAAATATGAAGACACATGATACAAAAGAATTAACTTTTAGTTGTGGATTTCTTTCTACTTGAAATTTTAAAAGTCAAACTTTTAAAACAGAATTCAATAAACTAAAAATAAAAGTAAAGATAAATAACTATATAATTTATATAAAACAACTTCAAGAACTTAGACTCTTACTCATCAAGACCTCAATTGTAGTTTATTAATTTCCATTATTTAAAAGTAATTTTATCTTATTTATCAAATATTACTATTTTAAGCCCTCCCTTTATGTATATTTGTAGAAGAATACATTTTTTCCAAATAAAGGCTAAACTTCCTAAAAGCATAAAAATAAAGTAATAATGGTTTTAAGGATTGATTTCTTACTTTTCTCGATAAAGCTGCATTCAACAAAATTGGAAATAAGGAAAGTGATCACAAATAGATTCTTTCTTTAATACCCTATTTCTGTAATTTCTTGGAATGTTACATCAGGGCAAAGTAAGGACGGTGTTAACCTATCGGAAATATGATGGACACTCAGCACAGTCTGACATAAGATGTGGGTGGCAGGAGGTGTGTCCTGTTTAGCTTATGGAAGCCAGCTTGCTGTTCGGTAAGTCCATCAAAGATAACTGGCCATCGGTTAACAAGGATCATCAAAAACAGACTATGTATTATTACCTATCTATTTTTGGTTGTAATAACAAAAACAATCTAGAAGGAGAGGTCAAATCATATTCTGAAGATCATTTTACATCAACTAACACTTATTTGTAAGCTCAATTTATATTTATAGCTCACCATATATATTTAGATTATGTTCAACAAAGCTTATGCATGTACTCAAAAAAGAAATATTGTTGACTGAATCAGGGACCTCTATAGAGGAAAATGACCATATGTTTAAACTCATTGATGCTACCAAACACTTGCACAGTCACAATTATTCAGCTATATTTGTTTCTAACAAATAAAAAAATAAACAAGAGTGGACAAAATATGGTAAACAATCATAATCTCTAATGTTCGCCAAGCAAAATCAGCTGATAAACTGTACTTTCTATTATGGCTGTCTTTTCTAACTGTAGAATAAAAGTCAATGCTGAAAAATAAATGAAGCATGAAAGGGTTAATTGTTTCTGTTTAGAGCAGGCAGTGATGCTGGGAACAGACAGAGCCTGTTCCTGGCATGAACTTCTACTGCTGCTGGCCACATGTTTTAACACGTCTGCTAATGACAACCAGAAACCACATTTCAGTTTTTTTGATAAAACCATTTAAGAATATTAAAAATATTCATGATTTGAATTCTTTTTAAAGAGTCACATTGAACTGATATCTCAGACACAAAAATCTACGTTCAGACTTTGGAATCACTGAAAACCACGGTGTGTCCTGTGTCCAAGATGATATCATTTGCCTTGCTCACTTACAGGTGAGGATATTGATGCCAGGGGTGTGGAGTGATTTGCTCATGGCTGTAAGCAATTCCCTAGTCGAGCGAATTTGTCAGTTTTATAAGAGCTCTTATCAAAGCTCAGTGTGCTATACTATTTTATGACAGGACAGAAAATGGAGTTAGAAGCACGGTGAGTGAGTGACAGAATACCAAAGTGTTATGAGGGCCATCTGTTCCCGTTTTGCTGAAATTCCTTCACTTGTGTGACAGAGACAAACCAGAAAAGGAGATCAGAGAGCTGGCCTTTGAAAAGTCCAAATTCAATACACTATTTTAACCATATTACTCTATTACTCTAATAAATAAAGCCAAGCTGTCACCTTAGATGGTGGCAGGAAAACTGTTGCTAGAAGAAGAAAGTGTTTCCAAATGTTGCCTATGTCCACAAGTTGGACTTTACCCCATAAAGGACGGTGCCAAGCCTGGAGCCAACGTCAACCAAGACCTTTCCCGACAGATCGGGGAGTACGTGATGATAAATGAATTTCAATTCCATGAGAGAGAAGGAATGAGAAATAAATCCTGGAGAATGAGAACAAACATTAAATTTTGCTTGAGGATTAACAATTCCATTCTGTACTTCTAATTCTTTCACCTATAAAGTATATTTCATGCTTTTCTTAATTGATGAAAGCCATTCAGAGGTTATTTAGAAAACATTAGTGTGATAACTTTGCACTCATTCACTCTGAACTGTAAGACACAAGAATAAACACGCAATCTCTGACATTTAGGCCACTAGAAAACGGTTACTCAGCTGGCTGTCCTTACCCCCATGCTTCTCATCTCTTTCTCTACCACCCTCTAGGGTGGCCTAGGCCTTTCCCTTCCTCGTCTCCCAATGAACCGCTTTTCCCTGAGACTGCTTCCTAATTCCCATAGCACCTGTTTTCCTCATTCTACCCCAGAGCCATCCACAGAGCCGCCACCTCTCGCTACATAGACTGTAAACTACCAAATGAATGACCATCTCTGGAGTGTGGCACCCTGGCCAACCTAAAAGCGTGGTCTGAAAAGCTGGAGATGGGTGGTATGGGAGGAGGTTAAGACACTCCTAAATTGTTATTTCCCTTAGTTTAATTGCTATAATTTCTAGCCTCCTAGCCCATTTTCTCACTCCATTATTTCTATAATGAAATACTTGGGAGAGCCTGAGTCTGTTTTTTCTGATATGGAGGTAACCCAAAGATTTTCTTTATTGTGTGCTAGTACATAATCTAATGGTCAGGAAATTTTGATCATAACTAATGAATGGTGGCAAATAAAATGGAAGCAAGCAGGCTAATCCCTAGAAGGAAAAAAAGGGTGACTAGTCCTCAGAAGTAACACTGGAGGTGGTGGGGTGCAAGGGCACTGAGCACCACAGTCCTTATCTCCCCTCGTCCTCACTGCCCTCTTTGCCACATCAGTGCTTCTGCCCTAGGCTACAGTCGTCATTAGTGTCTTAAAGCTGACAAGCTCCTTTCATATAGGGAAGAAGAGCCCCACACCGTCACAGCTTTCTCACAGTCACTGTAGTTATCTGGGCTGGTCTGGGCACCTAGTCACTATTTATAATCTGATTTTTATGAGAAAATGCATCCTAATCTCCAAATTTTTCTTTGTCGAACATAGCTCTTCTATAAATTTCTGTACATCAGACCTGATACGGTGTTATAGTTAGAATTCAGTTTTTAATTTCCCCTCTATTGTTCTTGTCTAAGTCTTTTTCTATTCTGTGAACTTCAACCACTTCAAATGGCAACTATGAGCACTATTTAAAAATAGAATCTTAAAGCAGTAAACCAGGGTAGTTTCACCCCCAACTATAATACAGGTACAATAAATTTGTATTAGCTACATATTACAAATTTGGTAGTAGTGAACTTTTGAGAATAATAATATCTAAGATTAGTAACATGAGCACATTACTACTCACCCACTCTAAGCAATGCCTCAACATCTAGGTTGGCAGGGAGACTGAAATAGCACGTTTAAAGTATACCCTAGACAATCATATCCCGTTTGAACAAAAGATATAGTAACAGAAGAGTTTACATCTTAGCAGCATGGAGTCAGTCTAGTTTCCTGTTTGAAACACAGGTGTTGCATTTGAGGGACAGACATGCAGGAGACTATTACTAGAGCTGTCCTGTGTTACAGACAGGAGATGCTCCATGTGGTCAAATCACGGCCTGCATAAACTCTCAAGATTATCCATCTCTGTCCTCTAAGTTCACGCCCATCCAACAATATTGGATTACTATCTGACTTCACAAGTAGATAGTTTTATGGGGAGAAAGTTTTCAGCTCCCTTGGCAGTTATATTTCTCACTATAAATAAATCACCGCTATGGATAAATGTAAATCTTTTTTGAGTATATAAAGTATGAGTTAGTTTTCCTATATTCAACCACTTCCAATTAGTTTCAGGACCTGAGAAGTCACCTCCTATTAAATATGTTCAGTAAAAAGCAGAAATACTCCCGTGGGGGACATGAAGTGGCCTAACCTCCCTGGACAATGTTTCTATTTAGTTTCTCTGATTTCAGTAATTGGTAATAGCTAGGTTGCAGGTTGGCCTTTTGCTTTAAAAAAAAAAACAAAAACAGTGAATGCCTGGTCAAGAATCTGCATAGTCATGACATGTAAGGAAAAGCGCACACGAAGTCGTCAGGTTTGCAGGCTGGAGTGCCCACCTAGAGGTGCCGTCTGATGTGAGCCGCACACAACACAGTAGTTTCTGCTCATTTTTCCTTCCTCACATAATGAATCAATAAAGTCTTCATCGTAAAGGAATGCATCAACGTGAACTGTGGGTTCTGGCTGCTGCTGTATCTGGTGGAAAGAAGAAAAACATCAAAAGAAACAGAGTACAAAGAAGTCTCTTTTTATTGCTAAATAAGGCAAAACATCAGTGGTTCATATGCTGAAGTTCTGAGAGCAACAACAACCAGAAAGACAAGTTTCGCTTATGGAAGTCAGCAACTCAGCTCTGCTTTCATGCTATTTTTGAGACACTGGCAACTTGCTATTTGACCATGTCATGATGCAAAACATGGCTATGAGAAACAGATAAAAATTTTAGTTGAAAGGAGTATTCTGAGATCATTTTGTCCATCCTAAGTAATATACTTTACAAATAAGGAAACATACCCAGAGAGATTTCTCCCAAGAAACGACACTAGTTAGTTCAGAGGGAGAATAGAAACTAATACCACGTCTTCTGAGTCCTACATGACAGGGACTTATCCATCAAAATACTTGGCAAGTAATCTTTTCCCAGAAGCAAAGTTTTCAAATAATAAAAAATGTTTAGTAAAATTCCATGCTTACAAATAATAGCACTTAATGCTGGTAGTACATGATATAACAGCAAGCAGCTACAAAGCAAAAAGAAGTTTGATCCCTTCTACTTCAACGATAATAAAGAATCAACAAAAGAGTGAACTTCACCCTTGATAAAAGTCAGGGAAATGGAACAGGGCAGAGAAAACCAAGACAATTACATAGGCAGGGACAGATTACTGTTGTATTGTTGGGCCTTGATTTGGGGTGGGGTGGGGTCTGCTTGGGAAACAGGACACCCTCAAAAAATATCTTTTGAATGAATGGTACTAGGGAACCAGAGGATTACCGACTCAGAAGAATTGGGGAAATGGATGAAGCACCAAATGAAAAAGCAGAATTCAGGACTAATGATTAGACTGGAAAGGCTAATGGGGTTAGAGAAGAATAGGAGAAACCTCAAGTAGCACTAGGAATAAATGAATTTAATATATTTACTTTTTGGAGGGCTAGATGCTCTGAGGAAAGCATAGTTTCTAGAGGTAAGCAATTCCGAAGGTCTTCTGCTATGTTTTTCAACATAATGTCATTATTGTCTTGAGTGAATTCATCAAAATCTCCTGCCCAAAAAAAAAAAAAGTATAGTTTTTATGGTTGCAGTCATACCTAGACTAAATGATTACAATGGATGGTTATCTTCTATCAGATAGCATCGATTTATAACAATAAACAAACATTCTAGGTCCAATGAAATATTCAAATTCTAACAAATGTTCCATGGAAAACATTGAGTTTTTTCCTTTTCTAAGCTGCTTGAAAATATAAAACTTGACTATTTCAGCCTGTTACAGAACAACAAAGACATTTAAAAAGTATGTAGTACTCTTACTACTTAAACTTACTAAGAAGTAGTCAAATATTCCTTTTGTGACCATGTAGACTTTATAAGTTTAGGAGGCATTGCATAGGGATAACTTTAATCCGAGCATCCCTGCCTCCAATAAAATGTACCCAAGACTTCAGATAATAAGCACAAACAGATGGCACCAACTATAGAATAAACTTTATAAGAATCATGTTGCTCTGCTGCATCTGAACAGCAGATAAAATGATCATTAAAACAGCACATTTCTGATGGCTCTGGCCTACTTTTGGATACACTGGAAAAAGGGGAGTGAGCGTGTATGCCAATGTATATAGAAATAAAGATGAAGAAAGTGACACTTGGTGAATCTATGTAAGGGTGTAAAAGTGGTTTCCATTGTTCTGTTTTTTCAACTTATCTGTGTTTAAATTTTTTTTTTAATTGGCTCTACAAAAGAATGGTTTCTAAGAAGCTCATACATAATTTTAAGTAGAACAGACTCACCTTGAAGTAAAACACTGTAAAAGTTAGCTGTAGCCTGAATGCCAAATATAGACTGGAAAGAACAACTAATGAAAACATTTTACCTTTTTCTTAAAAAACTATCTTATATTGAATTCTTGCTAGAGTAAAAGGACCTCAAGGGGACTGTGTTTTCCTTACTGTTTTAAAATAGCTATAAAACGAAAACAGGTAGATTGTGAATAAAATACCATCCATTTCCACATACCCTATCCCTCAAGTCTTTGGTTGTTTTTAAATAAGTTCATGATTTCCTTCTTAAACATATTAATAATAATTCTTGTGTTGGGTCAGAATGCTATTCTCAAGTCACAAATAACAATTAAAATTTGGATAATATTTTCTAGCTTGCAAAGTTCTTACACGTAGAAACTACATCAATTAAGTATTATAACATCCATGTGAAGAAGACAAAGCAAGATTACCTTTTCTGATTCACAGAGGAGGTAATTAAGGCGACATGAATTGTGAAAAGTTACAAAGCAGGCCAACAGCAGCAAAAGAAATAAACCTAAGTTTTTTACTCTTTCTTTTCACTCTTTCCACTGTGTCCCTACATACACAGGTTCTTTCTCTGCATAACCTCTCTCTGAGCAATAGTAGTTAACATGAAGATACATTATTTGACTCCCTGAACTAATGCAGAAAGGCCTTTTAACTCTTTTTATTTTTTCTTTCTACACCTACCTGCGACAGTGATCTAAATGTTGCTTCAAATTATTTATAGGAGGATGCCGAATATAAATTATAGACAAATAAAAATATTATGAAGATTTATTCCAAATTCTTCTATTTATTTAAAAAATTTTGATTATTATCTTTTTGGCAATGCCACACGAAATATGAGATCTTAGCTCCCTGCTCAGGGTTTGAACTTGTGTCCCCTGCAGTAGAAACATTGAGTCTTAACCACTGGATTGCCAGGAAGTCCTCAAATTGTTTTAGGTGGAATTTAAATAGCATCTGTGATGCAGTTTTTTAAAAACTGGAAGTATTTACTTTGTTATTAAAATTAAATTCCTTAAAACATTATTTTTAAAGGCTATGTAATATTCCATCGTATTTGTATTAACCATTCACTCCTACTACTATACATTTATATACAATTATAACTGTGAAAATTTAGGGACATTGCTAACATTTGGCATACTTTGGCCTCTTTGCATAACATTTGGCCTTTTTGCATTTATTTCCTTACTATAAATTCCTAGCAGAAGTACTTAAACATTGTAAAGGCTTTTACAACATACATAGTCATGTATGGATGTGAGAGTTGGACTATAAAGAAAGCTCAGCACCAAAGAATTGACACTTTTGAACTATGGTGTTGGAGAAGACTCTTGAGAGTCCCTTGGACTGAAAGGAGATCCAACCAGTTCATCCTAAAGGAGATCAGTCCTGAGTGTTCATTGGAAGGACTGATGTTGAAGCTGAAACTCCAATACTTTGGCCACCCGATACAAAGAGCTGACTCATTTGAAAAGACCCTGATGCTGGGAAAGATTGAGGGCAGGAGAAGGGGACGACAGAGAATGAGATGGTTGGATGGTATTGCTGACTCAATGGACATGAGTTTGAGTAAACTCCGGGAGTTGGTGATGGACAGGGAGGCCTGGTGTGCTGCAGTCCATGGGGTCGCAAAGAGTCAGACACAACTGAGTGACTGAACTGAACTGAACTTGCTACATACTGCTAAATTTCTTTCCTGAAAGATTATACCAATTTACTCCATCAGAAAAAAATAAGAATATGTGTAAGCCTTACTTCATGAAAGCCTTACAGCATTGAACTGTACTATAAAAACAAACTTTGTTGTTTTAATTTGCATTTCTTTAATTACTAGTGAGGCTGGACATCTTTTAACATGTATAATAACAATTTCGGAATGTGTGGTAACAGTATGTTGCTTGGAAAAAGATTAAAGGTGTTAATCAGTTGCCTGAGGACAGTTAGCTTTTCTCAAATTACATATGCAGGTGGGAAGGGAACAGAGAAAGAAGACTTTCTCTGCAGAGCAAAATCTATTCTTTAAAAGTTTCCTACTTATATTTAATTAAGTACCTGGGAAAAGAGAACTCACCAAAGCTGACAGTCTATGAATCAAGTCTCACTTTTTATATCTAGTCAGGTATCAAGTCCCATCATGTTCACTTTTGAATCCACTTCCTCTTTATTACCGCTTCAACTACTTCATAGTCACAGGTACCACCTCACACTTAGAAAACCAGGACAAACTCATAACTGGCTCCTGAATGATCAGTTTCTCCCCAATATAAGTTACCTTACACATGTATTTTGGAGAAGGAAATGGCAACCCACTCCAGTATTCTTGCCTGAAAAATCCTATGGACAAAGGAGCCTGGCGGGCTACAGTCCATGGGGTCACAAAGAGTCGGACATGACTGAGTGACTAACACCACACGACATCTATTTTAAACTGCTGCTGCTAAGTCGCTTCAGTCGTGTCCAACTCTGTGCGACCCCATAGACGGCAGCCTGCCAGGCTCCCCCGTCCCTGGGATTCTCCAGGCAAGAACACTGGAGTGGGTTGCCATTTCCTTCTCCAATGCATCTAAGTGAAAACTGAAAGTGAAGTTGCGCAGTCGTGTACAACTCTTCGAGACCCCATGGACTGCAGCCTACCAGGCTCCTCCGTCCATGGGATTTTCCAGGCAAGAGTACTGGAGTGGGGTGCCATTGCCTTCTCCGTATTTTTTTTAAACTAATTTTGCTTAAACTTCACTCATGTCACTCCTTCTCCTTACAATTTTGGGACAGCTCTCCACTTTTCAATGTATCCAATATTACTGTAGACTTTCACGGCCCTCTATATCACCAGAGTCTAACCATCCTATTTTCTATTCTCATTACTCACTAACATAATTTTTGCTTAAGACAGGCAAATTCCCTCAGTTGTTTTCCATATTCCTTCCTGTTCATATTGCTCCTTTCAACTATGACCTTGTTTTTCACAATAAGGGCCTTCTCAAGTTACTTCATCTCCAGGAAGTCTTACCTTCAGCCCTTGGCCGTCATTCACCCATATCCTTATCTCTAATGACTTATAATATATAATTAAACACTGGGCCATATATTTCCTATTATTCATTAATATTTTATATTACTTTGAAATTCTTATTCAAAGTTTAAAAATTTACTGAGGGGACTTCTGGCCTTAGACAAGATGGCTACTTCCCTCAATTTCCCCAGCTCCTCCCCTCTAAATACAATGAAATATCCTGGATGCCATAAAGGACTCTGAAGGCTAGAAAAAAGGTAAACTGTCTAGGGATGTCAGGAATTAAGGACGGAAGGTCACCGCAGTGAATTCCCTCCTGGGTTTTCATCTTCCATGTAGCCTGGACTGGGCCCTGGAGAGGTGAGTGACTACCAACCAGAACTACCAACACCTATAGACTGAATACACAAAACAAAAACTAAGTCTGCTCTCTCTCTCTCACCAAAGACCAGTAAAGGGGAAGAATAACAGAGGTGTACTGGGGAACCCTAATCCCTAGCCCACACCTGGGGCAAAGGCAGGCTATCTGGTAACAAAGTAGGAGGCTGCTGTCTCCAGGCCCTCTGCCCAGCAGGACAGACTCAGGCCTGAGGCCTCTCAGCCCTCTGCCCAGAAGCCAAGAGCAAACCAGGCCCTGTACTGCTCGTCCCCCGACCCCCACTGGTGGAAGGCAGCTCAGTGACACAGGTATCTTTCTCCAAGCAGGAAACACCAGCATAGATTGAGCAGGAAGCCCCAGCAGTACCAAAGAATGAAACAAGCCTGAATAGCACTGCAAGGGCACTGAAAACTAAATGTTGTCAGAGCTACAGCTCACAAAAGCAGGCCAGAATCAACAGGTTAAACTTAAGCGGGGCAACTGCCTACTAAGACAGAAAATCTGAACAGGATCAAGTCAGCATAATATCTAAAATATCCAGGATAAAATAAAAATTATCCTAGCATACAAACAAAATGTTCACGATATAACAGAACATCATTTATATCAAGAACAGGACAAATATTAATTTGACTCTCGCAATCTAGATGCTACTGTGCAACTTAGTTTGGATGATCAGACAAGGACTCTAAAGATGCTATAACGAAAATGCTTCAATAAGTAGTTATGAATTATCCTGTAATAAGTGAAAAAAATAGAAGATCTCAGCAAAGAAGTCATAGAAAAAGAAACAGAAACTGCAAAACAGAAAAATAAAATAATTTAGAAATCCCTTGCTGAAAGGGCTCCGTAGTAGAGATGACAGAGGATAGAACCAGTTCACTTGAATTGACAGATCAATAAAATTTATTCCATCTGAACAAAAGAGAGAAAATAAAAAAGAAATTGAACAGAGACCTAAGGATCTTTGGAATAACGAAAGAGCTAACATTGGTATCTGAGTTCCAGAAGTAGGGGGAAAAGTGTGGAGCTGAAAAGTATTGAAGAAATACAGCTAAAAACTCCCTAAATTAGGTGAAAGATCTAAACCTACAGATTTAAGAAGCCAAGCAAAGTCTAAATATGATAGACGCAAAGAAATCCACTAAGAACATATCATAAACTTCTAAAAACAAGAGGCAAGGAACAAATCTTAAAAACAACCAAAGAGAAATGATTCATTCCCTACAGGGAAACACCAAACAACAGTGAAGTTTTCATCTGAAACCAAGGAGCCAGGAGGTTACAAAACTTTTCAAATGCTGGAAGAAAAGGACCACAAGCTGTAAATTTTCTATCTGATGAAATTATCCTTCAGGAATGAAGGAGAAGTAAAGACAAATCAGATGCAGAAAAACTAAAAAAACAAAAAATTTTGTTGCCTTAAGACCTACCCTTAAAGAATGGGTATAGGAAATTTCAACAGAAAGGAAATAGCAGAAGAGGGCTTGGAACTTCAGACAGGAAAGAACAGAATGTGTAAAAATAGGCTATCTTTCTCATTAGTTTCTTAAATCATATGTGATGGTTAAATCAAAATTTATAAAACCACCTGTAATGGTGCTCTATGTACATGTATACAGGAAATACATAAAACAGTCATATTTTTAAAGTGGGGGAGGGTATAGGGACCTATGTGGAAGTAAGATTTCAATATTTGCTTCTAGTAAAACAGATAAGACAGGTAAAAGGATCAGATAAAACACTGATAACTAGAGTCAGACAGGACTGAAGCGACTTAGCAGCAGTAGCAGCAGTGATGTTACATATGTATACTGTCATACTCAGAGTAACCACAAAGAAAACTCTACAAAGAAATACACTCAGAAACACTACAAAGAAGAACAGAATGCTAAAACTGTTCCATTTACCCACAGGAAGGCAAGAGGAGATAACAAGAAATTGAGAAACAGAGGGTCAGAAAGGAAACAAACAATAAAATGCTATACTTAAGTGCTAACATATAGTAAGCTAATTGTAAATGGTTTAAACACATCAATCAAAAGACAGAGATTAGCAACACAGATTTAAAAAATACAACTCACCCTGGGTTGGGAAGATCCCCTGGGATAGGAAATGGCAACCCACTCCAGTGTTATTATGCTGTCAACAGAAACTCACTTTAAACATGCCAGGAAGACTGAATATAAAAGGATGGGGAAAAAAATTGTGGCAACGGTTTAAAAAAAAATAGGGTAGCTATACTGATATGAAATAAAATAGATGTTAAAGCAAAAGAAAAAATTATTAGGGACAATGAAGAACATTACATACTGATAAAAGGATCAATCTATCAAGAACACACAGTGATCTTAAATGTGCCTACACTGAACAACAGAGCCTTAAAATATCAATACATGAAACAAGGACTTCCCTGGATGTCCAGACAGTGGTTAAGACTCCATGCTTCCATGATCCCCAGTTAGGGAACCAAGATTCCACATGCAGCATGGCAGCGGAGAGGTGGGCAGAATGAAACAAAAACTGACAGGGCTGAAAGAAGAAATAGAAAAATTCACAATTACAGCTGGGGAGTTCAACACGATACTGACAGGACTACAGGGCAGAAAATCAGCAAAGATATAGAGGAACTGAAGAATATCACCAATCAACAAGACCTAATAGATATGTATAGAACACTCCACTAAACTGCAATGCTGCTGCTGCTGCTAAGTCACTTCAGTCATGTCCGACTCTGTGCGACCCCATAGACGGCAGCCCATCAGGCTCCCCCATCCCTGGGATTCTCCAGGCAAGAACACTGGAGTGGGTTGCCATTTCCTTCTCCAATGCATGAAAGTGAAAAGTGAAAGTGAAGTCGATCAGTCGTGTCCGACTCTTAGCCACCCCATGGACTGCAGCCCACCAGGCTCCTCCGTCCATGGGATTTTCCAGGCAAGAGTACTGAAGTGGGGTGCCATTGCCTTCTCCGAAACTGCAATAGAATACAGTTTTTCTAAGTGCCCACAAAACAGTCACCAAGATAGACCATGCTGCTGCTGTTAAGTCACTTCAGTCGTGTCCGACTCTGTGCGACCCCATAGACGGCAGCCCACCAGGCTCCCCCGTCCCTGGGATTCTCCAGGCAAGAACATTGGAGTGGGTTGCCATTTCCTTCTCCAATGCATGGAAGTGGAAAGTGAAAGTGAAGTCGCTCAGTCGTGCCCAACTCTTAGCGACCCCATAGGCTGCAGCCTACCAGGCTCCTCCATCCACTGGATTTTCCAGGCAAGAGTACTAGGATGTTCAATTATAGACCAAATTTCTACATCTACTAAATGAATAAACAGGGTCTATCTTTTATAAAAGGTAGAAAAATTATCAAGCTGTGTGGGATTTTTTTTTTGCAAAATACACCATATAGGAAAAACATAGGCTGAATACAAAAGAAATATTTTCTGTCTCTTGGACACCCATAAAAAACATATATCTTAGTCTTTGACATAAAGCCATTCAGCTGTTATTTTGCATTTACTTAAAATATCCTCTGCTAAATAGTTGTGTTCATCTTTAAAAGTAAATTGCTTAAAATTACATTCAATTTCTTTCTGTAAACCAACATTTCTTCACCTCGACAAAGGAAATACACTGGATACCGCCAATGAGCTGTCATCAGCTTTACATTACACTTAGAGGAAAAAAAAGTCTGATAGACCATATTGAGTCATAAAACAAATATCAAAAATTCTTAAAGAATTTAAATCATACAGAGTATCTTTGAACATAATGGAGCCAAAGTAACAGAAATACAATAGGCAAATAGCCAAATGCTCAGAAAGTAAACAACATATTTTTAAATAATGATAGCTACAATAATCAACAGAGAATAGAGCATTCAAAAAGATACAGAACAGATCCAGGCAAAAATGCACAAATAATTTTCAAAGATTCAAAAGCAATTCAGTGGAGAAAGAAGAGCCTTTTCAACAAGTTGTGCTGGAGCAAATGGACATCTACAGGGGAAAAAATGAACTTCAATCTAAATTTCACACTTTATACAAAAGTTAACTTAGGTCAAAGAACATGTAATACACAAAACGACAATTCTTTTAGAATTTTGTGAAAAAACCTTTTTACAAAACTCTTAGGGTTTGTAAAAGAAACCTTAACACCTGAAACTAACACAGTATTGAGTAATTTTTAAATAAAGAGGGAAAAAAAGCATAGGAGAAAATCTTCAGAATCTAGGGCCAAAGAGATCTTAAATTTGACATCAAAAAACAAAAATGGGATAAATTGAACCTTATTAAAATTAAAAACTTTTGCTTTGAAAGTTCTGTTAAGAGAATGAACAGGCAAATTACTGGGAGAAAATACTGCATACATACATCTGACAAAGGGCTTATATCTAAAATAATAAAGAACTATTAGTCCATTCTAAAGGAGATCAGTCCTGGGTATTCTTTGGAAGGACTGATGCTAAAGCTGAAACTGCAGTACTTTGGCCACCTCATGCGAAGAGTTGACTCATTGGAAAAAACTCTGATGCTGGGAGGGATTGGCGGCAGGAGGAGAAAGGGACGACAGAGGATGAGATGGCTAGATGGCATCACCGACTCGATGGGCATGCATTTGAGTGAACTCTGGGAGTTGGTGGTGGACAGGGAGGCCTGGCGTGCTGCGCTTCATGGGATTGCAAACAGTCGGATACGACTGAACTGAACTGATTTATTATTTATATTTATTGGGTTGCCATTTCCTTCTCCAATGCATGAAATTGAGAAGTGAAAGTGAAGTCGCTCAGTCCTGTCTGACTCTTAGCGACCCCATGGGATTTTCCAGGCAAGAGTACTGCAGTGGGGTGCCATTCTTGTCTGGAGAATCCTGTGGACAGAGGAGCCTGGTGGGCTGCTGTCCATGGAGTCGCACAGAGACGGACACAACTGAAGCGACTTAGCAGCAGCATAAATATAATTTATATTATGTAATATAAATGTATACATATTCATATTTACAAAAATATTTATACTTATATTTATATTATTTATTAATAACTATTTATTATTTCTGTTTACAATAGAAAATGGGCAAAAGACATAAACAGATACTACATCAAAGAGGATATACAAATGGCAAATAAACACATGACAAGATGTTCAACATCATTTGAGAAATGGAAATTAAAACCCAATGATAGGGCTTCCCTGATGGCTCAGTGGTAAAGAGCCTGCCAATGCAGGAGACGCAAGCTGGATCCTTGATCTGGGAAGATCCCACATGCCATGGAGCAACTAAGTCCTTGTGCCACAGCTATTGAGCCTGTGCTCTCGAGCCCAGGAGCTGCAACTACTGAGTCCACGTGCCACAACTACTGAAGCCCTCATGCCCTAGAGCATGTGCTCTGCCAACAAGAGGAGCCACTGCAGTGAGAAGCCTGCACACCACAACTAGAGTAGCCCCTGGTCTCTGCAACTAGAGAAAAGCCATGAAGACCCAGCACAACCAAAATAAATAAACAAAATTATTTTTAAAAAAAATTGGAAAAAAACCCCAATGATATATCATTATATAATTTTCAGAGTGGCTAACATAAAAATACTGAAAATACCAAATGCTAGTAAGGATACAGGTCTTCCTTACTAGCATTGTGGCTTACTTCCTTACTAGCAAGTGGCTCAGTGGTAAAGAATCAGCCTGCCAACATAGGAGAAGGTGTGGGTTCGATCCCTGGCGGGGGAAGATCCCCTGGAATAGGAAATGGCAACCCACTACAGTATTTTTTTTTTAACCTTTAGTTATCTGGCTGTGCTTGGTCTTAGTTGTGGCACGCAGAATCTTTGACCTTCCTTGTAGCACGTGAGATCTTTAGCTGTGGCATGTGAATTCTTAGCTGCAGCATGTAGGATCTAATTCCATGACCAGGGATCAAATCTGGGCCCCACGCATTGGGAACATGGTCTTATCCACTGGGCCACCAGGGAAGTCCCCACACTCCAGTATTCTTGCCTGGAGAATTCAATGGACAGAGGAGCCTAGCGGGCTACAGTCCATATAGTAGCAAAGAGTTGGACATGACTGAGTTCGTGGTGCATAGTGAGGATGCAGAGAAACAGGATTACAGTCACTCTGGAAAACAGTCTGGCAGTTCCTATAAAACTAAAAATGCACTTACCATATGATGCAGCAATTGCATTCTTGGACATTATCACAGAGAAATGAAAACTTACGTTTACACAAAAATATGTACATGAATGTTCACAGAAACAGTATTTGTAACAAAGGCTTTACTGGTCTGGATACCTCATATGGCTTTTTCACTCACATGTGTGGTACCCAGGCTAGGACAGCAGAAACATGTAGGCTGGTTGGACAGCTTGCTCTCCATAAGCTAGCTGGGACTTCCTGACACTGTGACGATCTCAGGGTAGTCAGACTACACACGATGGCCAGATTCTCCCAGAGCAAGTATTCCAAGAAGTAGGAAGTAGAAGTTGTCAGTTTCTTAAGCCCTAGGTCTGAAACTGGCCTAGTGTCATTTCTGTCAAATTCTAATGGCCAAAGGTGTCACAGAGAGCACCCAAATTCAAAGGGGAGAGAGAACACAGATCTGACTTCTTATGGAATTAAAAAAACAACTTTATAGAGGTAGAACGGACATACAATAAACTGTGCATATTTAAAGTGCACAGTTATATAAGTTTTAACATATATATATATAACATGTAGTATGAAAGATCACTATAACCATGATAGTGAATATAGTCATTATCCCCAGTATCACCTCCTGCCCCTCTGTAATCCTTCCTTCTCTCTAATCCCCTACCAACCCAGCCACCAGAGATCTATTTTCCGTCACTATAGATTAGCTGGCATTTTCCTAGAGGTTTAGATAAATGGAATCCAAGTATGAAGTCTTTTTTCAGTATAGTTTATTTCACTTAGCAAAATTTGTCCATGTTGTTGCACATACAAACACTTCATTCCATTTATTTGCCAAGTAATATTCCATTATAAAAATACAGCACAATTTGTTTATCCATTAACCTGTTTCTAAAGGAGATGCCTTCCTCCTCCCCCTTTCCTTGCTGTATTGTATTGGCTAGAAGCTCTTACACATAATCCCCCAGTGGCTCAGAGGGTAAAGAACCCGCCTGCAATGCCGGAGACGCGGGTTCGATCTCTGGGTTGGAAGATCTCCTGGAGGAGGAAATGGCCACCCACTCCAGTATTCTTGCTTGGAAAATCCCATGAACAAAGGAGCCTGGTGGGCTCCAGTCCATGGGTCACAAAGAGTCGGACAGGACTGAGCGACTAACACTTTCAGCAGCTCTGTTATGATGCTGGCTAGAAGTGATGAGTACAAATCCCTCTTTTGTTCTTAGGGGAAAGAATTCAGTCTTTCACCATTAAGTATGATGTCAGCTGTAGATTTTTCATAGATCCCCTTTATCAGGTTGAGAATGTTGCCTGCTATTCCTAGTCTGGTAAGTGTTTATCAGGAAGAGATGTTGGATATCGTCAAATGCTTTTTTATGTCTCTTGAGATAATCATATAGTTTTTCTTTTTAGTTAATATAGTGAATTACATTGCTTGATTTTCTAATGTTAATCTAATAGTGCATTTTGGAATAAATTACTTGTTCATATTATTCTTTTTATATATTGTGCCCATTTTTAATATACAATAAATGTGATGAAAAGTACAATTATTTTTACTTATTTAACAGAAAAATTTTGTTTAAGAGGTATGCATTTGCCCAGTGTATCTTTTTAATTTCTGGAAAAAACAACCTATTTACCTCGTATACTTGATAACTTTCACAAATTCATAATCTGTTAATAAAGATTGGAAAACATGTAAGTTATGTGGCTACTTCCTCAGTGGTAATACAATACAGAAATGGAATAGTATGCTGTTTGACAAACGTAACTAGATCCCAGCCTTTGCTTTTTAGATTTAGTAGGAATTTCAAAGAACCTCTAACAACTTTGTAGCTGCTGCTAAGCAGCAAGTCCAATTCTGTTTAGTGAGGATGTATTTAAAATACAGGAAGCAAAAAAGCTTCTAAAAGCTTCTATTCATCTACAATTATCTTCCTTAAATATTAAAATATTTTCTTGATGATTTTATTAATTTTCTTATAGCATACCTCACTTTTCTATCCTTTGTAACTTTTAAAAAATTTACTTTTAATTGGAGGATAATTGCCTTACAATGTTGTGTTGGTTTCTGCCATACAACAATATGAATCAGTATTAAGCATACAATATATACTCCCTCTTGACCCTCCCACCCACCCCACCCTGCATTCTACCCCTCTATGTCATCACAGAGCACAGGGCTGAGCCCCCTGTGCTATAGTAACTTCCCAATAGCTATCTATTTTACACATGGTAATGTATGTATTTGTAACTTGACTCAATAGAAACTTTTACATGCTGTTGGTTTGACATCCTCATTTGTATATGAATATTCAGGAAAAATTCAGAGGCTTCAGAATAGTGTTCATTAACAGACAACTGTTAACAAAATGCAATTTTTAATATGCCTAATGGGGACCACATTCAAAGTTCTGGCTCTCAGTTCTCTTCACTTAATAGAGATTGTAGTTACTCTCCTATATGTTGAAAGCTAAGCCTAGAGTCCATTTCACATACATACATGAAGTAGTATGTATATAAAGAAGTAGAAAAGAACAGATGCTCTACCATGAGATTAAAGTCAATGCACTGAGGTCCTGTTGTATTTTTTTACTCTCTTATTTATTTGAGGCGGGAGTTGTCTATGTGTGCTTTGTCCCTCATCTTTGTTTCATCCCTCCTATGAAGTGAAGTGAAGTCGCTCAGTTGTGTCCAACTCTCTGCGACCCCATGGACTGTAGCCTACCATGCTCCTCCATCCATGGCATTTTCCAGGCAAGAGTACTGGAGTGGGTTGCCATTTCCTTCTCCAGAGGATCTTCCCGACCCAGGGTCTCCCGCATTGTAGGCAGACACTTTACTGTCTGAGTCACAAGGGAAGTGACTATACTAGTGATCATTTGTTTCTAGACCTTGGTCTAAGCTGTACTAAAGTAAATACAGGCTCTATCTTTATTTTTTTATTTTTTCTACGTCTTCAGTTTATATCAGACTTTGATATGTGCTTATTTCTGTCCTGGTCTACGATTCTGGTTCTATCAGCTTGATTCCAAATGACCCCAGGTCTAGATATGATAATTCCACTATTCCTTCAGAGACCAACAATATTATTCTTTCTTTTGTGTATTTAAAATTATTATGATTTTACTTGTTAGCAATATGTAGTTTTTTAACTTTCAATAAACTCTATGAAGCTCAAAATCAAAATCATAAAGCCTATTATTAACTCTTGCTATTCCACTAAATAGTATAAAAATTCAAGGAGAGTTATAATTAACAAAGGTCTAAGCAAATGTCATAAAAGTAAGACATCATGCAATAATTTTTTTTCCCCCTGGAAGAAGGGAATTAGGAAAATGAAAAATTGCTGATTGGAAGAATCTTTTGTGCTGTATTTAATAAAAAAAAGTACACTATGAGTTTCAGTTCTGGAGGCAATAATGATGATGGCTACACAATGTACATGTATTTCATATCATTGAACTGCACACTTGAAAATGGCAAATTTTATATTATGTATATATTACCACCTAAAAAAGGTTTACCAATAAATTACACTACTTTTTAAGATTTATATTAAAACATACTCCTTCGTCTTAAGTTAAAAAAAGTATAGTTGCTCAGTTGTGTCTGACTCTTTGTGATCCCATGGACAATAGCCCACCAGCCTCCTCTGTTCATGGGATTCTTCAGGCAAGAATAAGTGACACTTATTTCTTAAGATATTCATTGTAATAAACATTTTTCAGAAACTCAGTTTGTTTTCTAAATTGTTTAACAAACTGCCTGAGTACCTCTGACTACAGGATCTGCTGGAGAAAGACAGAACATGGTGTTAGAAAAAGTAGACACATATTATTTAGGCAATAGTGTTGGGTCTTCTTGTTTACAAAATCATCATCCAAAACATGCTTTCTGTGATTTCGGAAAAATGGAGTCTCAGCTGATGCCTCTAAAATTGGAGATTTAGATTACAAATGGTTCCACAAAACTGAAAAATCTTTAAGGCAAGGAACAACAATCTTGAATCTTGTCTGTGTGTAAAAATATGAAGCTACCTCTTTGGTTTTCTCTACTTTCCAGGCTAATCTCACTAGCAGATGTCCAAAGTAATTTTATTTTGGCATCTTAGATAAAATGATGGAGAAGGCAATGGCACCCCACTCCAGTGCTCTTGCCTGGAAAACCCCATGGATGGAGGAGCCTGGTAGTCTGCAGTCCATGGGATCACTGAGGGTCCGACACGACTGAGCAACTTCACTTTCACTTTTCACTTTCATGCATTGGAGAAGGAAATGGCAACCGACTCCAGTGTTCTTGCCTGGAGAATCCCAGGGACGGGGGAGCCTGGTGGGCTGCCGTCTATGGGGTCGCACAGAGTCGGACACGACTGAAGTGACTTAGCAGTAGCAGTAGCTAAAATGATCTTCCAAAATGTGTAATAGTAATAACAATAATGATAACACCCAAATGATTATTGACTCTAACAACACAAAGAGAGAGAATTTCCAGGAAGAACCTCATGCCTGAAAGTCTAAAACTGGGAGTCATCAGCAAACAGGAATAATAGTTCATGTCTGGCTGAAAATAAACATGGAATCAACGTTTAGAAGTACAAAAGCAGAGCATGGTTTGGAGGAGTTCTCAAACGAGGAATATCCTATTTTTTCACCAGGTTTCACTTTGCTAAAATAGATCTACCTCCATTCTTCAATAACTCGACCTAATTACCACATTTCAATTCTAACATGTGCTTTTTTAGTATTACTATTAATATTATTCAAAACAAAGTCTTCCCCTCCCCTCTTTCTCTCTCTCCCCACCCTGGAACAACTCCTTTAAATGTATGGACTATTTAGACTAGTTGGGACTTCCTGTAGCTGATGGTAAAGAATCTGCCTGCAATGCAGGAGACACGGGTTCAATCCCTGGGTCAGGAAGATCCCCTGGAGAAGGAAATGGCAACCTATTCCAGTATTCTTACCTGGAGAATCCCATGGACAGAGAAGCCTGGTGAGCTACACAGTCCATGGGGGTCGCAAAGAGTCACGACTGAACGACTAACACACACACTGAGATTAGCTACATGAGACTTTGCCTACAGGGTAAAAAACCTCCAGTTCTACAGTCTAAAACTTATCTTGCAAAGGGCTTTTTCAGGTAGTATCCTACTGGTAGTCCCAAATTTGTGGGAGTAGTGGGGAGTTGGGCTAACCCATTCCTCCCACTTTTTTTTTCCTTTAGGAACTAGGGTAGACACAATGCGGCTCTAGCTGCCTAAGTCTGTAGCGGAATCATAAAACCCAGAGCCGGGTCTTTCTGCATCCAGTCCTAAACTGGACTCCTACTCTGTCAATGCTTGCGATGTGCCCGGTGAACCCGCCCGGTAGCAGAGCAGAGACCAGCACCGCTACCCCATGGAAGGCTTCTGGCCTCACCCTAAGTCCCCAAGGTCAGGACCCACAGCATATCCTTGCCCCAACCGCCTGACTCTGGCTCTGATCGCTTACGGGTAGTTCGCATCCATTGCAGAAGCGCTGGGAGGTCTGCCGGAGCCACCGTACGGAGCAGTTGCAGTACTGCGAGCCGCGCGGCGCGGAATTCCATGTTGGAGAAAGCAGATCAGCGGAAGGTTCGCACTGCGCATACGCAGGCAGAGGCCGGTTCAGACACCCGATTAGACCCGGCGTGGAACCCGCCTCCCTCGGCTACCAAAATCCTAAGCCCCGCCTCCTCCTTGGAGTTCTCACGTGCTCCTGGGACTCCCTATTCTGAGACATCTCCCACCTTTCATAATTCCCCTCTTAGCTGGTGGTGCTCAGCCAAGTCATTTTTCGTCAGGTGGCGCCTGGAGGCTGGACATCTTTCTTGAGATCGCATCCCTAGAAAGCCTCCTATCTTCATACTAACTTTAATGCCGCAGTTATTAAGCGATAGGAAACGAATGTCAAAGGCCAATCAAGGCAAAGAAACATCTCAATACACTCTCGGTAAACACTCTGTAGAGACGCGCCGAGTGCCCCGGAAGCGGAAGTGTATCCCCTTCTTGAAAGGCTGGACTACGCCGAGTGGTGACGTTTCCTCATTGGGCGGAAGGTTCGGTGGCAGTCGTCGGGTTTCCAGCTGGTGGGAGTTGGCGTTGCGGTGCTGGGGGCTGGAACCCTAGTTTATCCAGTTTGGGAAGTCGGGCTGTGGGGTCGCACCTGTCTGTCTGATCCCCGCGTTCCCTGGTTTCCTTCCCCGGCGTGGGGCTTCGCGAAGGTCTCTCGGGCCCCTTTGGGCCACGGCGGTAGCGGTGCCTTTTGCGGTAAGTGTCTGCTTTTTCCCGCCCCAGACTGCCGACTAGCAGCTGGGGGCAGCCCCAGTCCTGCTCAGCGGGGTAGACACTCCGGAGGGACTTGGCTGCTTTGGCCACCAGCTGTCGTCATCGAGACAGAGGTGCGCTGGCCCATTTTCATCTCTTGTCCCTCACCAGAAGTTTTGTTAAAAGATGCGCTGTGACCCTTTAAAATTGTCTTCAGATTTGCCAGAGCCAAATTAAACGTAAGCGATGTCAGGCCAGACTCTGTTTTGCTGTCCTGATCAAGAATTTAGATGTGGCTGCTACTCCGAAAATCTGTTGACTTGTACCAGATTTTATTTTTCCACGTCAACTTGTGTCTAATTAACACAGTGTCCCGCCTGTAGTAGGCTTTCAAAAATGATTAAGGGATATCAGTTCAGTGCCATTGACGACCTAAAATATACTGGTGGCTCTGTCCGTAACATCTGGTGCTACTAGACGTTTCTTGAAACTCTTTCTCCCTTGTTGACGTTGTTGATGCTGTTCTCACATGGTTCTTTCATATGCTTCATTCAACAAAATGTTTACTCTTTCTTAGCTATAAGGATACAGAAATGAATGACTTGAACCCTGGCATTGAGGACCTAACAGTACAGTGATACAGAGACACATAAATATACATTATAATCAAGATGAGTGATGAGAAATTCTAGTAAGATGTAAAGAGCCATGAGAGCTATGGAAACAAAGATGATATGCTCTGCTCCTTAGAAGATTTGTGACCTTGAGCAAGTTGATATTCCAATCTAGGCTCAGTTTCCTCATCCACCTTAGTTTGAGAATGGAAGATTAGGTAACATGTTTGTTACCATGCCTAGAATACAGCAGTGGTGGTGCCAAAGGGGAGGGGAACTATTTCCTTCAAACTTCTTTCCCTTAATTTTTTGATCTGGTCAGTATTTTCTAACTAAATATAAAGTCCTGTGCAAAAGCATCTTCAAGCCCTCCTTCAAAGAGATTGATTACTCCTGTAACTCCACCTATCTGGAAATTCTGGACCTGCCACTGGAATACAGTAAGATAATCATAAATGGTAGCTTTAATTTTTTTTTTTCAATTGATTTTCTTGTGTATGCCTTTGCAAAGGGAATTGGTAAAAGCGTCTCTCCTCCTGATTATTCTCGAAGTCTCAATGGACTCCTTTTAGTTGGCGGTTCACCATTGCCTTATCCCATAAGCTGTCTCTGAGAGTTCTCATCTGCTTCCATAGTATTATCGTTGTATGCCAACAATTTCCACATCTTTTTCTCTAGCCCTTGTTTCATGAAATAGTATTTTAGTTTCTGCAAATTCAGTAGGTCTAAAACCAAGTTCACTCTCTCCACCTTCTTTTCGTTCCCCTTTTTATTACATATAACCTACACACACGTTTTCCTAGTTTATCTCAGAGTTTTGACCTTGGGTTTCTAGTTGAATTTTGTGGTATTTGTTCAATTTTTAAAAGAATAATAAAGTCAACACTAACTGCCAACCTAGTAGTAGAATTTTGTAAATAACCTTTAAAACCCCTTGAATCTTGCCTCTATTTAACTTTCAAATCAGCTTCTCTTTTTTGCATTCCATTCATTGGTTAATGGCATCACTAACCACATGGTTATTCAAAGGAGAGCCCTCAGAGTCATTTTTGCCTCTGTTTCTCTTTCATTCTCCATAACCATTTGATCATTAGGTCCTATAGATTCTGCTTTATGATTAACCCTTAACTTGAGCCCTGTCCCTCTGTTTTGTGTTCTTCCTTAGTTCAAGCTCACATCTCTTGAATAGACTTTTGGAGTATGTTTAGAATATGTAGTCTCCTTACTCCAGTTTTTCTCCCTTCAATGCCTTTGTTACATTGTCTCTAATTTTTAAATTATAGAACAGATTTTTCATTCTCTTGTTTGCCTTAATGAGTGTTGCTTCATGCAGTGCTTATTAACCCTGGCTGCACATCAGTATAGCCAGTGAAGTGTTTCAAAACATAGGTGCCTCCTTTGGCTCTCCTAATCAAGAATTTAGATGAGGCCACTTCCCCCATAATCTTATAATGTTACCATCCCTGAAGTTTCTGATTGATTACTTCATTTTTAGCTGACAGGTGTTAGCTGAATGCCATTGAAATTGCCCATTACTTGAGCATATGCCTCATCCCTCCTCATCCATATTTTCAGGCTGTGTTCATTTTAGCTTCAAGGCAAACTATTTCCAAAGAGTTCTTTTGACTTTGTTTTAATTTTCCTCCTGGTAACAGTTTACATAAAGATTCTTTTTATGATTGACTTGACAGCCAGAAAGTATCTTAGAGAATTGATTCCCAGTGCTTTTGAATTATTAGCTATTGTTGCTAATTGAATTTTTGGTATACCTTTTGTGCTGTTAAGCCATGAAGTGTTGCAGTGGTTTTATCCTTAATGTTAAAATGAGTTTTAAAGTTGTTTTAAAATTTGAAAACAGAATCATTGTATTGAAGATAATATTTCCTAATATTGATTGGTGCAAAATAAGACAGAGAAGTTAGTGGTGGCATGATACCTAATTTATTTTCTGAAGTTAACAGAGGAGTCTTGTCTGTGTTAACTTGATGTAATTTATTGATTTGAAGTTAGAACTTTGCTTGCTGGAGCAATTCCTGGAGCACATAGTAGGTGTTTAATGAGTGACTGACTAACTGAATACAAGGGGCCATTCTGTCTCAACCTCTAGAATAACATTATTCTAATTCTCATAAAGAGCACTTTGAAAAGTAACTTTCCCCTTAACCAAAAGTAATTCTCATAGTCGTTACCAACAATTTGAAAATTACAAGAATGTATTAGAAAATTTAAATTACTGTTCACCATCAAAGATGACAAATGTTATTATTTTCTAGAAGCTTTACTACAATAAGGTTAACATACCATACAGCTCACCCAAAGGGTACAGTTCAGTGGTCTTTAATGTATTTGCACAGTTGTGCAACCATCCAGGGCTTCCCAGGTGGCACTAGTGGTAAAGAAACCGCCTGCCAATGGAGGAGACTTAAGAGACACAGGTTCGATCCCTGGGAAGATTCCCTGGAGGAGGGCATGGCAACCCACTCCAGTATTCTTGCCTGGAGAATCCCATGGACAGAGAAGCCTGGCAGGCTACAGTGCACGGGGTCGCAGAGAGTCAGACGTGACTGAGCACGCACAACCATCACCACCATCAATTTTAGAACATTTTCATCACTCCACAAAGAAACCCCATGCCCACTAATACTTCTCATTTCCCCCTAATTCCCAAACCCTAAGCAACTATTAATCCACTTTCTTTCTTTATAGGTTTTTCTCTTCTGGACATTTTATATAAGTGAAATCAAATATCCTTTTGTCACTGGTTTCTTTTATTTAACACAACGCTTTCAAGATTTATCCGTGTTGTGGCATGTATCAGTACTTCATCTCTTTTGATTATCAAGTAATATTCCATTTGGTGGGTATGCCACATTTTATTTATCCACTCATCAGTTGAGGGATATTTGGCGCTTTTTTCCCTTCCCTTTTTGGCTAGTGTGAATAATGCTTCTAGTGACCATTTAAGTATAATTCTTTGTGTGGATGTGTATCTTCCTTTTTCTCGGATGTACCCAGGAGTGGAATTGCTGGGTCATACAGTAACTTTGTGCATTTAAAATTTTGAGGAATCGCCAACCTGTTTTCTAGGGCTGTACCATTTTACGTTCCCACTAGCAGTGTATGAGAGTTCCAATTTCTGCACGTTCTCACCAAAACTTGTTATTACAGTTATCTCAGTGTGGGTCAAGTGGTATCTGATCGTGCCTTTGATTTACATTTCCCTCCTGGGTAATGCGTTTTTTGGATATTTGTTTAAACAAAATACATTATGTGCAGTTTTGTAGTCTGGCTTTTACCTCTAAGCATATTTTTAGCATTAGCAAACATATTTACAAAAGATTTTCCCTCATTTCTGCTTTCCTCTTCACTCCTTCCCAAACCATAATTCTTGTGAAAACTTGCCTAAATTATAATGCGTTAAAAAGTCTATAGGAGTGTATGCCAAATTATTGTTGGTGGTTATCAAAGGACAAAAAGAGGGTTAGGAAAACTGTATTTCTACCTTTAATGTTTCTGTAGTGTTTGAATTTAATGAACGTGTATCCTCTTGTAATCACAAAACTTAAAAATGAATTATTTCTTTAGAGGACTGAGTATATTCAGAATGAAAAATATTCCTAAATTCGAAAGGCATTAACTTGTATTAGTTATTCAGATATAATCATTTACCAAGTAAAATACCAATAGGTTGCTTTGTTAGATAGTTTACTTTTCTGTGGTTATAGACTATAAATACATATGCTATGTAGGATTTAAAATATATATATATGTTTAATGTTATAATCAGGAAAGCATATACTGGTTTGGCCTATTGACTATTTTACAGGAAAGTATATAATGTAGAAATCATTTTTCTAAAGATATTTACTAATAATAGTATATTTATATGTTTAGTTCTTTAGTGTAATATTGATCCAATAAATTAGTCATCAATTAGGGCATAGAAGAACTTTTTTATTTTTGCCTGTAGAATTTCAAGGACAGAGGAGCCTAGTAGGTAGAAGAATTTTTTAATAGGTGTTTTCATTATAATAAGATTTGGAATATCTAAGCATTAGAGTCTGTTTATATAATCCAAGATTGGGCAGGGTTCTGGCAGGACTATTTTTAATTGTTTATGCAGAGAAAAATGGCTGCTTGGGCATTCCAGCTTCTGTTGAAGAATAACCAAGTACATGAAATTGGCACTTAATGTTAAAAGATTCTGGGGGAGTGATTCCTGGGTAGTGGGACAGACACTTTAGTAATGTTCAGAAATTTTCCAGTTTATTCACAACTCAGCATTATAGGGAAAGGCAACTGACATCATCAAGAAAGGAAGGAAAATAAGAGTTAGTATACTGTGCACCTGCAGGCAGTTTTATACGTACTGTCTCATTTAATCCTCACAACAGCCTTTCAGGGTAACTACCTTGATAATGGTATTATCTCCATTTTGCAGGTGAGGAATGTGAGGCTCAGAGATATTAAGTAACTTGCCCAAAGTAACCCAGCCAGTATGTAACAGAGCTGGGATTTGAATCCAAGTCTGTCAGACTCCAAAGCCCATGCTCTTTCCAGTACTTCACACTGTAGCAGGTAAGTATGATACTTGGCCCTGTGCCTGCCTTACCTAGGGCATCCCAAACTTGAGCCTGTTTCTACTGCCTCACTGTCCAACTCTTAGATTCATGTTAGGAGAAAGTGTGATGGGCCAAGATCAGTCCTTGTGCATCCTGATTGCAGTGGACTTATCAGCTCTTTCTGGATATTGCAATTATTACTCTTCATGAAGAGGAATGTGCATCTTTGCTTTCAAAGTATGATTTCCTCTTTTGTATTATGGCAGCAAAATTTGTTCCAGGAGTTTGCCAGCAAGGATCTTCAACTCAGTTGTCTAAAGCATCATTCATACTCTCAGACCTAAGGTTGTATTCCCAAGGGACTATAGGACGTCATTATGCTTTTTATTGGGTAGGGAATGGCTGTTCCATTCTTTCACCTGCTTATATGGTAAAATTGTTGTGAGGGTGGAATGAGATAATAGATGTTAAACTGTATGAACTGCTATAGTGTAATCCCTTACCTTGCCAACAGCCCCATCTAAGTAGAGATTCTTCTTTTGTGAAACTCTAGTACATGTATACACATATTTACTTCTCTAAATCTTTTTAGTTAGCCCAGAGAATTTTGAGTGAGCGTGCTTGAATTGTAAATTATCCGAATTTGAGCTATAGGGTTAGCCATTAACAGTAAAAGATATATGTATTCTAGTGTGCATATTAGAACAAAGCGAAGTTAGTTTTTAAGAGTCTTGTTGGAACTTCTGAAAAGTTATAATAAGGCAAATGAAAACTAATTGTACAATATCAATTATCTAGGTTGTTGATTTTCTTGATTGTCATGTTTTCTTTATCGGTTAATTTATGTGGTCTTTTGAGAGATATTTTTAAGGCCATTTGTGACTTTGGCTCCCTAGTTTTGTTATTTAACTAAGGTCTTAAATACATTATTCATCCATAAAGTTCATTTTTAGTAAAGACTGAGGGTAAATAAAGCAGTGAGCTCACAGGAGAGAGCAAAAGAGGCAAACATCTCTGCCCTCATGCAACTTACATTTTGGTTGAGGGAGATAGACTGCAATAACGTGTAGTTAATCCTTGATGACCAGGGTATGAGCTGTGTGTGTCGACTTTTGTGTGGACTTTTTTCAATAAATATAGTAGTATTTGGCCAAAAAGTTTGTTTGGGTTTTTCTACTGTGTCTTACGGAAAACAAACAAACATTTTGGGCAACCCAGTACTTGTATTTTCAGTTTATAGACCTTTAAATTAACTAAGTGTGGGGAAAAGTTTGTTCAATTAGAGACCACGGTTTGTGGAATCATAAGAACTAGGATCTGAGACAATTGCCTCCAAGCTGTTTCAATTTCCTGCCTCTCTTTGGGTAAGTCATTTGTCAGTTCCTTGGTTTTTGAGGCAGAGACGGCAGTGCCTGGATTTTCTTCTAGGATGGGGGATGAGCCAGTGCCACTAACCTCCCTTTGCTAAAGGGTCAGCTGTCAGTAAATCATGTTGGTAACAAAACAATGAGAGAAAGAGAAGGGAGTTTGTGATTTTAAACAAGTGGTAGGGGAAAGCCTCATTGAGAAGTTGCATCTGGACAACAATATGAGGGAGATGAGGGAGGGAGCTATATTGTTAACCAGAGGATGAACATGCCGGCTAGGGCTTTAGCACAGCATCAACAGCAAGGAACAAAATCGTGTGTGTGTGTGTGTGAGAAGTGAGTAAGTGAATCGTGTGTGTGTGTGTGTGTGTGTGTGTGTGAGAGAGAGAGAGAAGTGTGCAAGTGCCTTACAGTCCATTCTGAGAACTTTACCTGTGCGTGAAATGAGAAGTCATTGAGGTTTTGAACAGAATTTTGATACCAGAGTTTTCAGAAACACATCTTTGGAAATTGTGGAGAAAACACTTTATAAATAAAAGCTATTATTAGATATTATTTTCCCCCTACTGAAGTGTAGGTTTTTGTAATCAGGCAAATATATTTAAAAATATGCTATCAATAAGTAATTTATATAAGGAAAACTGTGTTGGGAAACTTCACAGAAAATTTTTTTTCAATTTAAAAGAGCCAGTCAACATAGGAAGATAAGATTTAGCTAGTATAGCTTTTTAAAATGGAGGATGAAAAAATAAGTAAAATGAAGGATGGTCTGTTTATGATATGATCTCTAAAAGAGCTAATTGTGGTGTCATAATTAGGATTATATTACCCCTGGTAGTGCTGTGGTAAAGGATATAAGCTGAAACCCCTGAACCCTATCTCTTACCTAAAGAATACTAACTTAAACAATAATAATTTAGTATAATGATTTGGGATAAGAAGTTAAAACTTCCGGATCTTTTCTACAAAGTGGTTGCTTTTCCTGCTTAAATAACCATGTAATTGTTAAAAAAAAAAAAAGTAAGTATTTTTGGTATAACATGGTATTTTTTCAGTTCCATTAAGTATTGGTAGTAAGTTTTTAGTTTTTAAATTATCAGATTTTACCTGAATAGAAGTGTGATGTTTAATGTAGAGCTCAGCTTGGAATGTCTCTGCCAGTGACAGGTCCTTGAGTGCCTTTTCCCTGCCTGCTTCCTTTGACTTCCCTCATCTTTCCACTTTCTCTATGTTGAATGAGTCAGCTGTTTAGTCTGTAGATGGGATCTAGTCTAGATAATCTTGGTTTACTAAATTAGACCAGTTAGCTTGGAATAGTTACCAAAACAGCTGCTTTGAACAATGAACTCTTCTGCCAGTATTGCTTATGTTGGACAATTGATGCCTGGTTTTCAGAGCCCTTTACACCCTGTATTTCCTTCTAACTGTATAGCCTTCTGTCCTGACTGGAATGTTTTTTTTACTATCTTCCAAATAGTACTCAATAATTTTTGAGTACATGCATACATAAAGTACAAATATGTCCCAGGCTTTTCCATGTCTCCATTTCTGCTTGTACCATTTCACCTCCTTCAAACTTCCCTTTGTCCTCTTCTCCACCTATCTAACTTCTTCCCTGTATCAGGATCAAATTCATGACAGCCTTCTCAGTAAAGCCTGTTCTGTCTACCTGAGCTTATTTTTACATATATGTATAATTTTTATAATTATTGGCAGTTGACCATAAGGTGTTTTTTTTGACCATAAGCATTTATTTCTAGCTTTGAACTACTACTTAACTGGTATTAGTCAAGGTTCTCCACAGAACAGAACTGATAGGATGTGTGTATACATGTGCATGCATGTGCATGCACATACACGTACATGAAACTTTTTATATATATTATATGGAATTGACTCATGCAATCATGGAGGCTGATGAGTCCTGACATCCCCAGGGTGAGTTGGCGAGCTGGAGATCCAAGATAGCTAAGCAGATGGCATATTTCCAGTCTGCAGCCTGGCAAGCTTGAGACCCAGAAAAAGCTGATGTTTCAATTTGATTCTGAAGGCAGAAAGAAGCCTAGGCAGTCAGGCAGAGGAATTTTTAGATTTACTTTATTTTGCTGCTCACTGATGTGCCTTGTCTTGCTAGCTAGTAAACAACTTGAGGGCAGGAACTGCAAGTCATGTTTACCTGCTTACCATCCATAACTTTGTCCATCCTGATTTACATGTAATAGGTACATCTCCGTATTTTATGAAATCGTATCATTTTAAGGGCTAGAAGGTGCCTTGAAGGTTATCTTGTTTTAGAGTTGGAGAATCAAGAACAACTTATTAATATATACCTCTTTCCTTAGTTGTTAAGAAAATGAACGAGATAATGTAGTATCTATGAAAAGTTAAGTGATTTACTAATTTTAAAGCTTTATTTTTGCTTAGAGCATGAATCAGAATGTGTCCTTTAATTAGAAGATATTTCCTGGGTGGAGATTTCACCTTTTTCTTTTTCACCTTTTTTTTTTTTCATTTAAGAATGTACATAAAAAAAAAGAATGTACATAGCACAGTAGTCAGTTATTCATATTGACAAGTATGTCCAAAATGAGAACAGGTTTAATTTGAAATGTCATTTCTTCAAATTGTATTGTCTGATATATAAAATTTACTGATTCATAAAGAATATTCCAGTTAAGTATTCAAATATAAAGCATTATGTAAAATTTACTGATTCATAAAGAATATTCCAGTTAAGTATTCAAATATAAGGCATTGTAACCAAGTGGTACCTTTAGCTTTTGGACCTGACAGTATCAAAGATGCAGGTTGAGGCTGTAGAATTTGAAGTTACTGTATTTTAAACACTCAAGTACTTTAATTTGAACTTACTCTTCTTTAGAAGTTTTCATTTATGGGAACTGATATTGTTTTCAGATGTTTTTATTTAGTTTTTTTCCTTCCTAGATTTTCTTGTGATTACATCTTAAAGCTTTCAAGATGGTATTAGCAGACCTTGGAAGAAAAATAACATCAGCATTGCGCTCATTGAGCAATGCCACCATTATCAATGAAGAGGTATGTAAAAATACATGTGATTGCACATCATCACTAGCATTGCAGATATATAGTTACTTCTAGATAAAACCCATAAATGGGTATAGTAATGTGTTTTATGAGAAATTGACTATGTTAATTTCAACTTTCTATAATGAATTACCAAAAAAACCCCACCTTAACTTATATGTAATAATGACATAACGTTTTATATTTCTTTTTTTTTTTTTTTTTCGTTTTATATTTCAAAAATGGCTTAGGTCTGGAAATATGCTTTTGCTTCCTCTTAATACAGGCCTATAACTTTAGTATCCTCCTTCTTCCTTCTTGATTAGACATGCATATATCTGATCTTTTTTCCTTGACTTTTATTTGACATTCTTATATAAGGCTAATATTTCCATTTTGGCTACTTTGATTCATTTTCTCTGAAATCCTCTCTTAGTTTTTTGGAGGTTTTGTGAGCTGACTCCTTAATATGATATCTGAAATACTTTTCCTCCTGGTTTTAAGTATAAGGTATTTCTTGCTCCCATCCCCCCTCATTGTATATTAAAGGTTTGTCAACTGAAAGAAGATGATCATAGTCCACAAGTATATTTTACATTTTGTGGTTCCAGTGGTAAAGTACTGATTTTGGTTTTAGAAGACCTTGTTTAGTGTCCTGTTAAACAAGTCATAGAAATTTGAGCAAGTCAAATTCAGAATTTCTTAATGTTTAAAATGAGAAAATAGCATTTACCTTTCAGGATGATTTTAAAGATTAAATGACATAATAGATTAAAAGTATCTTCTAACTTGGAGGTTTAAAGAAAATTCTAATATAAAATTTGATATCAATACTTTAATAAGCTAGTGGAATGAAATAATTTGGGGACCATCTTTGAGCTCAGCTAGTCAAGCCTCTCTTTTAACAGCAGTAGGAAGTCAGTTTCACATATTTATTTATTGGAAGAACCAGTATTAAAATCTTGTTCCTAATTCCACATACACAGCTTTTTATAATAATTAATATTAAGTAATAAATCATAATTTAAAACACTAGTCTTTGGAATTCAGAATAAATAAAATGACAGCTTTTCAAATAGTTTTCCCTGTTTATAACCGTTATGCTGTTTGTATTTATAGTAGAAAAAGAAAAGAAAGCAAGGAAATGAAGTTGGTGGGAAGTAATAACAGCTGTTGCTTAATGGTAGCTTCTCTATTCTTGATACTATGCTACTAGGGAATTAACAAGGAGAAATCCCTCTAATGAAAGATCAGTTCCATTTTTATCAAATCCCTTTAGTGAGAGATAGAGAAATCTGATAAGCTGCTATATGACGTATGACAGAAGTTGAAGATGAGAATTCATTCAGGAAGTGTTTGAGGGCCCACATTTTTGCAAACTTTTTTGCTGCCATCGGGGATATAGCAGTGAACAAAATAGACTAAAATCCCTACCCTCGTGGAGTGTATTGCATTCTAATGTGTAAACAGCTATTTCCATGAGCAGCTAAGGCTCATCTTTTTTAAAGACTTTTTTATAGTTTGTGATCTTTTAACTACAATGCCTTGCAACTCAACAAATATGTGATGATAGTGAGTTACTAATGGAGGATGGTTTTCTTTTCACCTTTGTTCCTCTGCTCTGAGTGGAAATAGTAAAGGCTAGTAGGTCAGACTGGGTCATTTTCTTTTGTCATATTTTCCTCCATGTTAGTCCAGTTGAGAAGATGTTGCTGCATATTAGCAACAGGAATTCAGTGGCATAGAAAACTTCAGTGGCAACATGTATTGTATAGTAACTTTCTTTGACTTGTATATTGTCTTTACTATTATTACTTTAATATAGGGATAAAATTGTGTTTAATACCTGGTTGAATAAAATGAAATGGAATGTCTTTTTTTTTTTTTTTTTTAAAGTGGTGCTTTGCAAATTGTGAGATCTTAGTTCCCCTATCTTGGATCTAGCCCATGCTCCCTGCAGTGGAAATTCAGAGTCCTAATCACTGGACCACCAGGGAATTCCCTGGAATGTCTTATTTTGACAAAATGACTAGATATTTAATAAAATCTCTCTCAAAGGCTAACTGAAAACCTTTTCCCTCTCTAATGGTATACTATGGTTTTTAATTAGTCATGGTTGTATGGTTGATGACTGGTCATTGTTTTTATATGGTTGAAATGAATTTTTTTAAAGTTTTATTTATTTATTTGCAGGTGTTAAATGCTATGCTAAAAGAAGTATGCACAGCATTATTGGAAGCGGATGTTAATATTAAACTAGTGAAGCAACTAAGAGAAAATGTAAAGTAAGTTAATTAAGCTAAAGGTAAAAAACAGGCAAAACTAAATTTAGTTTACTGGGATGAGGAGCTAACTAGAAAAGTCTGCTGCATTATGAAACGTTTCTGCTATATAGCACTGGAAACGAATAGAACTCATATGTTGAAAGACTTCTTTTATAATGCGTTTCCATAATAATGGTTCAAAGAATAAACTACATGTGGCTTTCATTTAATTATGAAGTTCTTTCTATTCTACTACTCCTTTATCTGAACGGATTCAATCATATACTGTATAGTATTTTAACAGAAAAGCCTGTTAGCAATTCAGAGTCCTTAAAGAAAAGTGGTACCATTTTAATCCTCTTCAGACTAAAGATGGCATTAATCAGCCTCTTTCACTATTGGAGAATTGTATTCTTTTTTATCCCCTTTTGGTTTCTCTGTCCATATTCGATAAAGGAGTAGTGTGTGTGGTCTTAGTTATTGTGTTAACTGGGAGAGGCACTGGCTGGGGCGGAGCACGTAGAATAACGGAGGGCACTTCGGTTAGCTGTTTCAGTCCTAGCCCTCCTCATGCTCAGACCATCCCCCCTCCTTCTTGTATTGTCTTGTATTGGGTGTTAAGTACAGGACTACTAACATTTAAGCATTTAGAACCACAAGAAGTAATCCTATTTGCTGCTTGGTATAAACATGTATAAATTTTGTATGCTGCAAGAAAAATAAAATTAATACTTCACAATAATGTGAAGTATTAATATTTAATAATACTTTACAATAATGTGAAGTATTAATATTTGGACAAATTAATATTTGGACTTTAAAAAAATAAGCCTTGAAAAACTAACCAAAGTCATATATCTAATATTTCATGGTAAATTCTTCATGGTATGAACTTATGACTCTGTAGTAATTATATGCATGTTAATTAGAAAAATATTAATATAAATGATTGGATATTCTTACATTCTTTGGGGCAAAAGGTAATTTTTTTAAGTGTCTTAACTGACTTTTTCCCCTTTTTATCCTCAAAAACCATCATTATGAAGGTCTGCTATTGATCTGGAAGAGATGGCATCTGGTCTTAACAAAAGAAAAATGATTCAGCATGCTGTATTTAAAGAACTTGTGAAGGTAAAAGTATATCTAGCTTGTGCTTTGATTTTCTATACACTCACTGTATTAGCATGGCAAACAGGAATGTATTTCAGAATGCTTTTTAATGTTTAATGGAATATTTATCTGTATTAAAAATATTAATAGATAATTAACTTTTCTGAATACAAAATTGTAGACTTTTTTTAATTGTAGACTAAAATTCTGGGTACAGATGTGAAGGCTGGTATTTTACTCCTACAAAAAAATGCTAAAGCAAGTTATAGAAAGTACAGCTTCACTATATATTAATTGATGGAAGAGCCTCTCTGAGTTTATTCTCTTTAATATCAAGTTTTGCCTATTGAAGGTCCTACTTTTGTACAGAAAATCACTCTTGGAAAGAGTTCTTTTCTACACTTTTATTGTGTCTAAAAGATTGAATATCCTACACTTGCCTAGATTTTAAGCAATTTTGAATCAGTGAAATTTTATTTTACAAGTTATACTCTATTGCCTTGTCCTTATTAGAACTGATATTGCTGCTGCTGATGTGAAAATTATGATGAGAGTCTTAGAGCATTAGAAAATATGTTTGAGTCGAATGGTAGGGGCAGAAAAGAAAGGAACTAAAAAAAGTTTTTTTTAAGGAGCAACAGGTACCTGTTAGTGGTCTCCAGGTATTTTTTCCCTATATTGTGTGAATAGTTTCATTTACTCCTTTAGTTCAACAGAACTGATTGGTACTTTAAGAAAATCTAGTATCTCAGATGGTTGTGACACTTCACTTTAGTCCTGTAGACTAATCAATTGGAAAAGAAATTCAGAACCTGAAAGAGGTCAGGAAATTTAGCCAGTCTGTCTTTTCAGTTTGCGGTTGAGAAAAGTGAGACAGTTAGTGGTAGACCCAGGCCTGATCTCCATACTTGTGTGGACTCCTCCTCCCAGTATTTCCAGTTTGCTCTTCATCTTACACCTGAGGTCAGCACAGAGTGAGTGAACATTTTTATTTTTAGGGGTTGGCATTTTGAGGCAATTCTGGAACATCAAGTGCTTTGTTAAGATGCCTTTACTGAGTGCCTACTTTATTCCAGGCTGTATCCACATACTGCTGATAACAAGAGATGAAGAAGACTGGGCCTTACACTCAGAAGCTCATGGTCTAGGGTAGTGGTGTACAAAGCAAGGTCAAAACTGTTTTCATAACACTAAGACATCATTTGCCTTTTTTTGCCCTCTTTACTTTGTTGATATTTGCTCTGCAAATATCAGTGCAAAAGCAATGGCAGATAAAACCATTGGGTAAAACTCCCTAGCATGAACAAGGCAGTGATACTAAACTATACTGGTAGTCATTGTACCCTTTACTCCCAGACACTTGCAGTGAAATAAAAATAAGTTTTTTTTTCAAATGTGTCCTTGATGGAAATTATTAGTGGTATTAAATCTTGACCCTTAAATGTATATGTGTTTGTAAGATTTTGTGTGATGAAATGGAAAGTACGCAGAAAGCTATATTGCTGTGTACCAAATTTGATGGTTGTCTTGAGGAAAGCAACAGACAGTTAATCTGTGCTTATTTGGCCTCGAACCTTTGGCAGACATTTTCTCTGAAGTAAATAAAGTTGTCCTGTCACTTTAAGGCAAACAACTAACAGTAGTGTACCCAATGATAAAATTTTAGCTTTCAAGTGAAAACTGGAAGCTTGAATCCCCCCACCCCCGCCATGAGTTTGACAATGTCCTGATTCTTAACTCGTCTGGTGAGATCAGTATAGATATTAATAAATAAAATTTTCGATGTTGTGTAGTGACATGTGTCAACAATGGGAGATCTGCCTAACTCAGTAAACCAGTATTTTCTAAATGACTAGTGTATAATGTTACAGAAGCACGCACCAGTATAAGATCGATTCAAAGTCCAAGATAGGATAACTGATTTTAATGTGGTATGAAAATTCAGTACTGCAGTTCTAGGATGCAGGAGGAAGAGAAGATATAATAAAAACATTATTCAGTAAAATATATGTTCCAAATAGTAGGTTCATAGAGAGCTGAGTGATTCTGCCATGGGATATAGAGGATGGAGGAGAATATAGGGCAGCATTAGTGTTCTGAAAGGGTCTAAGAGGAAGGGCAGTGGATTTATGTCTAAGATAGTTGTTTATTTCAGAAGTTTGCTTATGGGTAGCTCTATGCCTGAAAAGAAGATAACAAAATGTATTTTCTTTTCCTCCCTTTTCTACCACATGGCTTTCCTTGAAATCAGATATAATATGGATTATGTAACTTTTATGGTATCATCTAGCATGGGCTCAGCAAGTTTCTCTTAAGAACAAATAGTTCCAGCTTTGTGGGTCATATGGTCTTTGTTGCAACGACTCAGGTCTGGTGTTTAGCACAAAAGCAGTAAATGAGTGGGCATGTGTGTGTTAAGACTTTATTTACACATAGTTGTAAATATGGTCTATGTCCTCTGGTCTAGGATATTAACTACTATTACTGTTTGATTATATAGAGAGGTTTCAAGTTCCAAATGATGACTTGGAAATGTATTATTTTTTTAAATGAACGTTAAAAATGCCTCCTGCTTGTTAGTTTGGGGACTGTCTGTATACGTACCTTTATTTTCCACTGATTGTCATTATAAAATTGGTGATTATTTTTTACTTTAAATCTAATAACTTTAAAGAGGAGTACATCCAATGGCATTGGACAGTTTAACGTTTGACTCACTTGGAAAGCCTTTCACATGTAGTTTGTAATTTTGCTCATGTATTAACACTGGTGAAATTGAACAGGAAGGTAGGTGCCATTGCAGTATTGTAGCCACTAGCCACATGTGGTTATTGAGACTTGTAATGTGGCTAGTCTGCTGAGATCTGATATGGAGTAGATGGATAAGAGATCCATGCCAGGTTTTAAGACCTAGCATGGCACATTTATTTAAGGAAAAAAAAAAAGACCCAGCATGGGAAAAGGAAATATAAACTAGCTCATTAATTTTTAAATATAGATTACATGTTAAAATTATAATATTCTAGATACATTGAGTTAAAGGATTAACATTAATATCACTTGTTTTTACTTTCTGAAATGTCACTACTAGAAATGTAAAAGGTCTTATGTGGCCTGCACATACATTATATTTCTACAGTGCTGTTGTAGATTGCTCCCTTGCTCAAACTTGGTTTCACATTCATACCCTTTCAACTTTTTCTAAAAAATGTTTTGAGATCCTTACCTCTGAATCGGTTTGGGAGTATAGGCTTGCTTATAACTTCACAATGCACTGTTTTAAACTCTTAAATTTCACTATGTGTATATATAAGAGAGGGAAATAGAGTTGTGTTAGAATGGGAGGATTATGGTTGCCTCTTACACTGAAATGTCTGTAAATCATTTTTACAGTTTGAAAGTTGTGGGGAGAGAGGTTTTGAATGTAACCATGTGCTAACCTGATTTTATCTTTGTTTTTGGTATGTAGCTTGTAGACCCTGGAGTTAAAGCATGGACACCCACTAAAGGAAAACAGAATGTGATCATGTTTGTTGGATTGCAAGGGAGTGGTAAAACAACTACATGTTCAAAGGTAAATTATACTTAAAAAAAAAACAAAGTCATGGAGAAGCTGTTTGTGTAAATCAAGTGCTTTTACCAAGAAAACTGTTCCTATTCTTTAAGGAGATGAGGATATGATTTTTGGAGAAGTAAAGGGGGAAAGTTTACCTTATATCCTATGGCTCAGGATTCCCTTTTCACAATGTCTAACCCAGTATAATATGTATGGATCTTCATTTTACATATCATTTTGCTAATTTTAAATTCATTCTACCACCCTTTCCTTCATAATTGGGTGCCTCAACTTTGTTATCAGATTTTGCTTCAGAAGCCTCAACTATGTATAGTTTAGAAAGAAAAAAAAAACCAGGATTATTTCTTAGAGGGTTATGTTATTGTTTGTTTTTGATTAACGTTAATAACATTTTTTACCATAGTCATTTGTTGCTTCGTCATTTCGTATCCTTTGAATGTGACTCTTTGGCACTTAGAGTTTAAACTCTTCAGGAAATCTTCAGTATTCAGAATGCAATAATATTACTTTTTAGGAGAATATGAGCTGTTTTATTTTACATGTGTAATAATTTGTTTTTATTGATTTTTAAAATCTTCCTTTCCCAGTTAGCATATTATTATCAGAGGAAAGGTTGGAAGACCTGTTTGATATGTGCAGACACATTCAGAGCAGGTATTGTGCTGAAATTTGAAAATTATTTCCTGAAATTTTTATTTTCAAGTTTAAGGACTCATTAACTTTTTTGTTTCATAGGGGCTTTTGACCAACTAAAACAGAATGCAACCAAAGCAAGAATTCCATTCTATGGAAGGTGGGTTCCGGTTTTTATTCTTACATTCGTATGTCTTACCTTATCTATCTGACTTTTTACTTTATGCTATCTGGCCACATTTTAATATGTACCTATAAGCTTGAATCATTTTTGGAATAAGGTAGGGGTATAATTATTACAATGTTACCTTTTATTATTGTAACATGATTTTTCTGATCCAGCCTGATCAATCAGAGCAGATACTGTTTAGCTTATAATTCTTCCTTTACTTACCCTGCCTTGCATGCTTTCCAGCTTCCTGCTTCTATTACAGTTGTTTCTTCTAAGACATGTCTGAACCTTTTCTCGATTCAGCATACCCTGGTGAATTCTACATTGTCTGTTTCTTTGGTACACCATTTTTTAAAAGTTTGTGTTTGATCATCCTAAAATGCTTTATAATCTATGTTTATCTCAGAGTCTGATCATTGCTAACCTTCATTTGCTACATTGCTGTTCAGTTAGGTGATTTATTTATGTTAAAATGACTGATTAAAAGAATTGAGTCAAGATTAAATTTAGAAAGACTTATTTGAGAGAATAACATTTTTCTTAATGTTACTAATATATTAATATAAGATTATTAAGCTAAAATTTGAAGTAATTAAATGAATGATATCATTTTATAAATCATTATTTGCTACTTTTTGGCCAAAAAAACTAGTGAACTTTGGCTATGGTATGCTCTTTAAATTCTTTTATTAGTTTTTTTTTGGCGGCAACACGCTGATTGCAGGATCTTAGTTCCCCAATCAGAGATTGAACCCAGGCCCTTGGGAGTGAAAGCGCAGAGTCCTAACCACTGAACCACCAGGGAATTCTCTCTTAGTTATTTTTTTATGATAATTTCTAGCAAATAGATTAAAGAATAATGTTAGGAATTTAATTTTTAGGTTAAGAACTTTTTCTAACATAGATTTAAAAATTAAAGGATAATACATGTTTAGAGTTCAAATTTGCACAGTGATGGGTATGAGCTGATAGGCGGCTCAGATGGTAGAGAATCTACCTGCAGTGCAGGAGACCTGGGTTCAATCCTCGGGTTGGAAAGATACCCTGGAAAAGGAAATAGCAACCCGCTCCAGTATTCTTGTCTGGAGAATACCATAGACAGAGAGAGGAGCTTGGTTGGCTACAGTCCATGGGTTGCAAAGAGTCAGACACGACTGAGCAAGTAGCTTAGGCTACTTACTTGAACTATCAGCCAAAACCAGAGCCTTAATTTTTAACCAGTTTTTCAGTACTGTTTATTAAATAATCTCTCCTTTGCTTATGTGTATAGAGTAAAATATTAGTGATCATCGTTTCCTCTGGGAGAGATGAAGTGGATAGGGCTGGGGAAGGAAGGATTTGATATGATCTCTAATGTTAAATTTACATGTTAGCATTTATTGGGGGGACAATAGATATGTTTTTTTTTTCTGTCTTTAAAAAAAAAAACAAACACTATTTTAATAAAAAATTTTAAAGAAGTGAAAGTGCTAACAGTTTCACTTCCCGATGACCAGCTTTTAGCAAGTCCATCTGTGCTTTTTTCAGATGTGCTATATATAAACAAATGTACAAGAGGTAGATAATTTTAAATTGAAATAGAATCTTTTCATGCTTTGAACCTTGATTGCTTTAGTAGTAGTTATATGGGTTATATAAATTTGTCAAAGCTTATTAAAATGAATACTTAAAATAGTGCATTTTATGTAAACATACTACTATAGACTTGATTAAAAATGGGATCTTATGACAAGATAGTGATTATTCTTGGGAGAGAGTAAAATACTAATTATTTTGTTTTCCTTGGTCTGGGTGTGTTTGCTTTGTGAAAATTTACTGAGTTTAACAATTTGTGCAGCTTTTTCATATGTATGTTATATTTCATTAAAATACATATTATAATAATGGGATCTTAATAATTATGGACAATATGCTGTTAAAGAGAAATCTTTTTATGAAATCACTGTATTCCATTATATGCATATATGTAAGTAATCTCCTTATGAACATCTTTGATCCTATTTCTTTATATATTTATGTTTTATTTTAATTGTATCTTTATCATATTTTAAAATAGCTGGTAATGCTAATTTCTTCTTTTTCAACATTTCTTGTCTCTTTCACCTGCTTATTTTCCTGAGTAAATTTTAGTTTTCTTTTTACTTGGAGGAAAATTGCTTTATAATGTTGTGTTGGTTTCTTTAATCAAGTTCCAGAAAGAAAAATCTCCGTAAGATTATGATTAAAACTATATTGAAGCCAATTAATTTAGGGGAGAACTGAAATCTTTACTTATTTGTATAGTTCCATGTAGAAACTTGCTAGGTCTTTTTTGTTAAAAATTTCGCCCTTAAGTATATTAATTTTCCTCTTTTAAGTTTCATATATATTCTTACTCTGTGTATTTCTACTTGATTTTTGTTGTTAATTTAGGGGAAAAACTTTTTTTTAACATTATATATCCTTTCATTTGACAACGTTGATCTGTGTTAAAAGTTGCCACTAATCAAAAGAATGCAAACTAAAATGAAATCTTATTTTTTGATTTTCAAGTTGAGTAGAGTTTCGAGGATTATGAAAATATAATAAAATAGCAATGAAATTAAAGTTTTGTGAAGGACATTTTCCTTTTAAAAACCAAAAGCCTCAATGATCAAACCATTTGATCCAAATTCAGCTTGTAGGGGAGTGTATCATAGTTTAGAAGAAACAACATTATATACTATTTATATTGGCTATATTTTTAATACCATTAGAAAACCTTAAATGGCCAACAGTAGGGCATTTATTTAATAAATGATAGCATAGCCATCTGATGGAACGCTATATAACTTAAAAGTCACGTGTTACAGGAATATTTAATGGTTTTAGAAAGTGCTACAGAAGGATGACTGTCATCAAAAAGAACACAAATGACAAATGATCACGAGGATGTGGAGAAAAAGGAATCCTTGTACACTGTGGGAATGTGAATTGGTACCACAGCTGTGGAAAACAGTATGGCAGTTTCTCGAAAAACTGAAAATAGAACTACCATATAACCCAACAGTTCCATTCCTGGGTATATATTTAGGAAGGAAAAAAGACACACTAATTTGAAAAGCAACATTCACTCCAGTCTTCGTAGTAGCATTATTTATAATTGCCAAGATATGGAAGCAACTTAAGTGTCCATTAACAGATAAATGAAGAAGATTGAGACACACACACACACACACACACACACACACACCCCCTACATACAATGCAGTACTACTCAGATAAAAAGGAATGAAAATTTGCCATTTGCAACAATTTCAGCTGAAAAAAAAAATTGTAACTCACTGTATTGTATAGCTATAATGTATAGTGTACATCAACTATACTTCATTTAAAAATGCTTTCAAAAGACTGTTCAGTGGAAAAGCATATATGAAACACTACATAATACAAGTTCAGTTATTAAAGAAAATTTTAAAAATTGAGGGATATGCAACTCATTCAGAAAAGATATAAAGCAGGATCATACAGGATTTCATAATTTGGAGACTGGATATTGCTTCATGCTGCTCTTTAAGTGGCTTGTCATATTTAATACTTACTGGATTTTATACTTAATTGAAATTGTGATCAATATGACTTTTTCAGAATAAAGATATACTAGCAATTTCCAAATTACTAGTATTTGAACGTTTTGCTGTTGTGGTTGTTAAATCATTTTTTCCATGTTAAATAGCTATACAGAAATGGATCCTGTTATCATTGCCTCTGAAGGAGTGGAAAAATTCAAAAATGAAAACTTTGAAATTATTATTGTTGATACAAGTGGCCGTCATAAACAAGAAGACTCTTTGTTTGAAGAAATGCTTCAAGTTGCTAATGCTATAGTAAGTAGCTTTAATTTAACAACATTATAAGGACTTCAGTTAAAATTTAACTGAGTTTGTGAACCATATAAATTATTTTTTGCCTGTGAGACTCCAAGTAATTTATTTCTATTTTGGGCTCCTTTATCTATATGATAAGGACTTAATCTTCTCTACATTAATATGAAATTTTCATGAGTATTGGAAATTTCATTGCTTAATCATCTTATTAGTATGTATAAGAAAAACTAACAAATTGAGAATAACCGTTAGTAACTATTGCATTTCCTTTCTGTAAATTCTTTAAATTAGAAACATTTGCTTTAGGTGAATTTTGAAAGATATGAAGCATTTAAAAGTATTAATCATCATTCAGTGTCTCTTTAAAATCGTGATGGAGATAACTTGGGGATAAGAAATGGTTTATAGGTAATCTGTAGCACATATTATGAGCCCATATTTGCCATTGAGGTGCTGGCAGTAATTCTTTGGTTAATGGTTAGTGCTAATAAGTTGGGTTTTAGCCATGCCATTATTTTGACTTAGTGGAGCAGATCTAAGGGAAATAGCCTTACCTCTGTTTTTATCCATTTTGGTTTCAGCCCACACTCTTCTGCTTTTTCTTCTTCTCATTTACATTTGCTGTTCCATTTGCCTGGAGTGTGATTGCTCGAGATTGTTGCTTAACTTTTTCCTCTTTATTCAGATCTCAGCTCAAATTTTACCTCCAGACAGGCCTTCTCTGACCACCCTAAGAAAGAAGCCTTCCACACCTCATAACTGATTTTCTCCATCCCATTTTAATTGTTGTACATTCAAAATGTTTCAGTTCAGTTTAGTTCAGTCGCTCAGTCACATCCAACTCTTTGCGACCCCATGGACTGCACCACACCAGGCCTCCCTGTCCATCACCAACTCCCAGAGTTTACTCAAACTCATGTCCATTGAGTCGGTGATGTCATCCATCCATCTCATCCTCTATCGTCCCCTTCTCCTGCTTTCAATCTTTCCCAGCATCAGGGTCTTTTCTAATGAGTCAGCTCTTTGTATCAGGTGGCCAAAGTATTGGCGTTTCAGCTTCAGCATCAGTCCTTCCAATGAATATTCAGGATTGATTTCCTTTAGGATGGACTGGTTGGATCTCCTTGCAGTCCAAGGGACTCTGAAGAGTGTTCTCCAACACCACAGTTCAAAAGCATCAATTCTTTTCAACTTTCTTTATAGTCCACCTTTCACATCCATACATGACTACTGGAAAAACCATAGCCTTGACTAGATGAAATGTTTATTTGCCTATTTTTAAATCTGTCTCCAATGACTTCAATGTAGGCCCCATAAAGACAAGGATTTTCTTATTCATCTCTATCTGAGGACCTAAATGGTGCCTAATACATACTACTTCTACAGTAAATGTTTATTGATTGAATAATTATAGTAAATACTTTTTATAGCTTCTATTGATGAAATTTACCTAAGGTCAGTTAAAATACGTATCTTTTCTATTTAAATTTTCTAGCAACCAGATAACATTGTTTATGTGATGGATGCCTCCATTGGACAGGCTTGTGAAGCCCAGGCTAAGGCTTTTAAAGATAAAGTAGATGTAGCCTCAGTAATAGTGACAAAACTTGATGGCCATGCAAAAGGAGGTGGTGCTCTTAGTGCGTAAGTATCATTAACACTGTTGTCCTGTGCCTTGGACTTACATGCTGTGTGTGTGTGTGTGTATGTTTATGACTTTATTAATCATTAAAAATCTATTCCAATAGTGGACCTAATATAGTCTATGAAGAAAGTGTAAATAGAAACAATTTTCGAGTCCCTCTGATATATCTATAGTTCTGTTTTAGCTAGTGAAAAGAAGCTTGAGCTATGTACCTTTGTCTAATAAGCTTTGACATCTAGAAATTTGTTTTCCTTTTTGAGGTTATTTTGTGTTTTCTTTTTCTTTGCAGAGTTGCTGCCACAAAAAGTCCGATTATTTTCATTGGTACAGGGGAACACATAGATGACTTTGAACCTTTCAAAACACAACCTTTCATCAGCAAACTTCTTGGTGTGTACAGTGGTGGGGATATAGACAAATCTCCAAGAAATAGTGTGGCTTTTTAGGACAGATTAGAATTTTAATTCTGCCCTCTCACTGACTAGTTCAGGAAAATAATTTCCTTCTATGATTTATCTTCTTCACCTACAAAATAGGGATGATGGTAACCTGCTTCCCATGTTTAGAGTGGTAATAATGAGCTGTTGGATAGAAAGTTCTTGGGGAAGTTTTAGAGCACAGTACGGAAGTATGTGGTTGTAGTAACAGAAGTGATAATGGCAGCAGAACTTGCATGTTTGAGAGCATAGAATTTGGAATTAAACCCTGGACTGCAGTCACTGCTTTGTTACGTAACCTCTCTAGCTTCAATTTCACACCTGTAAAGTGTTGTAGAAATACCTGAGCTGCCTGTCTCACAGGTTTATTACTATATGTGCATGCATTTTGCGTAATGTAGCAATATAACAAGTATAAGTTATTAATTTTACTGTTTTGGCTCTTATAGGTATGGGTGACATTGAAGGATTGATAGATAAAGTCAACGAGCTGAAGCTGGATGACAATGAAGCACTTATAGAGAAGTTGAAACATGGTATATGAGTAACAAAAAGCATTTGATCTCAGATGACTTCCCTTGTTTTCTTTTGATAGAGCTACTATAATTTTTTGAAGTGATAAGTCCGTTAAAGTCAGTTCTTCCAGTGTTTATTTTTTAGGTGATTTATATGCAGATCGGTGTAAATCTCAGTCATCTAAGCAGCTGTAGAATTGAGTGTTTTATTTTCTTTCTTATAATCAAATTGCCTTAAGATTAGTATTGAAGCTTTCATTGGGTTCCTTGGAGTAAAACAGGTTAAAAGTAAGCTAAAATACTCTCTTCTGATTTGTTTGTTTACTTATAAGTTTTATATTTATATAATAAAACATAAATTTTAAAGAGATTAAATACACATTTTCTTCACATTGAAGACAACTCCTATGAAAGTATGTTTAAGAGCTTAAGTTTTTTAACCCAACATAGAACTTTTAAAAATAACCTCAGTTTCCTTCTGTGTAAAAAGTAGATAATACTAAGTATCTTCTTCATAGAGTTGTGACGAAGAGCTGATATATATATAAAATGTCTAGCACATCAGGAACGTTTAACATATATTACTATTGATCATTTCTGTTTTTCTCAAAATGACATGACTCTTATTAATTTCCATGACCACATACTATCCTACCTCTGCTCCTTCTCACTCATCTTGTCAGGTACCTATGTCCTTCCATCCTAGATGGTGGTGTTTTCTAGTGATCATTTCTAGGTCATCATCTTTCCCTGAGCTTCAGACTCATATCTGTATGTTTGCCAGACCGTGCTTTGATGTTCCTTAGACACTGATTTCAATTTGTCCTTATCTTCCCATTTCAACCTCCCACCCCAGTGTTGCCATCTATGAAAGTTAACATCATTTGTCTTGTTTCCAAAGTCAGAAACTTGGGTGTTGTCATCCACTCATGTCTTCCTCACTCTGCCCAATCCTTTTCCCAATAATTATTAGTTCTAGTGATTCTATCTCTTAATTATCTCCATTCCATCCCCTACTTCCCAGCAGCTATTTAAATTAATCTCTTCTCTAGATTGTTTATTCTAAGGCTTTTTAACAGGTTTTACAGTTTTTTGGATTATTTCCCTTGGTCCTGTTTTTTTGTTTTTTTTTTTTCTTTCTTTTTTTTTTTTGGTCCTGTTTTTTTAAACTCCAGCCAAAATGATCTTTCAGAAATGCAGATTTGATCCTATTACTACTACTTTTCTTAAAATCTTTCAGTGTCTTCCCGTTGCCCTTGTAGTGTTTTTGAATGATTCCACCATCTAATCCACATCTTCTGAGTCATGTTTTGACACCGTTGTTCTTAGCATTCCATGGGCCAGTCATGCTGAATTTCTGTCAGTTTCTCAAATGTACACTACAGTCTTTTTTACCTTGCTGGCCCTCTGCCTGTCAGGTAGTTATCCTCTCTTCTTCCTATTTCTGTCCTCCTTTACCCCCAGCCAAACTGGCTCACTCATACTTCCAAGTCTCTACTTAAATATGCTTCAGGAACATTCTGCCTTATCCCTAGACTTGGAACCCCTGCTATGTGTTTCCACTGGACCCTGTAATTATTGTATTATTCATCATAATTATTTTGATGTCTGTCTTCGCTGCTTGAAGTTGAAGATTGGTTTCTAATATATTCCCAGACAGCCTGCTTTCGAACGCCTAGGTCTCTCTTTAGGTGTGTGCCCTTGCTTCAGGGGCCTCCTTACTTCCAAATGTAGTGAACTTTCTCTTTTCTCTTGGCTCCCCAAATTTAATAGTGTTATCCGCCTTTTACATTTTCAAACTCTACACTTGGGTTCCATGACTGGACAGTGGACTTCCTATATTGTCTTAATTTCCATTGTCATTTCTGTATAATGGCCAAATATCTATTTCAGCCTTAACCTGCTCTACCACTGTTTAATTCTATATTTCTAGCTGCCTAGAACATTTCTTTTGATGTATTTTACTGCTCCTTCAAATTCAGAATGCCTAAAACCAAGTACGTTCTTTTTTATATCGTAGCACAAAAATTGAAAATAGTCTTTCTCTAACAAGTTAATTTGCATAATAATGAAATGCTCAGATTCTAAGGATATCATTCCATTAATTTTGACAGATGTTCGTTGGGAAACAGAACATTTCCATTACTCTAGGAAGTTTGCTTATTCCCCTTCCCAGTAAAACTTCATATAGGAATCCTAGAGTATATATATATAAGTTTTTTCCCCCACCTGGTTTCCCTGACTCAGCATAATAGTTTTGATATTTATCCAAGTGGTTTTACTTATCTGTACCCTGTTCTTTTATAGCTGAGTAGTATTTCATCCAGAGTTGACCTATTTTCCAGTTTATTGACAGTTTAGCTGTTTAAGAAGCTCCAAATAATCTAAAACAGTTTTGTCATTTTTACATTCTCATCAGCAATATATGAGAGTTCTGCTTGTTCTATATCCTCTAACTTTTGGTGGTGTCAGATACTTTAATTTCAGTTATCCTAGTATGTATAGATTGTTTCCTTTGTTTTCACATTTCCTGTGTGTATTTATCCATTTTATCAGATAAAATATGAGCTTCTATAGGATAGGATGTCTCCATGGCATTCATCCTGTAATCTTATGTAACTTCTCAGTGAATATTTATTGATTGGCTATGTTATAAGTGTGCTTCAAGATGAGCCCATGATTAAGGAAAATATTAGTTTTATTGAATGGAAATGTCACTCTCTAATGTATTTGCATCATTTATATTGTATTTCAGGTCAGTTTACGTTGCGAGACATGTATGAGCAATTTCAAAATATCATGAAAATGGGCCCCTTCAGTCAGATCTTGGTTAGTTATCCTAAAAAGTTTTTTTCTAACCTCTATTAACTTTGTTATAATTTCTAAGAGTGGATACACTTGCTTTAATTATTTTAGTATTTGGGTAAAAATAGTTACTTTTAAATTTTAATATTAAAGCCATTAGTTAAATGTGAACAATTAATCTTAAGCTATTACTGATTTTTATGTTTAAATATATGTTTTAGGGGATGATCCCTGGTTTTGGAACAGATTTCATGAGCAAAGGAAATGAACAAGAGTCTATGGCAAGGCTAAAGAAATTAATGACAATAATGGATAGTATGAATGATCAAGGTAAGATTTCTTGACTTGGAGGACTGTGTTCTCAATATCAGCCAGTTGAGACTTTCACTGTGTTCTTGTGGACAAGATGGGAAAAATTTTAGAACGAGTGATTTTTATTTGGGAGATTTATAGTTGCTTGAAAGCTCTTGCTCAAAAGTTACAATTATTGGGTTGACTTCATCTTTGAGAGAAATGTCTAGTACAGTGCTTCTCCAAATGAGTTCTGTGATGAGAACACCAGTTCTTCAGGGTGTTGATAGAAATAACTTGAAAGGGGAGTCCTGTAGTCAGATAATCTGGGGTTTTTTTTTTTAAAAAACTGGTACATTTATTTATTGCATGTCTTCTCAGACCTCTAATATGCTCACAGGAATTGGGAATCTGTGAGAGAGGGACAGTTGAAGCAATATTGACCAACTTAACTTTGCTCTGAAACTCTAAGGTTTCAGTCTTCTCAAGTATACTGCTCTCTGTAATCCTAGATTATCCCTCCCTCCTATACTTCTGGGTCCTCAGCCCACGAGTATTTCTAGACTCATGACCCCTTTATCTTTTTCCCAGTTTTTAGCACCTTTTCTAATTCAGTGCAGCAAGCATGCCACGTCTTCTACTCTATCATCTGACCTCTGTTTACAAAGAAATACACGTGTTTGGCGTTGAATTTTTTCAGTCTTTGGCTAACTTACTGATGAGGTTGTGACAGCCACAAGCCATTCTTCAAACTTTTTCAAGGACTTTTCTCCATCAGTAAAATCCTCTCCTGTGTCTCCAGTCTCTCCTTACCTACTCATTTTTTTCACCCATCAGCATATAAACATTAGCTTCACAGTTGCACATTTTCTGGGCTTTACTTCTCACTCGTACTTTTACTCTGTCTCTTTTCAGTCAAGTTTCTTAAAAAAATGGTTTGTGTCCTCAGACTACTGAAATCTGACTTCTGTACCCACCATTGCTCTGAAATAGATTATACAAAGATTTACAACAACCTTCTACTGGGTCTACTCCAGTAGAGACTTTTCAGTCTTTTTCTTTACCTTTGCAACATTGGATGTTCATTGACGTTTTCTTCTTATTTTCTATTACTTTTTTATTTCCACTTTTACCCTTACTTTTCTTGTTAACTGCAGTCTCTTTCACTGGTCTCATCCTCAATCAGCCTAAAGGAATATATGCTACAAGGTTCTGTTCTCAGCCAGTATTTATTATTATTGTGTTCCTTTTGTTGAATAATACCACTTCTGTATATACTACCTGATTATTTTTTATAGTGTCTACCTCTTTCTTGATCTCTTGGCCTTCATAGTAACCCAGATAAGGTTGTGTCTTTCTCATCTCTTAATCTTCAACACTGCAAAAATTCTTGTGTGTAGAATTAATAACTGCAGCCATATCTAGAGTATTTACTCTATCCCAGGAACTGTCATGAGCACTTTACATACATTGCTGCTACTGCTAAGTCGCTTCAGTCGTGTCCAACTCTGTGTGACCCTATAGATGGCAGCCCACCAGGCTCCCCCATCCCTGGGATTCTCAAGGCAAGAACACTGGAGTGGGTTGCCATTTCCTTCTCCAGTGCATGAAAGTGGAAAGTGAAAGTGAAGTCGCTCAGTCGTGTCCAACTCGTAGTGACCCCATGGACTGCAGCCAACAACAACTCTTAAGGGACAATTCTGGGTCAAAATCCAATCTAGCTTTTACAGATTAGGATACAGGGAAGTTGAGTAATCTGCCCAAGTCACTAGCTAGGGGATGGAGAGGCTGGGCTTCTGGCTTGAGAGTCTGTACTCTGGATTACTTGCTGTCTAGACGCTCACTAAATGGTGGACAAGTATCTCTATTACATGTTTGAGAGTCTTTTGAGGAGTATAAGTTCCAAAAGGTAGTTTTTCTCCTCTGGTGAGTGACACTTCCATCCATGTACTCAGTCATCCAAGCTAGAAACTGGTGTCAACTTAGATTTACATCCTTGCTGATTTTCTATCTAGTGGTTTTATTGATTATGGATATAGAGGTGTTGAGATGCCTGACTTTTCTCCTTTCAGTTGTGTTAGTTTTGCTTCATGTATTTTGAAGTTCTTTTGTTGGGTGCATGCACATTTAGGGTTGTTTTGTCTTCTTGGTGAATTGACTTGACTCTTTTATCATTATGTATGTAATGCCCTCCTTTGTCCTGGTCCACTTCATCTGCTATTAATGCAACCACTCCAGTTTTCTTTAATTAGTTGTTTGCATTGTATGTCTTTTTCTATCCCTTTACCTTTAACCTACCTGTTTTATGTTGGAAATGAATTTTGTATCAACAACATGGTAATTTTTTTTTTAATAATTCTGATAACCTCTTTTAACTGATATTTATATATTAGGATTTAGTTCTGCCATTTTATCTTTGGTTCTCTTTGTTCACTCTGATTTTTGTTCTTCTGTTTTCTTTTTTCTACTTTCCTATGGATTGTTTGAACATTATTTATTATTCTGTTTTATTGTATCTGTATATTTTTTGGTATATTTTACTTTTCTTAGTGGTTGCTCTAGGTATTACAGTATATATACATATTTAACTTATCCCAGTCTATTCATATCAGTATTTTTCGCTTCAGGTAGAATATAGAAACCTTAACATCACCTTAGACTTAGTGAGTTATACTTCCTAAATATTTCTTGTATTTTCTCTCTCCTCTTTGTTACCTGCATTAGTTCATACACATAACATTTCTTACCTGGATTGCTACAGTAGCCTCCTGACATTTCCCTTTCTCTTTTAATCTGTCTCCTCTTTTAATCTGTCTTCTTCACTGCCATAAAAATAATATTTCTAAATATAACAATTCTGGGATCAAAATCTATTGACTTAATGATTAATTTCGAACTCCTCAGCCTGGCATAGGGCTTCCCTGGTGTCTCAGACGGTGAAGAATCTGCCTGCAATGCAGGAGACCTGAGTTCGATACCTAGGTCTAGAAGATTCCCCTGGAGAAGGAGATGGCTACCCACTCCAGTATTCTTGCCTGGAGAATTCCATGGACAGAGGAGCTTGGCAGGCTGTAGTCATGGGGTCACACAGAGTCGGACACTGCTGAGCGACTTCCATAGCCTGGCACACAAGTTCTGTTATAATCTTGTCCTTATTTTTATAACCTCTTAATTTCTCAGCTCTTATCCATGCTTGGTTCCTTCTACACAAAACTATTTTCATTTATTCTGGGAATCCATGTTCTGCTTCCTACAATGTCCCTTGCTCCTTTCCTTCTTTTCTTATCTCATACTCATCCTTCAAGACTACACAGTATAAGAGAAACCACCAGCATGGAGCCTTTCTTGACTTCCTTTCTTCTTTGAGTTATGTCCCTTCTGCTTTTTGTTAAATTTAGTCATACTGCTTACCAGGATGTGCTGTTATTAGCTTGTTTTCATTCTCTCACTCCATTTGAGCTCTTAGGAGAATATGATATACATTTTCAAAATATTTTATCATAGAGATGTGGCTTAAAACTGCATTTATGAAATGGATTTAGAGGTTTTAATGGACTGTAAGTTTACTGTGAGATAATTTGATCTTTGTTTGTATTGCATTGGTAATCAGTCTTGCCCTGGATTTCAGTTCATTTCTGGACAATATGCTTAGTGGACATAGCTAAATTAGAAGATGTATTTAGGAAATCAGCATGATAAATGGGGTGTTAAACCATATTATAAGAGGAACAGTCAAAAGAGTTGGATATTTGTCACCTAGAGGAAAATTCACAGGAGACATGATGACTCTGAAATAATTTGAAAGCCTTATTCTTTGTGCCTGGCAAGGAGACATCTATGCAAAATAGGAAGAAGTGTCAGACAAACGTATTTCCTATTAATATGGGAAAATATTTTCCATAATTACAGGTATAATAGAATGACATAGGTTTAATTATTTTGGATAGTGGGTCATCTCTCCTGTGGTTGTTAAGATCAAGGTTAGGTGATCACTTATTAGGGGATATTGTGGAGAGAATGCAGACATAATAGAAATTTTGTACCTGAGATTGTATGCAACTACCGCCATGAGAAATGGACCTTGTATTCTAAGAGTTACCAAAACGGTGGAGGTGTTTGTGTTACGTTCATTCTTTATGTTACAGAAAGAATTAATTACTAGTAGTAATTACTTGATTATATAGGAAATATAAGTTATTCTGTTGATTATAGATAGAACCTACCTACTTCTACTTGTTTATTTGCCTAAATTTATGATTTAAAAGATAATAGTTATTTAGAGCTAAGGTGAGCACTTTCGTTGCTTTTTGAAATATACCTCTGGTATATATTCTGAGGAGCACTTGGACTTGAAATATGGAAAGGATGGACAGAAAGTTTTTTCAAAGAAAAGACATTTTTCTGTAAGGTGAGTATGTGTGTATTTGCTTTATTGTTTTTATAGCTTATGAATATTATAAATACTCTTTTGAATATATTCCATGTTTAGTTTTTAAAAATCAGAGGCAGACACAGCAGATGATAACAGCATTTGTTAAGTCTGGTTGGTGGTTTGACCATTGTATTTGTTTTTCTGTATGTGAGACATTTAGATGTAAGTGCTTCGACAGTGAATGATAGTTGTGTGTACATGAACGTAACTGACCTTTGCCTGCAGAGCTTGACAGTACTGATGGTGCCAAGGTTTTCAGTAAGCAACCAGGAAGGATCCAGAGAGTAGCAAGAGGATCCGGTGTGTCAACAAGAGATGTCCAAGAACTTCTGACCCAGTATACCAAATTTGCACAGATGGTAAAAAAGATGGGAGGTATCAAAGGACTTTTCAAAGGTAAGAGGAATAATAAGCACATCATTATTTGACACTCTGAAAGGAAAGAAAGAGGTTGAGAAACTAAAAATTAAAGTCAGGAAGAACTGCCAGTATTAGAAAATATACTGCTGAATTTCATGTTTTATTCAAGTCCTTCCAGAATTTATAATGTGATCTGTGATTTATCTGTTTTCAGATTCAAGGTAATAAACACTAATATTTTAAAAAATCACACTTAATGACTTTGTGTGAATTTATATATTAAGGAAAATTTAGAGACTATGAGAAAATGTAAGAAAAAAGTTTAAAACACCCATTACATTCACTGCCCAGTGAATCCCATGGGTCTTACTGCAAATAACACTTGATATAACTAGGGGTTTCTTCTGATCTTAACTTCTTTTCCATATTGTCAAGTATTCTTCAAAGTATACCCTTTAGACAGATAGTAGTTTTCCAGTTATGTATGTATCTTTGTTTAGCACAAGTGCATCTTTGTTGGATGTTTAGGCTGATTGATGTATCACTGTCAGTTCTATATCAGTGTCAGTTCTTGTGTCAGTTTCTGTTCAGTCTCCGATGAAGCCAGGGATTTTTTCTGTTTTGATCAGAAACATAGGAGATGCTGAGTAAGTTTGGTAATAATTCAGTATTTTCCAGTTTAATGGTCAGTTTTTCAATATGTGTTTTAGATTACTCATATTTAACATCTCTTTGTACATTTGCTAGTTTAAATTTTCTCGGTGAATCCCCTCTTTTTTAGGTTTCTTGTCCCATTTGTTTTATTTTTTGCCTTATTGCTTTGTAATAACTCTTTAAAATTCTTGGATTATATCTGCAAATATTTTCCCCAGTTTTTCATTTGCCTTTCATTTTTATATTTTTAATTAAAACTGAAGTTTTCACTTTTAATGCAGCCAAACCTTTTGGTGTGATTTCTTTTATGCTCATAAAAGCCTTCCCCATGTTGGTACCACAGTGTGAAAGTGGTAATCACTTAGTCATGTCTGGTTCTTTGCAACCCCATGAACTGTAGCCCCCAGGCTCCTGTGTCTATGGAGCTCTCCAGGCAAGAGAGTGCGTAGCCATTCCCTTCTCCAGCATCTTCCCAACCCAGGAATCAGACCCATGTCTTCTGTATTGCAGGCAGATTCTTTACTGTCTGAGCCACCAGGGAAGCTCTGATACCTATGTTTTCTTCTACTCGTTCTGTTTTTTTTTTTTCTTTTTCTTTTTGATTTTACTTTTTATCCCACTTAGAATGTATTTTGCTGTGTATTATCTAAGGTAAAAAGATAAGTTTGTTTTTCCAAAGAGTTAAAGTCAACTGTCTTAGCCCTGTCTTTAAATTTTTTTCTCTATCTTAAACACTATTAAGTGAATTTATTATCTAAGAAATCCTGATTAGGCAAGCTCCGAAGATGAATAGTATCCCTGAATAGGTTTCTAAAACAGAAGAGTATTTACATATCACCTTTCGTCTTTTGACAGTTTCCTTATTTTTCTTGCCTGCTATATCCTGTTTTCTTCTTTGTGACAAGGGAGAAAAGTTAGACAAACTTGTTTAAAATTGGTTATATTTCCTAACACCACATACTATTTCAGATAGTGATTTATAAATACATTAAGTCAGTTTAACATCTTTCCCAAATGACCCTGACTGTTCATGATAGAACTACTGCAGATCCGTTGGTCAGATCTTAAGTCTGAGCCTTGACTACTCAATAAAGGCACAACCAGATGAAGTGGGCAGTGAATTTGGTGCACATCCTTGTCACACCAAAGCCTTAATAATGTTTTGAAGTTTTAAGTCCTCAGAGACAAAAACTTATAATGACTCACCAGTGGTCATAGAATTCACATCTTACACAGATTTATTAATTATGAAACTTTAAAAAATTTTTATCATGTTTTATAAAAAACATATCTTCTTTCATTCGTAGTTCTTAATTCATTTAATTTATTCATATTAGCCAGCTTTGATCAGAGAATCAGGGTCAGCTTTGATTTGAATTTTCACAAATGTTCCTGAGAAGTACCGGAGTTAATGTTTCTTTGAAATAGTTTTGCTGAAGCAAGCTCTACTTATTCACTGCTGTTGCATCAATGATCTCTTTGATTTTCTGTGTATTAAGAGCACAGCAGTTATTCTCTAAAGGATGCTTTTCTCTCTTCTGCCCCAGTGTGCATCTCTTTCAATGGTTGCCTTTTTGCTGTAGAGTCTCACTGAGTGTGTAGAAATTCACTGATAAATGGAGTTTCATTATATTTTTTTCTATTCTCTGAAGCTTTTTATTTATAGTAACTTCTTAGATATATACATCTTGAGGTTCTCTCAGACTCTTTATTTCATAACCATTTATCAGTAATCCATTCTCGTTCCCAGTTAACCCATATCTTTAAAATTTTTTGTTCAGCATTATACCATATTACTACTGAACAATTGTTACAGCTTACTATTAATAACCATTGGATATGGTTTTGCTTATAGTGGCTCATTTCACAGGTATAAGTAAAAGTGTTAAAAATTTTAGTCCTTAAAAGCCCCTTAAATGTCCCTTAATATTGAATTTCACTTTTTCTTTCTTAAAAATACATATGTAATTGGGACAAAGATTAGAAGGGAATATGTATAAATAGAAATAATTTTGTTAGAGTAAGATTATAGGATTTTTCTTCATATTTACTCAATTTCTATGATATCCTGATTATATTACAGTCTATACTGACACAAAAATTTTTTTAGGTGGTGACATGTCTAAGAATGTGAGCCAGTCACAGATGGCAAAATTGAATCAACAAATGGCCAAAATGATGGATCCAAGAGTTCTTCATCATATGGGTAATTACAGAGTTGTTGCCAGTTGCTAATACATGGTTTAGTTTATAAGGATTGAGTTTTAATAAGCCTTCTGTTGTTAATCGAAAATCAGATCAAACAGCGTATGGTGGAAAAGGCCCATCTAATTTCTAAGTGGAATGGTTGTAATAGTGTTGTATAAGCTGAGGTTTCATTCACTCCCCTGCTGCTGTTTGTGACTTTTGAGCAAGCTACTTAATCATCTTCTTTTAAAAAATATATATTTGGCTATACACAGGGTCTTAGTTGTAGCATATGGGATCTAGTTCCCTGACCAGGGATCGAACCCATGCCCCCTGCGTTGGAAGCACGGAGTCTTAGCCACTGGACTACCAGGGAAGTCCCAAAATTGTATTTTTATTTCTTTTCATTTTATGGCCATGTGGACCACCTTGGACCACCAGAGAAGTCCCTAATCATCTTTTGTTAATGCTTCTTCTGGTGACTTTTTGCCTTAGTTTAGAAACTGGATAGTTTTAGTGATGAGACTTTGAAATTACATAACGATTTTGAAAACCACGTTCCACTTTTACCATGTAACCTATGAAAAGTTCCTTAAACTTTCTGAACCTCACTTTCTCCTGTAAAATCACAGGTCATATCTTAGCAGGAAATTAGTACAGTTCTGGGCATATAGTAGATATTCAATAATGATGAATTGTTTTCTTACTTGAAGCACTGCATTAACTACAGCTCCAATTTATTACTATTTGTAAGACTCAGACTTCCCAGAGGGAAATATTTTTGTTTCAATTTACTGACTCCCTACTGTGTGATAGGTACTGTTTGTTCTAAGATCTTTTCATGTAGTTTGTATTCCTCATAATGAGATGAAGTAAGTTATTTATTCTCTTTTATAGATGAGGATACTGGTGATAATACCAATTTTTATGTACTTCACGGCTGGTGACCAAATTGCAGTCAGAACCCAGTATATTTTTTAGAAGTTTAACTACTTATTAGGCAAAAGTAGCAGATGTTTCAAGTTCTGTATAATAATTATCTGATTTTATTCCACTCTCACTCTAGGTGGTATGGCAGGACTTCAGTCAATGATGAGGCAATTTCAACAGGGTGCTGCTGGCAATATGAAAGGCATGATGGGATTCAATAACATGTAAAGAAGATGCCTTAATATAAAGTGACTCTGTTGATTACATTATTTGCTGAGACCTCAGAATTTCCCCTCCTTTTTGCAAATGGGAAAAAAAAAAGTATTTTTCTTGCCTGTCTTGCCCCCTTTCTTTCTCTTCTTGTCTTTTTCCCCCTCCTTTTCTTTTTCTTTTCTTCCTTTTTCCCTTCCTCCCTTTCATATGGGAGGAATATATGGTTGTTGTGGAAATAATTATATTTTTGCTTTAGATTTTCTTTTCTGTTAGTTTCAACCATCCTAACACTTCTGAAGTTAAATCATGATGTAAAATTTTAGTACTTAAAAGTTTTTAATTGTCTCAAAGGCCAACCATTACCTTTGTAAACAGTCCTGGTCAGTAGTTACATGATGTCTCAATAAAAGTGCTATACAATAAACTTCAAAGTCATTATAAGTTAAGGGGTTGTTAACTTTCTTTATGGTTTGAAATGATCAGTGTATCATGTTAAAAGGCAGACAAAAATAATATTTAAAACTGTTCCCAGAAGTATACCTTTATTGGGACACATGGTAGAGTAACCTAACCATTAGTATTAGGAATTTTTGTTTAACTTGGAATAATGAAGATAATTTTGCCATAGAAAATCTTAACTCTGACATTTAAATTGAAATTGTGAATTTGGTTATAGTTCACAATTTAATGTTTTGTATATAACTTTCATTTTTTTTACCTCATATTTTTGAAGCCTTAATGGCAATATTTGATTTTCTTGCAAAGCCAATTTTGTTATGTTTCTTACATACCAAAAATCTGCTTGAAGAAATTGATATACTTTGGTGATAATAGCTGATGTATAGATCTCCTAATGGGAATATAATTGCAGATATTAGGATGTCATTATTATATATTAAAAATAATGAGACCATAACAAGATTGACTTGGTTGTTGGTTACTTTGGATTGCTGTACAGTTCATTTAGAACAATGACTTTTAAGTAAGTTATGTAATTAATTTAAAACACTACCATAATTCTTATACCTATTCATTATTCACACCGTGAAGATAATAGATACACTGTTATAACGATGTATTTTGAACTAGGATCAACTGATCTTCTGGAGAAGGAAATGGCAACCCACTCCAGTTCTCTTGCCTGGAAAATCCCATGGATGGAGGAGCCTGGTAGGTTACAGTCCATGGGGTCTCAAAGAGTCAGACAACGACTGAATGACTTCACTTCACTCCCTTCACTCACTTCATACTTTATTGCTGGAGAAAGAAATGGCAACCCACTCCAGTGTTCTTGCCTGGAGAATCCCATGGATGGAGGAGCCTGTCGGGCCATGGTCCATGGAGTCGCAGAGAGTCAGACATGACTGAAGTGACTGAGCATACCTGCGCAAACTGATCTTCAGCACAGAAGAGAGTGAAAGAAATAGCTAGTTTTTGTAGTATTAATTTTTTATGTCTCGAGTGTTTTAAAAAGATCTTAAGAGCCACAGTGTCTTCAGAAAATACATAGAGAATGCAACTGATTTTCTTATTTACTTGGGTAAAGATTTTGTATCCCACTAAATCATTTTCACCAGATAAAAACTTTAATATCCCTATGGAATATTTGTATAAACTGTAAGAATTATGTATCTTTTCTTTTGCAGAAATGTCATCACAAGGTCCAGCTACAGAACTTAGACATTATAGAAAATACTGTTCTCCAAATTAGTCTTTAATGCATGCCACCTTTTCTGGGCATGCATTATTGTGATTTCTGTCCTCAGGGACCACGTTTCCATTTTGACCAAAAAAAAAAAAAATGAGATAGATACTTGGCCAGACTTTATGGATTGGGGCATTGTTTTTAGCATTTTTTGTGTCTGATGCAAATTATCTTTTTCAGAAGCAAAAATAACAGTGGCAAAGGCCAGTAAAAGTCCAGAATGTGTCATTCAGCTTTTGTTTCTCTTTCCTCATCTATAGAACGAGGAAATTGGAGATACTCTGACTCCATTAATGCCTCAACCTGGCATCTTTTTTGTTACAAAAATTATCCTCAGTTCTCAGTTTTTATCAAAGTACTGATTTTTTGAAAGCATGAGTATACTAAAATCCTTTAATAATCTGAACAAATTTCCTTTTATTTTTCACTACTGTTAAAATTAGTTCCTTAGCTTTTTGATATATTTTCTATTACCAACTTAGAGCACTAGCTAGATCTAATATCATACAACATTGGATTCTTCCTGGATTTGATTATAATGTTATATAAATATGTACAAATGTAAAATTAGGTATAATTTATTTTACTTACAGTGCTTATGTAATTTCATAACAAAAACAATGTAATCAAAAAAATTATAATACCAAGAAAAGGCAAATTAATAATTTAATGGATGTCAGTGTTCTGAAAGTATCATATTTGTTGGCATGTAGGATATAAGGTATACATACACAATGCATTGAAACTTTATGGAGGCATTTTTTGGGGAAAAAATTAGTTTTCATCATATAGTAAAAGTGATTTTTTAAAGTGCATTACATAAACCATTATATTGTTGAAATAAATATAGTATATCAAAATGTGAGAAGTCCTAAATTCTGATACGCAATAATATTATACTAACCTTGAATAGAAGTATAGTGCACATGTCTAAAAAGAAATGTATTATTATCAGAAATACTGATATAGACAAGGCAACAAAGCCAGAAAATTTACTAGAACTAAAGTCTCATATTAATACTGGTAAAATGAATATATTAATACCTATTATCAGTGAATGTAGAGGTTAAGTAGCTCTAGTACATAAAAACAAATATTTTGAGTAAAAAGTGGAACACAGTGTTTAAATGTGAAGAAATTTCAGCTTACTGATTGTATGCAGTAAAAGCAAGTGTTTTATTATAGTAAAATAACAACCACAGAATTTGAATGAGCTCTAATAAAAACTGTGTCAGTGAGAACCATGGCTAAATAACAACGAAATGTAAGTAAGTTTTGGTCTTCTTAAAACCTGGCAATAATTATTAATAAAGCCAAGTAAGTTATCATATTCAAAACTAGAAAACCATCACCACAGCTCTTATCTCTTCTGTTCATTCCTGGCATTCACTGGATTAGGAACGGAGTCATCTTCAAAACTCTGCTCTAAACTCCAGCTACTATGTTCTGAACATTAAGCTATTGCATTATGGTTGAACCTAATACCTCCTTTGCTTCTGAACCACAAGTTATAAGAATGATCAATCTGTATCTCAAATTTCGGGGTATTAATTTAAATTTTACTTCTAGATCACCTGTATAGTCTATGTCTTGTTATTGATGTGATATGAAATTTTGCTATGACTTTTTCCCCACACTTTGTCATTAGGGGCAGATAACAATTTATTTGTGTTCATTGTTGAGTAATTGCTAACCCAAGACTCTAGTCCCTTCTCTGCTGACCTCTTGTTTGTAATATGGGCATACTGCATACAAGGTAATTTTTGGATACTTTGAAAATACAAGTTGTAAGCTAGTGGTACATTTCCTTTGGTAATATTAATTGTAAGCTAATGGAACGTTTCCTTCAGTAATATTAATATGGTACACACAGGCTCTTTAATTTGGCAGGCCTGTGCTCCTGCTTGCAACTCTCGTTACTTTTCTCTTCATTCAGAATCATTATTTGAAGTGCATTTATATCTTTTAGCTTCATTTGGCCTAAAGTGTTCTCTCATTAGCCTTAAAACATGCATTTTTTGGTACCAGTTGGATCATAAATGGAAAAACAATCAAATTGCACATCAGCACCTGTTTGTAGGAGGGATAATGTAGATGAGTCTGACACTAAGAAAACCCCTATGTGAGGCCTGAGCGTCCTCTGACATAAAGACTTGCTTCTCATCGGAAGCAGAAGTGAGTAATATCTGGTGATTGTGATTTATTTTTCTTAAGAAACACATGAAAAAGTTTTGTGACCTTCCAGGGAAAAGTCCTATATCTTTGTCATGAGGAGATGCAATACCTGCATAGCTGCATAATTTAGGAATCATGCTTTTTTGCTTTTTATGATTTTAAAATAGAATGTAAGAAAATAAAGAGGTAACCCAAAATAGGCTAAGAGTTAGGTATATTCATGGACCCATAATTTCTGACTTTGGGAATCAATTAAGGGGTTCAACATTTTATTTCTGGCAGAAGTGGTGTAAGAAATACCCACCTGTTTCTTGACATTCCATTTGACAGGAAGTACAGGGAGTGTGAAGCCCATAAGTTGATGTGTCTTTTTTTTTTTTTTTTTTTTAAGTTTCTTTCTTGTTTCCCAAGAATTTGGATTGGAGGGTAAATTTGTATTTTATATACAATTGGATTATCAAGTTCATCTCATCTGTTACTAGGGAAAGGTATGGTTTTCTTAGTCTAGAAAAAGTACTGTTCTCAGGATTTTTTCCTTTTGACACTGAGCTAATATCAACAAATTTATAGAGAATTCAGCAAAAGTTCAGCATGGGCAGCAAACCTGGATGTCCTCAGTATCAGTCATTTATGCTGTTGTACCTTTTACATTCCCCCCTTTTGCCTATGATTCTTCCTGGAGAAAACATCATGGGAGCAACATCTAGTCCCACAAAACTGGAGTGGCTTGGTTGCCTGCTCAGGATTTATCATATCCCTCAAAGCAGGGGTTGGGTGTAAGAGGCAATAAATGGATCAGGAAAATCATTGGCAGCATTGTGATACTGTGCTGCCTCAAATACAGTGATCTGTGCAATCCTTAACCAAGCAGAAGAATGATTAGGTATAGATGTAAACAATTTAAGCAAGTGCTTTACCAATATACAGAAGCTAAGTTACTAAGAGTAATATCCCAGTTTCCGGAACAGTTCTGAGCCAAGTCCAATATTTAAGGGTGATCAGCTGAACAGATCAAACATTAGGGGAATGTTAAGGGAATCAGAATGAAGCCAAGTGAGTTTCTTTTGTAGGACTTCAATTTGAGTTTCTAGTCGGAGACAACTGAGTGACTGAACTGAACTGATACCAAAAATACTTATCCAAGTATAGCAGGTGGTGTTTAAGATAGCATGGATATTTCCATGTTCTGCCAGAAGGCAGTCCAAGGCAAATCAGTTATCTAATATAACATGTGAGTGAGTTTAGAAAATTTTTTTGGCTTTTCCGGTAAGCGGCCTGAGGTGACCCCTAAAAATGGTGCGCTATTCACTTGACCCAGAAAACCCCACAAAATCATGCAAATCAAGAGGTTCAAATCTTCGTGTTCACTTTAAGAACACTCGTGAAACTGCCCAGGCCATAAAGGGTATGCATATCCGAAAAGCCACCAAGTACCTGAAGGATGTCACTTTAAAGAAGCAAATGTGTGCCATTCTGTCGTTACAACGGTGGAGTTGGTAGGTGTGCACAGGCCAAACAGTGGGGCTGGACGCAGGGTCGGTGGCCCAGAAAGAGTGCTGAATTTTTACTACACATGCTCAAAAGTGCAGAGAGTCATGCTGAACTTAACGGCTTAGATGTAGATTGTCTGGTCATTGAGCACATCCAAGTGAACAAAGCCCCCAAGATGCGGCGCAGGACTTACAGAGCTCACGGTCGGATCAACCCCTACGTGAGCTCTCCCTGCCACATTGAGATGATCCTTACTGAAAAAGAACAGATTGTTCCTAAACCAGAAGAGGAGGTTGCACAGAAGAAAAAGATATCCCAGAAGAAACTGAAGAAACAAAAACTTATAGCCCGGGAATAAATGCTGCAAAAAATAAATGCAAATAAAAGTAAAAAAAAAAAAGAAAATTTTTTTGGTCACTTAATGCTATTAACTATGGCATTAGCTATGCTGCTTTGGCAGAGAAATTTCAAACCATATTCTCAAGGGTTCCAATTCTCAACTTGGGGAATAGAATTCTTAGATAGTTCTGAAATCCCTTTAAAGAGATATCTCAGCAGAGGTGGGAAGTAGAACATGGGTGCTACCTGCTAATTTCTGGAGAACTGAACACAAAGGGGCCAGTAAAAGCCCTGGGGCACATTGAGAACCTGGGGTTGGGCGGTGTTGAGGCAGGACATCTTCCACCCACAAATAGAGACACAGCCAGATGGGGCACAGGGAAAGGAGTCAACGTGAGATTAAATCATGGGTCAGTTATATTTGAGCAGGCTTTTAGAAGCATATTCAAAAGCAGAGACATTACTTTGCCAACAAAGGTCCATCTAGTCAAGGCTATGGTTTTTCCTGTGGTCATGTATGGATGTGAGAGTTGGACTGTGAAGAAAGCTGAGTGCTGAAGAATTGATGCTTTTGAACTGTGGTGTTGGAGAAGACTCTTGAGGGTCCCTTGGACTGCAAGGAGATTCAACCAGTCCATCCTAAAGGAGATCAGCCCTGGAATTTCTTTGGAAGGAATGATGTTGAAGCTGAAACTCCAGTACTTTGGCCACCTCATGCGAAGAGTTGACTCATTGGAAAAGTCTCTGATGCTGGGAGGGATTGGGGGCAGGAGGAAAAGGGGACGACAGAGGATGAGATGGCTGGATGGCATCACCGACTCGATGGACATGAGTTTGAGTGAACTCCAGGAGTTGGTGATGGATAGGGAGGCCTGGCGTGCTGCAATTCATGGGGTCGCAAAGAGTCGGACACGACTGAGCAACTAAACTGAACTGAACTTAGAAGCCTGCCTTGTAGGAATATGGGGATCATCATGAGGATATATTCTGTTGCACAGCAAGGTAAAGATGAGAGCCAGTGTTTCTCGGTTTTATTGGAACAAATGTTCTAAGAACTAATTGAGGTTTTTGTCTGATTCTGTTGACCAAACAGGGAAAAGGAGCTGTGAATTCAAGTAGGCAAACATGGTATACTGGGAAAATAGTTAATTCTATACAGGATATGATGGAGGGATATTAATAAGATTGGAAATAGCTAAGGCAGGGGAATCCCATTGTTTGATGAATGAGTTTGGGGTTCCCATAGTATAGTCAACAATCTGTTGGATTTCCTTCGGGGGCTAGACTGGAAAATGCAGACTAGGGCATTATTCTTCCAGGCATAAAGGTTCTGGATGGGTTTTAAGAAAGAATAATAACAGAAGTAAAAAAACTATCCAAGTAAAATCAGTCATTTTAATATAAAGAGAAGAAATGGTGGCTCATGGCCTTGGTTAAATAAAGAATACTAAGCTGAATACTAAGCTGATTAGTTGAATGGCCAAAAATTGGAGCTAGAGGCTTCTTTCCAGGAGAGTTCTGACAAGATATATGGTTTTCATAGAATTACTACCAATGGAGGATGCCCACTGTATGTAGTAAGGTAAAGAGTATTAATAAACCTGAAGCTACAAGGAGGAGTCCCAAAAGTTCAATTCTCCAGTCCTTCGTAGTCGAATTTAAGGGACCAAAGGACCTGGGTCACTTCCTTTAAACTTTAATTCCAAGCATGCACCCAAGCATGAAGATTTTCACTCCCAGATAATGTGTCTATAAGGAGAAGAGCTGCAAGTTGCTGTTATCAGTTATTACATATTGAAGGAGATAAAGCAACTTTGTGATAGCAATTAGAACAAAGAAAAACAAAGACTTCATTAATAGTGATCATGGAATATACTGGCCTAACCTGAATCTTGGGAGAGTTGTCTACGTCAGGTGTCATTTGCTTCACTCGGTCAGTTTCAGCTTTAAGTCTCCAACTATTTCAGAAGCCCATTCAGGTAGGGAAGCCTTTTTCAAATGAGAAACATGAATCTAAGAGTCAGTGCCTTTAGGTTTACTGGCACAAAGCACTTTTGTGCCAGTAAAGAGACCTGATCGAGTTCCTGCCACCTAGGCTGCAAAGAGTTCTTTAAAAGTTGTCTTTTCCAATAAACATAGTCCCCTGGTTGTAAATTGTGGTATGCGAGTTCTTCATCTCCCGGGAGTGCTTTCCTATGTAAAGGTTTCTCAATCAGCTGCTCATTTTTCTTTAGAGTCTTAATGAGATTTTGGCAATAATGTAAAAGATATCCCTTGACTAGAAGGGGCTTGTATAACTCTGAGTCAAGAATTGTGAGTCATCAAGTAATTATGTCAAATGGTGACAATTTGTGTCTTCCAAAGGGTGTAGATCTTAAGTTTAATAAAACCATGAGTAGTAAATTGGGCCAAGGAGACTGAAAGACACTGAGAGTTTTGCCAATTGTGGTTTTTTATATTTTTAATTGGATAATTGCTTTACAATATTGTGTTAGTTTTTGCCATGTATCAGCATGAATCAAAGGTATACATATGTCCCCTCCCTCTTGAACCTGCCTCCCACCTCCCACCCCACCTCTCTAGATTGTCAGAGAGCACTGGGTTTGACCTCCCTGTGTCATGTAGCAAATTTCCTTTGGTTATCCATTTTACATATGGTAAAGTATATGTTTCAATGTTACTATTTCAGTTTATCCCTCCCTTTCCTTCCCTAACTGTATCCATAAGTCTTTTTCTCTATGGCTGCATCTCCATTGCTACTCTGCACATAGGTTCATCAGGACCATCTTTCTAGATTCCAAATATATGCTTTTATGTGGTATTTTTCTCTTTCTGACTTACTTTACTCCGTATAATAGGCTCTATGTTTATCCACCTCATTAGAAGTGACTCAAATGTGCTCCTTTTTATGGCTGAGTAATATTCCATGTTTTTATTATGCTGTTAGTTCTTTTGGCTTCCTGGTGGCACACAGTGGTAACGACTCCGCCTGCCTAGGCAAAAGACACAAGACATGGGAGTTTGATCCCTGGGTCAGGAAGATCCCCTGGGGGAGGAAATGGCAACCCACTCCAGTATTTTTGCCTGGAAAATTCCATGGACAGGGGCCTGGCAGGCTACAGTCCACGGGGTCACAAAGAGTTGGACATGACAGAGCAACCAAGCACACACGCACACACATTAGTTCTTTCCATTTGACCAGAGGATTGAGGCTGATGGGTACAGCAGAAATGTTGTAGGCTAGACTTCACAAGCAACATTTGGAATTTGTCTAGTGCAATGGTACTTTTATCATGTAATTCCAAGAGAAGTCCCCACGTGAGAATAATTTCTTCCAATAATGTTTTGGCCACTGCAAGGCTGGCTGCCTGTCTGCAAGGGAAGGCTTCCATTCAATGACAATACATACAAACCATCACAAGAACATGTTTGGATCCTTGAGAGGGAGGCAGCTGGCTAAGATTCAGTTGCTGGATAGTAGAGGAACCAGCAGGTAAAGGAAAGTGGCCTTGAGAATATGAATAGGTTTTGGTGGGTTATACCTCAGACAGATCTGATACCGTTGACATATTTGAGCTGCTACTATGGGAGGTCTCTAAAAGTATTGTTTCCCTCAGGCTATCATTTTATAAATTCTTTAACGAGTTATTGCCTGTATTAACTTTAAAATGGTTTCTTGAGCGACTGTAGAAAGAGCAGGATGGTTGTCTGGCCCATACCAAAGCCAAGGATGTTGGTCAAACGTGTACCCTTCAGAAGCCCATCACTATTCTTTCCTAACTGTAGCATGCGCTTTCCCGTTTCTGATAATATCCTTTAAATCTTGGGTGTCCTTCCAAGTAGTACACAGTTAACTTGGTGTGAACAGTGACCAACAGAAGTTTCTTTATGAAGCCTGAGTCTTATAATGCTGCGGCCTTAGCAACTCTGTCAGCCAGTCAGTTTCTCTTTCCTTCAGTGCTGTCTTTGGAAGGCCTGGCAACTTACCATTGCCAACTGTCCTGCAGCAAGATGGCATCCAGCAAAGCCTTAACAAAGGGGCCATTTTCAATTTCAATTTCACTTCCCCCTCTCTGTTTCCAAAGCATTTCAAAGTCATGAGATCCTTCAAAAACACAACTGCTATCAGTGTAAATGTTAGCACATTTGCCAGAGGCTAAAGTGTGCAGGTGCAAGTTAGTGTGTATGGTTCAACTTGTTGGGCTGAAGAAACTAGGGCAGAGCATTGGATTCTATTATAGTGACGGGAATAGTGACAGCATATCCAGATTTCAGTTGTCCAGCACTACTTCATAGATACAGCAGAAGATGTCAAGCTTGTCTAAAGGCGTTTCTTGCAATCTGGATGCAGACTAGTCAAAATACCAACTGTGGTTATGCAACCATGTGAGGTCTTATCTGTTGCTGATGTTAAGAGGGTAGCAGGATTTAGGGCATTACCATAACACAAAAAGACATTTGGAGAGAAAAGCAAGATGTCATAGAATGTCAGTCAGTGAGCAGATAAGAGTGTGTGGAGTGCCTCAACCAGTTAAGGGACAAAAATCCATAAGGGAGACCTCAAAACTGTCTATTCTAGAACCTGCAGAAGGGCAGTGGTGGCTGCTATTGCTTGGAGGCAAGGTGAAAGATCTTGACCTACAGGCTTCAACTGTTGGCCCTAAAAGCCAATAGTCTCTGTTTCCCCCCATGGGACTGAATGAGCTCTCCAAGCGTGTTTCCTGTTATTAATAACTTCATGAACAAATAGAAGAAAGGGAAGAAAATAGTTAGGGTCCCCTACAGCAGGGACTGTGGCCAACTGAACATTTAAAGTTTGAAAAGCTGATTTAGCCTCATTATTCCAAACAAGAGGATTGGGCCTCTGCCTTTTAGCAGGGAAAAAGGTTTTGTGCATACAAGAAGAAATTAGGAACCCAACTCTGCAATAGCCTGTTAGTCCAAAAAAGCAACTCAAATGGCACTTGGTGGGAAGAAGTGGGAAACAGATGTGCCCTTGACGCATGACTCAAGTATCTTACCTGGGTTTGAACAAACTGGAACTTTCTCCTTGAGACTTCTGCCTTTGTGTGCTAGCTGAGTTAGAAGGAATAGGCTCTCCTTGAGGCATGCTTCCTTAGAAGGAGAGCATAACAAAGTCATCAACATATCGAAGAAAAGTAGAGCTGTGGGCAAAATTCACACTGGCCAAGTCTCCTCTCAGTATCTGTGAAAAGTAAGTAGGGTTTTCTGTGTAGCCCTGAGGCATAATGATCCAAGTATATTGATGTCCTTCCCAAGTAAAGACAAACAAGTACTGGCTATCTGGATGGACAGGCAGGCTGAAGAAAGCACTACATAAATCTTTAACTGTAAAGAACTGTGTGCTCAGACGGAGAAGGCAATGGCACCCCACTCCAGTACTTTTGCCTGGAAAATCCCATGGATGGAGGAGCCTGGTAGGCTGCAGTCCATGGGGTCACTAGAGTCGGACACGACTGAGCAACTTCACTTTCACTTTTCCCTTTCATGCATTGGAGAAGGAAATGGCAACCCACTCCAGTGTTCTTGCCTGGAGAATCCCAGGGATGGGGAAGCCTGGTGGGCTGCCGTCTATGGTGTCGCACAGAGTCAGACACGACTGAAGAGACTTAGCAGCAGCAGCAGTGTGCTCAGAGGGATTAAATTGAGGTTGCTGTGAGGTTGGGGGCTATGGGGTGATGTGGTATAACTATACTGTTTATGGCTTAGAGATCCTGAACGAAATACCAACCTCAGGAATGAGACTTGCCTGTGGGAAGGACTGGTGGGCTACAGGGACCAAAGCATGGGATGATGAGTCTCTTCTGGAAGTGTGCCTTGACAGTCAGATGAATTCTTTCTAGGGCCTCAGGCCTGAGAGAGTATTGTCTGAGGTGAGGCAAAGGTTTATTAGAATCTACCTGGATCTTAATTGATAGCACCTAATCAATAAACTTAGTCGTGTCCGACTCTTGGCGACCCCATGGACTCCTCCGTCCATGGGATTTTCTAGGCAAGAGTACTGGAGTGGGTTGCCATTTCCTTCTCCAGGGGATCTTCCCAACCCAGGGATCAAACCCTGGTCTCCTGAATTGTGTAGGCAGACACTTTTACCGTCTGAGCCACCAGGGAAGTCCAATCAATAACCTCAGATATGCAGATGACACCACCCTAATGGCAGAAAATAAAGAAGAACTAAGAGCCTCTTGATGAAAGTGAAAGGGGAGAGTGAAAAAGTTGGCTTAAAACTCAACATTCAGAAAACCAAGATCATGGCATCTGGTCCCATCACTTCATGGGAAATAGATGGGGAAACAATGGAAACAGTGACAGACTTTATTTTTTTGGGCTCCAAAATCACTGCAGATGGTGACTGCAGCCATGAAATTAAAAGATGTTTGCTCCTTGGAAGAAAAGTTATGACCATCCTGCTGCTGCTGCTGCTAAGTTGCTTCAGTTGTGTCCAACTCTGTGCAACCCCATAGACGGCAGCTCATTAGGCTCCCCCGTCCCTGGGATTCTCCAGGCAAGAACACTGGAGTGGGTTGCCATTTCCTTCTCCAATGCATGAAAGTGAAAAATGAAAGTGAAGTCTCTCAGTCGTGTCTGACTCTTAGCGACTCCATGGGCTGCAGCCCACCAGGCTCCTCTGTCCATGGGATTCTCTAGGCAAGAGTGCTGGAGTGGGGTGCCATTGCCTTTTCTTATGACCATCCTAGATAGCATATTAAAAAGCAGAGACATTACTTTGCCAACAAAGGTCCGTCTAGTCAAAGCTTTAGTTTTTCCAGTAGTCATGTACAGATGTGAGAGGTGGACTATAAAGAAAGCTGAGTGCCGAAGAATTGATGCTTTTGAAATGTGGTGTTGGAGAAGACTGTTGAGAGTCCCTTGAACTGCAAGGAGATCCAACCAGTCAATCCTAAAGGAAATCAGTACTGAATATTCATTGGAAGGACTGATGTTGAAGCTGAAACTCCAATACTTTGGCCACCTGATGTGAAGAACTGACTCATCTGAAAAGACCCTGATGCTGAGAATGATTGAAGGTGGGAGCAGAAGGTCACGACAAAGGATGAGATGGTTCGATAGCATCGCCAACTCGATGGACATAAGTTTGAGTAAGCTCCGGGAGTTCATGATGGACAGGAAAGCCTGGTGTACTGCAGTCCATGAGGTGGCAGAGAGTTGGACACAACTGAGTGACTGAACTGAACTGAGTGAATGTGTTCAATGTTGTTTGAAGAGGTAGACCATAATGTAGAAGGAACAGAATCTAACAAATCCTTGTGATGGGGAATCTCAATATCAGGACAAGAGTTGGAGGTAGACCCTGAGGAGTCAAAATAAAAGTGTATTTCTCCTTTTAGGGAAAAGGAAATGTAAGTGTGTAATTTTCCCAGGAGGTCTTGGCCCCCAAAAATGTACAGGGACAGAAGTAACTAATGAGTTCCCTGAAAAGAACCTATCTCAGAAGGCAAGGGGGTTAACTGACTTACCTTCACAACCGTGTTTGGAACTCACACCATTTGGACCATTCTGGCACTCTAAGGAAGAGGGCCTGAAGGCTGGTGGGGTTCAAGACACAAGAGTGGTATGTCTCTATGTCCACAAGAGTGGTAATAGCCTCAGCTCCTATAAAAGAAGGTCCAGCTCTCCCAATGGAAAGACCCCAAACTTTTCTCAGGACTTCATGAGTGTTTGTTTACAAAAGGGAGGTGCATTTCAAATTTCCCAGAATGTTCATGAAAAGCGTCCAAGAGGGTAGCTTTGGGCTGTGAATAAGGCCTTCTTTTGAACTTTGGGTAATTCTTCCAGTGGCCAGGCTGATTATGATAGTGGCAGGGACCTAGCCTCGAAAGGAACCCTGGAGAGAATTTTGGTCTTTCTGTTGAGGTGGCTGCTGAGTGGCAGTGGTCAGATGCTGCAGCTGCAAATTCATGATTTTAGTGGTCTTGCATTTGTGTAGGATTGTTTTAGAGCGATTATTCACTAAATTCACCAAATCAGGAGTGGCCATTGCTTCCAATCGAAAAAGTGCATCTTCAACACCTTTTAAACATTTTTTCTTGTGCATGATTGATTATGAAACTATACCTTGAAATATTCTTTACTAAAATATATATGTACCTATGCCAAAACCATGAAATGTCTTGTTTTTTATCTGATGGACACTCCTGGTTATTGAGTTTTTGTTTTCCCAGCCTTTCATAGAAATAGGCATAACTACATTTACCTTTTTAGCTCTACATGCATCATTAGATAACTAAATTTAAGTAACAGTTACATTTTCAAGTAAATTATAGTAATACCCAAATTTATCTTTTTGTCACAGGTATACAATACAACTTATATTACAAAGTGAAAGAAAGATTTGGCATGTTGTTTTGTTGTCTACTTTTAGTTGACCTGTGACAGTCTGGAGATAAGGACAAAAATGTCAATGCCCCAAATAAAACCATTAGAATCGCTGTGCTTTTCTCTTGCTATAAGTTGTTCTTTTGCAAAAGACTGCTCTTCAATTGCATATTTGTGTTAAAAAGTAACTATTCTAGTTCTTCTTGGAATGTGACTTGCATTTTGAATTTTCAGTAAACTAAGAAATGTACTTGTAAACCATGAAAATAAGTTTTGTGGCAGTGAAAATTATGATTTGATGTTTAATTGCCAATTTGCAAAATAAAATCATGCAATTAAAAACATTCCGCTAATTTTTTTTAACGATATAAGCTGTTGATTACCCTTCTTGCCAGTTAACAGGAAAGGGATTTTTGAATACATGTAACGTAGAACAACTGGCTTGTTTTTGACAGCCAATCCATGGAGCCTTTAACAATTGGTTCTTTATTTTTCTTTTCAACTTATTGCAGTTTGTTTTTGCTGTTTTGGATTGTCTCAACTCCTTCCTATTGCCATTAGACAGCACTTGTGTACCTTAGCAACAATAGACGAATTTCCATCTAATTTAAAAAATATAGATGGTTGTCAAATAATCAACTTCTGTTTTTAAGGTTTTCAATTTGGTTTTTAGGTCATCATAGTTATATTCAGGATAGAAAGTATACAAGAATATTAAGCAGAAAAAGAATTTTGCATAGGAGAGAAAGGAATAACTAAGATTGTAGCCGTGTTGAGCCTGCAGACACAGAAGATATTGTAGGCCATAACTTTGGGGAGTATTTATGAAATTTGACTGGCTTGAAAATCAAGTTCAAAGTATCAAATGAAACTCCTCTTCATGACCAAAATAGTGTATTTTATTTTTGACCTCTACAACTGGTAAAAATTGCATGAAAATTCTCATACTAAAAAACTACAATAAAAGACCACTTACCTGGAAATGCTCCAACTACAGTAATGCAATAATGATTGCAATCATAACTTTTTAATTTGGTTGAACACTGGGAAAAACTGTAAAAGTCTGAAATGTTCCCTCTTACACACACACATACACACCTAAACAGACAATAAATTATTCCTCACATTTGTTATTGTAAAATAGAAGCTTGTTACTGCCCTTTGCTCTTCTTCAGGTCTCACTTTTTTAGTTACATATAAAGTATTTCATATAGGTGGAAACAAAATTCGCCTTCGAGGCTCTTATTTCAAGGTATCTTGGCTAGATCGCCATCCATAAAAGAAATGGAATACGTAGCATGAACCTTTCATTAAAAAAATATATTTTCAGCAGTCACATCTCATCACAAGTCTTTGAAGCACACTACGAAGCTGCTCATATTTCAGAAGTACTGAAACCAAGGTCTGGGAATGACTGCCCGGGATGCAGTTGGTGAGCGGCTGCGTGAAGATCCCGAAGTCAGGTTCCCGGTACAGGTACGAGACATGACGTCACTGGTGGTGCCAGGCGGCGAGCTCCGGACCTGGGCCGGGCCGGAAACGCTGCAGCATAACGCCCCGCCCTGCAGTTGTGCAGTCTAGGCCGTTTCTGGCAAAGCCCCGGGTGCCGAGCTGGATGGGCGGGGCGCCAGTAGCCCCGCCCCACACAAGCCCCACCCAAGGCCTCCCTGCCCCGCCCCTCCCGCCGAGGCGTGGTGGGGCGCGGCGCTAGGCGGGCCCTGCCGGTGAGTCCCACTTCCTGACCTCTGGCTCGGTCCGCAGCTGGGCGGGGAGGCGGAGGATGGAATTGGGCTTATCGGCCATAACCTTGTATCTCGCCAGCGCCAGCAGTCCTGTGGCGGCGACAACGATGGAGGGGGAGCCAGCGAGCCGTGAGGAGGGAGAAGCCGTGAATGCCTCCGGAGCTGCGGCCGCCTCGGCGTTCAGGGAATCGGCACAGCAGGTAGGTGGGGCCGCAGACGATTGCGACAGCCCCGAGGCTGAGTGAGGCCAGAAAGCCCCGCCTCCTGTCTGCCTAGTCCGCCGCCTGCCCTTTTGGCCTGTCCGGCCTTCCTTCGAGCAGGCCGTCCGCTGGAGGTTCCGTATGGAGCTCTTCTTCACGGTGGCCCTGCCTCTCAGCGTCGGCTGGAGGGAAGGGGCGAACGCCCCTTTAGTCGCGGCGCAGCTGGGCAACGCCTCCGCTGACAGCGCCGCAGACTCCAGGGAGGCCTCGAGTGTCGCGGGGTGAGGTTGCGGCTTCGGGTCTGCGATAGCCAGAAGGAAGGCGTGTACCCGAGAGGCTGTCCTTGGAGTAGCAGGAAGCCAGGTGGCGATGGCTACAGTCACTTCTCAGTCTCTCCTTTTGGGAGCGCCTTACTTGGCATCTGCCCTTTAGTTAGCAGATAGCAACTAGGTAATACGCGTTTACAGGCTTTTCCCCGGCATTTAATCCTTATTACTTGTGCACAAGGTGTACGTTTATCCGCATTTCTCCAACGAGATAACTAAGGCCCAGAGCTGCGCTGTCCAATAGACATAATGCTATCTGCATTGTAAGTTGTATTTTCATTTAAAAACTAAAAAGAAACCAGTGAAATTAATTTTGATATTCTATTTAGCCTAGTTTGTTAAAAAAAAAAAAAACAACTTGCAATTTAGATGACAGTTACCGCTGAGATATTTCATTGTCTCTGTGCTAGTCTGAAATCCTTTGTGTATTTCAACACATCTCCTCTTGAACTAGCCACATTTCAAGTGAGTCTTAGCCACACGTGGTTAACTTATGTATTGAATAGCATAAGTTTAGAGCATTAGGTAAGGTTTGGAGGTTTGTTTGTTTTGGATTTCGTGTCTAAAATAGTAGTAGTAGGATCTTTGGCTAATGAAGGAATGGCTTTACCTGAAACCAGCTCGTGTGCTCAATCGTGTGCGGAGTCGTGCTTAGCTCTTTGGGACCCCATGGACTCTAGCCCGGCAGGCTCCTCTCTCCATGGAATTTTCCAGGCAAGAATACTGGGGCGGGTTGCCATTTCCCACTCCAGGGGAGAAACCAGCCCAGGAGTATGCAGTTTTGATGTTAAAAACCCTAGTTGCTTCTGTGTAAAATCTTCCCGTCCTCAGTGAGAGGAGAGCTTTTGAGTGGCTTCATTTTTAAGAATAACTACTTGAATGTAAGACATTTCCCCCAAACTCCAGATTCCTGGAGAATGGTGCCCAAATGTTTGTTCTAATATTATAAGTAGTTTGCATTAAAAAAAAAAAGTTGTCCAGAGGCTAGACTATATATGGAGTTGTTTTTTCTCCTGCTTAGGAAGGAGGAAGGTAACCTGCAAGAAGGAATTCAAGGGTAACGCTAAATGGTTACAAAGCCACTTGCCATGTGCAGTTGAGTCGAGACCTCTTGTTGACAGGAGGTATACTTGAGCTGACCCTTTTAGTCCACAGTGTTTGATGTGTTTTCCATTTGATTCTTCCTTCTGTTACTGGAATTGTTTCGGTCACGATTTCAGCTTTGAATCTCTCTAGTAGCAAAGTATACATACCTGTACTGATTTACCAGATGAATGTTGGAAGAGAGGCTCTTTGTTGCAACTTAGTACTGTTATGTTATTTTTGCAGTCTTGGTTAAAAAATAATAAAATAAATATTCAAACGTAGAGAAGTCCCATAGAGCAAAGAGGAAAAAATCATAGGGATCCCCCCATCACCCGTTTCTCACATTCACTTTCCCCAAAAGTAACTGTTAGGTTTCTGGTGTATTCTTTCTGGGATTGCCTGTGCATATATAATCCTGTTATACACAAGTGGGTTCATATATACACACAGTTTTCTAACTTTCCCTTTGTGCTTTCTCATGCACATTCCTGTAGCAGAGATGTTTCCGGGAATCCCAGATCTATGCCCAGTTGACCACAGTAAGAGGGGAGAGGCCACTGAGGTGGAGACTTGGGTGGAAGGAGAGCCTGCCATCCTCTGTTTATCAGAACTGAGAAATCCCAAGGGTCATGTCGGGAAGGAAGTAAGAGACAGGAACCTGGGTGTGTGTTTAGAATTAGGCTTCAAACCAGGCGGTTCAGCATCTGCTCCAACTAGACTTTTAAGCAGAATCTCAGCTTCAGTATTATTAAAGGAGTTAAAATTTCAGTACTGCTTGTTCATTTGTTTTATTAGCACGCCTGCACCAAGCACGATGTGCCAGGAGCTGTAGGCTAAAGGATACAGCAGTGAGGGATACACACTGTGCCTGCTTCCATGTTGCTGATCACCTCTCTAGCGAAGATGATGCAGAATAAATTCCAAGCGTAATACATGTTTTTAAGAAGTTCTGGGCACTATGGGAGTATATAAAAAGACAATTGCCGTTGAAAACAGGCCAAAGAAATAAGATAAGCAGATTTAAACAGTACAGTTAACCATGAAAGATAATAAAATGTTAATTGACATTGCAGTTCATAATTTCCTGGTGTTAGAAAATTGTTTTGTCAGATCATTGGCATTTGTTGAAATGGAGTTTCTGTAGTTGGCAGTGACAGTTTTCTTACCAGCAGGTTTATTGTTTATCTGTAAAAATGAAACCTTTGCAAATTCAGAGAATAGCTTTCGTAATTGTTGGAAATTTTGAATCGAATTATTTTCTGGTTGGTTTTACCTATCAGTATCTTCCTTAACTAACTGCCCCCCTACTTCTTGCCAAGCAGAGGCTGGAATCACATGGCATAGGTTCTTTCACAGATTTTTTTTTTCTACTTGATAATCTGGTTCCTTAAGATGAGGAACTTAAGGAGCTATTGACTCCTTAAGAGAGATGAGGAGCTATTGACAAACTATAGCCTGTGGGCCAGATCCCACCAGCCACTAACTTGTATAAAGTTTTATTGGAACATAGCCTATTCATTATGTATTGTCCATGGCTGCTTTTGCAGAGTTCAGTAATTGTCACGGAGATTACATGGCCCTCAGAGCCTAAAATAGTTACTCTCTCTCCTTTGTGGGAAAAGTTTACTCATTCCTGTTTAAGCTGCTATACCTAAAGCTTGGGTTTTACTGTATCAAAAATGAATATTAAAAATTTCAAAGAAAACTTAAATGAAAATCTCTTTAATAAAGATCTTTATATGGAATGTGATGATTAGAATAAATAAAATGCCTTTTGAAATTGCATATCATGTATAGAGTATTACTCAAAGTTCTGTTTGTACTTAACTAACTTTGGCATTAGAATGAAAAAATGTGAATCATGTTTCAGCCTTCCTCTTTGTAGTTTTTTTTTTTTATCTTCTTGAAAAAAATATAGCCAAGAGTCAGTTAATGGAGTTAGTGGATAAGTTTATACCAGTTGTTATGACCCAGCCAGAATGTTTTTATTCATTAAAGCTGTCTAAAGAAGACAAAATAGTTAAACCAGTGAGAAACACCCTTTCTCCTTTGCCTGTGTCTTAGAAAAGAAAACTTAAACCAATGAGAGATTGCTAGAGGGAGAATGAAAATCTTCTTCAGCTCTGATGGGGGTGGGGTGGGGGTGGAATAAGGCATCATGATGGACTACAGAAGGTCTCAACTCTGTTCATTGATTGGGATTGGTGCTTTAGCATCAGATCCACCCAGTTCATATGATGACTGGAGATCTAACCCAGCTCCTCTGACTTTTCCTTGCCTATAAAGTCTTGGTCCAAAAGGAGACATTGGTGTCAGGACAAGCATAAACCAAATTTGATGTGAAGGGGGAAAAATGAGATTGGGTAGGAACGGCTCACCATGCTTAGGGATTGGTGACAGAAGAATGATGGTGTGGGTGGGCTGTTTGTTGTCCATCCTATTTATGGACACTATAAAGGGGTGGTTTTCCTTTATTAAGGACTAGGATATATTTGAAACCTCAGGACAGCTAGGGAGAATTGTGGTTTTGTTTTTTCAGGTTATTTTATAGATAGGCCATGTTGTCAAGATTTTTATCTCAGTTTGCTCTACATCAGCTATAGTTGCTGTCAGTGATGTTCACGTGTGTCATGGAACAATGCATGGGTTCTTTGGGTTGGATATACCTGGATTCAAATCCTAGCCTATGACTAAACTTACCTTTGGAAAGTGAAGGAAAGAGAAGAACCATATCTGTTTTCTAAGAAGGACTTTAGAGGGTTAACAGGAAATAATTCATAAGAATAAAGTTACTTATACTTGCATAACTGGGCAATTCTGGGCAAGTCCATTATTTTATCAGTGCAACTCCATATCTTTGCAGGTGCAATTCAAAAAACTTTTCTAGGTTTGAACAACAATCATGGGTTTAAATTATGTGTTGGCATATCTCCAACCGTATCATCGTGCTCAGTCTCATATGACTCTTTGCAACCCCGTGGACTGTGACCTGTCCTGAAGTGGGTTGCCATTTCCTCCTCCAGGGAATCTTCTCGATCCAGGGATCAAACTTGTGTCTCCTACATCTCTTGCATTAGCAAATGGAATCCACCTGCCAATGCAGGAAATGTGAGTTTGATCCCTGGGTCGGGAAGCTCCCTTGGAGAAGGAAATGGCAACCCACTCTAGTATTCTTGCCTGGGAAATCCCATGGACAGAAAAGCCTGGCAAGCTGCAGTCCCTGGGGTCACAGAGAATCCTTATAGAGGATGAAATTTTTGAACTCTGGACTCAGTCCTGGACAGTCCCACCAACATGAAGTCTAAGCATGCTAGTCATTTTAGGTTTAGGTTTAAATTTGAACCAGTAATACAGGAACATTCTCATCATGAAAATAAAACAACAACAAAATACACAAAGCATAAAAAGCCCACTTGACCTCTCCTTTACCTGTACCTCCTTCCCCATCTTTGTACCTAACCCTAGGGGTAACCAGTGTTGTCAGATTTTTTTTTTCACAATTACTTGTGCTGTGCTTTTTTGAAATCTTCTTATTAAGAAGATACAAGAGAGGCTTTCTTAGGAATTTAAACTTGCGACAAGATGACAAGGAAAAGCTCTTCATCCTCTCCCACAAAATGCATTTGCTCTAAGTTTTGGAACATTGGCTGTATGTATGCGGTAAAATTAGTGTTTCTTTAGGAATGAAGTTTGGATATAATTAGAATTCCTTAGACTATTATAGTTTTAAAATTTGTAAAAATATTTTTACTATCAGGAAAACTGTTGCCCTGTATGTATTAGTGCCTGAGAAGTCTGGAAGTTCTCATATAGAACACTGATGGCCTGCTTTCCAGATTTGGTTTACAAATGAGTTTTATTTGACCTGCATGGTGCTTTAAAGTTTTTCAATTTTAATGTCTTTAGTTGGGGCATGCTTTTGTTTAAAACTCTACTCTTCATCGATAGCAGTATTTACTCATTTGTGGTACCTGCTTGGACCTAAAAGGCATTTGCATTTGGGACTTCTGTTTTGAGAAAAGGAGAGGTTCAGAATTAAGCTGAACTGGTTTTGGTTTGCTCACACATAGCTTAACTCAAATCTAAAGACTTACCGTGGCTACCTAATACAAATTGTTTTTTTATACTACATATCTAACATGTATATGTATCTGTATGATTTTCCTTTGATATTACACATTAATTCCTTCATAATTCTTTAAAATTATTGATGTCCAGCATATCTTCACATATTATACAGCATTGGAATGCTGTGACCTAAAGTGTGCTGCTTGATTTCTAAGCTTTTGACTTAAAAAGTTTAATTGGTTAAGTTTTATTTTTTAACCTTGGTGGTGAGTGTGCAGAGGTTTGCTTTGTTATTCAGTTCGTTAAACCCTTCATTTTGCTGTCGATATTCTTTTGTGTGTGTGACCTGTCTTATTTTTTAAAAAAACGGTTTATAGACTGGCTTGTATTTCTTTATTCCCTAAATAAAGCAAGCCCAAATAGTTTTTCTTTTGGTTATATGGAAGAAAATTAATCTCACTTGAAACTCTCCTTTTCCTGATTTATTATTGACATTAGATGAGTAATGAAAGAGGCTTTGAAAATGTAGAACTGGGAGTCATAGGAAAAAAGAAGAAAGTCCCAAGGAGAGTCATCCACTTTGTTAGCGGTGAAACAATGGAGGAGTACAGCACGGACGAAGATGAAGTGGACAGCCTGGAGAAGAGAGACGCTCTGCCTCCTGTTGACCCGGTAGGTGTGAGGCTGATGAGCCTCTTGTCAGTGGGTTTTGTTCTAGCTGATTTGCTTCCCTTAATCACTGAATGGAAGGAACCATTTGCTGCTGCTGCTGCTGCTAAGTCGCTTCAGTCGGGTCCGACTCGGTGCGACCCCATAGACGGCAGCCCACCAGGCTCCCCCGTCCTTGGGATTCTCCAGGCAAGAGCACTGGAGTGGGTTGCCATTTCCTTCTCCAGTGCATGAAAGGGAAAAGTTGTGTCCGACTCTTCGAGACCCCATGGACTGCAGCCTAGCAGGCTCCTCTGTCCATGGGATAGGTTTAAATAAACTATATTCTGGTTATAACATTGTGTTTTGATTTTGATAGAAAGCAGTATTTTTACACAGTATGGATGGACCTCTTCCCTGTCCTGAGTAGCGTGAATGGTTTATTTTTGAGAGTCAGAAGTTTTTTGTCAGCATGGATAGGTTTCTTTCAGATTTACTTCACTAAGCAGAGTGCTTGAATTCCTGTCCCTTTGTATTAAATGTTATATGCCGCTGATGGTTGTCACTTCTTTTTTATATCGCCTCGTTTTGATTAGGAGTGTATAGTTCTTAACTCTGTGTTCCTCACCAGCTGAACTTAAGAACTTCTAAACTATTAAAGATGTGACTATAAAATTACGATTAGTTGTACATTTTTAAAAAGGGAATGTTGCCCTTCTAAGTAGTCATTCTGAGAGTTCAGTTGCTGAAATATTTACTGACTTTGTAAAAGGTACTGTTTTAGGTGCTGGTGATATAGCAATGGACAGTGTAAATTTATGCTCTTACACCGTAGACAGAAGGGTAATAAACAATATAATTATCAGACTATGGATAGTTCTATGAAGAAAATAAAGCAGAGTAGCAGAATAGAGAATTATTCATTTAGATTTGGTTTAAAAAGTGTTATTACTAGTTTTTCTTCAGATTTGGTTCTAATAAATTTTAGTTATTAAAAAAATCAGATGCACATTCTCTATTGTAGCAAACATTCAAAGGACTGTAAAACTGTACATTGAGGGCAATTCCAAATGCTTGCAGAATACTGTAGAAGTGTCTCCTGCAGTGGTAGAGCTGTTAGGTGGAGTGTTCTACAGGTGTCCGTCAGGTCTGGTTGCTTTATAGTGTTCTTTGTTTTCCGTTGCCTTGTTGATCTGCTGCCTAGTTGCCCTATTCATTATTGAAAATGGAGTGTTGGAGTCTCCAACTGTGATTGTTGAATTGTCTATTTCTCCCCTCATTTCTGTCAGTTTCTTTTTCCGTCTATTAAAATTTTCATTTCAGTTATTGTACTTTTTCAACACCAGAATTTTCATCTGGTTCTATTATATAATTTCTCTTCATTTGATGTGACATTGCTATCATACCTTCCTTTATTTCTTTACACGTGTGTGTGTGTGTGTTTGTGTGTGTGTGAGTCGCTCACTCGTATCTGACTCTTTGTGACCCCATGGACTATATTTCACCAGGCTCCTCTGTCCATGGAATTGTCCAGGCAAGAATACTGGAGCGGGTTGCAATTCCTTTCTCCAGGGGATCTTCCTGACCCAGGAACCTGCGTCTCCCTCACTGCAGGCAGATTCTTTACCATCTCAGCCACTAGGGAAGCCCTATGGTTTCCTTAATTCTTTGAACATACTTATAAAGGCTACTTTGAGTTTTTCCTGTTAAATCCAACATCTGGTCACTCTCACAAGTAGTTTTGTTGTCTGCTTTTTTAATTTTCTTCCCAGTGTATGGGTCATGCTTTCCTGTCTCTTTGCATGTCTCATACTTTTTTTTTGAAACTAGACATTTTAGATAATATATTGTAACAACTCTGGGTGGGCCCCTCTCGGTCTTCCCAAATCTCCACTACCCAGGATCTTGATTTTATTGTAATATTTGCTTGTTTATTTGTCTAGTCAGTTGATGGGTTCTTTTAACAAATTCTGTTTCCTCCTCACTTGCTGTTCTCTGCTTCAAACTAGCTGATCAACTACAGTTGATCCTGTATCTTGATAGAATCGAAGAATTTCTTCCCAAGTACCTTTTACCAAAATCTTCACTGATTTTGAGAGTACCCTTAAGCTTGGACTTTTCCACTTCTGTTGCAGATGAAGTCAGTTCACACGGCAGAAATTAGGAGCAATCTGTCTGATGGCCTGCTTTTCCTCCTGGGCAAAATCTCTTAGGTAGAGAGCTCCAGAGTGGGGGTTAGGGATAGTAGTGCATTTCTTCGTGACCCCCCCTACTTTAGGAGCTGAATGCTCAGTTGAGGTTGGGAGCAGAAGGAAGCCTTAGGTCATGGCTCATCTCTTCTGGCATGGAACCACTGGCTAATGAACTGGGGTCAGTGTCGCCGTATTCTCACTTGCACCATGCTCAAGGTAGAGCCTCCATTATGTTAGTGGAAGCTGATGGAAGAAGGGAGCCCTCCCCTGTCAACTGCACTCACCTGGGAGTTAGTCTCAGGAATAGATGGCTTCTGGGCAGGTTGAGAAATGCTGATTAATGTCCCATTCTTTCTGGAAAGAAACGCCTCTAGTTGGAAGCTGGGGGTGGAAGGAGCCCTGTGCTCTTAGTTGCACCAGTCTGCAGTGGACTTTCCATTTCACTTTGCTGGGAAGGCCTATGATCTTGGTTCACGTACTGCATACTCATTTTCTTATCACATTTTCCTTTATTTTCTTGATTAGTTATTTACTCATTTGTCATATACCCTTAGGACCATTTCCAGAGGCTTTAAATGTTCATTTAAAATAATTTTCACCAGTTTCACTGGGTTGTGGGTTCTCAGGGTTCCTCCCACTCTTTTGCTGGAAGTCCCTATCCATTCTTAAAATTGTAAGTTACCCTCTATGTAGCATGTTGTCGTTGGAATTTATTTGAATTCTTAAGCCTAAACTAAGACAAGAAACCTGGGTGATAAGAAACCTGTCTGTATTTCCTTCACCGGAAGGCAGCATGCTTAGTCCGAGCTGATTTTCAGGTCTGGCCAGTCGTGGAGTAGTCACCTTGCTGTGGCCAAGACTGGACTCCCACTGCGCTTCCTGTTGTTCCCATACCTTGACTACTGTAAACAATGCTGCAGTGAACATGAGAGTGGAAATACCTCTTTGAGATTCTAATTTCAGTTCTTTTGGGTACTACCCAGAAGTGGGATTGCTAGATCATATGGTATTTCTGTTTTTAATTTTCTGAGCAACCCTCCATACTGTTTTCCATAATGGCTACACCATTTTGCATTCGCACCGACAGCAACTAAGGGTTCCAGTTTCTCTGCATTCCTCACCAACATTTGTTACCTTTTTTAGCAAAGTACCAATTATCCTCTCAGGTGTTAATCACTGAAGACAGATCTAGCTTCACTTAATGTGAAGAGCAGACTGTCCATTTTCTGTTTGTTTCTGCTGCTGCTAAGTCGCTTCAGTCGTGTCCGACTCTGTGCGACCCCGTAGACGGCAGCCCAACAGGTTCCCCCGTCCCTCAGATTCTCCAGGCAAGAACACTGGAGTGGGTTGCCATTTCCTTCTCCATCTGTTTGTTTCTATTGCATCATAAATCTGAGAACAAAGAAATTTGGGAAAGGTATTGGCATTGGTATTGGTATGTTTATATAGAAGATTTGTAGAACTGACCCAGTTAAAGATAAGCCCAGATATTTTAAATAAAGATTTAAGAATAATACTCCTGGCATATGGTACCTGATAGAAAGTAAGAAATGGAGACCTAGGTCTTTTTACAGTTTTCCTTAGATTTTTTACCTTAGATGTGTCTTAAGAATAGACATATTTCCAGTAATTCCTTTAACCTGTGGTAGTTTTGTTTAGGGTTCCTCAAATATGCATATATATGTGTATTTAACTATACACATTAAAGACTTTGATTATGCACATAATTGCTACCTATATAAATGGACTGATGCCTTTCATAATATAGTCAGAACTAAAAATGATCTGGGCTCAGTTTTGCCGATCAGATTTTAGGAAAGGAAAAGGATGTGGGACTTCCCTGGTGGTCCAGTGGTTAGGACTCCACCCTTCCACTACAAGGGGTATGGGTTCAATCCCTGGTTGGGGAACTAAGATCCTGCATGATGCAAGGCATGGCCAAAATAATAAAAATAAATAAAAAGGAAAAGGACAGTATACTGTAATGAGGGCACAAGGGAATGGACAGTCTCATATATTACTGGTGAATATTTATTGGTAAGTTTTCTGTTGTGAAGTTTTACATTGTGAAGGGCGAGCTTTCCAAATGATTATATTTTGGGCCTAGTTTTTCTGCCTGTAGAAATAGAAGTGTTTAAGAAATATGCTTAATATTTTCAATATAGTAAATGGGAAAACCAGCAGGATAGAAAAAGTGTAATAATGTTGTAAAACACATGTATGCTTAGGTTTAAAATTTTTTTTTAATTTTAATTAATTTTTGACTGTGCTGAGTCTTTGTTGCTGCATGTGGGCTGTCTCTAGTTGCTAAGAGCGGGGTCTACTTTCTCACTGCAGCGCTCAGGCTTCTCATTGCGCAGAGCACAGGCTCTAGGCACGCAGGCTTCAGAAGTTGAGACACACAGGCTTAGTTGCTCTGCGGCATGTGGGATCTTCCTGGTCCAGGGATTGAACCTGCCGTGTCCCTGCATGAGCAGGCAGATTCTTAACCACTGGATCACCAGGAAAGTCCCAAAATAGCAAGGCTTAATAGTTTGTTATTAAGGAAGCGAATAATTATTCAGGAAGAAATAGATACTTAAATTTTTGAAGAAATGAATGAACCTACTAGAGTTTGCACCCATAACCTGGAAGTCTTGAAGACTCTAGATCTTTCAGTTCTCCTGTTAACTGGGACAGTGGGGGCAGTAGTGATGCCGGTAGTGGTGTCAGGGTTCCAGACTCTAGGTTAGCGTCTGAACAAAACACCCCATTCATTCATTCTGTATAATTTTGTGTGATAATGATAGATGGGTTTCAGGAATCCTTATCCAGTGTCTTAGCTCTGGAACAGGTTTGACCCATTGGTAGTTACAGTCTGGACATTAGCAATTATTTTCTTTTTTTTTTTTAAAAAAAAAAAAAGACATTTATTCAGCGTCATGATCAGACTATTACATTTAGCAATCAACAGCATGGGTGCAAAAAAAAAATCTACATTAAAACCCTTTGTTGGAATGCTTTACACTTTCCACAGAACAGAAACTAAAATAACCTGTTATACAATTAGTCACAAGTACAGTCCTCGAGTTTTTTGCCCATACACATGAGTATTGTCTAAAACATGTCTTCTTTGTAGCAGCTAGGCCCTGCCACCACTGTGCTTGGCTGAGTTCACAAATCTGTTGTAACCTGTAGCTTCCCTGTCACTTCTCTGGCTCTCCTCTCCTGCTAAGCTTTGTTTCCTGGCAGTAATTAAAACCTTCTGCCACTGCCATAGCTACTGCTGCTGCTGGAGCCACCATAGCCACCTTGGTTTCGTGGTTTGGCAAAGTATTGGCCTCCACCACCATAGGGGCCAGAACTTCTGCCTCCAAAGTTTCCTCCTTTCATGGGTCCAAAATTTGAAGATTGATTGTTGTAATTGCCAAAATCATTGTAGCTTCCGCCACCTCCAAAATTGCTTCCACTACCACCGCCAAAGCCGCCTCCGCCTCCACCGTTGTTATAGCTGTCATAGCTGCCACTCCCGCCATAGCCACTGCCCTGGTTTCCATAACCCTGTCCACCACTTCCATAGCCTCTGCTTCCTCCAGAGTAACCAGGGCCGCCTCCTCCATAACCACCGTCATTACCAAATCCATTATATCCATCCCCACTGCCACCATATCCGCCACCACCACGGCTGCCACCAAAGCCACCTCGACCACTGAAGTTTCCTCCACGACCAAAGTTGTCATTCCCACCAAAACCACCTCCACGACCGCCACCAAAGTTTCCAGAACCACTTCGACCTCTCTGGCTGGATGAAGCACTAGCCATCTCTTGCTTAGACAGGGCTTTTCTCACTTCACAGTTGTGGCCATTCACAGTGTGGTATTTCTGAATGACAGTCTTGTCTACGGAGTCATGGTCATCAAAGGTTACAAAAGCAAAGCCTCTCTTTTTGCCACTGCCTCGGTCAGTCATGATTTCAATTACTTCAATTTTCCCGTACTGTTCAAAATAATCTCTCAGGTGATGTTCTTCAGTGTCTTCTTTAATGCCACCAACAAAAATCTTTTTCACAGTTAAGTGGGCACCAGGTCTTTGAGAATCTTCTCTTGAGACGGCCCTCTTTGGTTCCACAACTCTTCCGTCCACCTTGTGTGGCCTTGCATTCATGGCCGCATCCACCTCCTCCACCGTGGCATACGTGACAAACCCGAAGCCTCTGGAGCGCTTGGTGTTTGGATCCCTCATTACCACACAGTCTGTGAGCGTTCCCCATTGCTCAAAATGGCTCCTCAGACTCTCATCGGTTGTTTCAAAGCTCAATCCTCCGATGAAGAGCTTCCGCAGCTGTTCGGGCTCTTTGGGAGACTCTGATTTAGACATGATGGCAGTGGAGGCGGGGAAGACTTCAACGATGCTTTCTCGGCGGCGTCCACGGGCAGAAAGGAGTAACCTCACGAATGTATCTAGCAATTATTTTCTGTAGAAACAACCTCAAGAGAATTGGTCCAGTGGGAGATATGTACTTTCCTTCAAAATCTTGCTGAATCTTTTTCTAAGTAATTTCTTGGCCCTATCACTTACTATGTGTTATAGAAATTGGTTCCATTCCCTTTATTTCTGCACTGTCCCACTTGCTGTAAGACATATGTAAACGCTAGTGTTAGAGCATATTAAACAGAGCCCCTGAACTAACCCTTATCCCACATGAGAAATGCCTTCTGCTCTGAATACAGAAGATATAGCAGATTTGATCAGGGAGCCAGAAATATACAGTACTTTCTTGAATGTATTTGTTTGCTTCGACATCCATTCTCGTGTGAAGAGAGACAAAGGAGGTACCTTTCTTGTGTGTCCTTTCAAAAATAGTGTCACCTACTTTTCATTTTGTTTCCTCCTCTGCTTTAGCCTGTCTGCCCAGTCTTAGATATATCCTTTTAAAATAATATTTGAAATATATGATGCTATTTTTTAAAGTAATTTGCATGAGAACTTGATTAGACACATAGTGTCCACTCAAAATGACTTGAAAGCCCTCAGGTGAAAATTTTTCCTTAACCAGGAAGAAAGAAAATAACACTGAAATTGGCAACCTTGTCAGCTTCGGATATCAGGAAAGGACCATACTTCCATTTCACCAACAGAAAAGAAGCAGTTTCTAGTGTCTGTGGTTTTCAGTCTTGCAGATATTCTTGTATTTGGTTTTTTAATGCTCTTGTAATCATCAGCATATCTTATCTAAGAAGATTATGGATTAAGGCTTATCTTTTTCTTCTCTCTGAGAAACCAATATGGAAACAATTACTAATGTATTTGATAGAGCCTATGCTCTATAACTGTGTTTTCTTTTCATAAACAAAAATATTGGTATATTGAAGCATGCTCCTATGACCAGTTTCCTCCATAGAGGCAAACTGTCATCCATGTGTCAGGCTTTATAGAAGTCTTCTATGGAATTACAGCACCAAGGTTAACTATGAGGTGTGTAGTGTGGATGGCAGTCTGCCAGTGTTTCTAGCCTGCCAGTTATATGTTAAACTTTTCTTGGGTTGCATGGTCTAGTCCCTTTTTAATCCTTAAATTAACAAAAAAACTCATCTTGCTACTTACTGGTTACTTATTTTCTTACCATTGAAAGTTCATTTGATATGCCCTCACTTATCCTTCATTTCTCTGAACCTCAGTTCACCACTAAACCAGAAGTGTGTTGTATGTATGATTCCTTACAAATCTTTCAATTGACTGTATACACACTGTGATGTGTTTCTGAACAATGAAGACAGAAAAAAAAAGCAGCAAGACAGGAGAAAGGAAGGCTCTGGATTATCAGTTCGTAAATAATCAAGGTTGTGACTTAACAACTCCATTTCAGTGACTGCCACTTTTTTGGGTTATTCCATGGACTTAAGGTGATGGTAGTTGTATGGGTGAATGTTAAATGTCTTTGTGACATTCTGCCTACAAAGCTTTTAATTTTTTTTTATTGGATTGTAGCCTATTTGTTATACTATCTATAGAATATTCTGTGTACCCACCAAGTATTTGACTGCTTCATCCTGGCCTAAATATATGGAATAAATTTAAGTATGAAGGTTGCTAACCTAACCTCTTGTTGCAGACAAAACTTACCTGGGGCCCCTACTTATGGTTTCACATGCTTCGTGCTGCCACATCCACCCTCTCAGGTATTGCTTTTTTGTTTGAATGTTGTATAACCAGTATCATATATTCCCAGAAAAGGAACTTGGCCAAGTAGGGTGTTTCAGAAGTGAGGGAGAAACAATGGGGAGTTTAGTCACACCCTTCTCAGCAGCTAGCTAGCTACCACTGGAGATACTAATCTAACCTATACTTCACCTTAACACATTCTTTAGCTTCTGGATGTGCTTTGAAGAAAAAATGACTGAAAAACAGCTATACTCATTTAGATACAGTTTTCATGTTTGTGAACATGAACAGAAAAGGTCTGTTAGCAGTTATTTTTCTGTTTTGCCATTTCATTCCCTGACATTGTTCTCATTCTATTTGACTGCTTATTTATTCCCAGCAGTGTTATTGGGAGCCCAGAAGGAGCCACTAGTGTTTCTTGGGGAAATCAAGGAAGATACACAGATAAGATGTACCGAATGTTGATAATCTCTCCGAGGGCAGGGACTGTAAATTTTGTATTCCTACAGTGCTTTGCACATAGAAAGGGCTCAAGAAATGTACATGGAATTATGTAAACCATTTGACTTTTGTATTTTTTTTATAACTTTTATATTTTTAGTGTGTGACTTTCTTGGAGAGAAGATTGCATCTGTTTTGGGCATCAGCACCCCAAAATACCAGTATGCAATTGATGAGTATTACCGGATGAAGAAGGAGGTGTGTCTCCTTTTTACATTTTCTTGATTCAGTTTCATTTGTTGTGGACTGAATGGGTTGCATAATGAAGACGTGTATCCTCTAGCTCTCCCAGAGATAGCCTCCTAACACTAGGCGCTTCATTCTAGTCATTCTTTATCAGATTAGCATGCATTTTAGAATTTTGTAATACTTAGATTTTCCTAGGATTGATGTGCACAATTAAGCTAGATTTCATTGTGCTGGGTGCTGAAAGTGGGAGAAAAATACTGTTCCATTTGGACATTTATGTTTCAACTATTGTTGTTACTTCTTTTTAGGAAGAAGAAGAAGAAGAAGAAAATAGGATGTCAGAAGAAGCAGAAAGACAATACCAACAAAATAAGCTGCAGGCTGATTCCGTTGTTCAGTCTGATCAACCAGAAACGCTGGCATCCAGTTCATTTGTGAATCTCAATTTTGAAATGGAGGGAGATTGTGAAGTAATTACAGAAAGCAAACAAAATCCAGTCTCTGTCCCTCTGTAGAATGAAATGACTATCAGACTTCTAAGGTAGTTTTTATACCAGAAACTTTCACATTCTCTATTCAATGGGTCTTGGGACTTAATACAATTATTTATATTTTAAATTATTATCAAGAAAGGGAAGAATGTTTCTTTATTCTTAAACTCTATCTAGCAAAAGCCAGATTTGAAATTTGGATCTTTGTATTATGCTTTTACTGTGTCAAATTAGTGCTTTGGTTTTAAAATGATCTTTAAAAAAGGTAAGGACATTCTAGAGCCTTAACCACCAACTAGGAAGAGTTAAATTATCAAGCTTGTCTTTGTGTAAGAAAAAAAATGGGTAAGTTTTTGATGAAGACTAACTGGAGCTGATATTTGTGGTCTTGGATTAAAATGAGGATTTTTGCCCTCGATTTTCTCATGTTATGTCTTATATTTATATATCTAACCATTCATTTCATACTAAGGATGGTTTACTGAGTGTAATAAAAGGAACACGATAAAAGCATTTTGGATTTTCTTTCCTTGAGAATTAACTTTATTTCATGGGAAGGTGATTGAGTTTATAACACCAAATATTAAGATGGGTTTCCATTTTTAATGAAGGTTATTTAATCTTGCTTTCTCTTTCAGTAGTTATTCAGATTTAAATAGCTAAGTTTGAACACTAGTTATGGGATAAATTTATTACTGTATTTGTATTCAAATAGTAATACCTAGTGATTATCCACATAGCATTCTGGTTATGTCAGTCATTCAATCCTGAATGCCTCCTCTGGGTCATGTAGTTGCAGGGTGATATTGGGGGACAAATGAAGACTTAACCGTCCAGGGGTTCACTGTTAAATATTGTACAAGGTGCAGTGGTGGCATAATGAAATGAACAGTCACTAACCACTTGGAAGTAGCAACAGTGGAGGGTTTGCTTGACCTGGTTGGCCATCCCTGTACCCACTGTGCCATTAGCAGACCTCACAAAAGTATAATATGAAACTAATTTTGAAAATATTCCTGTATGTGTTCAGAATCTTAAGAGGTATCTGTATGACTTTGATTTATAACTTAATGTAAGGAGAAATGTATATTTTAGATATGGGGCTGCTACAAACCTATTCACAAACTTAAAGAGCCTTTAGAGATTAATCCTTGTTAATAGTCTTCTAAATAGCGTTAAGTTCAGTCTTAAATATATCTGCCTAAAGTATAGCTTCAGACAAACAACATAGGTGCATTGGGCTTATTATGGAAGTCTGTTAGCAGTGAGCATCTGGCCACTAAGCTCTTCAATTGAAATTTGAAGGATTTAGGAAGATAATTCTTTTTTGGAATCCTATTACATGGATTCATAGTATGGTGGTTCATGGCATGTGATGGTAATCTTTTTAGTCATGGATATAAATTATATAATTTAGTGCTTAAAGAGTTAATCTTCAGATTATGTAATGTCATCATAAACTATAGTTTACCAGTAAAGAATGATAATCTGATGTGTTCCCCTTGTTTTTATCTTCATTCGAGAAGATATGCAAACTCATATTTATTTGGGTATCCTGTAAAGGCAAGCATATCTAAAGGTGACCTGAATCTTCTCTCTCTAGAGGTACCAGATGTAAAAGAGTTGACTCAGAAAGTTTTCTGATTGTAGTAGAAGGAAGATAATGATTTATGAAGGTGTTACATTTCTTGAATTTTATTTTTACTTGTCCAACAATGGCCAGTTTGTAATGTTTATATAGATATTCACTGTGCCTTAAACTTTTATACTTCTTATTTATGCAGAGTATAAAATTTCCCATAAATGCATTAAATGGTTTTGTCTTATTTTTAAGCCTCTTTCACTTTTTCTTCCTTTCCAACCCTTTGAATAATTACTGTTCCTTCTGAATCATAGTTCATGCTATTCTACCTTCTTCTATTCTTTCATCTCTTAAAAACTAAACAGTATAATTGAGAATCTTTACACTTAATTAACAAATTCTCTAACAAAAATTCTTAACAAAATGGAGTTAAATTTTGTGAAATGTAACCCTGGTGCTGGTTAATCAAGCTAGACAGATTTTTTTTATACCAATGATTTTAATTAAAGTAAAATACTAGAATACTTTTTATTGAAATACTCTATTAAAATAAACATGTCCAAATACTTCCCAGAAATGAAATGACCCTTCTCTGATGAATAAGGAATTCTGTAATCTTTGATATACATAATACTTTAGAAGAAGATTCAAAGTTAAATGATATAATTTAAACTTTCTTTCAAGTATTCAAATTCTTAACGACTAATGTCAGAAATATTCCAGGAAAACTTCCTTTATTTCTAAAGATTATGTATGTTTAAAATGGACTCCTACCTTCACCAGATCACACTTGCCATATCTGAGCTAAGTGTAACCAGAATTTACTGCTCCTAATTTGGTCCCATTTCTTCCAGGCCACTGCAACCAAAATTCCAATAACCAGAACATTTGCTGTGTTCTGTAGGCCTATGAAGTATTTTATTTAGACCGTTTCTAAGGATTCTGTGTCAAAAGATTTACATGCAGCATCCAAGATTACTTTAATGAATACAGTCTAGTCTTTGAGAGATCATGTATCATCAAGGTCTGTAGAGTTTTCATTATCATTTGCAACAAGCGCTTCTCTATTCTCATAAGTCCAAAAGCCATTCAGATCAATTAGAATAGTGGTGACTGTGTCTCCTTGATTACTGTTGATTAAATCCTGGAGAGAGATTTTCAAAGGATCCTTTGGTTTTACCATGTCAAAGATTTCATCCTGCAAGAGAGGAAGAAAAAATACAATGAAATTTGCTATCTCATTCATTTAATTTCTATCACACAGTGATCTAAAATTTAGGGCTAGCACTTGAGCTTATGTAAAATTTTTTGTTCTAGGTTTTCCTTTTTCATTTAACAGGCAATCCATCTCTTTTCTATATACACAGAATTTTAGTGGAAGATTCCTTAGGTAGAGGCATACCCTTGAGGATACTCTGATTTCAGTTCCAGACCACTGCAATAAAGTAAATATTGCAATAAAGCAACTCTTGTGAATTTGTTTCCTAGTGCATTACAAAGGTTTATCTTTACACTGTAGTCTCTTAAGTGTACAACAGCATTATATGTAATAAAATGTACATACTTTAATTAAAGAATATTGCTTAAAATGCAAACTGTCATTTGAGCCTTCAACAAGTTGGAATCTTTTTGCAATAGTAATGTCAAACATCAGAGATCAACATATAGCTAATAATAGTAACAATGAATGTTGTGAGAATTACTAAAATGTGAAACAGAGATAATGCTGTTGGAAAAATGGCACCAATAGACTTGCTTGACTAGGGTTGCCACAGACCTTCAATTCATTAAAAAAAAATTTTTTAAAGGTATGCCTGTATGTTTCTTATAAAGAAAGTGAAGCTCAGTTAAAGCTACATAGCTAATTAGTGGCAAAACTATCTAATGTAGTGTTCTTTGTATATGTGGTAACTACTTATATTTTCCTATTGTCTTCTAATTAGGGGTAAAGCAGGGCCTTGATTTAATGCACACTTGGCTCAAAGTAAAAACTTAAATGCTTTAGAGCCAAGACAGGGACAAAACTTCATTTCCAATAATAATGTCAACGTTTTACTCTGGACCTGGAATGGATAGGGGGAGTATTAAAGAATTAGTCTTCCACAATGACACTAAATGGTGATAAAAATAACTAGAACAGATGGAAGAACCTTTTGTATATTAAGTGCACTATAAGATTACTTATGGGGTATCAGTACATGTTTTCTAATCTGTTTATAGTAAAATCACTCAATCTATTTAGTAGTATTTAAATTACATTTTTAAAGATTAGAACAATTCAGGTAAACGTATGACTTTTTAATCTGGTGTGTATGTGAAATTTCCCTTTCCACGTTGGTGGCCATATAAAATGACTCGTTTTTAAATTGCCAGTTGCATAGTTTCAAATTTGTCTCATTTATATTAAACCGACATAACCTTTTATTATATTTGGTTACAATGGATGCGTTATTTTATTACCTTACTTCACCTGAACCAGTAATGGATGCCCCCATGTGTTTTACAGCTGATGAAGGTCTGATTACTAAAATGTTAAGTAGTGGCATGTGTTTCAAAGAGTAGTAGTTTACATACAGTAAGATTGATGTCTCCTTAAATAATACCAAAGCAAGCAAGCCCTCTGAAGGAGTGGACTAAAAAAGTGCCTGAACCTAAAGTTTGCCCAAATTCAGTTTATGGTGGAACAGACTGCCAAAAGATACAGGCTGTACTGATTCTCTTAATTTTCAATCTGAATGAATGCTTCCAATGAGAACACAAGACTGACAATGTTAAAATGTTAACCTGTGTAAATCATTAGTCCCATTATTGTCTCAGTTTCTAATGACTTAAATATTAATTCAGATCAAATAACTGAAAATATTTGGTTCAGTATATCATAAGTTGCTTTCAGGTTATCTGCTGTAAATTATGTAAATTAAAGAAAAAAGTAACCTTGACATCTTGAAATGAAACAGGATCCTGTCCATGAATTTTCATTAGTTCTTGTATGGCCTGTATTTAATAGAAATAAATCCTTAAACAAAAAATAAAATACACAACATTCCCTGTCCTGTTCCCATGGCCCTGTTTCTAGTTCTGTTTCCTATCCTATCAGACCATAAATCTCATTGTTTTAACCATCCTTGTGAATTTTCTCAAATTCCTTGACCTTGGTTTACATCTGTTGAGCAAAACCTAAACACTGGATTGGTGTAGTCATTAACTTTTCTAGATCTACACATGGAGAACTTCATAAGGAAAGTATACAAGAGTACAGATTACTATTATGTAAGATTACTATTATGTAAGATTACTATTATGTAAGAATAGTCTCCAACCCCAGACAGGCCTTAAAACATGGCCTTGCAATTCTGTTATGACCTGCTCCTCCCATTTTCTAGGAATGCTGTTCACACCTTCACCATTCTGTAAGGCACCCAGTCTACCACCTCCCTTCCCACCCTATACTTCATATTCTTGACAGAAAAAAATGGAGGTAAACCTCCCTCAAATTATTTTATGAACTTTAACCAAAAAAAAGACTGAAGAAACTGCGGTGATCCAGTTGGACTAACAAATATTTAGGTGGGAGTCATTCACTGGAAAATGTGAAAGCTTAAAATTCTTGAAAAATAATCAGTGAAATATGTTTTGAGTGCCACTCTGTAGTGCCACTGATCCCAGTGTGTACAGGGCATCTCTGCAGCACACGGGAATCTGAATACACTCTCACCTACTGGAGCGGCAGATATGGATGAAGTGATCTAGAGTGCAAATGCACAAATGCGGGCCTAGCTTTATCACTGGGATACTGATGCACAAAGGCTTTACACACAGCTAGGCTTGTACCAGTAACTTTACCTTAGCCCATACAACCAAGTCTAAAACAAATCTGTAAAATATTTTCAAAGTATTTAATAAATAAAATAAGATTGGAAGATACTATAAAGAAATAGTTGTGAAAAGGGATTGAGTAGTTTGAAAGATATATTTACTGTGTTTTCCTAAAACTGAATTTTCATTTAATAGGTCTGCTTAAAGCAGGGGCATACCTATGATAAGTGGTATCAGATTCTCAGATTATTCATGGATATAAGTCCCATGTGGCATTCAGTTTTTAAAAAATGCATCCTCATACTGGATGTAATTTATTTTATCCTTATAATAATCTATAGTCATTACTACCTAGAAAATCATAAGAGAAAGAAAGCCTTTCAGGGAATTTAACATGAAATTATGAAGTATATACTCTGAAACTCAGACATCAGACAAAGTTATTTTAGGAGTATCACAAAATTTTTAGATGGAAAAAAAAAGCTTCCAGAGGAAAATGGTTTATGACAAAAATGTGAAAGTGTCCATTTTTACTGTTTTTAAAAAAATGTCAAAAAGAAAAAATAAATGTCTTCTTACCATTGATCTTAACCATATAAAAACCAGATGGTCTTCTGAAAACTAGCTATGTGGCACTAGAGTGGAACAGTACTGTACAAAACCATTCCATCAAGTAGAAAAGCCACCATTGAAACTGAGGAATGATTTATCTTAAAGGGGTGGACATTCCTACATTTACACCTGCTACAGCTGAATGCTTATCAGATACAATCAAATTCTACTTCAGAGCTCATCATGCTATTCTCTGAGACCACCTATGGCACAGAATAAGTATTTCAGCAAATCTGTTTCACACTGAAATGTGAATTCTAGCCAACTTTTAAATATATTTGTTATAGCATAACAATTGAATCTACACCAGGTTGGCAAAACTGTGGAAAGGAGTTCCCTTTTCTGAATGTGTAATTAACATTTCTATAGAATTTTACATACTAGTTTTTGATCACCAAGAGCACAGACTTTCTCAGGCATGTTTTTATCTGCACTGGTTAATAAGCCTGACATGTATTTACACACTTCTAAAGTGTCTTACAACTAATCAAATCAGCACTGATTTAGCCCATTTATATTTTCAAAAATAGAAAAAACTAAAACCAGACTTGATTTCCTTCTGAAATCTGTTATATAAATCCTTTTGCTAAATTTAAACACCCCAAGTTAGATTAAATTTTCACTTGGTAGGTAATTTAAACCAAACTGTATAACAAAGATACACGAATGAGACTTACCCTAAAGAAATAATTAAGGGAAAAGACATTCAGATACCCTTTGTTCTCAATGTCAAGTAACTTAAAAATATACTGCAGAGCTGCCGGTTCTTTGCGGTTTTCTAATGCAAGAACAAAATCCAGGTAGGTCTTATAGTCCTAAAGAAAAGAAAATGATGTTCGTTAGAATCCTTATTTGTAATTTGTAATTCATTGTTCAAATGAATGAATGATGATTGGAGGCTATTTTGTAATCACAGATGGCAATTTTTTAATATGAAATACGAATTCATACTTTACTTAATGTTGGTTTCTAGGAATTCTATACACTGCAGTTAACCTGTACAGATAGTTTTTGGGGGCACAGCTCATTTTCTTATGAGATTTGCTGTGTTAAATCATAATTTTCATTCATTAGGCTTTTATAATGGACAGGAGAGTGACAGCTATTGTGTATTGCCACTAAATTTATATTTTCAGTTCATGTGGTTGTATGAAACACTGCTTTGAAATTTTAATTCAGATGATTTCCAATAAGTCATCTTAAGAGTGCCAGATATTCTACAGTGATCTGACACTGTTTTCATCCAAAAGGGAGCAAATGAATACAAATGAAGGCTAAAAAGACATGAAGAGGACAGAAAGCTTTTTCTATAAAAAAAAGCGTAGTCACAGATTACTTTTTTTGCATGGTTAAAAGAAGTAAAGTACTTCAGAGATTTTCACTTGGGAAAAAAATGTTTATAATCTTGGAAAGGATTTTTTTAGGCTAAGATTAAGAATTCTTTTCTGATAAACTCTGTATAAGAGCTAGACCTTACCATGGTCTAAACTCCATGCCTAACGGTAGCTTCTGATTTTCTTTCTTTATCACATCATTAGTATACTCCAAGCTCCTCACTGTTTAGGCAGCTGTGGGAGTCATGAAGCAGTTTCTGTGCCTTTTCCCTCTTTTCTTTTGGCAGCTGGTTAACAATGGTTTCATTTAGAAAACTGTTATTGAATCTAAATGATAAAACCCTGATTCTCTGCTGACAGTGACTATTTCTTAAGCATCATTGGTTTGAAAAAGTTATCAAATCCTTAACACATATTTTTAATAGCAAGAATGGTGACTTAAAAATGCTATTTAAAAAAAATGCTATTTAGAATTTTCTTCTCAAGTATATATTTTGAATTGTGATAAAAGGACAGGCGCATGTTAGCAAATCTTTAGCTACTAAGGTAGTCACTTAGAATAATACAACCTGATTCTTAATTTAAATCATGGCATATACGGTACTATATCTGACCTGGTAACTCAATGAGTGAACCATCTATATGAAAATAGTCAATAGTATTTACCTGTTTTTCAGATTTTTATTTTTTTTTACTAGCCTACAACATTCCTCTACAATAGGTGCACCAATAATGAAATGAACAAAATAGTAAAAATTTCTATTTGTCCTGAGTCAATAAGGGAAGTAATGTTTTTGAGCAAATTTACCTTAAGATCAAAGGCTCCGAATCTCAAACAATTTGATCAGTTCATACTTCTTAAGATACTGTTATACACTGACAAGAAAATACTGCTGTATCACATCAAGAAAAAGGCTTTTGTGATTAAATATGGGCAGAGGACCTAAACATGCATTTTTCTGAAGAAGATAACAGATGGCCAACAGGCACGTGGAAAGATGCTCAATATCACCAGTCATTAGGGAAACACAGATCAAAATCACAATGAGATCACCTCACATTGTTCAGAATGGCTACCATCAAAAAGAACTAACGACTTCCCAGGCAGTCCAGTGGTTAAGACTTGGCACTTCCACTGCAGAGGGCATGGGTTCAATCCCACTAAGACCCCGAATGCAAAAACAAAAAACCAAATAAAAGATAACTCAAGTGTTCAAGGATGTGGAGAAAAGGGAACCCTCATGCGCTGTTGGTGGGAATGCAAATTGGTCCAGCACAATGGAAAACAGTATGGAGGTTCCTCAAAAAATTAAAGAGAGAACTAGATGATCCAGCAAGTCTATTCCTGGATGTTTATGTGAAGAAAATGCAAACAGTAATTCGGAAAGATATGCACCCCGGTATTCACAGCAGCAATACTTACATAAGCCAAGATATGGAAGCAACCTAAGTGTCTATCGACGGATAAGTGGATAAAGATGACATGGTATATATACAATGGAATACTACTCAGCCATAAAAAGAATGAAATCTTCACACAGGGAATATAGTCATATTTTGCCATAACTTTGGTATGTAATCTATAAAAATATTGAATTACTATGGGGTATACATGAAACTAATATAACATTGTAAGTCAACTATATTTCTATTTTTAAAAAAAGGCTTTTGGAAATTGTGGGAGTCTAAATTTTCAAAACTCAGAGTTTTAAACTACTACCATTTCTCCATCATAAGTGAGACACTCCTGGAAAACACGGTCTAAGAAGACATTGGTCATGGTTGCTGTTCCATAGCGGGAGAGTTCTTCTTTACTAAGCATGCCGTTGTGATCCTTATCAAGATTCAAATACTGGCCTTGGGAAGAAAGACAATAAAAAGACACGACCAAAAGAAACAAAAAGTTATTTTTATTGGTTAATATTTTGATTTTTAAAACTAATGTTGTTACAGTCAAGATAGACACCTGCTATTCCTTTAATCTCTATTAGAACAATGTTAAGCCAGAAACCAGTCAAAGAAAATTCATGCCTTTATGCTAAGTCACTTACATTATTTGTTTTCAGTTTGCAACCTTTTAGAACTTTGCTAGGATTCTAAATTAGATGGAGGTAGGGGGTCAACCCGGAGAAGGCAAGGGCAACCCACTCCAGTATTCTTGCCTGGAAAATCCCATAGGCAGAAGAGCCTGGTAGGCTGCAGTCCGTGGGGTTGTGAAGTCTCAGACACGACTGAGTAACTTCACTTTCACTTTTCACTTTCATGCATTGGAGAAGGAAATGGCAACCCACTCCAGTGTTCTTGCCTGGAGAATCCCGGGGACAGGGGAGCCTGGTGGGCTGCCGTCTGGGGTCGCACAGAGTCAGACACAACGGAAGCAACTTGGCGGCAGCAGCAGCAGCAGCAGCAGCAGCAGCAGCAGCAGCGGGTCAACCAAGATAAAGCACTGCAATGCTGGCACTTGAAAGCAGAGGTCAAGGTTGCCAAAACAAGTCAGAAGATCACTCAATAGAACAGTGTAACAGACTAATGAAATTCAAGAAAAAAGCAAACTAGGTCCAAAGACATCCTTCTGTGGACCCTGAGAGCAGCATTTTATCACAATGCAAGATCATAGGTGACGTTGATATTAATGTTCCTGAGTCAACAATAGTCAAACCACATTCCTTATGTTATATTAAAGTGCTAGAAATGTATTAAATTAAGAGTCACAAAAATATAAAACACTGGCACTTTGCTGTATAGCAGAGATTGGCACAACATTATAAATCAACTATATTAAAAATATATACATATACACACATATATATAAAATGTTGGTATTTAAACAAGTAAAATTTAGTAATCTAGCATAGAAGCTCTTAAGAAAATTAGGATAATTTGATCTTAAGGTAAATTTTGCTGTGCTGTGCTTAGTCGCTCAGTTGTGTCTGACTCTTTGTGATCCCATGGGCTGTAGCCCGCCAGGCTCCTCTGTCCACAGGGATTCTCCAGGCAAGAATACTGGAGTGGGTTGCCATGCTCTTCTCCAGGGGACCTTCCCAACCCAGGATTTGAACCCAGGTCTCATGCGTTGAAGGTGGATTCTTCACTGCCTGAGCCACCAGCGACGCCCTAAGGTAATCAGGCTACGTATAAAACTGTTCTTTGAATAGAAGTTAATGAAACATTTACTGAGGAACAGATAATTCAAATTTTAGCATTATGATAAGAACATACCATACACCCTTAGGGCAGAAGGAGCAGAAAACCAATTTGTTTCTTGACTCTCCTTGGATAGTTCCTCATCCCTTAACTAGATGAACAAAGAAACATAATTAGAAGACAGCAACTATCAAGTGATAGAATTAAGTAATTTAAAAACATACTTACCTCCAATAAATCATCTAGGAAGCTGCATGCTAAAATATCTTGAATTTTTATCTTCCCTTTAAAGAAGAGAAACACAATTACTTAATTTTAAAAACAAGAGCAACTCAATTTTATAAAAATGTTGTTTTAGAAGAACAATCACACAATTGGTATTTTAAAGCTTCCTAGCTCTCATGTTCCAAAGTCCTTACTATATATTGATGTTAAAAGGGAAATCTGCAGGGAATAGTTAATAAAATCTCATATAGAAATGTCTACCTATATACCACCAAATATATGTCCAATTGATAAATTCCAAAATTACAGTGATACAAGATTCCAAAAAAAGTTAATTTTTTTTGTGGTTATGGATATGATACTGTTAGTAGTCAAATAAAGAGACTGTCTCCATTTTCCTTTGGAGGTTCTGGAATAGAAAACAATATAAAGCATGGTTAAGAGTAGAGAGATGGGATTTAAATACCATTTCTAGACATGCAATCTAAGTCTCAGTTGCTTTACACATAAAATCTGGATAATACCTTCTTTATGGAGTTGAGAAGGAAATGAAAGAATCTATGTAAACTGCTTAGCACAGTACTCAGTACATAATAAACAGTCAAAACTGTTGGCTATTATTTTGTAAATTTCAAAGGGAAAAGATGTGTATGTCTTTAACAAAGGCATTTAAAAAAGACTGACAGCTACCCCATACTGTGATGGATTCACACAGCTGCCACTTTCAAGGACCTAAAAGAACCAAGGACTTTGGTTTGGGCCTTCTGTCCCTTTCTCTGTCCCAGTCTAGCAGGTTAGAACAGTTGATAGAGTGTACTGTTAAAACATGAGGCAAAATTTACAAATCTGATCCTCATATAGGATGGTTAACTTGAGAATGAGAAAAATACATTATGGCTAAATAGTCCTCCTATCTCCCAATTCATATTTTTCATCAAAAAGAATAATTTTCCAGTATATTACCTATTAGGGCTAGCAAATATATCAATACCTGGCTTCTTTAAACTGGAAAGAACCATAGGTCACCTAGTTGATACTTCATTTTAAAGACAAATTGTAAATGGTTATGTGACATGTCCACTGTCGCATAGCTGATGGTGGTTGGTGCAAGTAAATCAAAAGATCTATATATCAAAATATTTATATATCAGTGTTAATGACATGTTAGGAAAATAAATTACATTTTAAAGACTTATCTCTAGTTACTGAGATTTAGAAAATGTCTAAGTGAGATAAGATTTTCTTTTACCTGTTCTTAGAGGGTCTAAAAAGAAGAAGAACTTCCTAACTGCTGTACAAACATAAAAGGAGTAAAAAGATTTTTCCAGCCCATCTAACTGTGGCAAAGTAGGGATAAGTTCCAATATGTAGTTTTCTAAATCCTGAAAGAACAAAACAAAATACAATTTTACAGTGTTAAATGTCTGATCTTGATTTTTCATTAGATACTAAAATACAATTTCAGTCCTAAAATTATTCAGCATTGAAACTATAATAATGAAATAAATTTATAACTGTATTAGTGGTGAAGTTATTTTATATATGCCATTTATTTACATCTTAATATATTTTTGAATAGGTAACACATTCTACATAGTTCCAAATACAAAAGAAACAAAAAAAGTATTCATTGAAAAGTTTCCTTCCCACCTATTTCTTCTCCGCAGAGGTAACCTACATTACTAGTTTTTGATATATCTCTCCAAAGATAATCTATGCACATATAAGATAATACATATATATGTATATTTTTTTTCCCTTTTTTACACAGGATGTAGCAGCATACCATGAAAATTCTTCTCTATCTTCCTTTATCATTTAGCAATATACTTTGCAGTCATTCCATTTTGGCTCTCAAAGAACTTCTACTCTACTCTGTGCAAAGAAATAGTAACTGTCTATTATTTCACTGTATGAATGTAACAATCTATTGACCCAGTCTTCTACTAACGGACATCTACACTGTTTATAATCTTTTGCGACACTAAAATACTATAGGGAATACACTGGCAGTCCAATGGTTAGGGCTCCATGCTTCCACTGCAAGGCGTACAGGTTGGATTCCCTGGTCAGAGAACTAAGATTCCACATGCCACTCAGCATGGCCAAAAATAAATAAATAAATAACATACTATAGGGGCCAGGGTAATTTTTCACTCATAGAGACTATGGGAGAATACAGGACATAACTTCTGTAAGTTGAATTGCTGGGTCAAAAGCATGTGCACATTTATAATTTTGATAGACAACAGCAAACTTCACACTTCCCCAGGAAGGATATATTGATTTCACACTACTACCAGCACTGTGATGGCTTTATCAACAGCTTCCGAATTGTGCCCCAGGAGTGATACACTAAACTCAAGGGGGTGCAGCAAGATACTATAAATTAAAGGAAACACAGCGACATCTATTGGATACTGCACAACATATCACCATGGGCTAGAGCTATGAATTCAAGGTCATTCACATTTCAATCACATTAGATTGAAATTTATTCCTTTTGATAACATCTACGGTAAAGAATCTGCCCACAACGTGGGAGACCTGGGTTTAACCCCTGGTTCGGGAAGATTCCCTGGAGAAGGGAATGGCAACCTGCTCCAGTATTCTTGCCTGCCACATCTCATAGACCAAGGAGTCTGGCGGGCTATAGTCCATGGGGTCGCAAAGAATCGGACATGTCTGAGCTACTTTCACTTGACTCCGTTTCATCTTTGCAAAGCTAGGTTTTTGGTGGTTGCTGTGATAAAGCAAGTATCACGTGAAAATTAGTGTGGCAAAGGAATCAAAGATGACCGTGTCCAACCCAGGGCTGAGTAACTGTACAGTGCCAGCTAAAACTAACAGTTAATGGGCTTCCTTGGTGGCTCTTGGAGAAGGAAATGGCAACCCACTCCCGTATTCTTGCCCGGAGAATTCTCTGGACAGGGGAGCCTGGTGGGCTATGGTCCATGGGCTCGAAAAGAGTTGGACATGACTGAGCACATAGCACTGATGGCTCGGTGGTAAAGAATCCGCCTGCCAATGCAGGAGACGCAAATTCAATCCCTGGGTCGGGAAGATCTCCTGGAGAAGGAAATGGCAAGCCATTCCACTATTCTTGCCTGGGAAATCCCATGGACAGAAAAGTCTGGTGGGCTATAGTAGGGCTATAGTCACAGTCAGACACGACAGTGACTAAACAACAAAATCAACTGGTTAATAAATGGAGTTGTTAGGTATTTCTTTTGGCCATTTTTTTATGGAAATTACTGAGACAATAAGGGCACCTCAGTGAAGTGGAAAAGTTTGGGAACCCATGGTCTATTTTACATTCCTTCATTAAAGTCATTATCAAACTTTTTGATCTTTGCCAATCTGATAGGTGAAAAATGGTATTTTAGTGTAGATCTATTTGGCATTTCTCTCATATAAAGTGAGGTTAACATTTTTTCCCCTGTGATTAAGAAGCATTTGTATTTACTTTCTGCAAACTATTTATATCCTTTGCCCAGTTTTTACTGGGTTAACAGCCCTTTTATTCTTGATTTCTAGGAGCTTTTTCTCCACTAGAGTAATTTGGTCATTTGTCTGTGAGTAAGTTGCAGATATTTTTCTTGGCTTACTGTTTTCTTTTCTGTTTTTAAAAGTCTTCATTGAATTTGTTACAATATTGTTTCTGCTGTATGTTGTCTTCTTGACTGCTAGGCACGTAGGATCTTAGATCCCAGACCACTTTCCCAACCACCACAGATCAAACCTGCACCCCGTGCACTGGCAGGCAAGGTCTTAACCACTGGACCGCCAGGGAAGTCCCAGCTTCTTGTTTTTACTTTGTTTATGATGGTCTTTGCTTTACAGATTTTTTTAAAAATTAGCTGAACTTGTTTTTTAGACTTTTCAGCTTTGTCATATTCAGAAAAGCTTTCCCTATTCCAAGATTATATATTTAAGTGTCTCTCATGGTTTCTTATATTGTATAATTTTGTTACTTTTGCTTTATCCCTCCTGATATATAATGTTTCTACTTCCTCTGAGATACTTTATAATCTAAGTTGTATAACCAATGGCATCTCATACATGGTGAGTCCAAAACAGGACTCTTATCATCCCCAACCCTAGTCCTCACCTATTTCCCCTTATTCCACTATTTATTCAAAGTAAAAAATTTAAACTTGGTTCCTACCTTTTCTTTATGAAGGCCCCAATACTTTACCCCCAACATCTAATCCAGCAGCAAATTTTTGTTGTTGTTGGGGTGTGTGTGTCCAAAATAAATACTAAATTGATCTATTACTGGCTTCTTCATAGACATCATCCTGGTCTGGGCCACTATCATCTCTCACCTGGACAACTACAGTAGTTTCCTAATTATTCATTGACTCTAGACTCCTTACAATTCATTCTCCACATATCCAGTCATCTTTTACAATGTAAACCAGGGAGGTACCCTGGTGGTCTCGTGGTTAAGACTCTGCACTTCCACTGCAGGGGCCACGGGTTTGATTCTTAGGGGTCATGGGTTTGATTCTTGGTAAGGAAACTAAGATCCCACACAGGTTGAGCAGCATGGCCAAAAAAAAAAAAGAAAATTTAAAATGTAAACCAGGGAGTTCACTGATGGTCTAGTAGTTAGGAGTCTGGACTTTTACTACTGTGGCCTGGGTTCAATCACTGGTCAAGGAACTGAGATTAACATGCTTTGTGGCCAATAAATAAACAAATACAATATAAACCATATCTGACAGAGTCAGCTTAAAAGTTCTCGTGGCTTCCTATTAGTCTCAAAATAAAACCCAAACTCCCTACCATGCCCTAATACAAGTGGCTCTGCCTACTTCTCCAACTTGCCCTTCTGTCAACTCTGGTGCTGTGCTGTGCTTAGTCGCTCAGACATGTCCAACTCTTTGCGACCCCGTGGACTGTAGCCCACCAGACTGTTCTGGCCATGGGGATTCTCCAGGCAAGAACACTGGAGTGTGTTGCCATGCCCTCCTTCAGGGGACCTTCCCAACCCAGGTCTCCCACTTTGCAGGCAGATTCTTTACTGTCTGAGCCACCAGGGAAGCCCAAGAATACTGGAGTGGGTAGCCTATCTCTTCTCCAGGGGATCTTCTGACCCAGGAATCAAACTGGGGTCTCCTGCTTTGCAGGTGGATTCTTTACCAGCTGAGCTACCAGGGAAGCCCCTTGTTACACTAACCCTTGCTCATATGCTCTAGACACACTGGCTTCCTTCTGCTTCTAAAACAGATCAGGTTTAACTGTGCCTTGGGGACACTGAACTTGCTATTCCCTTTGTACTACATTTTCATAAGGCTGGTTCTTTCTCATCCTTCATGGCTAAAACTCAGTCACTAGTTCAAAGAGGCACCTTTCATCTTATCTAAAATAGTTCCACAACCCCAGTCATACTCTTTCTAGGACCCTATTTTCTCCTTAGAACTTGTCAGTCTTTGAAATCATATTGCAGATAATTTAGTGTCTGCCTCCTCACTCTGTTAGGAAAAAAGCACCTTATTATACATAAGGGTAAGGCTTGGCAATGTACCTGGCATAAATTAAATGTTTGGTAATTCGTTATTTAAGATTTAATAGTTCAATGAAAGTTTGCCTATACTACTCAAATTACAGATGTTGGCACTGGAAATCACTATCTTTTAAATAAGGGAGACACAAAGTCTGGTTTCAAAAGGCAAAGCACCAAGGTTAGGAGACAGGTTTTTCTCCCTTTGAGAGAAGTGTTTCCTTTCACTGACAGAAGAGAAGATTATTCCCTTTTAATCACAACTATAGCAATACACTGTTGCTTTTTTCTCCCTTCTCCCCATCCCTTTTTAAATTTTTGTTTTCATTCATGGCAAGAGGCAAGAAGAGATAGTGTGTTTTGTAAACCAACTAATGGCTAATGAGAATCCTGAGAGCTATAGAAGTATTCCAGTATCTGACCTGAGTAAGTATCAACAAATGGTTAATATATCTTCCTTGCTATAGAGAAATGGATAGAACCAAGAACCTTTTGTCAAGTCGATCTGAACCTTAATGGACAAGAACAGTACTGTGGCCCTAGAAAGGTTTTTAAGTGTAAATGTTCAGTATGAGCTAAGAGATTCTATCTATATAAATCTGGATAAAACAGAGTGTAACAAATTATAACAGGAAACAAACTATAACAGGGAATCTGCATTTCTTTAAATCTTATATTTGAACATATATCTAAGTGATTAATTATCTTGGTTCATATTTATGCATAACTCCATTCCCATTTTATATATATTTGGGAAAAAAGTCTGAACTGAAAAGAAACATGGCCATATAATTAAGATAGTTACACTTACAAGAAAAATAATGATTTGTATCATGAGGCTATAATATAATTCTTTGCTGATAACCTGGCTTAACTACATTGGTATATGTGTGTGTGTCTGTGCGTGCTCAATTGCTCAGTCATGTCCAACTCTTCGCAACCACCTAATGGGTAATAAATATCCTCTTGGTAACTGACCTTACGACCCAAACCTACAGGTGGGAATACAGTCACGTTATTTTTCTTATATCTCTTAAAAAAGGAAAAACTCCTTGCCCTTACATTATCTGTAATCTCAACATCCAGTGATAACTATTATTTAGCATTTTGGTATCTAGAGTAGTTATGAAAGTAGGTTAATACTTACAGATTCCCGAAGATATCCTTGTCCAGCAACATCATATAAACTGAGTCCTATTCTTGTTTGATGAAGCCAAACTGACAGTAAACGAGAAAATGAAATACAATAATTATTAAGATCTATCCTTTGGTATATATACGCATAAAAGGAGATAAATAGATTAGAAGGACAAGCTGATTTATAGCTCCATAAACATCTATTTTCTCACATATACTATTCATTAATCCAAAAACTGTTTGAAATAAATATACCATAGAATTAACTGCAGATATCAACAATTCTACCATGCCTAAAGTGACACTAAAGTTGATGCCCTTGAGAATCCTTGTGTTCCACCAAAAAGGAGTGTAATGTTATGCCTTCAGTGAAGCAGATTTTATTCTACTGAGGTTAATTACTGCAACCAAATATCAGTTAAAGATGGTACAGCATTTGACAAGTCATGGAACTTATAGGAATCATAACAACTCCATGTTGTTTAATAAAAGCTCCTTGAGTATGCGGCTACAGTTTTGAGTTTGAAACTATCCTCTCAGGCAACTCAACCTGTAATATATTGGTGAAATGGAATTACCAGTGAATTAAAATATTTCAAATAACAATCTATTAAAATTCTTGGTTCAGCTTTTGATATGTCTAGTTAGCTAGCATCTTCAGAAGAGGTTTTTGTTTTGTTTTTTATAAACTTTTTTATAATAGTGAACCCAAATGTATGGTAGAAAATTTCAGTTCTAGTAAGTTCCAGGAGAGAATCATAATAATAGGAAAACAAATCTTGGTCAAAAGACAAGAAATTCTGCTATTCAAATTTAATAAAAGAGATGTTTGACATGGAAGGGATATTATAAAAGCAAAGACCCAAATTCTTTATTCTCAGATAGAAGGAGTTGAAGCAAAATGAAAATGGAATCACCTTTTCTCATGACATAATTAAAGAACTGCATGATGGAAATTCTTCCATAAGAATCTGTATGAAGGAGTTTAGCAAAGACTTTTGCTGTGAAAAATTGCCTAAGAAAAGAAAATAAATGTTAAATCATCTGCCAATAAAAAAATGACTTCTATATGATTCAGCAGAAAATAGCATAAATTCAAACAACTAAAAATCAAAGTAGAGGGAAAAAATCAAAGTGAGTACTATAGTTCAAAACTTAAAATATTAAGTCATACATCTTTAAATTCTATTGCCTTAAGAATGAGGGACTATAGTGTTGTAAATAAACTATATTATTTCTTTTAACAACTTTATACTAAGTAATAGTCTTGACTATAAGTAATTTTATTAAACTTTATTTAATGAAAAGTTGACTTAAATGATATCATTGACTTAAATTTTCATTAACATTTATTTGATGCATTTAAAATGCTTAATGTAACATACTCTTATGTTAATTATATTATTCTTACTTGCACTTTGGTCCAGCTTTTTCACCAACCTTTAAAAAATTTTCATAATTAATCATTGCTTCTTCTCCAATCATGGGTGGTGTCTGGTGCTTGTCCAGCAAAAACCATAAGTTCTTAGGAGAATTGCAAAATTTTAAGATATTTAAGATGTTTTTATCAACAGAACAAAAATTTTTAAAAATAGCTTAAAAATGTGTTATTTCCATTAAAATGATAGACTACCATCTATCACTGGGCTTCCCTGATAGCTCAGTTGGCAAAGAATCCACCTGTAGTGCAGGAGATCCCAGTTCAAGTCCTGGGTCAGGAAGATCTGCTGGAGAAGGGATCAGCTACCCACTCTAGTATTCTTGGGCTTCCCTGTGGCTCAGCTGGTAAAGAATCCACCTGCAATGTGGGAGACCTGGGTCTGATCCCTGGGTTGGGAAGATCCCCTGGAGAAGGGAAAGGCTACCCACACCAGTATTCTGGCCTGGAGAATTCCATGGACTGTATAGTCCACAGGGTCACAAAGAGTTGGACATGACCGAGCAACTTTCACTTTCACTGTAGGGTCAAACTGCAAGGGTTAAAATCCCAGCCCTGTCTTTAATCTTGGATGGTGGACTTAAGCTTCCTGTGTTTCAAATCGCATTTGTAAAGTAGGGTTAACAGTCCCTACATCATACAGCTATATGGATTAAAGGGGAACTGTATATGAAAATTTTAGAACTTAGTAAGCACTCAATAAATGCCAGCTATTTTTATTATGTTATTAGTAATCAAAGGATAATAGAAGATGATATTCTTCTTAATATGACTCCCTACAATAGTGGTTCTCAACTTTGGCCTCACATTAAAATTACCTATGGACTTTAAAAAACAAGACAAAACTCTCCTTGGGACACATAAGCTTTGCAGCTGATTCTTGTGGGAATCGTCACTTCAGAGCCTGTGCTTTCAGCCACTCTGCACTACTGTCTCCATTTAGGCGCCCTGGGATCCCACATGACACACGTAGTACAAATAGGAAATGGCCAAGAATTATTCCATTCTTACCTGTAATTCTTCATTATCCAATAGTTCCCTGCTTTTCCTTTGCAGAAAGACAGCTCTGGATTCTTCTCTTAATTTCTGTAGTAAGACTTCATCTTCAGCTGGCAGCTAAAAATACACTGCAGTTAATTTCTACACTTAAATTCTAGACCATTGGATTATTTAAAATGTATCACTTCATGGCAAATTGATGGGGAAACAATGGGAATAGTGACAGACTTTATTTTCGGGGGCTCCAAAATCACTGCAGACGGTGACTGCAGCCATGAAATTAAAAGACACTTGCTCCTTGGAAGAAAATCTATGACCAACCTAGACAGCATATTAAAAAGCAGAAACTTTACTTTGTGTCTAGTCAAAGCTATGATTTTTTTCAGTAGTCATGTACAGATGTGAGAGTTGGACTACAAAGAAAGCTGAGCGCCTAAGAACTGATGCTTTTGAACTGTGGTATTGGAGAAGACTCTTGATTGAGAGTCCCTTGGACTGCAAGGAGATCAAACCAATCAACCCTAAAGGAAATCAGTCCTGAATATTCATTGGAAGGACTGATGCCGAAGCTGAAGCTCCAATACTTTGGCCACCTGATGGAAAGAACTGACTCATTGGAAAAGACCATGATTCTGGGAAAGATTGAAGGCAGGAAGAGAAGGGGACGACAGAGGATGAGATGGTTGGATGGCATCACCGACTCGACGGACATGAGTTTGAGTAAGCTCCAGGAGTTGGTAATGGACAGGGAAGCCTGGCGTGCTGCAGTTCATTGGGTGGCAAAGAGTCAGACACAACTGAGTGACTGAACTGAACTGATTTGGTCTAAAAAACTATATATGCCACTGTCTCAAAAGTACTTTTTTGTATCTCAATTTTGCTTAACTTCAAGTCATCATTTATTTAAAAAGTTCATTTAACAAAAAGAGATCCACAGAGAATTCAGTGATCACAAGGCCAGTTCTGCCTGGAAAAAGCTAACCATCTAGCCCAAGTTTCTTTTTTTGATTCAGAGTTTACTTAAAAATAAACACAACATTTAGTATGTGTCCACGATATATCAAACATCAATACACACATTCTAATTTAATCCTACTAGCCCTGTGAGATAGATTTCATCACACTCAATTTAGAGGTAAGGAAATCAAGAGATGGATGACTATCAAGAATGCATATGCAGTTAGTCAGTCCCAGACCCAAGATTTAAATCTTTGGAGTTCCAGTCTATTTTAATTTTTTATGAGTTGTTTTCTTTGGTTCCTTGTTCCCCTATGTCCTCATGTCCTAATGTTAATGACTTGCCCAAAGTTGTGCAACTAGAGTAAAAACATGCATCTGGGTCTTCTGACATCAGGGATTCAGTGTATTTTCTCTTCTCCATCTCATTTCCATTACTGGGTAGTTAGGTTATCTCTCCCTTAAGTAGACTTCAATGCTACTTGCTAGTGACTGCTGGGAGTAAAGTACTAAGACAGGTAATCAACAGAAGATAACCATCCCCAAACTAAATGTATCAGAATGTGTCATGCTCTTACTTTCCTTTATGACCCACCACTTTTTCTATGTTCTCAATGTAGCCCAAGTTTCAATTTATATTCATAGAAATGTTCCCAGTGTAACCTTAGCCTGATACAGAATTAAATCAGGACTAGCTGAAGAGCGACTTTTAGCCAAGTATGCCTGGTGAGATTGGATCACCTTACTTCTCAGAGATGGTCAAGCCAAAATCTACTAATTGGCCTCCAAGGCAGAGGTTCTGCTTATTGTGGTGATTTCCCTAAGCTGGGCTTTAAAATGACTCATCCCAACAACTTCAAATAATTTGCTTTGAGAATTTATTCTTTCTTTTATGTATCTTTGCCCCATCAAATGTAGCTGTGTAATCCATAATCCAAATTCAGGGCTATGATTTTACTTTATTTCTAAGAACTAGATGCCATCCTTTCCCATCAAAGAGGATGGAGAAGAAATGAGCATCAGGAGGTGAGGCTGGGGTTGAGACAGGAACCATGTGCCAGTGGGTAACCAGCCAAGGAGAGAAGTGGTGACCAAAGATGACATGTAGTTTCTCTGAAGCAGTGGAGTGGAAGGAGAAGAAGAAACCAGGGAAAGAACATCCCACAAGTCCACATCTGCAGACCAGCAACCATTTGGGATCTGGAAGAGGTCAGAGAAGAGACAGAAATGGGGGAAAAGGGGATTCCCTCAGGAACCACAAGGGGACAGCCGGTATTGGAAGTACAGGAAAGTGGAGTCCTGGGAATGGAGTGACGTCAGCATCTGAGGGCTGCTTCTGGGTTAGTAAGATAACAATTTCACAATCCTGATTATATGAGATAATGAATATAAAATGTTCTTAAGTAGGTGGATACTCAATAAATGTCAATTCCCTTCCCACTCCCTCAGACTACAAAAAATTCTCAGTCGTCTAACTGCCTCTGATTAAGAAAAGTATGAAATGCAAAAAAGCAAAAAGAAAAGTATGTATGCTGTGACCTCATTTTTGTTAAACACACACATATAAAAATCTTTATTTATGTCTCTGGCATTAGCTGCTTTTTCTCTTTTCCATAACATATATGGATTAGTCTCATAATTTTTCAAAGGCTGGGAGACACAGTATTACAAAAAAGTTTGCAGTAAAATGATTCAAATGAAAAAGTTTGTACTTGAAGAAATAAGTTAAAATTATCTGGATAATCCACTTATATCAATACCTCACTCCTTAATGCAAGTAAAACATAATATTTACTTTCTTTGCAAATAATGTTATAATTAATTGAGTTTAGAAGGCAACAGGTTTAAGAGACATTCAGCTAAAATTCCAAAGTTAACTTTATTATGGTAGCTACAGTTTCCACAATACTAAATAGGTCTTATTGTTTTCAGTAGCCTTCAATTTTAGCTGTAAATAACTTTCTGAAAGTCTTACTGTTTTATCTACAATGCTCTTCAAAGCCTTCTTTACCATTCTGGCACAAAGAAACATATAATTAAGTATAACTCTTAAAGTTTTCCACTCTCAATCTATTTTTCAGTTTAGCCTTGAGCAAAACATTTTACACCATATGAGTAAAAGACAAAGTTAAAAATTGTGACCAACCAAGTAAATCTAAGTCTTATAGAAAGCCTGACAACAGAATCCAATAGAATACCACAACTAATATCCATAATAAAAATTAGGAAGCAAGAACTTTAAAAAAGTGGCAAGTAACAACTTTGTGTTCTTATGCCAATTTATATGAAAAACTAAGATTTAACCAGGTCAAAAATAATAAGGTCAACTATAATAAAACAATATACAAAATTTTAAATATAATCAATTTATCTGTTTATAAAATAAAAGATTTTTATCCCATTTAAAAAAATTACACTTAATTTATAAACTCTGCAAGACATTTGCTTAGATATCACTTACCCTGTAATAAAACCGAGGAATGGTCTTATAGAATTCATTTGTGTTTTTTCTACCTCCTTTCCATTCTGAGTAATACTTGGTAAATAAATCCATTTCTTCATCTTTTAACTCTTGTTCACTTTTTTTTTCTGGTAACAAAACAGATTAAGGAGGGAAAGAACTTTTAAAATCAGACAACATTTTTTCAAGACATCTATACACTATGCTCTAATTATAGCACAAAAAAGGCCTTCACAAATGTGTTTAGATACTGCTGCTGCTGCTAAGTCGCTTCAGTCGTGTCCGACTCTGTGCGACCCCATAGACGGCAGCCCACCAGGCTCCCCCGTCCCTGGGATTCTCCAGGCAAGAACACTGGAGTGGGTTGCCATTTCCTTCTCCAATGCATCAAAGTGAAAAGTGAAAGTGAAGTCCCTCAGTCGTGTCCGACTCTTTGTGACCCCATGGACTGCAGCCCACCAGGCTCCTCCGCCATGGGATTTTCCAGGCAAGAGTACTGGAGTGGGGTGCCATTGCCTTCTCCTGTTTAGATACTGAGCATCTATTAACTTTCTTAAAACACCAAGAATCACTACCTTCCCCTGAAATAGCCTCTTCTACATCTTCAACCAGTTCTCAGATGCTCCCACTTCTTCTTATCAATGTACTTGCTCTTTCTCAAGTCACTGCCTCTCTTATAGACCTGACATGTTCTAGTTCATTTAATCAAAAGTTCTCATTGAGCACATACAATTCAGTATCAAAAAAAAAAATCCAATTAAAAAATGGGCATAAGATCTAAACAGACATTTCTCCAAAGAAGACATACAGATGGCCAACAGGCACATGAAAAGATGCTCAACGTTGCTACTTATTAGAGAAGTGCAAGTCCAAATTACAATGAGATCTCACTTCACATCAATTGGAATGGCCATCATCAAAAAGGCCACAAATAATAAAAGCTGGAGAAGGTATAGAGAGAAGGGAACCCTCCAGCACTGGTGATGGGAATTTAAACTGATATAGCCACTATGGAGAACAGTATTAAGGTTCCTTAGAAAACTAAAAATAGAGTTACCATATGATCTAGAAATCCCACTCCTGTACATGTATCTTAAGATAACTATAATTTGAAAAGATACATGCACTCTATAGTTCATTGCAGCCCTATTTACAATAGGCAAGACATGGAAGCAACCGAGATGTCCATCAACAGATGTACAGCTAAATATGTGGGGGGGGTGTGTGTGTATATACATGCACACATACATACATACAATGGAATATTACTTAGTCATAAGGATGAAATAATGACGTCTACAACAATAAGAATAGACTTAGAGATTATCATAATAAGTCAGACAAAAATAAATATCATCAGTTCAGTTCAGTCGCTCAGTCGTGTCTGACTCTTTGCGAACCCACGAACCGCAGTATGCCAGGCCTCCCTGTCCATCACCAACTCCCAGAGTCCACCCAAACCCAAGTCCATTGTGTTGGTGATGCCATCCAGCCATCTCATCCTCTGTCGTCCCCTTCTCCTCCTGCCCTCAATCTTTCCCAGCATCAGGGTCTTTTCAAATGAGTCAGTTCTTCACATCAGGTGGCCAAAGTACTGGAGTTTCAGCTTCCACATCAGTCCTTCCAATGAACACCCACGACTGATCTCCTTTAGGATGGACTGGTTGGATCTCCTTGCAGTCCAAGGGACTCTCAAGAGTCTTCTCCAACACCACAGTTCAAAAGCATCAATTCTTCTGCACTCAGCTTTCTTTATAGTCCAACTGTCACATCCATATATGACTACTGGAAAAACCATACCCTTGACTAGACAGACCTTGGTTGGCAAAGTAATGTCTCTGCTTTTTAATATGCTGTCTAGGTAGGTCATAACTTTCCTTCCAAGGAACAAGCGTCTTTTTAATTTCATGGTTGCAATCACCATCCGCAGTGATTTTGGAGCCCAGGAAAATAAAGTCAGCCACTGTTTCCACTGTTTTCCCATCTATTTCCCATGAAGTGATGGGACCAGATGCCATGATCTTAGTTTTCTGAATGTTGAGCTTTAAGTCAACTTTTTCCACTTTCTTCTTTCACTTTCATCAAGAGAATCTTTAGTTCTTCTTCACTTTCTGCCATAAAGGTGGTGTCACCTGCATATCTGAGGTTATTGATATTTTTCCTGGCAATCTTGATTCCAGCTTGTGCTTCCTCCAGCCCAGTGTTTCTCATGATGTACTCTGCATATAAGTTAAATAAGCAGGGTGACAATATACAGCCTTGATGTACTCCTTTTCCTTTTTGGAACCAGTCATTGTTCCATGTACAGTTCTAACTGTTGCTTCCTGATCTATATACAGGTTTCTCAAGAGGCAAGTCAGGTGGTCTGGTATTCCCATCTCTTTCAGAATTTTCCAGTTTATTGTGATCCACACAGTCAAAGGCTTTGGCATAGTCAATAAAGCAGAAATAGATGTTTTTCTGAAACTCTCTTGCTTTTTCGATGATCCAGTGGATGTTGGCAATTTGATCTCTGGTTCCTCTGCCTTTTCTAAAACCAGCTTGAGCATCTGGAAGTTCACGGTTCACATATTGCTGAAGTCTGGCTTGGAGAATTTTGGGCATTACTTTACTAGTGTGTGAGATGAGTGCAATTGTGCAGTAGTTTGAGCATTCTTTGGCATTGCCTTTCTTTGGGATTGGAATGAAAACTGACCTTTTCCAGTCCTGTGGCCACTGCTGAGTTTTCCAAATTTGCTGACATATTGAGTGCAGCACTTTCACAGCATCATCTTTTAGAATCTGAAATAGCTCAACTGGAATTCCATCGCTTCCACTAGCTTTGCTCGTAGTGATGCTTCCTAAGGCCCGCCTGACATCATACTATATCTCTTACATGTGGAATATTTTAAAAATAGATACATATAAACTTATTTACAAAATAGAAAGACTCAGACATAGGAAACAAACTTATGGTTACCAAAACCTTGCTGCACTTCAACCTGAGGTCTTTGATTCTATGATTTATTTTCTCAAAAGTTTTTCCTCTTCCTGGTCACACTTCCTTCTCAATATGCCTGTAGTTCTTTTCCTGAAACTCTTCTGCCAGCGTTTCTCCTCTATCTGGATTTGCCTTGTTTTTAATAACTGTTGGAGAAAACTGCCGAACTATGTAAACATTTGGTCCCACAAATTTATTTCATGGTAGTTAATAACTCAGCCTCTCAAAACCACCAATACATATTTTATTTGCCCTTGATGTCCTCTTGCTTATTCCTCTTGGTGAATGACTGTTCCAAACTTTCACTGCATTCCTCAAACGTGCTGTGTTCACCCTCAACAGATGAGAATCCCGCTCAGTTCACCAACAACTGAGTATCCTGGGCATGCCTGGGTCCTCAGTCGCTTCATCTGTGTCTGACTCTTTGTGACCCCACGAACTGCAGCACGCCAGGCTCTCCTGTCCTTCACTATCTCCCGGAGTTTGCTCAAACTCATGTCCATTGAATCGGTGATGTCATCCAACCATCTTATCCTCTGTCACCCCCTTCTCCTCCTGCCCTCAATCTTTCCCAGCATCTGGGTCTTTTCCAATGAGTCTACTCCTTGCATGATGAGGTGGGCAAAGTATTGGAGCTTCAGCTTCAGTATTAGTCCTTCCAATGAACATTCAGGATTGATTTCCTTACCTTACCTACTTTCCCTCACCTTACTACTCTTCTTCTAACTCAGTAAGTGGTACTACGTACGATCACCTGAGCCCAAATCCCAAGAGTCACTCTCATTCTACCATTCACCTATTCTAGGGATATACACACATGCATCTTTCCAGAGTCAGGGATACTGACTCTCACTGAGATAAAATTGAACAACAACAAATCTGAAGAAGGTATACAGATATCCAGGCAGAAGAGCATTCCAGGCAAAAGAAACAGCCAGTGCCAAGGCACGAAAATGGGACTATGCCTGGTGTATGCAGGGAAGGGGGAGGCGGGAGTGAGCTGCAGCAGAATGAGCCAGAGGGAATAGCAGATGAGGGAGAGCAGATAAGAAATACTGGAGGATTAGAGGTTTAGGCAATGGCACCCCACTCCAGTACTCTTGCCTGGAAAATCCCATGGACGGAGGAGCCTGGTAGGCTGCAGTCCATGGGGTCGCTAAGAGTCGGACACGACTGAGCGACTTCACTTTCACTTTTCACTTTCATGCATTGGAGGAGGAAATGGCAACCCACTCCAGTGTTCTTGCCTGGAGAATCCCATGGACAGAGGAGCCTGGTGGGCTGCCGTCTATGGGGTCGCACAGAGTCGGACACGACTGAAGCGACTTAGCAGCAGCAGTTTAGGAGGTGACAGAAGGAACTGCCTTGGAGTGTAGGAGAGTCAATGTCTAGGGACACACGAAAGAAGTGTAGTTGAATGACTGAAACATCTACTTTAGGTTAGTGGACATGAATTAAAAGTGAAACAATTCAGCTGCCCTGGATGGAGGTGTGGAATAGGAATGATAGTTTTAACCAGACTGATTAACAAACAAGTGTGAAATAGAGGGAAAGAGACAAGAAAAAACGGATTATGAAGTCTAAAATGGGTAAGGAGGGAAGTAAAAAGTGTGACAATAAAAAGGCGGTAAGAGCAACGGTAGGATCGAACGGTTGTTGGCCCCGCGACTTTGAATTATCCCTCACAAGTCGAGGTTAGGACCAAGCAAGTGAGTTTCTAGGTAGCTTTTCATTCCTGCAAATCCCTTCCCAGAGAAGTGTAGGTCAAACCCCTCTGGATCGCTCAACCACATCCCAGTCAGCCTCTTTTGTCGAGAGGTTTTACCAAAGGTGCTGCTCCTCCCCATCCATCGTCCCCCCAGTTCCCGGTGTTTGGGGCCAGGATCTCTCAGCAGGCGGCTCCTCCCAAACTCACTGTGTGGACTGGTGCTGGGTGTCGCTAACCGCCGGCGAAGAATTTCTTTCCAGTCCATAGCTGATTCCGGCCCACCAGTTCCCGCATTTGCTGTTTACTAACCGCTCCACCCCCTGCCAGCTCCGGCGTCAACACCGCCCAGTCCCGTAAAAAGTCATGAAGGCCGCGTAACTGCCATCTTGGACGCGGGCGGAAGTGGGGGTAAATCGATCCCAGAGGCCACTGCGGAGAATACCACGATCAGGCTAAAGGTAGGGACGCGGTCACAACAGGAGGGCAGACGTGAAAAAGATAAGCTGCTTCCTTAAAGCAGCTTCCCAGCCTCACCATGCTTGATTCTAAAGCCGCCGGATAAGGGAGCGCGCGCTTTTATTTCATCTTGGCCCTTTGGCACATGTGCACCACGTGACCCAGGGGTTCCTTTGGCTCCTGCGGCTGGATGGAAGAGCTTTCTAATTTCAGTTTCTTTTCATTGTTTATTGCGGATATCTGGAGGCTTTAAATGCTCCCTGAATGTAATAGGTGGGCTCAGCAGCCGCCTGTACCCCCTCCTGCCACTAAAATGTTCACAAGTCGCCTTTTTCTCGCCTCCAGGCGGGACGGAACGCCTGCGACCAGCTTAGCCACGCCTCCGCGGCAGGGGCCGTCGCGGTGCATTGTGGACGCCGTAGTTTCGCCGCTAATGGTTGCACACAGCGTGAGTGATGAGGTGGGTGATTGAATCTAGTGAACTTCGTTTGTGACCGACCCGTACACAGAGGGGGTGCCCTCGTGGACTTCTCTTCCTTGTGTCTCTGGCTCGGCTCTCTTACCGCCCCCTCTCATCCCCCCATTTGAAGAGTTTGGCGGCCAGGGCCCTTAGACTTAGACTTTAGCTTCTTCCTTGGCTACGGGTGGGCCTGAGGTAGGAGGCTTCCGACTCCTCGCCCCTTATGCAGCCTATCTCCCATGGGTTCCTGCCCCTTTTCAAGAAGAGGGGTGTTCCGCGTGAGTCAGCTGGCGGGTCTTTGTGCTTTTTCTCTCAGGTTCGCTGACTGGAATATAAGAGGCAGCAGAGGATTCCTGCTCTGTCTCCTAGTCCTGGAACTTGCGAGAGAGGTTGGATATCCCCATACTCTTGTTTAATGGAAAGAACTCAACCAAGCTTCGTTGCTGCTAGCTCCCAAAGCATTTGATTTGTGAGAAGCTGAAAATCGCCTTGTAGAAAGCTGCCCTTCGATTCTCCGCCCCCAGCCACCAGCCTGCAGAAGTTGGGATTTTTTGAACATTTTTCTCACAATCTAGTGCTGATTTAACTGCATAATGACTTTCTATTTCACTGGTATTCGAAGCTTTCCTAAGCTTTGGAAGAGCAACTCATACCTTGGGCTAAGTTCAAGTCACTCTTACCTCTCTCTCTTTCTCAAAGACTGTTATGGCATCAGGAATCAAGAGAAGTGCTTTTCTGTTAAAACGATGTCTGCACAAAATACCAAAGCAATGAACCTGCTGATTGCCAAGGCCAGATGTGTCAGGAAACTAGATGAGAGTAGTAATAAGCAAGTTTCTGCTGATTCTTCTCATATGTTTGCAGCTGGAGCGGCTAAGAAGAGATCACAGATGAATCCTTCTAGTAAAGATCCTGTCTTGCCACCTGTGGAGAACATTATTCAGCTCCCCACAAAACCTTTGAACTCAGAGGAGTGGGATAAACTTAAGGAAGAGTTCAAAGAAAAGGCTAACTTTGAAAATTGGATTATTTTGCAGATGGTTAAATGCCATAGCTCTCTAGATGTGGCCAAATCTGTGCTGGCCTGGGTAGCTGCAAAAAACAGTGGTATTGTAGGTTATGATTTACTGGTCAAGTATTTGTATCTCTGTGTTTTTCATAAGCAGACATCAGAAATTATTGATGTCTATGAAATCATGAAAGCCAGATACAAGCGTTTAGAATCTGGAGCCTACACTCTTCTCATGCGGGGATTAATCTATACAGACAGATGGAGAGAGGCCTTGCTGCTATTAGAGGACCTCAAAAAAGTCATGATTCCTTCAAAAAAGAACTATGATGACTGTATCCAGGGAGCCCTGTTTCATCAAGATGTAAATGTAGCTTGGAATTTGTATCAGGAGTTGTTAAGTCATGATATTGTTCCTATGTTGGAAACTTTAAAAGCCTTCTTTGATTTTGGAAAAGACATGAAAGATGATCAGTATTCAAACAAACTGCACAACATTCTTTTGTATCTAAGAAATAATCAACTTTATCCTGGGGAGTCATTTGCACATAGTATAAAAACATGGTTTGAGAGGTAATTCTGATTTCTGTTTATATGTGTATTTTTATTTTAATACTGATACCTAAAAGTAGCCTCTTCCTTTTTTTTTAAATTAGTTGCTGAGGATTGTTCTATTCAGATTATATATTTTTTTCTCTTAGTAAGATTGTTTCCCGTTTAAGACAGTTTTCTTTCTCTTTGAAAAACCTGTTGTGATAATCTCTGCTCATCACAGAAAAGGGAGATTATAGAACACTTGTTGTTTTTAATGTATTTTTTCCTTTTAGAAGGTTCATTTGTTTTCTGAGGTGTCTAGTATATGAGTATTTACGTACTTGTGGCTGGAGTTCATAGCAAGAAAACTGGAGCTGTCTTTGGGTCGTATTACTATTTTCAGAAGTTCTTCTGAAACCTAATTGTGATTGGTATAATGTATATAATGCACATATATATTCTGTTTACCGTCTGCATTTCACCAACTTGAGTAGTTAGAGCAGAGAGAGGGATCCTGCTTAAACCTCATATGCATTAAAAAAGAAAATCTTCATCTTTCCTGGTTTTGCTGCTGCTGCTAAGTCGCTTCAGTCGTGTCCGACTCTGTGCGACCCCATAGACGGCAGCCCACCAGGCTCCCCCGTCCCTGGGATTCCCCAGGCAAGAACACTGGAGTGAGCTGCCATTTCCTTCTCCAGTGCATGAAAATGAAAAGTGAAAGTGAAGTCGCTCAGTTGTGTCTGACTCCTAGCGACCCCATGGACTGCAGCCCACCAGGCCCCTCCGTCCATGGGATTTTCCAGGCAAGAGTACTGGAGTGCGTTGCCATTGCCTTCTCCGGTCCTGGTTTTGATCATACCATATGTGACTGCTCTCTCCAAAACTCTCTCCTTTGCTTTCCTTCATGTTATCAGCTTGATGGTCTTTTGTTCTTTATTTCTTTACTGCTAATTTGCCTCAGAGTTTTTCCTCCAGGTTCTTTCCTTTCATCTCTGTTTTTCTCTTGCTTTTCTACTATATGTTATTTTTACAGAGCTTTGCAGTAGCAATCATGCTTAATTATCTTTCTTACCACATTTATTGAATATCTGCAGAGGAACTAGATAATGACAGTCTTTGAAGGCCAAGGATTTTGGATTTTATTCTGTTATCAAGAATGCTGGTCTAGGAGTAGTCTTTAAAAGACGGTGCCAAAGCAGTGAGAAAAGAAGATTGGAGAGGGATTAAGATTTGAAACAGGGAGATCTGTTTGGAGGCAATTGTAGATTTGAGTAAGGGATGATGAGATCTTGAATTAAGAACTGAGAAAGAAGAGAAGGCCGTAGAATTGATAGGAATCGATGAGGCTTCCCTGTTGGCTCAGTGGTAAAGAATCCACCTGCCAGTGCTGGAAACATGGGTTGGATCCCTGATCCAGGAGATCCCACAGGCCGCAGAGCAACTAAGCCCTTGCACCATGACTAACTAGAGCCTATGCTTTAGAGCCTATGCGCCGCAACTACTGATGCTGCACACTCTAGAGCCCATTCCACAAAGAGAAGCCACCACAGCGAGAAGTCCTTGCCCACTGCAACTAGCGAGTTTCCTGTGCTCTCTGCAACTGGAGAAAAGGCCATGCAGCATCAAAGACCCAGCACAGCCCAACCCCCCACCAAAAAAAAAAATGATGGTAGTGTGGGCTGCCGTCTATGGGGTCGCACAGAGTCGGACACGACTGAAGCGACTTGGCAGCAACAGCAGTGTATGAAAGAGGAAAGAAGAAAGGATAAGTTGATTGAGCAAATAAATGAATAAGTAGTTTTGAATGCCTCCAGTTTTAGACTAAGCACTGTGGGTGTTCTGTGATGTAAGATCTATTATAATGGCATTCATGAGCTAATTGGGAATGCAATAGTGGTCAGTTATCTAAGAGTGGTGTATAAAATTTGATAGTGTAAGAGAAAAAATGATTCTGGGTCACGAACAATCTCTGGCAGCTTTATGGAGAAGGTTAGAGTTGAGTTTTTTCTTTTAATTTGGCTGTGCTGGGTCTTAGTTGCAGCATGTGGGAACTTGTTCCCTGACCAGGGATAGAACCTGGGCCTCCTGCATTGGGAGTCCAGTCATAGCCACTTGACCACCAAGGAAGTCCCTAGAGTTGAGTTTTGTGTAGAAGTTATAGCTCCTTTCTGGGTAGGTCCTGTGAAGGTAAATTTAGACTTAAAGATGAGGGTCAGATGATGAGAGAAGCAGCAAAGAGGAGATCCAGAGTAGTGTACCATCGCTAAGCATCCACTCTTCTAATCGAACTGTTCTAAGAAAATATCCCAAACTTTTCAGAGTTCTTTCCTACAATTAATATCTTTCAGTTAGGGATTTGACCCTCTGGTGATTTGGTTTTGCAATTTTTTTTGTAGTATTCCTGGAGAACAATGGAAAGGACAATTTACCACAATCCAGCAAAGGTAAAGATGAATGTTTTATTTTTAATCTGTTCAATTCAGGTTTAGTAGGTTGTGTTGCTACTGGTTAAAAAGAATTTAAGAACATCTTAGAAATAGGATAGATTATGTTACTTAGGATTGCCAAAAAGGTCATATTTCGCATTTGGAGAATTTGCAGTATCCAAAATAGTTTTCTTGGTAGGTGCTGTGAGCCTGGTGTGATTTCTCTGACATGTTTTCCCTACAAATTTGGGCCCAGTTGTGTTTAAAGAATGACTTTAAAAACTTTATCTGGAGGTCAGCAGTCTACTCTTTTGGCTTTTTCTGGGACACTAATTTGTTATATTGTCTGGGTTACAAAAAATGAGATGTGTATGATAATCACAAAGGTTATGATGTTCTTTTTCTAAATTACCTTCAAATTTTCTCGTGTCCTAGAATTACTCATTTTAGAAAAAGTTATTTCCCGGGACATTGTTTAACACATTCATTTGTAATTACAGTGGTCAGTGTTTGGGCTGTGGAAAAACTGTAGAGTCTATTCACCTGAGTTCAGAAGAGTATGAATTTCTCAAGGAAAAAATCATGAGGGATGTTATAGATGGAGGTGACCAATACAAAAAGACGACACCTCAGGTGAGTCTGGGACAGGTCTTAACTTCATTCTTGGATTGCTTGTCTGGAGGAGAGGTTGACAATTTTTTTCTCTAAAATAGACTAGATAGTAAATGTTTTAGACTTTGTGGGTCATAATGTCTCTGATGCAACTTTGCTACTCTGCTGTTGTAGTGAAAACAGCCACAGACAGTACATAAATGAATACAGTAAAACTGGATCATGAAGATAAGTCATGGGCTGGGTTTTTTCGGCTGGCCATAGTTGCCAACCCTTAGGAGAGATTGCTTTAGACTTTCATAGAATAATTGGGTTAGACTATCATCCATCTGTTGAGTTCAATTCTATTTCATCTGGGCACAAGTGCTCAATAGATGGTTATTCTTTGTGTAAGTGCTTCCAAAAGATGTTTTTAATAAAATTCCATGAAAACAGGTTTCTCATAAGTTTTCTAGTCAAGAGAGTCTAAGATAACTTGACTCTTCTTCTTCATATTGAATTTGTTTATTCTTGAAGTCATTCTTAATAGATGTATTTTTCTAATCTTCAGTATTTTATGCTGGTTTACTAAGATTAAGTTGAAGTAAAATGCTTTTACCTTGGGGGGAGGCTGGCCTGTCATCTTACTGAATGCTCTTTCTCCAAATGCCAAATAAAAAGAAGTGTAAAGTGTTCTGCCTTCTCACTTTGACTTAAAATTGTTAGAAAATGCTAATATGAAGACCTTTGATCCTCAGAATGAAGTCAAAATTGGGTCCTTGAAAACATTATGTTCATTTTATGGAATACCTTTTAGCTGACTTTATTGATAAAATTATAGTTAACATTTATTAAATGATGCTTAGAGCTTTATATTCATTATATCATATTTCATCTTTACACTACCCTATAAGATGTTGGTTTATTTCTGTATTACAGATAGAGTGATTGAGACTTTGCGAGGTTAAATCTGCCCTAGGATGTTCCACTAATAAAATTAGGTCATAGTGACCCCCACATTTTTGCCTTTACATTCTGCTGCCTCTCATTGAATGAAAATTTAGTTTGTAGTTCTCTATGTACTTGACAGCTGACTGACTGTAGCAGCTCTTAATGCCTTGGGAATTTCTGCCAGCTAAACTGATTTAAACAAATTTCTTTCTCTCATCCAACATCTATTGAACACTTATGTGTATCTTCTGAAGTAAATGTTAAGATAGATATAGGATTATGTAAATCATGCTGTTTGCTCCTAAAGACTTAACCATTTCTGTTGTGGGTTAGTTGAATATTCTTCCCATCCTCCAACTTTTTATTTAAGAAAAATTTCAACCTAAAACAAAGGTAAAAAAAAAAACCAAAAAAACCGCAACGGACACATACTCTTCATCTAGAATAACCAGTTATTATTCCACATATGTTTTCTCTCTGTGTGTTTTTATAAACCATTTAAAAGTAAGTTGTAGACATATTACCTTAAATATATCAGTATGTATCTTTTTTTGTTTGGTTGGTTTTAGCTGCACCTCTGTTCCCCAACCAGGGACTGAACTCGAGCCATGGCTGTGAAAGCAGAGTCCTAACCACTGGACCACCAGGGAACTCCTTGTATCTTCTAAGAATAAGAACATTCTGTATAACTAAATGCTGTTATCACATTAAGAGCCTTAACATTAATTCAGTGTCATTTTAGTAAAGACCACATATTCAAATTTTTCCAGTTCCCCCAAAATGTATTTTAAAACATTTTTCTCTTACCCAGGATTCAATCAAGATTCACTCACTGCTTTTGACTGTTCGTGTCTCTAAATCCAGAGCTGGCCTCTCTGCCTTTTTTTGTTTTTATGACATTGATTTTTTATAAAGTCTAGATGGTTTGTCTTGTTCAGGGCTTCTCATACTTTGTACCTCAGAGTCACTTGAGGATCTGTTGAAAATGCAAATTATGATTCACTTGTCCCAAGAGGAATCTGAGATTCTGTCTTCTGAACAAGCGCCCAGGTGATGGAATTCTGGTCTTTGGACCACTTTTGAGTAACAGGACTGTGGATTAATTGTCTGATTGCTTTCTCTCCATTAATTCAGTTTATAAGCTTTCGGAGTGTATTACATAGACGATGCTATGTGCTTCTTAGTGCATTACAGCAGCCACATAATATCAGGTTGTTCTCTCTTGCTGATGCTGTTTGAGCACTTGATTAAGGAGGCAACTGCCAGATATCTCCATCGTAAAGGCTCATTTTTTCCCCTTTATAATTTCCCTTTGTAATTTTTGTGGTTAAAAGTTAAGTAATCTGTGGAATAATAGTTCGAAACTATGTAGATATTCTGTAACCTGTTAACACCTCACCTGGTGTTTTTTGCAACATGAAAATGAACTCTGCCTTTGGAAGGATGCAAAGTGATGATTTTCTGGTTATTTCATAAAAAAAAAAATTAATGGGGTTAGATTCCATTACCATCATCATTCTTTTTGTTGCTCAGATTTTCCCAAATGTGGCCTGTGGGAACCTCTTGCAATCCAGCTTCTCTGTCTCTTTGACACCCTTTCATGCACTCCCCCCCAATATACACATCAGTTTGGGGGCACTTCTATGCTTTCTGGCACAAGATGTCCTAGGCTTTTACCTTGAATAGCTTCTGCCTCAGTCGTGGAATCACTAGTTGAATACTTTTGTTTAACACTCTCCATGGCTAAACTCTTAGTTTCAGCATGTGGGATATAGTTCCCTGATCAGGGATCAAATCTGGGCCCCCTGCATTGGGAGCTTGGACTTAGCTGGACCAGAAGGGAAGTCCCCCATCATAATTCCTTTTTAACGATATCACTGTAAGTCTAGATTAATAGAAGGAAGATTTGTTAGTTTTTTTTCCTTACAGAGACTGAGACTCTGGAGCAAACCTTCTCCTTGGAGAGTGTTGTACTACAGAAGCTTCAGGCTCCAGACTGGTGAGATTAGTAAAGAATAATCATACATTTGGTTACCAGTAATTCACAAAGTAACTGAATATATTCGCAGAAGGATTGGGACATTTTATGACAAGGGAAATTTTCTCCCTTTCTCTTTCCAGATATTCTCCCCTTTCCCTCCTGTAGCTCTCCAAATCTGTATCCCATTTTTAATTTTTTTGTCATCCACCTTTCATCTTAACATAAGAACATTGCCACCATTTATGGAATGATTAGCTTATGTCAAGCACTTTTAGACCTGTTAAACTCAGAGCACGTAACAGTCTTGAAAGGATATCACCCATTTGAAGATGGGGAAGCTCAGGATCAGAACCATATCCACGGTTAACAGGCAGTGAAGGAAAACATACAGCTGGATTGGTTCAGAATTTAGCTTTTGTACAATAGTATTGGTGAAGCAGAAGGGACAGACATGGATCCAGATCATTTCTGGTAGATTGAAGTAGTACCAGCTCTTTCTGAGACAAAGTAAGTAAGTAAGTATTAGTCGCTCAGTCATGCCCAACTCTTTGCTGTTGTTGTTATTCAGTCGACAAGTTGTGTCTGACTGTTTGTGACCCCATGGACTGCAGCATGCTAGGCTTCCCTGTCCCTCACCATCTCCCAGAGTCTGCCCAAGTTCATGTCCATTGAATTGGTGATGCCATCCAACCATCTTATCTGTTGTTGTCCTCTTCTGCCTTCAGTCTTTCCCGGCATCAGGGTCTCTTCCAGTGAATTGGCTCTTTGCATCAGGTGGCCAAAACATTGGAGCCTCAGCTTCAGTTTCAGTCCTTCCAGTGAGTATTCAGGATTTAGGAGACAAGAGAGACAAGTGGACTGGAGGCTCACTGAGGTTGGAGAGCAAGTATAAAGGGAGTGAGAGTGATCAGTGTCCACTAGGTATTTGATCTGAGAGATAGAGGGCTCTAGATGACAAAAGCCACGGTATGAGAGTTAAGCAGATGAAGAAACTGAGAGGCCTAACGTGCTAGGTGGTCATCCACAAAGCTAATTACAGTGTCCATGGGATAAGTTTAAAAAATAATAATTGCAACCACATTATAGAATGCTTATCAGGTGCCTGGCACTGCACTTTGTCCCTTAGGCTGGCAATGAAGACTGTGAGTTGGAGGCCAAATTCTTGATAAATGTACAGGTCACGGGAACAACACAGGTCACAGCTAAGAGGAGTCAGCAAACCATGGCCCACAGACAAAGACTAGCCTACTGCTTGTTTTTGTAAATTACGTATTATTGGAGCATAGCCACCCTCATTCACTTAGGTTCAGGTGTATATCAGTATATTGCTCTTTGCTTTATTGTGTTTTGGATTTTTACAAATTGGAAGTTTGTGGTGGCAGTGCACTGAGCAAGTCTACTGGTGCCATTTTCCCAACAACATGTGCTTACTTTATGTCTTTGTGACACATTTTGGTAAGCCATGCAATATTTCAGACTTGTTCATTTTTATTGTGTTTGTTAGGGTGATCTGTTGATGTTACTGTTGCAAAAAGATGACTCACTGAAGGCTCAAATGATGGTTAGCATTTTTTAGCAATGAAGTATTTTTAAATTGAGGTATATACATCATTTTTTAAAGGTATGCTATTGCACACTGAATAAACTAAAGTATAATGTAAATGTAACTTTTTAATACATACTGGGAAACCAGAAAATTTGTATGACTCACATCATTGTGATATTGCTGTATTGTGGGGATCTAGGACCAAATCAGACAGGTATGCTGGTCTCTTCTGTGGCTTCCTGTGCCCTGCAGAATTGGGAAGGTACAAAAGAGACCAGCTCACAGAACCTAAACTATTTACCATCTGGCCTTTTACAGAAAACAGTTTACTGACCCCTTGTCTAGATGAACCTCATGAACCTCAGTTGAGGTGGAAAAGTAGCAACTTTGAAGGTTTGCAGGGACTAGAAGAGGGCCTCTCTTTCCCTCTCAATTCTATAGCGTGCCTTTTTTTTTTAATGTGGGAACTTGGTTCACTGACCAGGGACTCAAACCCCTGCCCCCTTGGGAGTGCAGAGTCTTAACCATTGGACCCCCAGGGAAGTCTCTTATAGCATGCTTTGAGAGAATGATTACATATCACTTAAGAATAAGTAAGGAGTCATTGATGACCATAAGAAGAGGGATATCAGTAGTACACTGGGGGCCAAAGCCATCCAGGTTATTGTAACTCAGTGAACACACATTGAGGGTAAACTCTTCTTTTGAGAAGCTTGGATGAAAAGAAGACAGATGGGATAGTGGTGGCTCGAGTTTGATAGAGGTCAAGGAAGGGTTTAGGGAGGTGAGAGAGATGTGCATACTCACAGAATGAAGTAAGAGTTCTTAGTAAAGATAAGTGTTGAATAAGCAGGGCAAGTAGGGAGAGAATGGATGAAAAGGTTCAGAAGTAGGAAGGGTTGACAAAAAGAGCACAGATAGGTTAGAAATGGAAGAAACTTCTTTGAGACTAGAAAAGAAAGTCAGGATGGGTGTAGATACAGATAAATATATAGATAGGAGGCGAGAAGACGGAAGGAAATGACATCTGCTGTGTTAAAGCGGGTGCATGGTGAGAGACGGGCATCCATGCAGGACTAAAGAGAATGAAGAGGCTCGGGGTGGTTCTTGAGAGGAGTGGTCCTTGAGAGATGCCAACTCCAGCAGAAGGATGTGGCAAGGGGTGGGTGCTGAGATTTGAATCAGTGAATTTGTAGACATTAGTGTGCATGAGTATGTGGTTTAGTACTTTGCTTGACTCATCTAGAGTGGTAGTAGTGAAGACAAAATGCACCGTTGGTTCAGATTTTGGGTTTTGTTGGTTGTGGCAACGTAACAGGGAGCAAGGGAAGGTAGTCCTGATAGAATAGTGAACACCGTCATGATGGGACCCAGACCAGATAGGAAAGGAAGGCAGGCCAGAGAGCACTTGTCTGGGAGGGCTCCAGGGCCTCGCAGTCTCACGTGGAGGAGCAAAAGAGGAGATACTGTGCCAGTAAGGGAATGAAAGCTAGAAGGCTGAAATCGGAGAGCAGGTGAATAAAAATTTGAGGTTAAAATTTCAGAGGACAAGCCGTCCTGAGCCCTGTCCCGATCCAGGGGGTGCTCTCCAAGAGTGTGGCCTGTGCCCCAGGATAAAGTTCAGCTGCAGAGTGTCATTGCCCAAAGGTTCTTCCTCTTGTGTTTTGTTTTTTTTTGCTTACTATGTGTGTTAATTTGCTAGAGCTGCCATAACAAAATACAATAGACGGAGTGGTTTAAACAACAGAAATTTATTTCTGCACAGTTCCAAGATCAAGGTATAGGCAGGTTTGGTTTCTCCTGAAGTTTTTTTCCTTTCCTTGGCTTGCAGATGGTCCTTGGTTTGTTCTCATAAAGACCTCCTCTGTGCCAGGGCATCCCAGGTGTGTCTTTATGTGTCCGAATTTCTTTTTCACTTGAGAACATCAGTCAGGTTGGATTCGGGCTCATCCTTATGATCTCATTTCATCTTAATCTCCTTTAAAGTCCTTATTTTCAAATGCAGTCACCTTAAGAGGTGCTAAGGATTAGGACTTCAATTTGAGGATTCTGAGGAGGCCATAGTTCAGTCTATAAATACCATTCATTGCAAATATGTATTAAAACTGTATTGTGTTCAGCATTTTAAATTATTTTGTACTAGGAGTAAACAGTTGGAACGTCTTTCAATATTACTTTTAAAAGCTTGTTTATAATTTGGGAATGTGAGGTATAAAGCATGGAGTAAGTACTAATCCATGTTGAGTTTGCTTGCTTTAAAAATTTATAGTTTCAGCTGATCTCCATAAGTATCCAAAAAGAGCATTATCAAAATTGTTTCAGGTTAATGAAACTATCACAACATTGTCTGTTTATCAGCTATACCCCAAAACATAATAAAAAGTTAAAAAAAATGATTTCAGGTTTATATGTTTTTACCAAGAAGTACTCTTTTGTTCAAAAGAAAATAAATGAAATGGTACCCTTTAATGAAATGGTTCTCATCCATGGCTACTTGTTAGAATAGTTTAGGGGATGTTTAAAAATCACTGATGGAAACTTACCTGGCAATCTAGTGGTTCTGATTGCTTCTGAGCTTCTATTGCAGGGGGCATAGGTTCCATCCCTGATCAGGAAACTAAGACCCCGCATGCTGTGCACTGTGGCCAGAAAAACCCCCAAAAACAAACAAAACAAAATCCATGTTGAGTTATGCTTATTTTTTTTTTTTTAATTACTGATGCTTGGGCCCTACCCCCTAGAAGTTTTGGTTTTAAGTGTACAGTTCACTGGTATTAAATACATTCATATTAGTGTGCAGCCATCACCATCATGTAGTCCCATAACTCTCTTCGTCTTATAAAACTGAAACTCTATAAAACAGGAACTCCTCATTTTCCACTCCTTCCAGCCTCTGCCAGCCACCATGTACTTCCTGTCTTTATGATTTTGACTACTCCAAATACCTCATATAAGTGGAATCATACAGTGTTTGTCTTTTGGTACTGTCTTATTTAGTATAAGGTCCTCAAGGATCATCCATGTTGTAGCATATTATAGAATTCCCTTACTTTTCAAGTCTGAATAATATTCCATATAATGCTTATATCACATTTTGTATGTCTGTTCATCAATTAATGGACACTTGGGTTGCTTCTACATTTTAAGCTATTGTGAGTAATGTTATAAACATGGGTGTACAGATATCTGTTTGAGACCTTGCTTGCAATTTTTTGGGTATATACTGGGAAGTGGAATTGCTGGATCATATGTTATGTCTATTTTTAATATTTTGAGGAATCTCCATACTATGTTCTGTACATAACACAGTAGCTGTATTATAGATATTTTACATTCACACCAATAGAGCACAAGGGTTCCAATTTCTCCACATCCTTGCCAACACTGGTGGTTTTTCTTTTCCTTTTGGTAGTAGCTATCCTAATGAGTGTGAGGTGGTATCTCATAGTTTTGATTTGCATTCTGTAATGATTAGTGATCATTTCATGTGCTTATTGGCAATTCATCCATCTTTGGAGAAATGTCTGTTCAAGTCTTTTGCCCATTTTTGAATGGGAGTTGGAGTTTTGTTGTTGAGTAGGTTTTTCTGTATATTTTGACATATATTGATCCCTATATACTATCTGCAGATATTTTCTCCCATTCTTTGGGTTGCCTTTTTTTATTCTGATAGTGTTTTCTGATGAACAAAATTTTTTAAATTATCATGAAGTCCAGTTTGTTATTTTTTCATTTCCTGTGCCTTTGGCGTCATATCTAAGAAAATCATTGCCAAATCCAGTGTTGTAAAGCTTTTGTTCTGTTTTCATCCCTAAGAGTTTAATTACTTTAGATCTTATATTTAGGGTCCTAGATCCATTTCGAGTTAATTTTTGTATATAGTATTTGGAAAGGGTTGAACTTATTTTTTGTGTGTGTGAGTGGGTAGCCAGTTTTCTCAGCACTGTTCGTAGCTGTCCTTTCCCAATTGAATGGTCTTAACATTCTTGTTAAGTCATTCTTAACATATATAGGAGGATCTGAATTTATTTCTGTTCCATTGGCCTGTATGTCTATTTTTATGCCAAAATTACACTATTTTTAATTACTGTGGCTTTGTAGTAAGTTTTGAAATCATTAAGTATGGATCCTCTGGTTTTGTTTTTCAAGATTGTTTCAGCTCTTCAGGATCCCTTGAGAGTCCATATGAACATTAGTTAGTTATTTTAAAACAAATGCGTTTTATTTTTTGGCTGTTCTGCGTCTTCTTTTGCAGTTGGCAAACTTTCTAATTGCAGTGCTTGTCTTCCCTAGCTGTGGCGCATGGGCTTAGTTGTCCCACGGCGTGTGGGATCTCAGTTCCATCCCTTTCCATGGAAACTTGCTTTCCCTGAATTGCACGGCATATTCTTAATCATTAACCAGATTAAGGGTCAACCTGGGGGACCACCAGGAAAGTCCCCCATAGGAATTTTAGGATGGGTTTTTCTTTTTCTGCAAAAAAAAAGTCATTGGGATATTGATAGGGATTGTATTGAATCTGTAGATTGCTTTCGTAGTGTTGACTTTTAACAATATTAAGTCTTCTGATCCATGAGCATGGAATTTGTTTCCATTTATTTATGCCTTTACTCTTTCAGCAGTGTTTTGTAGTTTTCATTGTACAAGTTTTTCACCTCCTTGGTTATGTTTATTCCCAGGAATTTTATTCTTTTTTATGCTGTCATAAATAGAATTGTTTCTGTAGTTTTCTTTTCAGATTGTTCATTATTTATAGAAATGCAACTGATTCTTGTGTGTTGACTTTATAGCGTCTTACTTTGCTGAATTGATTTATTACTTCTCTGTGTGTGTGTGTGTAATCTTTATGGTTTTCTGTATAAAAGATCATATCATCTGCAAACAAAGATAATTTTACATCTTCTTTTCCAATGTGGGTACCTTTTATTTCTTTTTCTTGCTTAATTGCTCCAGCTTGAACTTGCAATAAGTAGAAGTGGTACAAGGGGCAGGGACATCCTTCCCTTGGTCCTGATCTGTTCCTGAGGAAAAGCTTTCAGTCTTTTACCACTGAGTATGATGTTGACTTGGAGAAGGCAATGGCACCCCACTCCAGTACTCTTGCCTGGAAAATCCCATGGACAGAGGAGCCCGGTGGGCTGCCATCTGTGGGGTCGCTAAGAGTCGGACACGACTGAGCGACTTCACTTTCACTTTTCACTTTCATGCATTGGAGAAGGAAATGGCAACTCACTCCGGTGTTCTTGCCTGGAGAATCCCAGGGACGGGGGAGCCTGGTGGGCTGCCGTCTATGGGGTCGAGCAGAGTCGGACACGACTGAAGCGACTTAGCAGTAGCAGCAGCATGATGTTGACTGTTGGTTTTTATATATGGCTTTTATGTTGAGTTAGTTTCCTTCTATTGCTAGTTTGTCTAGTTTTTTTAAAGAGTGTTAAATTTTGTTAAATGCTTTTTTCATCGTTATTTGAGATGATTATGTGTTATTCTGTCACTTTGTTTATGTGGTGTATTGTATTGATCAGTGTTCATATATTGAAACAGCCTTGCATTCCAGGAGTACATCCCACTTAGTCATGGTGTGTAACTCCTTTTAACATGCTGCTGAATTCTGCTTGTTAGTATTTTGTTGAAGATTTTTGCATCAGTGTTCATAGTTTTCCTTTTGTAGCATAAAGACACTGTAGTATCAGTGTAATGCTGTCCTTGTAGAATGAGTTGAGAAGTATTCCTTCCTCTTTAATTTTTTGGAAAAGTTTAAGAAGATTGGTATTTGTTCTCCTTTAAATGTTTAGTGAAATTCACCAGTGAATCATCAGATCCAGGACATTTTTTTGAGAGATTTTTTAAATTAATAATTCACTCTACTTACTCATTATAGTATATATTCAAATTTTCTTTTTCTTGATGATTATGCCTGTTTGTTTGCACTTCTGTGACCGGAAGCAGCAGTCTGCAATCAGAGCACAAATATCAAATCCCCAATATTTGGAGGACAAGATCCTTTTTGCCCACCCTGGCTCCCATAAGCTGTGTGCAGACTGCTTTAGGAACATGTATACATACCATGTGGGTTGGGGTGAGAGATGGGTAGCTATTGCTGTTCAGAGAGGTAAAACTGATGAAATTAACCACAATTCATCATTTAAGGCTTCCCCTGAAAGTTGCAAGCATTTAACAGGCTTCAGAGTTGCCAAGTGGTTACAGAATCAGACAGAGATTCTGTTAATGCACTGTTATCTAGTCTTTCTAGGGAGACTGATTTCTGGTGCACTTTTCTCTGCCATCTTCTCTTCAAATTTATGAATTTTGACACATGGAGAAGCTGGCGCTATTGGTAAAGAACCTGTCTGCCTAATGCAGGAGATGGAAGAGACACAGGTTTGATCCCTGGGTTGGGAAGATCCCTTGGAGAAGGGCATGGCAACCCACACCAGTATTCTTGCCTGGAGAATTCCTATAGCCTGGTGGGCTATAGTCCATAGGATCGCAGAGTCGGACATGACTGAAGCGACTTCACACACACGCACGTATACACCTGTGGAACTGTCAGCACTATCAAGATAATGAATATATCTGTCAATGCGAAAGTGTGCTGCCACTTTATAATGACCCCCTTCTGTACCCACCCACTGTTCACTCTTGCCACCTCAGATAAACACCATAGGAACCATATTATATAATCTTTTTTGTATGACTTCTCTAATTCATAATTGAGATTTCACTTATATTTTATGTCTCAATCATTGATTCATTTTAATTGCTGAATAGTATTCCACTGTGAAAATGGCTTCCCTGGTGGCTCAGAGGTTAAAGCATCTGCCTGCAATGTGGGAGACCTGGGTCCGATCCCTGGGTCGGGAAGATCCCCTGGAGAAGGAAATGGCAGCCCACTCCAGTATTCTTGCCTGGAGAATCCCATGGATGGAGGAGTTCCACTACATGGAATTCCACTGTGTGGCTATACCACAGTTGTATATAGTCATTGACCTGTTGATGGGTGTTTGGGTTATTTCCAGTTTGAGGCTTTTAAAAATAAAGCTAATAACATTTTGTACATGTCTGTGCACTTTCAGCTTTTGTATTTGTTTCCTAGGGGTGCTGTAACCATGTTCTTCAGCTTGAGTAGCTTAAAATGACTGCATTCATTATCTCACAGTTCTGGAGGCCAGAAGTCTGAAATCAGGGTGTTGACAGGACCATTTTCCTTCTGAAGACTCTGGGGGAGCTTATCCCCTTTTCCTGGCTTCAGAAGCTCTCAGCTCTTGGCAATCCTTGCTGTCTGTTGGCTTTTAACTGAATCACTCTACTGTCTGCCTCCTCTTCTCTGGGTGTCATCTTTTCTTGTAAGACCATAGGACCTACTTTACAGTATGACCCCATCTTAACTAATTACATTTGTGAAGATGCCTGTTTGGATAAGGTCACATTCCAGGTAGATGTGAATTTTAGAGAGGACACTGTTTAACCTACTACAACTTTTCTTTCTGTTGGGTACATATGTAGGAGTGAAATGGCTGAATCTTATGGTAGGTATGTGTGTAGCTTTTTGAGAAACCACCAGGCTGTTTTCCAAAGTGGTTGTCCCATTTTACATTTCTGTCAGCGGTGTGAGAGGGCTTATAGTTGCTCCACATCCTGGCCAACACTTAATATTAAGGTCAGTCTCTTCACTTTTAGCCATTCTTTGGATGTGAAGAGGCTTCCCTGGTGGCTCAGTGGTAAAGAATCTGCCTGCCAATGCAGGAGACACGAGTTTGATCCCTGGGTCAGGAAGATCCCCTGGGGACTACAGTCTGTGGGGTTGTTAAGAGTCAGAAACGGCTTAGCAACTAGACAACAATGGATGTGAAGTGGTATCTCTTGTGGTCTTAATGAACAGTTTCCTATTAACTAATAATGTAGAGCATCTTTTCATGTACTGAATTGCCATCCATTTATTTTCTTTGGTGAGGCAGTATTTAGATCTTTTGCATGTTTAAAAGATTGGGTTTTTTCTTATTATTGAGTTGGTGTTGGAGAAGAGTCTTAAGAGTCCTTTGAACTGCAAGGAGACCAAACCAATCAATCCTAAAAGGAATCAGTCCTGAATATTCATTGGAAGGACTGATGCTAAAGCTGAAGCTCCAATACTTTGTCCACCTGATGCGAAAGGCTGACTCATTAGAAAAGACCTTGATCCTGGGAAAGACTGATGGCAGGAGAAGGGGACAGCAGAGGATGAGATGGTTGGATGGCATCACCGACTCAATGGACATGAGTTTGAGGAAGCTCCAGGAGTTGGTGATGGACAGGGAAGCCTGGCATGCTGCAGTCCATGGGGTCACAAAGAGTCGGATACAGCTGAGCAACTAAACTGAACTGAAAAGTGGACTCTAGGTATAAGTCCCAACCCACTCCAGTGTTCTTGCCTGGAGAATCTCAGGGACGGTGAGCCTGGTGGGCTGCCGTCTATGGGGTCGTGCAGAGTTGGACACAACTGAAGCGACTGAGCAGTAGCAGATGTATCTTTTGCAGATATTTTCTCTCAGTCTGGCTTGCCTTTCATTTTCACAGAATATAGGTTCTGATTTAATTGCTCTGGTTTGGGGTCCAGGCATCAGGACTCTCAAAAACTCCCATGATTTTAAAGTGCAAGTGGGGTTCAGAACCACTGCTTCTAATGTGAGCTTTTGAAGAACTCTAATGTGTGTATGACACCTTCTTTTCTACAGGATGATTTTGGGAGAAAACCATAGTTACAGGTAAATCGTTAGTTTTTATGTTTTAAAACTGTACTTCCACATCACAACCAGCAGATGGCAATAGTGTAACATGTATTAATAGAAAAAATTATTCTAGATTATGGCCAGGTCAGTCAGGTTAAAAGGATTTGATGAGCTTTTAATATTAAACTGAAAGATAGCTGTATAATTTTTCTTTGTCAAGTTAGTTATAGTAAAGAGAGGAACCGTATATGTAAATTTTAAGTGAATGAGGCAGAACTCCAAATAATATCCATGTACTACTGATTCAACTACGTGAAATTCATTGACATCAATAAAGATAAAAAATTTGGAGCTATGAGGAAAGTGTTAGTTTAATATTAGTAATATTTTTTCCCTCTCATTTTCCTTCATTCTTATAATAGTGATAATATTAAATTACACCTTTTTTTTCATATTCAGTGGTCCAGGTATGAATTTGTCTTTAATCTTCTTACTAGGGAAAATTTCAAACATATGCAAAAGTAGAAAGATTAGAATAACGAACTCCTACTCAATGATTATTAACTCATGGCCACTCTTATTTCATTTATACTCCCACCATCCCTCCCTTGCCGCTCAGATCATTGTAAAGCAAATCTGAGCTTAATCACTTATCCTATAAATTATAAATTCAATTTTAAGCAACTTTCTTTGTATCTCTTATCTTAAGAAATATTCCTTCGTAAAGTGATATTTTTCTGACAGAGTAGGAAACCCTTTAGAACAGCAGTTCTCAAACTTTTTGGTCCCATGACCCTTTTATGTTCTTAAAAATGAAGGATTCCTGAGAGCTTTTGTTCATGTGGTATTGTATCTTTTGATAATTACTAGGCTAGAAATTAAAACCAGAACCTTTAAGAGTAATATTAACTTAAAATAACAAAAACTATCACATGAACATAAATAATATCTTTTCTCAATAATAGCTCTATCATCTAAAACAAGAACGCTATGGGAGAAGAGAGGCACCATCTTACATATTTGTAAATTTTTCTAATTACCTGGTTCACTAGAAGATAGCTGAATTTTCATATCTGCTTCTGTATTCAGTCTTGTGGTTTGTTATTTTGGTTGAAGCATATGAAGACAATGGAGGCTCATAGAGATAGTCTGAAAGGGTGAAAGTATTTTATTGGCATTTTCAGATAGTTTTTCTTCTTTGATATTATACCAGTCTCCCCTGTACACCTGTGAGGAAATGAGTTTGAAAAAGGCAGATAATATCTTAGTATTATTATTAAAACAGTTTTTAAAAAAAATTATTTATTGGGCTGGGCTTTGTCTTTGTCGTTGCTCAGTCTTTTCTCTGGCTGTGGCCAGCGGGGGCCACTCTCTGGTTGCAGTGCGTGGGCTTCTCATTGTGGTGGCGTCTTTTGCTGTGGAGCATGGGCTCTAGGGCGCATGGGCTCAGTAGTTGTGGCTCCCGGGCTCTAGAGCACAGGCTCAATTGTTGTGACGCTTGGGCTTAGTTGCTCTGGGGGTTGTGGGATATTTCCCTATCAAGGATCGAACCTGTGTCTCCTGCATTGGCAGGTGGATACTTCACCACTGAGCCACCAGAGTAGCCTTAAAAATAATTTTTAAGCTTGAAAAAGTCTTAAAGATGTGCAGGGGTCCTCACACCACAGTTGAACCACTGCTCTAGAAATACTCTGCTTTAGATGTAGTTTGCTTTTTCTTTCTCTTTAAAAGTTTCAGTAATATTTATTTTCCTCAACTTTATTAGGCATTTAAAAAGGAAGTTAAAAACAAAACAAAGACAGCAGCCTTACTACTCAGTGTGTCTTGTATTTAGTTTCATCTCTTCTTTTAATTCTTATTCTTATTTCATCATCTTTCACTTTCTAAAATGGAAAATAAAAATAATTTGTTAATTATAAAAAATTTGCAGTTGAAATAGATAGCTGTAAAGAAAGAAAGAATAGCCCACCATGGTCCTCTCATTTTGAACTTTTAATGAAGCTATTTTTTTTGGTAACTTTTAATGAAACTTTAATCATGATAACAGTTCCCCATAATCCTGTGATTTAGAACTTGTTAAAACCTTAATGACTTAGGATTCTGTTTTCTAGAAAAGAAATTGGAGAAAGGCAAATTGCCTGTAGTCCACCTAATTGAATTTTTAGGGTTAAGTTTAAATCAAACCATTTGTTCTGCTTGATAATATCTCTTCAGTTAATTGACAAAAGGGAGGCCTTCTGGTGTTTCTCTAACTACAGATTTAAAACAGCACACGTGACCTAAATGAAATGTCTGTATAAAACTGATCTAATGTAGGTTTTTTTTTTAATTTGAGAGTTGCAGCTGCAAACCATGAAAGATGTGAACCAACTGAGCTCTTCATCACAGTGTTTAGAACCTTCCACTCTCATCTTCTGTGGGTTTGAAGATTTGATTATCTCTAAGATGCATAGGAGGTTTTCCCCCAGAATTTTTTTTTTTTTTTTAAAGTCTAGTGGTAAATGGCAAACTTTGGGGATTTGGTAGTTTAAAAAAAACCTGAGAAATGTAATTGTTTCCCAGGTGTAGTTTTAAAATCATGTACTGTGACAAATGGTCCTCAAGTTACGAACATTTTACCCAATGTATACTTAATCACTAATGTTATTCCCCATTTCATTTTCTTCAGCTCCACAGTTAAAAACTGTGCATGTGATCTCTGGATCATCCAGGTGGTTTGGTGCAAGAGTTGTGGTTAAAAATGTGAAACTTCTAGAAAGATCAATGAGTTCAGAGGCCCAGGAAGGGTAAAAATGTAAAAAGAAAAGCAAGCTGACTCCGTTCAGTGGCCTTCTCAACATCAAACATCTCCATTTTTTCATCCTTCTTCATTTGCTCTGAGATAGCACTTACTGAAATTCTTCCAACTGGGATCCAGTCATTTTTATGAGAATTAGCTTGAAGCAGTGCATTTCCTCCTGATGGCTAGCTGAGTTCTGTTCTATAAGGGAAGGAGAATTATGTGCGACTGTAGTGGTAACTGCTGTTTTAGAGTTGGGTGGGTGATTTTTAGACATGGAGGATATTTGGGGGGCAACTTCTGAGTCGGATGCTAGAGTGGTAGGTCTCACGTAGGTGGCAGTGGTGAAGCAGAGGGACAGGGCACCTGTAGTTGAGGAGGTTTGGACAAGGTAGGAGTGTGCGAAGAGAAACTTGACTAATTTTTTTCTTAAGCCAAGGGCAAGAAGGTCTGGTTTTTCTTATATCCTGTGATCTTTCCTCCCTCAGATCTAGGCTAGTACTTTTATTTTTATAATATAGCCCCGTGACATAGTTTGGCTTGAAAACCAAGTCATTTTTTTTATAAATCTATGTTTATGAGAAAAGTGAGTTCTAAGTGAGCATTTTGTAAATGAATTATAGAAGCAGTGTGTTGGAGTGAGGTGAGGTAGTACCAGGGTGGCCACAGTTTTAAGTTTTTGTTTTGCTTAGAAAATGTTGCCTCAGATTTCTGATTCAGTTTTTCTTTCAGTGTTGACTAAAGGTATCAATTTCCATTGCCTTTTCATTTGTTCTTCCAAGCGAATAGAATAGTGTGAATAAGACAGAAGAATAAAAACGGTAACACATGGGTACTGAAGTCTGAGAGCTTGCTTCTGAGGGAAGAGAAAACTACCAATGTGAAAGAGCAGCTGCTGAGATGTTGAGAATAACAGCAAAGGCCTCCTCCCTTCTCTCCAGCACCAGACTTCTGATCTTTATATGATGTCCGTCTTGCAGTCTTTCTTATCTCAGTAAATAGAACTTTGTTCTTTTAGTTATTCAGGTATCAAAAATGCAAGTCAACCTTAACTTCCCTCTTTGCATCATACCCCACCCACCTCCAGTCTACCAGAAAATATATCAATTTTCTCCAGGGCATATATGACACTTCTCATCACCTTTGGGCTTCCCTGGTAGCTCACCTGGTAAAAAACCCACCTGCAATGCAGGTGACCCTGGTTTGACTCCTGGGTCGGGAAGATCTGCTGGAGAAGGGATAGGCTGCTGCTGCTGCTAAGTTGCATCAGTCATGTCCAACTCTGTGCGACCCCACAGACGGCAGCCCACCAGGCCCCGCCATCCCTGGGATTCTCCAGGCAAGAACACTGGAGTGGGTTTCCATTTCCTTCTCCAGTGCATGAAAGTGAAAAGGGGAAGTGAAGTCGCTCAGTTGTGTCCGACTCTTTGTGACCCCATGGACTGTAGCCCACCAGGCTCCTCCATCCATGGGATTTTCCAGGCAGGAGTACTGGAGTAGGGTGCCATTGCCTTCTCCAGGGATAGGCTACCCACTCAGTATTCTTGAGCTTCCCTGGTAGCCCAGCTGGTAAAGAATCTGCTTGGAATGTGGGACACCTGAGTTCGATCCCTGAGTTGGAAAGATACCTTGGAGAAGGGAATGGCTACCCACTCCAGTATTCTGGCCTGGAGAATTCCATAGACTCTATAGCCCATGGGGTCACAAAGAGTCAGACACGACTGAGCAACTCACTTTCATCACCTTTACTGCTACCACTTTTTGATCTAAGGCACATCATTTCTAGACTAGACAACTACAATAGCCATCTATCTAATCGTTCTTGTTTCCCATCACTCTGCTATCAGCTGGAGTGATTTTTGTCAATCCATGTCAGATCTTGTTACCCCTTTGATTAAAACTCTCCAGTAGGCTGAAACACAGAATCTTTCCAGTGACTTCTAAAACCCATGTTAGCCTCTCGGATCTTATTGCATTCCATTTCAGCCGGCTGGACTGATTGGTGTTTCTTGGTCCTACCAGATATGCTCCTGCCTCAGGACCTTTGTTCTAGCTGTTTCCTCTTCCTCCAGATATCTTTGTGATTATTCATCTACTTGCTTCAGCTCTTTTCTTAAATATTGCCTTCTTAGAGTGGTTTTTCCTGACCACCCTATTCAAAATTGCCTGTATCCCCTCACCCAAGCATTCTGTTTTTGGTCCCTGCTTTATTTTTCTCCATAACACTTACCACCATCTGACATATTATGTATTTTATATGCTTTTATTAATCTTTTCTCCATATTAGAAGCTCCATGAGAGTAGAAATTTCTGTCTGTTTGAACCTTGCAGTATGCTTATTGTATGTCAGGCAGTGTGCTAAGATCTTTGTTATTTCTTTTTTTTGCTTTTGCTTCACTGGGCAGCTTGTGGGATCTTAGTTCCTCAACGAGGAGGTCAACCCACACTCTTTACAGTGAGAGCATGGAGTCCTAACCCCTGGACCACCAGAGATTCCCCAAGGGTCTTTATTTCTAATCCTTGAGTTAACCCTATAGGGAAGGTAGCATCTCATTTTTGCTAGGCCTCAGAGAGGTTAAGTGGCTTTCCTGAGCCAACTTTGTTAGTAGCAGAGCTAAGATTTGTCTCTCTTGTTTCCAGAATCTGAGTTTTGTTCATTAAGTTTCCTTATGTTCATAATGATGTACTGGGTCCCTAAGAAATTTTCAAAGATACTGTTTGATATTCATTTGATAAAGGAAAGTATGTAGTGCATTTCTAACAATAGTTTCCATTTTGCATTATCTAGACTTTTAAAAGATTAAAATGAAATAAAATTAAACGTCTAAAAGAACACGCCTTCGTTATCTGCAGTGTTTACCTCTATGTTGTTGCGTTAGTCATTCAGTCGTATCCAACTCTTTGTGACGCTATGGACTGCAGCCTGCCAGGCTCCTCTGTCCATGGGATTTCCCAGGCAAGAATACTGGAGTGGGTTGCCTTTTCCCTTTTCCAGGGGACCCAGGGATTGAACCCTGGGTCTCCCGCATTGCAGGTAAATTCTTTACTGTCTGAGTCACCAGGGAAGCCCTTATTTTGGTGGAATAATGCGGTTTACTTGTATGTAGAACACATTATTCCACCAAAATACAAGATATAAAGAAGTATATTTGTATTCTTGAAGAAGTTTGAGAGATCTTTTCAGATATTAATTCTGCTTGATTTGTTTTAACTCCTTTTTTTTTCTAAAGCAAACATTTGTATAAGGCTTACTGTACACTAATCACTACTATAAGTACCTTACAACTGTTAGCTCATTTAATATCATCTTTATAATAACCATGAGAAAGTTACTTCATGATTCTTGTTCTGACTGTTGCCAGGCAACCTAATTATGTCTTAAGTCAGATAAGATCATCTTTTCCTAGTGGGGGCAGAGATGAGGGTAGAGCCCTGAAGACAGTGCAGGGTAGAAGAGGAAGTTGTGATTTAGGTGAATAAAAGTACAGAATCTGTGTCTAGCATGGTGTCAGTCTGGAAAGGAAGAAAAGGACATCAAATCATTGCTGTGGTTTTGATAGTGTGAAGCTTTTTAGACTACCTCACTGCCTTTCCTTTATATATTTTTTAAAATTAATTTTTATCAGAATATAGTTGCTTTTCAGTGTTGTTTCTGCTGTACAGCAAGTGAATCAGTTATTCATATACATATGTCCACTCTTTTTGGGTTCTGTTCCCATATAGGTCATTACAGAGTATAAACGAAGTCTTGAACAGAGCACATAACACGTCCTTAGAATCCAGCAGTACTTGTTATCTAAAGGGTGAAGCTCTGCAAGTGGTTCTCTCCTTTGGGGTTTCCAGAAATAGGAAATAGAAGAGTTAAAGATTTGGTATGTGAAAATATCAAACTTTGATCAACCTCTAGGGCCCAACCACTAATTTATATATAATCCTGCATATATAATTCCATATACAGGAAATATATGGGCCATATATACCTCAAGAATACAGTCACCAAATCCAAACTAGGAAACTAAGACAAACAGGTTTTTCCCAATAAATGAATTGCAGACAGAGAGAAAGAGAACCAGAGAGAGGGAGAAGGAAAAGACCTGTAGATCAAAGCGATTTATGATTTATCCATCATTTGCAGTGTATGGACTGTATTGTGCCTTATATTCCTCATTTGAACAATCAAGTCTGAACATAGTTGTTGGATGATAAGAAATTATTGCTGATTTTTTTTTTAAGATGTAATAATGCCAGTGAGTTGTTTTCAAACTCTGGATTTTAGGGAATTCCCTGGCAGTCCGGTGGTTAATATTTGGCACTTTCACTACTGAGGGCCTGGATTCAGTCCCTGGTCAGGGAACTAAGATCCCACAAGACGCACGGCATGACCAAAAACACCCCCCAAAACCAGAAGTATTTCAGAGCTACACACTGAAATATTTATGGATGAAATGATGTGATGGGTGAGATATGCTTCAAAAATAACTGGAAATTGGGGGATGGAGTAGGTAGGGTTACATATGGAACAAGATTGGCCATGAGTTGATAAAGTTAGTATGGATTCACTGAGATTTCTTATTATATTATTCTGTATACTTTAGTATATGTCTGAAATTTCCATTGTAAAAATCTTCTCAAAATGACAACATGTTAAAGAAATGCTTATATGTTTTCAGGAGAAGTTATGAAGAGGGAGATTATAAAATAATGCATCCTTAGTGAATTTCATGCAGAGGCAGGCAAATCCTCCTGTAGTGTATTTTCCCCAAACAAACATAATCATTATAAAAGATGAAAATAGTTTAGAAATGTCGTCATAGAAAGTGAAAGTCCATTTCTTTAGTCAAAAAATATTTTTAAAATACTGAAAATTGTCATAACATTTGCGCATGGTAGTACATTTCTTTTTCCACTCACGAAACGCGTGAGAGGTGAAATTTAGATCAGAGCTGGAGAGATTTCCTACTGAACCACATTGCTTTTGTTATTAATGTTTTTTCTGCAGTTGAAAAAAAATCCTGTACATGTGAATCCAATTTGTAGTGAAAACTGTAGCTGAAGTGGCAATCTGGCGTGCTCAGATGTGCATCCACTCCTGCCTTTAGTGCAGGCAGCAGCTGCAGCTTGATTCTGGGTGGTGAGGCCTTCCGTGAAAGGAAATTTGAACCTGAGAGCTCATGCATCCTCAGCAGTGCTGGTTGGGAGATGTGGAGGAAGGGGATTTCCACTCTTTGTTAATAAGATCTCCAGACACATTTCCTCTTTGTTTTTGCATTTTCCTCAGCTGTGCAGCAGCTGCAGGGAAGTCAAATGTGATTTCCTGCACTTAGGAGTGCTGGCTTTTTTTTTTGGAGATTTATAATTGGAAGAGTGGAATGTGTGTGGATTGAGCTAGCTACACAGATGATTTAAACACTGTTTTTTTTAAAACTTGACTCCCTGCATTTGTGTCAGTGGTAGATCTGCTCAGATGATTTGAATTAGCAGACAAACTCAGGCTTTCTCAAAGGCAGATGTCCGTCTTGATGGACCATTGCTGTAATTAGAAATGTGATTCTTTGCAAGCTGACTAAAAAACAAAGAATTGAAAAATTACATTCTCCTATATTAATAAAAATACTATATTTTCTTTGTAGATTCATGCCATATAAATGCTTATGTTTTGGGTTGAATTGATTATTTAACCTGTAAAATTCTCCAGCATGAGAGTAGTGAGCAGGAGGTATTTTTTCAGGGAAATAGGATACAGCCTTATCATGCAGTGCCCACATGCAGTGTCACTGGGAAATGAAAAGAACTTAGTAAATGCTTAGGAGCTATTCAACATTAGGTGAAAGATGAAAGGACTTATTATAAGTTAATACCTCCTCTTCAGTCATTGTTAATGTCTCATGGCCTGATAACTGTGATTCATTTTTTCAAAATACATTTAGGGGCCTGTACTACATTCATGGGGCTTCCCAGGTGGAGGTAGTGGTAAAGAACCTGCCAGCCAGTGCAGGAGAGAGACTCGGGTTTGATCCCTGAGTCAGGAAGATCCCCTGGAAGAGAGCATGGCAACCCACTCCAGTATTCTTGCCTAGAGAATCCCATGGGCAGAGGAGCCTGGCTGGCTACAGTCCATGGGGTTGCAGAATCGGACACAACTGAAGCAACTTAGCAGTCAGGCAGGACTACGTCTACACATGGGCCAGACCTTTGAAGACAGAAATTATTGAAGTGACCTCTTCCAAGTTTGCTCACTATTTTGTTGATGGTACAAGGTTTCTGGACTTTCAGAGAAACTCCATATGATTATCAGAAAATAAGAACTGACTATTATTATTATTTGTAAATGTTTATAATTTTATTTTTCCAGTTTCACTGAGGTATAATTGACATATAAGTGTATTAGTTTGAGGTGTAACACCATAAATGATATGCTATCTGTAAGAAACTGATTATTGTTATGTACCAAAATAACCTGACAGACCACTTCCAGAACACAGCGGAAGCACAGCATTCTTGGTCCTGACTGTCAGCCATGTTACCAGTGAAGCTGAGCTAGGAACAGGGAAGCCTGGCGTGGTACAGTCCTTGAGGTCGTGAAGAGTCGGACACAGCTTGACGACTCAACAACAATAAAGCTGGTATTTCAATCCAAATGTATTTCTTGTTATTGTGTAAAACTTTTAAAGTAGAATACCCCTCTAAGTAAAGGAACAATAATGGATTTACTGGGAAGAGGCAAGGTCCACATTTCTTCCTTTCCTTGTCTTACGATAAGTCATGGTGATTTTCAGATTTTGTTCTATGGGATTCTGAACACCCAGAAATGTTGGTAACATTTTGTGCAAATTCATGGGCAGTATTTCAATTGGGTTATGGACTAGCGGGCAGACACCATACATTACATCCAGGGTAAAATTAGATTTAATTCCTAGTTTATAAAGTAAAACATATATCAGAAGGGGGCCAGTTAGAGAAGAAGCAGGTGCAGTATATTTCAGTGTGTTTTCTCAAGCCCCTGGAGTCCCCAGTGGAGCTGAATAGCTAGTAACAGTGTCCACTCAAGGTAAGCTCTCTATCTTAATTCATGTTGGATCACATACCTTTTATAGTTAGACTGACACCACCATTCACAGAGATTTAAGCCACAATCTGTGTGCCTCTTTTATGAATATTGGACTTTCTTGGAATCCATGTCCTCTCCTCACCAGAGAAAATCCATTTTCCTACAATGAGCAGGTGTACTTTTCTCCTGAAAGAATACCCAGGGCCTTTCAGTGACCCTGGTGGGATTTCTTCCTCAGCTTTAGTCCCTTCTTATCCAAGGGACTCCCGGATTGTTGTTGTTGTTTTGTTTTTTATCCTGGCTATTCTTTTAAATGCTAGATCAATACAGCTAACTGCTTGTGAGACATTTCTATGTGAATATGATGTTGTTGTTATTCACTTGGTAAGTCGTGTCCAACTCTTTGTGACCCCATGAACTGCAGCACACCAGGCTTCCCTGTCCCTCACTATCTTCCAGAGTCTGCTCAAACTCATGCCCATTGAGTCAGTGATGCCATCCAATCACAATGTCCTCCATCACCCCCTTTTCTTCTTGCCCTCAGTCTTTTCCAGCATCAGGGTATTTTTCATTGAGTCGGCTCTTCATGTGAGATTTGCCATAATATTGGAGCTTCAGCATCAGTTTCTTCCAATGAGTATTCAGGGTTGGTCTCTTTAAAGGTTGACTGGTTTGATCTCCTTGCAGTCCAGGGGAGTCTCAAGAGTTCTCCAGCACTGCAGTTCGAAAGCATCCATTCTTTAGCACTCTGCCTTCCTTATGGTCCAATTCACATCCACATGTGACTACTGGAAAAATCATAGCCTTGACTATACAGACCTTTGTTGGCAAAGTGGTGTCTCTGAATATGTCATTATGAACTCAAATTCAAGGTGTCAAAAGTCAAGTTCTTCATAAATGCTTCTTTTTTTCTAGTCTCTGATCACATACCATTTAGTTTCCTTTTGTGTCTTTCCTTTTTGCTGCCCAAACTGAGGCAATTAAAACTAACTTTTTGACCTCTCGTATCTGTAACCTTTGTGTCAAATCCATCAGTAACCCTATTGTGCAGCACTTCTTGTATCTGCTCCTGTTGCTCAATTTCTACTCCTTCTATCTTGTGTAAGCCTTTTGCATCTGAGCCTCAATGTCTGTGTTACCTCCTAACTGGTTTTCTTGTGTCTATTCCTTTCATTTAAAAAAAAATATTCTTCCTAAATCAGTCTTGTTAAAATATTGGTTTAATCATATTATTCCGTTGCCCAAAAACCTACAGTTTTCCTTCCTACCCTGAAAGTAACTCCTTCTCCACAGTTTTGCTACAACCAACTTTTCAAGCCTCATCTCCTCTTACTATCCTTTACAAACACTTGCTTCAGGCAGAGCTGGCTACTCATTGGCTGTGGACTACTCTGCTCTTTTCTTTGTCTGCTTTTCTCCTTCACCTCAAATGTGCAGGAGTACATTTCTCTCCCTCTTTGAGGAGCAGGACACCCTTCTCTGTATTCTCCACAATGTTTGGCATCAGTAGATGTGCAGTAAGTATTATTTATACATTAAGTCATCCAAGGTTTATATTACCTATGCCATAGTTACCATTTATTTAATTATACCATTTAATCATTACAATAACTTTAAAGGAAGGAGTATTCTATATACTTTACAGAGAGGAAACTGAGGGTCAAAGAAGTTCATTGACTTGCTAAAGCCACATGGGTTAGGTTACAGAGCCAGGATTCAAACCCTGATCTCTGGATTCCATTCACCCATGCTGTTTACACTGTACCTGTAAACAGCATATACCTGTACCTGTAAAAAGTACACAGTACTTTTATGTCGCTGATAGTCTGGTGTACACTTTTGAGCATGATGTTGCTTAATATTTAGCTTGCTATTACTTGCTTAGCAGCAGCAGAAGGGAAAGTGTGCAGACATGAATTAGCAGTAACTGCTAGCCGGAATAATGAAACAGATGCAAACTGTATCAAAGTTCACAGGAAGATAGAATTTCCCTTAATCTCCTTTATTACTGGTGGGATGACTCATCTTCCAGTTGTACATTGCTGCTAAGTTATTCAATATTTATATAAGTTAGACATGGAAGGGAAAACCACTGATGAGATGTACAGGACACGTCATCTGAGTTCATGAGTGTTCCCGGGATATCCCCAAGATTTCTACCTGTCTTCTTGCCGTTTCCATTTACTGTTTGGTTCTTTGGCCTTCTGAGTTTCTTTCAGAGTAAAATCACTTCCCATTTTTTTCCCTGCCCTCCACGTGAACAACTTCCATTGGCTACTTTCTCACTCCTGCAGTGCACAAAGACAGTAAGTAATATGCTTATTTAATATGAGGCAGATTTCGTATTGTTTAACTTAAGCACTGGAAATTCCAAGATTACAATTTTTTCCTTCTCTATTCTCTCTCTTCTATTCTTTTTCTTTTTTTCATTAAAAGAGGATGAAAAGACAGTGTAAACCATTTTCTTTTTATATTAGCAGTAAAACTGAGTTTGGATGATAATAGATTCTGCTTCATTGCTATGAGAAAATTTTAAACTTTGGTGACTTTTGCAGGTACAACTGATAAATTGTTCTTTTCTGTTTTATAAACAAAATAAATAACTTTTTCAGCTCAATGAAGTAATGAATTAAGTAGGAGTCAGAACTAGAGATTGTATATTTTTTATGTAGTCATTAATGTGGCCCTTTTTTTCCCCCTCTGCATCTCAGTTTTCTCACAAGATTGTTTTGAGGATATATCTGAAGATATATACATGTTGTAAAGTGTAATCTGCAAGCATGTGCTTCAAGCAATCCCCAGCAGAGAACACTTGATTTATGAATCATCTGTACATACATATGTACTGCAAGAGCAGTGGATCTAGCCTTTCTGAAGAGGGTGGGCTGAATTGTCTCTTTGGCCTTTGAATCAGAATACATGGAAATGAATGATATGTAAACATACCTTTCTTACATATATAAAGTTGTTATTCAGTGGCTAAGTCACGTCCGACTCTTTGCCACCCCATGAACTGCAGCACGCCAGACTTCCCTGTCCTTCACTGTCTCCCAGAATTTGCTGAGATTCATGTCCATTGAGCTCTGCTACCCTTGTCTCCTTTTGCCTTCAATCTTTCCCAGCATCAATGTCTTTTCCAGTGAGTTGGCTCTTTGCATCAGGTGGCCAAAATATTGAAGCTTCAGCTTTAGCATCAGTCTTTCCAATAAATGTTCAGGGTTGATTTCCTTTAGGATTGACTGGTTTGATCTCCTTGCAGGACTCTCAAGAGTCTTCTCTGGCACCACAGTTCAGAGGCATCAATTCTTCGGTGCTCTGCCTTCTTCGTGGTCCAACTCTTACATCTGTAAATGACTACTGGAAAAACCATAGCTCTGACTCTTTGGACCTTTGTCAGCAAGGTTTGTCATAGCTTTTCTTCCAAGGAGCAAGCATGTTTAAATTTTGTGGCTGCAGTCACTGTCCTCAGTGATTTTGAAGCCCAAGAAAATAAAATCTGTCACATATAGAGGCAGTTGGGTTATTACTACTTTAGGGATTCAAATATCCTGCCACCATATGAAGAGAGAAACCCATTTCTGACTCAGGAACAGAAAGCATGGGAAAGTCATTTTCCTGGTGTCCTGTTTTGAAAACGAAAGAGTTAGAGATGGTGACAAACTCTTGGTACAACTTGTACTCTTAACTGCTTACCATGGCACCTGTGGAGGCTTTGGAGTATAGACTTTTTATAGTCAGCTCATTTAATTTTACTGAGTCCTTACAATAGCCCTTCTCAGTAAGTACTAGCCCCACTTTATACTGAAGCCCAGAAAAGTGAAGAGACTTGACCAAAGTCATATCAGTTTGTAGATGCCCCAGCAGAGATTATACAGACCCAAACTGGCTTATCATGACTAGCCCAGGCTCCTTTAGCACCCAGGGGCTTGTGCTGTGTACCTGAGGAGGAGGATAATAATATGGTATCCAAAGTTATTGTTAAAAGGAGCATTTTGAATTTGGTTACTTTTTCAGGGTGAACAATGAAACATCAATAAAGACTCTTAAAAAAAGAGCCTTGGGCAGCTCTCCATATTTGCTTTTCTTTGGAAATTCTTTTTGAGGACTCTGAATTAAGTTTTATCTGTGTATAGTGCTCAATTTTTCTATAAGACTGTTCTCTCTTGTATTTGAAAAATAAGTATTTACTTTCAGATTTTGGGGAGGAGGAGTTTCCCAGTGAGGTTTATTGGTGTGATATTTTTATTTTGTTTTGGGATCATCCAGTGAAAGGAGTTAAATATTTTGCATGTTTGCTTCCAAGGAATGGGGGAAGTTAGGCCTTGAGTTGGTGTTTCGGAGCCGGTTGTTGGTTGATTGTGAACCAGTGGGGATTTCCAGGGTGTGCAAGTGTGGATGCACTCCTTGAACTGAAAGCAGAATTTTTTTTAAAAAGTGGTTAACAGGATTTCTGGGTTTCCAGGATCCAAGCCACGTTATTGCCTTTCTTTGCCTGATTTGTTCTTTTCTAATTTGGGAGCAAGATTCTATGATGAAAAACATGTTGTCTTTTTGCCTTTCTTTTAACTGTTCTCTGTCTTTCAGGATATGATATGAAAGGGAAGGAGAGTGGGATTAAAAAGAACATAGCTTTTTGTTCTACCTCTTCATCTAATTTCTAAACTATCTTTACCTGAATAACCTCTATTTCCATAAAGCACAAGCAAAATTTAAGAAATAACTTTATCCTGTGAGTAAATTATATTCTGCCTGGGGTATTGAGTAGAAAAATCTACTTGGAAATATAACTGGCTGCTAGAGAACTTGTCTCTAACTTGTGATTCTGAATGGCTGAGGATTCTTTAGTGAAACTTTTCAGTCTTTTATGTAATTGATACTGGGCTATCATTTTGTATTTCAAGACCAAAATAGATTATCTTCTTCCTTCTTTCCCCCTGCTCCTCCTTTTCCTCCTCTTTTTTCTGTTTTAAGCTGTATAGTTTTCCATTTTGTCGAGTGACCATAATTTAATTACTTATTCAGTCTTTGGTTAATAGATATTTAGGTTGTTTTAGTCTTTTACTATTACAAAAATGCAACAGTGAATCACCTTACACATTTGTGATTTCTCACATATTCTAACACAGCTGTAAGATTCCTGCAGATTGAATTGCTGGGGCAGTGGAGATTGTGTCAGTTTTGATTGGCCTTTGTGGAAATTTTGTCAGTATTCACACATACTGATCATATTCACACATACTGATCAGCAAAGTATGAGAAGTCTTGTTTCTCCACATCTTTGTGTTCCAGTGTGTCATCAAACATTTGGATCTTTGCCTATCTTAAGTGAAAAATGAAACCTCAGTATTGGGTTAATTTATCATTTTCTTAATGGATAAGTCAAGAATCTTTAGGTTTAAAATTCATTTGTATTTCTTTTCTGCAGAGTGCTTGCTTCTGTCTTACCTACTTTTCACTTGAGTTATTGAGGTTTTTTAGTTGAATTGTGTGAAAATTGCTCAGTTGTATCTGACTCCTTGCAACCCTATGGATGGTAGCCCGCCAGGCTCCTCTGTCCATTGGATTTTCCAGGCAAGAATACTGGAGTGGGTTGCCATTTCTTTCTCCAGGGGATCTTCCCAACCCGGGGATAGAACCTGTGTCTCCTGCATTGCAGACAGACTCTTTACCATCTGAACCCCTAGGAAAATCCTAGTTGATTTGTAGAAGCTCTTTATTTGAAAAACTGTGGTTTGAATTATAATTTTTTTCCTTCTGCACATTTTAAAATAGTCAAATTTATTAAACTTTTATGACTCCTGGGTTTCATACTTAGAAAGACCTTTTCCTTTATAAGATTATTTAAGAATGAATAAATACAAATAAAAGCTTCCTGTTGCCCCCTATTACATTTGTTGTTTTTCCTTTACATTTTTGATACATTTGGGTCTTTTTCTGAAGTAAATGTGATAGGGTTCCAATTTGATTTTTTTTTCTCTTCAGTTAATTACACAGTTGTGTCAACACCATTTATTTAACAACCCATCTTTTTTCCTTTGAGTTTGGGTTGCCACTTTACATCAAATATCAAATTTCCAGTATATTTGGGTCTGCTTCTGGACTTACCTATTCTCATCCTTTAATCTGTTTACATGATCATACTATATTGACTATTGTAGTTTTATAATATGTCTTAATATCTGGTGAAGCTAATCCTTAGAACTGGGGTTCTGGCCCTTTCTTTATAAACTTTCAAGGAGTAAATATTATAGGCCCAGGATAAAATGTACTGATAATGTTCCCTGGGGCAAAATCGTGTTTTGTAAATATGACAGTCCTATGTCTTTTAAACTTTTTTGACCACAACTCAAGTATAAAATACACTCTGTGTAACAACTCATTTGATAACCAATAAAACATTTACCTGCTCTTGCTACATGTGTTGGACTGCATTTTAACTGTTATTTCATTGTAAACCTCAGAAATGCTGATTGTAGCCTATTAAATTGATTTCATGACCCAGTCACTGGTTGTGACCTGCAGTTGAAAAATAACTCATTGGACTTCTGTTTCAGCGAAATCCCAGTAGTCCTTATCAGTCTTTTTTGGAGTAGGGAGCAGGAGAAAAAGGGTTATCTCTTCCTATGTAAACTAGGAAGACCACATCAAAGCAAGTAGGACTTCTCAACTAAAGAACTCATGAAGGGCATTTGCATTTCTCTCCCGTTTTGCAAGTACCTTGTAAGGAAGGACAGTAGTCTGGATTGGCATGCCTTCTTAAAAACATAGGCCACAGATTATTCATATGTACTGTTCAGGAAAAGGAAAAACTGTTAGACTGCCGGTGCCAGGAGGTTCAGGCCCATGTGAGGATGATTCTACCATCTTTAAACAGAGTTGTTTTATTGTGTTCTGGCTTTTAGGGCTCCCAGCTCGATTGTTGTTGCTCTGTTCCACTGTACCTATGGTGAGAACATGGATTTTTGTGGAAATCCATGGAAAGCACTTAAAATTCTTATTTTTCTATATTTTTGTGATTTACATAGCATGTAGAAAGCACTATAAATGTCTTTGTGTTATTGTTATTATTTGGCCTGGATATTTACAGAAATTTTTCTTCAGTTTCAGTATTAAAAATTTTGTGGGAAGAGGACTAGATGAATTTTTTCATTGTTTCCCTGAAACTTGTGAGTTCCTAAAGACATACTTTTATCTTCAGAAAATTTTAAAAAATGGTTTGTTCTCATCTTTTTGTTCTGATTTATTCCATAACACCCTTATGAGGCTTAAGTTGGATTTCTATTCTCTTTCATATCTCTAATGTTTTTTTCTCTTATCTTTTGTTCTCTTCATTCTAGTAGAATTTTTCTAAGTTTGTGCTGGATTTCACAGAATCCATATCCTAGTGTTTAACTATTTTTAATGCTTTCAATGAAGATTTTAATTCTGTTGCATTTTGTTTTTTCTTGCTCTTCTACTTTGTTTTTGTCAGATCCCTTTCCATCTGTTGTCATTCTCTCCCTAAAGTTCATTGCTCTTTCTTTGTAGATGCAACTGAGTTTTCCCCGTATGTTAAAAGGACAATAGTACGATTTGTCCTATGCCTACCCTTTGAGTTTTTGGTGATTCCCAAGGCTCCAGTTTCCCACAGCTTCCTTCCTCTTTTCCTACTCAACCCACTCTCCTTGTTCATTTTCACCCTCTTCTCTGTACGCCTCTCTTAGCACCTGTATGCTGGTGATTCACAGATCTTTATAGCTTCAGCCCATGCATTCTCACTGAACCCCAAAGTTCCTGTTGGGCATCTTCCTGAATAACATTCTTTCAGTAACAGGATAAGGGTGGTAAATTATTTTATTCTTTTTTGAAAGTATTTACTTGAATGACAGCTTAACTATGTATTTTCCCTCAACACTGTGAAGATAGTATTCCATTGTCTTCTGGCCTCTGTTTTAGTCACTGTTGAAAAGTTTGCTTTTGGTCCAGTCTTTGTTCCATCTCCATACATCTTGTTGCTCTTAAGGGTTTTTTTTTTTTTTTTTTCACTTCTGTTGTTTCACTGTGATGGGTATGTATGAATGTATTTTTCCATCTTGGGATTCACTGAGCTTCCTGAATGTGAAGTTTCATGTCTTGAATCAATTCTGAATAATTCTCAGACCTTGTATGTTTAAATGTTACTTCTGAAATTCCTAATAGACTTTTATTGGATCCTTTTACTCTCCTTCATGTCACTTACTCTTTTTCATATATTTCATCTCTTTATCTCTCTGAATTGCATTCTGGGTAACATCTTCAGATCTATCTTCAAGTTCACCATTTCTTATCTGAGATGTGTCTGTTCTTCTCCTTACCCATTTGTTGAGGGTTTCCCCCCTAATGTTTCAATAATTTACAGACCATAAAACTGACCCATTTTAAGTATACAGTTCAGTGATTTTGAGTAAATCTGTCCCTTGTCTGACCATCACACAATTCAGTTTTAGAATATTTGTTACCCCAAAAAGTTTCATCATGTCCTTTTGAGGTCAATCCCTACTCCTCCTCCCAGCTCCAGTGACCTGCTTTCTGTCTCTGTAGTTTTGCCTTTATTAAAAATTTAATATAAATAGAATCATATAATCTTTACTTTTTTGGTTTATCATCTTTCACTTAACATAATTCTTTTGCAGTATATTATATTTAGTTTTAAACAGAATGTTTTTGAGTTCATGCTGTTACATCTATTCATAGTTCCTATTCATGGCTGAATAGTATTCCAGTGGATGAATATACCACAATTTGTTTATTTACCAGCTCATGGATATTGGAGTTTATGTCCATCCAACTCCATTTACTTTGTAATTTTAATTTTAGAACTTCTCTTTGCAGTTTTTTCCTTTGTTTTTTCATGGTCTCTGTCTTACGTTCAGATTCTTTTATGTTTTAGTTATTTTTATGTACTTATTTTATATTGTGTCTTAGATTTTTCTGTTGTCCTTTATCCTGAGTTCTTTGGGCTCTAATCCTTCTGTTGCGTTAGAGGACTCTCACACAGGGTGGATTATTTTCTCTTGTGTTTTACAATTCTTAATTGGTGAGCTTGCTTTTTCTATGAGATTACTGTTATTGTTTGGATTGTTGATGGTGTCTCTCCAAGGAAGTTTTGTGTTTACTTCTGCCAAGTGCCCAAGAGATATTATTGGACCAGAACCCTTTGTTACGTAATTTTTTAATGGAGCATGATAATTTGTATCATACAGTTTGTTTAAATTTGTACTTCAAACTTACTTAAGATGTAAGCCTGGAGTTTCTGTTTATTTTTTTAAATTTTATTGTATTTTTGGCCATGCTACATGGCATGCAAGATTTTAGTCCCTTGACCAAGGATTGAACCCGTGTCTCCTGCATTGGAAGCATGGAGTCCTAATCAACTGTACCACCAGGGAATTCTTGGAATTTCTTTTTCTGAAGAGATTTTTTTTTCCTACTTAGACCCCTGGTAATGGAGAAGGAAATGGCAGTACACTCCAGCGTTCTTGCCTGGAGAATCCCATGGACACAGCAGCCTGGTGGGCTATAGTCCCTAGGGTTGCAAAGAGTTGGACATGACTGAAATGACTGAGCAAGCACACAGACTCCTGGTAAAGGTGGAGAAGCTGATATATTGTGTTTGAACATCAATGTGCTCATTTGTAAAGATTCTTCTTTTATTGTAGAGTTGACTTCCAGACTCCCCCTCTCATTTGAGCCCGAGGTTTGATAGATCTCTCCCCTGTTTGCTGATACCCAGTCCATTTCTACTTTTTAACTTCCTTCCTGGATAACATTCGCATCAACTCTTATCTGTACCATTCTGATTTTCAGATCTGGCTTCATCTCTGGCATTTAGAGATTTATTTCACTTATTTTCTTAAAAGTTCACCATGTATTAAGTATTTTTATCATATTTTATCCAGCCTTTTTACATATTTGTAGCAGGAAGGTTTTTTGGTTTGTGTTTTCATCTTAGTGGAATCAGAAAATTCACATAAAATTATAACTGTTCTTAAATAGGAGTCTATACAATAGTAATTATAACTATAATTACTGAATGAAAAAACGTCTAGAATATAACTTGCTATTAAATGAGTATAAACTTTCTAAAATTATTAGTTAGAGTGGCATTTTCCAGACATGTGACTTCATTTTTCCCTGGCTAATTTAAGGCAGTCATACTAGTATTCCTTTTATTGAAGACTTATTTGGATCCCATGGTTTAAAGAAGGCACATGAAGAAATTTGGTTTTTACTGTTGTTCCCATGTTTAGAACAGTGCTTCCAACCAAAATAACTGGTATTCCCCTGTTTTTCCATATCCACTGTGACTAAAGCCAGTTGTTTTAACACTCCCTTTCTTCTGATCTTTGGAAAATATTGTCTGATGTTTGCAGCACATTGGATATAATTAACATGTTAAGATAACTATTTCTTTTAAGATATAAAATTTTGAGTATATATTATTATAGTTCTGTTTCCCCTTAGTTGCTGTTTTAAAGTAGGAAATTAAATAAATGAGAGATCTGTTTTTAATTTCCTTGTGAAACCTGTATGAAAGTCTTAGAAGAGAAGTAAACTGTCATAAACATATGGATCATCATCCCCCAAATTTGAAAATCTTAACCTCTTCTGAGTAGAAAGCTGGTGTGTAAGGGCCAGTCTTTTATTTCTCTTTGTTACTGTGCATCTTTGGATCTTTCTGCTACTCATTTGTGATTAGGTGATGACCACAAAGCAAAAAATATCAGTTCTTCATAATTGTTTCTAATAAGAGGTTGGATAAGAAAGAATTTAAAACTTTTATTTACTCTTTTCCATATTGTAGTAATAAGCAGTGTTTTTTTTTTAATTTAAGCTCAAACTTTAATTACATGAAGATTTTATACTTATTTTTGGAGTTTCCAAATTGCCTAGTTGTTAATCCTCAAACATGCCAAGCTCTTTGGTGTTTTTTAAGGACCTTGGTGGTTCTTTCCTCTGCCTAGAAGACTCTTCTCCCAGGGGGGGAACATCGTTTACTCTCTCACTTTGTTCAGATCTTTGTTCAAATGTCACCTCATTAGAAAGGCCCTTTCACCAAATCTTAAATAGAGGCTAGGCAGTTGGGAAGATCCTGTGGAGTAGGAAATGGAAACCTGCTCCAGTATCCTTGCCTGGGAAATCCCATGGATAGAAGAGCCTGGTGGACTACAGTCCATGGGGTTGCAAAGAGTCAGGTGTGTGTGCATGCGCACGCACACACACACACACACACACACACACACACACACACACAATGATGCTAATACCCTCCCTGTCTTAATTTTTTTTCAAGGCACTTTCCTCTACCTGAAATTAAGTATTTGTGACCTTGGTGTTCTTTGTTTCCTTAGCTAATATACTGTAAGTTCCTTGAGGGCAGGAAATGTTTTCACTTTTCTGTTCCTAGGAATATGTACATTATTTTACACACACATTTGGTGCTCAATGAACATCTGTTGACTCACTGACCAAGTGAATATATTATGAACTTGTGGCCTAAGGGTGAGATCTAGCCCTTATAAGTTTCTTTTTTTGTTTGAGCATTTTTGTGTTTTACTCTTTAAAAAAGTTATTTCACATATTTCAAAATGCCAAATTTTTTATTTTCCTTAAAAAATCAAACCTGCTAACTCTGCATCTGTATTTTTATGTGGCAACAATTATCTGGACTGAACACTGGGCTGTTTCCTCTATTTTAATGGACCTACTTTCTCCCATTTTGTCACAGTTGTCACCTCTTTCTGTACAATCTTGGACAATGAGATCTATGTTATTTGCTAATTATGATTTTGCTTGCTCTGCTTTCTTCAGCTTTGTTCACTTTACCTGTTTATACCACCTGTCTAGTCCCTGTAGACATCTGAGTTTACAACTTCTTGGTGGCTCAGATGGTAAAGAATCTGCCTCTAATGAAGAGACCCAGGTTTGATCCCTGGGTTGGGAAGATCCTCTGAAGAAGGAAATGGCAACCTACTCCAGTATTCTTGCCTGGAGAATTCCATGGACAGAGGAGCCTGGTCAGGCTACGGTCCATACAGTCCATGGTGTTGCAAAGAATAGGACACGACTGAGTGACTAACAGTTGACTAACAGTAAAAAATTATAGTTTTTACAATTCCTATGCAGTTAAACTTCTCAGGTTTAAATTTAAAATTATAAAATGAGTAAAGATGATAGAAGTTGTGCCTATTATTGAAGGAGATATATATTGAATTTATAAAACCTGTATGTTACAAAAATGAAGAACTCCCTTTGGACCAATGAGTACATGAAAAGATGTTCAACATCATTTGTCATGAAGAAAATGTACCTCAAAACTGCAGGGAGGTACCACTTCACACCCACAAGCATGACTGTAATAAAAAAAGACATACAATAACAAGTTTTGGTTGAGGATATGGAGAAATTTGAAGCTTCATACTTTGCAGTCAGGATATATTAATAAAATGGTGCAGCCACTTTGGAATACAGTCTGGCAGTTCCTCAGTGAATTAAACAGAATTACCACATATGGTAGCTTGACAGTTTTATTCCCTAGATACATATACTCAAGGGAAATGAAAACATACATCCATGCAGAACCTGTACACAGATGTTCATAGCAGCATTTTGCATAATAGCCCAAAGGTGGAAATAACCCAGAAGTTCATCCATTAATGAATAAGTAAATAAAATATGATATATTCATACAGGGGCTTCCCAGAAGGTGCTAAGTAGTAGAGAACCATCCTGTCAATGCAGAAGATACAAAGTTCTTGTATCAGAAGATGATACCAGAAGATGCAGGTTCTTGTACCATCTTCTTGTACCAGAAGATGCAGATTAGATCTATGGGTTGGGAAGATCCCCTGGAGTAGGAGATGGCAACCTGCTCCAGTATTCTTGCTTGGAGAATTCCATGGACAGAGGAGCCTGGTAGGTAACAGTCATGGGGCTGTAGGGAGTTGGACACAACTGAGTGACTGACACAGCACAGCACAATATCCATACAATGAAATATTACTTGGCAATAAAAAAGAATGAAGTACTGATATGTGCTGCAACATAGACCTTGAAAAGATGTATGCTGAATGAAAGAAGCTAATCATAGAGTTGGGCTTCCCTGGTGGCTCAGTTGGTAAAGAATTCACTTGCAGTGTAGGAGACTGCCTGCAATACAGGAGAGCCGGGTTCAATCCTTGGATGGGGAAGTTTCCCTGGAGAAAGAAATGGCAACCTCCTCCAGTATTCTTGTCTGGAAAATTCCTTGGACAGAGGAGTGTTGTGGACTATAGTCCATAGGGTCGCTAAGAGCAGGACACAACTGAGTGACTAAACCACCACCAATCATAGAATGTCACATAAATGTGTGATTTGGTTATCTGAAATGTCCAGAATAGTTAAATCTATAGAAACACAGTAGATTGATTAGTGGTTACTGAGTGATTGGGGGGCAGGGACTGGGGATGAAGATTGATCACTAATGAGTATGGAGTTTCTTTCTTCTTTCATTTTGAGGGAGCAGTGCTACAGCTTGCAGGATCTTAGCTCCCCAACCAGGGGTTGAACCCCACTCCCTTGGCAATGAAAGGGCAGAGTACTAATCCCTGGACTTCCAGGGAATTCCTGGAGTTTCTCTAAGAGGGACAGACTGTTTTAAACTGGTGATGTGGTACAACCTATGAATGGTATATTTCAAACTAGTGAATTGTGCGGTATATGAATTATGTCTCTGTAAAATTCTTTTTTTAGTTAGAACTTCTTTTATTAATAGCCAAGAAACAGATGTTCAAAGGATCAGTGAATTTTCATACCCCAGATCATGAGCCAGTCATCTATCAATTACAATTTTGGCAGTAGCCCTAGAAAGAAATAATTGTTTCTTGCTTTAATGTACCACCCATTAAAACAGATAAGCATGCATATTTGTATTGCCCTATGCCATAGTAAACTTCCCAAGTGGTGCTAGTAGTAAAGAACCTACCTGCCAGTGCAGGAGATATAAGAGACTTGGGTTCAATCCCTGAGTGGGGAAGATCCCCTGGAGGAGGGCACGACAACCAACTCCAGCATTCTTGCCTGGAGAATCCCAGGGGCAGAGAAGCCTGGGGGCTACAGTCCACAAGGTTGCAAAGAGTCAGGCTTGACTGAAGAGACGTAGCATGGTGCAGCACATGCCATAGTAAGTAAGTGCGCTGTCTCAGTGGGTTAACTCTTTCTTTTTCATGCCTTCTCAGCACGTATTCAAGGGCTTTTGTGTGCAATGATATAAATTTGTTTAGTTTGGAAAGGCAACATCCTGGGGACCCATCAAAAGTATTACAAAGTAATTGAAAGTATTACTCTCTGACTAGTAATTTATTTACTAAGCAGAACTTTAGTAATGGGAGAAAAAACAACCCAACATCTTAGATTTTTCTGTTTTTTTATTAGAAGACGTGGATTGGGAGGATAATCTTTGGCTGAGATTATATTACACATTCTGTGATTGCACAGAGGTTCCAGAGACTCACCTTTCAAACAAAGCTTCTCAAGTATACCCTCTTCCATTCTGTGGTTTTAAGGGATTTCCAAAAGTTGTTAACATAGAATATCAGAACTGGAAGGGGATTTTATACGTTGTCTAGTTTAACTCTTGATTTTTACAAATGTCCATTTTTCCAGTAATACTGAACTACCTTTGTTTATCATTACTCCTGAAGTGAATATAATGAGTACCAAATATAGCACCAAGATGATAAATTGGAAATATAATGGGAAATATTTTTCATGTGAATTACTAGTGAAACTTGAATTTTAGAAATTTAATGCACTTATTTTCCTTGGTTTATTCAGACTTAAATAGGAAATGGTCACATTGTATGTAAACTTTTAATTTCCTTGTAGTTTTATTTCCATTTATAAAAAATAGTATTCCAACCAATATTGAGTTAGTTTTGATATGAATTGAAACTTTCTATACATTGTGTAGGAAATATATTTGAGCAGAGAAATTTTAAACAAAGTATTTGCTGAGTAGAAAGGAAAGAGGATGGTCCCACACAACTGGAGTTGGCAGGGACAGAAAAGCTAAAGCAGCCAAGTGACATGTGAAAGCATGTTTATAGATCAGCGGTTATTTTAATGATGAAATGCATGTTACTATTAGGATTTTCTTTTGTTTTTTTAATCAGCTTTACATGTAATAAAACTTGCTAATGTACAATTCAGTGAGTTTTGACAAATATATGCAGTTGTGTCATAACCTCTACAATTAAGATATGGTATGTTTAGGGACTTCCCTGTTGGTCCAGTGATTAAGACTCCCCACTTCCACTGCAGGGGACATGGGTTCAATCCCTGATCAGGGAACCATGATCCTGCATGCCATGCTGCACAGCCAAATAAAAACAAAAACAAGATATGGGATATCTCACCCCCAATAGTTCCCTTGCATTCATTGCAGTCAGTTCCCTCTCCTTCCTTTCTGGAACCATTAATCTCCTTTCTGTTGGTATAGTTTTGCCTTAAATTTCATATAAATGACATTATACAGTATGGATTAGCCCTTTTTGTCTGCCTTTTTTTTTTCCATTTAGCATAGTTCTTTTGAGACCCATTCATATGTTTTTGTGTATCTATAGTTTCTTTTTATTGATGAATAGTAAACCATTGTCTGGATATACCACAGTTTTTCTGTTCATTCACTAGTTAATGGATATTTGAGTTGTTTCCACTTTGGGGTAATTACAAATAAAGCCATTATTAACAGTCACACTTAAGTCTTCACGTGGATGCATGTTTTCATTTCTCTTCTTTGAATACTAGAGGTAGATTTGTTGAGATGTAGGATAAATATATGCTTAACCTTATAAAGTATTTGTTGGTCAGTTGTGGCCAACTCTTTGAGACCCCATGGACCATAACTCACCAGGCTCCTCTGTCCATGGAATTCTCCAGGCAAGAATCCTGGAGTGGGTTGTCATTCCCTTCTCCAGGTGACTCTTCCTGACCAAGGGATCAAACCCAGATCTCCTGTGTTGCAGGCAGATTCTTTACCGTCTGAGCCACCAGGGAAGCCCTTAATCTTCTAAGAAACTGCTCAATTGTCTTCCTGACTATCAGTTCAGTACAGTTGCTCAGTCATGTCTGACTCTTTGCAACCCCATGAATCGCAGCACGCCAGGCCTCCTTGTCCATCACCAACTCCTGGAGTTCACTCAAACTCACGTCCATCGAGTCGGTGATGCCATCCAGCCATCTCATCCTCTGTCGTCCCCTTCTCCTCCTGCCCCAATCCCTCTCAGCATCAGAGTCTTTTCCAGTGAGTCAACTCTTCGCATGAGGTGGCCAAAGTACTGGAGTTTCAGCTTTAGCATCATTCCTTCCAAAGAACATCCAGGACTAATCTCCTTTAGAATGGACTGGTTAGATCTCCTTCCCGACAATAGTTGTGCCATTTTGCAATATTGGAAGTTCCAGCTGCTCCATATACTTATTATGGTCGGTCTCTTAAATTTTAGCCATGCTGGTGGGTGGTTAATGATTTCTCACAGTGGTTTTAAATTTTTATTTCCCTAATGACTAACAGTGTTGAGTATCTGATCATGTGCTTATCGGCCTAAAAGGGAAACTTCCTCTTTGTAATTTTGACACAGTGATATTATCTGATCCACAGTTGATTACTCAGGTTTTGTCACTTGTCACAATAATGTCCTTTGTAAGTTTCTCCTTTACCCAGATCCAGTCCAGGATTACACATTAAGTTTAGTTGTCTTGTTTCTTTGGTCTCTTTTCATCTGCAACAAAATTCTGTTTTCTTTGTCTTTCTTGAATTCTGACCTTTTTTTTTCCCTGAAAACTATAGACCTAGTGTTTTGTAGAATGTCTCTCAGTTTGGGTTTACCTAATATTTCATTATGATTAGATTCATGCATTTTTGGCAAGATATCACAAAAATGCTGTTGTATCTTTCTCAGGGTCTTCCCCTGGTAGCTCACTGGTAAAGAATACATCTGTCAATGCAGGAGTCTCAGATTCCATCCCTGGGTTGGGAAGGTCCTCCGGAGAAGGAAATGGCAACCCACTCCAGTATTCTTACCTGGGAAATCCCATAGACAGAGGAGCCTGACAGGCTATAGTCTATGGGTTGCAAAAGAGTTGGACACAGCTTAGTGACTAAACAACAATACTACTTGTCAGAGGCATCGTGTCAAGAGGCATACTATGTGAATATTGGTAATGACTGTGTTGCCCAAGAAATTTTTGTCTATCCTGATGTTATGTGGAATTCTATTTTCTTCTAGGTTTGGCTCTTACATTTAGATTTCATAGTTTTGGCTTTTGGGTTTACACTTTCACTTTTTAACCTTTTATGATCTATAACTAATTTTTAACTGTGATGTGAGCTAGAGATTGAGGTGCATTTTTTTCCACCGTTTTATTAATTTTCTTCACTGTTTTCTGTTTCTCTGATGCTGTTCTTCATTATTCTATTATCTTTTAAATGTATTTGCTCTTCTTTTTCTAGCTTAAAGTGAAAACTTGGATCAGTGATTTTAGACCTTTCTTCTTTTCGTGTAATCAGTTAAAACTAAGTATTAGTCTAGTGCAGTCCACAAATATTTGTGTGTGTGTTATTACTTATATATACAACTATATATATACAATCTAAAAAATGAAATAACTATAACAAAACACAAACAGACTCACAGATATAGAGTCCAAATTGGTGTTTACCAGTGGGGAGAGGGAAGCAGGGATGGGACAAGATAGGGGTAGCAACTGACAAATATTGATGAAAATGTTGGCTTAAACCTCAACATTCAGAAACCTAAGGACATGGCATTTGGTCCCATCACTTCATGGCAAATAGATGGGGAAACAATGGAAATGGTGAGGTACTTTATTTTTTGGGGCTCCAAAATCACTGCAGATGGTGACTGCAGCCATGAAATTAAAAGGCTCTTGCTCCTTGGAAGAAAAGTTATGACCAACCTAGATAGCATATTCAAAAGCAGAGACATTACTTTGCCAATAAAGGTCCATCTAGTCAAAGCTATGGTTTTTCCAGTAGTCATGTATGGATGTGAGAGTTGGACTATAAAGAAAGCTGAACGCTGAAGAATTGATGCTTTTGAACTGTGGTGTTGGAGAAGATTTGAGAGTCCCTTGGACTGCAAGGAGGTTTACCCAGTCCATCCTAGAGGAAATCAGTCCTGAATATTCATTCGAAGGACTCATGCCAAAGCTGAAACTCCTATACTTTGGCCACCTGATGCAAAGACCTGACTCATTAGAAAAGACCCCGATACTGGGAAAGATTGAAGGCGGGAGGAGAAGGGGATGACAGAGGATGAGTTGGATGGATGCCATCACTGACTTGATGAACATGAGTTTGAGCAAGTTCCGGGAGTTGGTGATGAACAGGGAAGCCTGGCGTGCTTGCAGTCCATGGGGTTGCAAAGAGTCAGACGTAACTGAGGGACTGAACTGAACTGAACTGAATATTTTACTATCACTTAGTTCAAAATATTTTCTAATTTTTTGTGTAATTTTCTTTTAACCCTTGGGTTATTTGGAATTATTATTCAGAAATATTTGGAACTTTTCTAGGTATCTTGCTGCTGTTGACACTCTATAGTGACTGCATCAATTAACATTCCCACCAACAGTATACAGGGTTTCACTTTTGTGTGTGTATGTGTGAGTAATCAGCAAACATGTTTCAGATTTTAATATTTTGAAATGTATTGAAACTTCTTTTATGACCTGAAGCTGTGGTTTGTCTTGATGTTCCATGTATTCCTGAAAGGAAGAAATATTCTGCCATTATTGGATGTATTCTTTTTTAGGTATCGATCAAGTCAAAGTGGTTAATACTATAGTTTAGCTCTTCTGTATCCCTACTGATTTTTGTCTACCTTTTCTATCAATTATGGAGAGAGAAGTGTTGAAGTCTCCATCTATAATTATAGACATTTGTGTTCCTCCTTTCAGTTTTGTCAAGTTTTGCTTCTTGTATTTCCAAGCTCTGTTCTTATTTATGACTATGACTTCCTTATATATTGATTTTGTTGTCATTACAAAGTGTCCCTTTTTATTTTTTATAATACCCTTTAAAAAAAAATCTATTTTGATTCAAATTAGTATTGCTACTTCAACTTTCTCAAGCATGCCAATGCATGTGTGCTATGTATTTTCTTCCTACTTTTCACTTTCAGCTTATCCATATCACTATATTTAAAGTACATCTCTTATAAGCAGTATTTTTAAATAGGGTTGAATTCAGATTTAAAACAAGTGGGACTAATCAAACTGAAAAGCTTTTGTACAGTGAAGGAAACTGTCGACACCATGAAAATGCCACTTATTGAATGAGAGAAGATACTTGCAAAGGATATATCGGATAAAGGGTTAATATCCAAACTATACGGGGCTTCCCTGATAGCTCAGTTGGTAAAGAATCTGCCTGCAATGCAGGAGACCCTGGTTTGATTCCTGGGTCGGGAAGATCCACTGGAGAAGTGTTAGGCTACCCACTCCAGTATTCTTGGGATTCCCTCGTGGCTAAGCTGGTAAAGAATCCTCCTGCAATGCAGGAGACCTGGGTTTGATGCCTGGGTTGGGAATATCCCCTGGAGAAGTGAAAGGCTACCCACTCCAGTATTTTTACCCAGAGAATTCCATCCAAAATACTCAAAGAACTCATACACCTTAACATTAAAAAAACAACCCAATTAAAAATAGGACAGAAGACCTGAATAGACATTTTGCCAAAGATGACGTGCAGATATCAACAGGCACATAAAAAGATGCTGAACATCACTAATTACCAGGGAAATGAAAATAAAAACCACAGTGAAATATCACCTCACAACTGTTGGAATGGTTATTATTAAAAAGACAACAAATAACAAGTTTGGCAGGATGTGGAGAAAAGTGAACCCTTGTGCACTGTTTGTGGGAATGTAAATTGGTGCAGCCACTATAGAAGACAGTATGGAAGTTCCTCAAAAAGCTAAAACTAGAACTACCATATGATCTAGCAGTTTCACTCCTAGGTATTTATCGGAAGAAAATGAAAACGCTAATTTGAAAAGATAAATGCCCACCGATGTTTACTGCAGCATTATTTACATTGCCAAGATATGGAAGCAACCTCAGTGCCTATCAGTAGATAAATGGATAAAGAAGATGTGGCATGTATGTGTATCACAAAAGAATACTAACTCAGTCTTAAAAAAGAATGAAATTTTCCATTTGCAACAACATGAATGTACCTAGAGGGTATTATGCTGATATAAGTCAGACAGAGAAAGACAAATATTATATGATTTCACTTATATGTGGAATCTAAAAAACAAATTAACCAATATAACAAAACAAAAACAGAGTTATAGATACAGAGAACAAACAGGTGGTTGCCAGAGGGGATGAAGGTGGGGATGAGAGGAATAGGTTGAGGGAGATTAAGAGGTACACACTTCCCAGTGTGGGAAATATAATCAATAACAGATAGTAACCTGAATAGACAGGTTGTGGTCAACCTGTCTACACTTATTATGGTCAACTATATTTCAAAAACAAGCAAACAAATTTAAGAAAAAGATCAGATTTGTGGTTTCAAAGGCAGGAAATGGAAAGAGGACAAATTGGATGAAGTTAGTCCAAAGACACAAAATTCCAGTTATTTAGATAAGTACTAGGGATATAATGTAAAACTTTACAAATATAATTGTTTTATTATCTATTTTATTTTATATTTTCTGTTTATCAAGTTCACACTACTGTGTGTCATACGTAAAAGTTGTTAAGAGTGTAAGTCCTAACAGTTCTCATTGATGAATGTTCATTAAACTTACTGTGGTAATCATTTCATAATATATGTAAGTCAAATCATTATGCCATATACTTTAAACTTACACAGTGTTGTATTTCAACTATATTGCAATGAAATTGGAAGAAAAAACAAAGTACATGTCTTATATACAGCATTTTTGATAATGTTGAATTTAAATATTTTATTTTGCTATTATCCAAAAAATTTTTGGCTCTTTTATTCCTACTTTCGAAGAAGGCAATGGCACCCCACTCCAGTACTCTTGTCTGGAAAATCCCATGGATGGAGGAGCCTGGTAGGCTGCAGTCCATGGGGTCGCTAGGAGTCGGACACAACTGAAGTGACTTAGCTAATTCCTACTTTTATGTTCTTTTGGGTTAATCAAATGTTTTTAAAAAAATTTCATTGAATTCTTTTGTTGGCTTATTATCTATACTTTTTCTATATTTTTAAATATATGAATTGGGGTTATAATATGCATTCTTAATCTAGTCCACTTAGAGTTTAGATTATTTGTTCAGTTGCTAAGTCATGTCCGATTCTTTGCAGCACTGTGACTGCAGCACGCCAGACTTGCCTACATTCATTATCTCCCAGAGTTTGCTCAAACTCACATCCATTGAGTCAGTGATGCTCTCTAACCATCTCATCCTCTGCTTCCCCCTTCTCCTTTCACCTTCAACCTTTCCCAGCATCAGGGTCTTTTCCAATGAGTCAGCTCTTCGCATCAGGTGGCCAAAGTATTTCAGCTTCAGCATCAGTCCTTCCAATGAATATTTAGGATTGATTTCCTTTAGGATTGACTGCTTTGATCTCCTTGCTGTCCAAGGGACTCTCAAGAGTCTTTTCTAGCACCACAATTCAAAAGCATCAATTCTTTGGCACTCAGCTTTCTTTATAGGCCAACTCTCACATTCATACATGACTATGGGAAAAAACATAGCCTTGACTATATGGACCTTTGTTGGCTAAGTGATCTCTCTGCTTTTTAATACACTGTCTAGGTTTGTCCTAGCTTTACTTCCAAGGAGCAAGAATCTTTTAATTCATGGCTGCAGTCACCATCTGTAGTGATTTTGGAGCCCAAGAAAATAAAATTTGTCACTGTTTCCACTTTTTCCCCATCTATTTGCTGTGAAGTGATGGGACCAGATTCCGTGATCTTAGTTGTTTGAATGTTGTTTTAAGAACACCTTTTCACTCTTCTTTTTCACCCTTCATCAAAAGGGTCTTTAGTTTCTCTTCACTTTCTGCCATTAGAGTGTAACCATCTGTGTATCTGAACTTGTTGATATTTTCTCTGGGCAGTCTTGATTCCAGCTTGGGATTCATCCAGCCTGGCGTTTTGCCTGATACACTGTGCCTATAAGTTAAATAAGCAGGGTGACAATATACAGCCTTGACAAACTCATTTCTCAATTTTGAACCAGTCCTTTTTTTATTCCATGTCCAGTTCTAACTGTTGCTTCTTGACCTGCATACAGGTTTCTCAGGAGATAGGTAAAGTGGTTTTAAGAATTAAACCATCTCTTTAAGAATTTCCCACAGCTTGTTGTGATCTGCACAGTCAAAGTCTTTAGCATAGTCAATGAAGCAGAAGTAGATGTTTTTCTGGAATTCATTTGCTTTTTCTATGATCCAGTGGATGTTGGCAAATTGATCTCTGGTTGTTCCTCTGCCTTTACTAAATCTAGCTTGTACATCTGGAAGTTCTCAGTTCATGTACTGCTGAAGCCTAGCTTGAAGGATTTTGAGCATTATCCTGCTAGCATGTGAAGTGAGTACAATTGTATTGTAGTCTGAACATTCTTTGCCATTACCCTTCTTTGGCATTGGAATGAAAACTGACCTTTTCCAATCCTATAGCCACTACTGAGTGTTCCAGGTTTGCTGGCATATTGAGTGCAGCACTTTAACAGCATAATCTTTCAGGATTTGAAACCGCTCAGCTAGAATTCCATCACCTTCACTAGCTTTGTTCGTAGTAATGCTTCCTAAGGCCCATTTGACTCCACACTTCAGGATGTCTGGCTCTAGGTGAGTGACCACACCACTGTGGTTATTAAGACCTTTTATGTATAGTTCTTCTGTGTATTTTTGCTACATCTTCTCAATCTCTTCTGCTTCTGTTAGGTCCTTTCTTTGAATTCATTTATAACTATATTTTCCTTTAAATTCTTAAATCTATTTATAATAGCTACTTTAAATTTCTTGCCTGCTAACTCCAACAGTTAGCAGGGTTGGACTTTGGGTTGATTTCTTTTGACTTTCTTCTCTCTTGACTGTGGGTCACAATTTCCTATTTTCTCTCTTGTTTATTAATTTTTTCATTGTGTTTTGGACATTGTGAGGGGCATGTTGTAAAATTCAAAGGCTCTGGATTCTATTATCTTCCTCTAGAGGTTGTTCATTTTTTGCTTTGCCAGACTATTAAACTTGGTTAGACTCAAAAGTCTAAACTCTGCTGCTTTTGCTGAAAGTGAAAGTGTAGTCGCTCAGTCCTGTCTGATTCTTTTTGACCCAGTGGACTGTAGCCCGCCAGGCTTTTCTGTCCATGGAATTTCCCAGGCAAGAATACTGGAGTTGGTTGCTGTTCCCTTCTCCAGGGGATCTTCCTGACCCAGGGGTCAAATCCCACTCTCCTGCATTGCAGGCAGATTCTTTACCATCTGAGCAACCAGGGAAGCTGTTTTTGCAGTGGATAGTAATTGAAATTTTTGTTCAAATCTTTCAAGTCTTTCACCTGTTCTCCCTCCACCCCCCAGCCCGGGCTCCTTGGAGTCTCTTCTGTACATGAATAGATCAAGAGCTAAGGATTTAGCAGATTTATACACAGATTTTTGCAGTTCCCTCTTTTCTAATATTCTTTTTATAACTTTCCAGCCTCTCTGACAACCTGAAACTCTTATCTTCTCAAACCAATTGATTATTATTTCTCAAACCAATCAGTCTACAGTTTTCTGGTTGATTTTCAGTTGCCCCTCCCTACCATGCTGAATAGAGTGCCCCTCTGGCAAAAAGCTGTATACAGGCAAATTTCTCCTGCTGCAGTTCACTTCTTTTCTGGTTATCCATAGATGCGTAACGAATCACCCCAAATATAGTGGCATTGAACAGAAACAATCACCTATTATTATTATGGTTCTAGGGTTTGACTGAACTCAGTTGTGTGGTTCTTGCTTGGCTCTTCTACTGTTGTAATCAAATGAAGGCTAAAGTCATCTTGAAATCTCCCTCACTCTCATCAGTTTGACAGTTGATATTGGCTTTTGGCTGGGACTAGGTTCGACTTTCAGGTAGAATACCTGTGCGTGACCTCTGCCTGGGCTTTTTAATAATAGTTGGCTTCTAAGAGCAAGCATCCCAAGAGGGAGAGCCGGATGGAGCTGTATTTCTTTTTATTAACTGGCCTTGGAAGTCACATAGTGTCACTTTTGCCACATTCTCGCATTGAGGCAGTCACAAAGAAAAGCTTCTACTCAAGTGGAGGGAATTAGACTCCACCCTGGTGGCTCAGAGGATAAAGCATCTGCCTGCAACCTGGGAGACCCAGGTTTGAATCTCAGGTCGGGAAGCTCCCCTAGAGAAGGAAATGGCAAGCTACTGCAGTATTCTTGCCTGGAAAATTCCATGGATGGAAGACCCTGCTAAGCTACCATGCATGAGATTGCAGAGAGTCGCACACAACTGAGCAACTACACTTTTGAGGGTGAGGAGTGTCAAAGAATTTTTCAGACATGTTTTAAAACTATCAAACCTTCTTTTAAATGTTGTGTTCCCTTCAATTTCTCCTTGCTTTTGGTCATTCTCTAGTACCTTCAAATAATTACTATTTATGTAGATAACATCATGTTATCTGGTAGTCCATTATAGACTACTTCATCATTACCGGGAGTAGAACTTCCTCTCCTACATTTCTTCCATCCATAGCACTCATCACCTTTGCCGTTCATATATTAACTGGTTTATATTGTGTCTCTTCCCATTAAAATGCAAGCTCCATTAAGTTGGGATTTTCTCTCTTTGGTAACTGCTAGGCAAAAAATTGAGTAGGCGCTGAGCAAATTTTTGTTGAATGAATGGTGAATGAATTTTCAGCTCTTCAAAACAGCCATGAGTAACCAAATCCTCTTGATAAAAGAGGAGTACAAATTATAGAGCCTTGTTCTTTCCACATGGTTACATTGGTAGACTGGCATATCTCAGATCCATTTCTCCTTGGCTTAAAGAATAGAGCATAGGGATTTTGACATTTTATTCTCATTACTGCTGTATGTGTCAGTTAAGCAGGCTAGATAACTGATTACAGCTCAGTTGAAATACCATGTTATGTACTTTGTGAAGTGTAAAGCACTATGAGATTATAAGAGATATCAGATAATTACATGCAGTTGCACCTGGTAGGCTGGTCTTTACAGATTTCATTTTGAAAGCATATTTCGGTATGTGTGTGTATTTGTTTATTTTTAAGGAATGAGTATTTTGATTTTCCAGGACAATAATGAAAGTTATGGCTGTATGTTTATGATAAAGACCTTAGTAGGTTCTTATTATTTTATCTGACTTTTTTTTTTTAGGAACTTAAGAGATTTCAGAACTTTGTAAAATACCATCCTCCTTTTGATGTTGTCATTGATGGGCTCAATGTTGCCAAGATGTTTCCTAAAGCTCGTGAATCTCAAGTTGTAAGTACAAGTTTTGTTATTCCACATCTCTAGAAATATTTATTGGACTCATTTGTGATCTTTCTTGGTTCTCTTAGTTCCCCATTTTCCCTTCCTCTAAAAATAAGTTCTCAAAAGTGCCACAGTGACCAACCAGTCATCTAAGATTCACTGTTTTTGTTTCTTTTTTTTTCTGGCTCAATACCTTTATTTATTTATTTTTTAAATTTAATTTTATTTTATTTTTAAACTTTACAATATTGTATTGGTTTTGCCAAATATAGAAATGAATCTGCCACAGGTATACATGTGTTTCCCATCCTGAACCCTCCTCCCTTCTCCCTCCCCATACCATCCCTCTGGGTCGTCCCAGTGCACCAGCCCCAAGCATCCAGTATCGTGCATCGAACCTGGACTGGCGACTCGTTCCATATATGATATTATACGTATTTCAATGCCATTCTCCTAAATCATCCCACCCTCTCCCTCTCCCACAGAGTCCAAAAGACTGTTCTGTACATCAGTGTCTCTTTTGCTGTCTCGTATACAGGGTTATTGTTACCATCTTTCTAAATTCCATAAATATGCGTTAGTATACTGTATTGGTGTTTTTCTTTCTGGCTTACTTCACTCTGTATAATAGGCTCCAGTTTCATCCACCTCATTAGAACTGATTCAAATGTATTCTTTTTAATGGCTGAGTAATACTCCATTGTGTATATGTACCACAGCTTTCTTATCCATTCATCTGTTGATGGACATCTAGGTTGCTTCCATGTCCTGGCTATTATAAACAGTGCTGTGATGAACATTGGGGTACATGTATCTCTTTCAATTCTGGTTTCCTCAGTGTGTATGCCCAGCAGTGGGATTGCTGGATCATAAGGCAGTCCTATTTCCCGCTTTTTAAGGAATCTCCACACTGTTCTCCATAGTGGCTGTACTAGTTTGCATTCCCACCAACAGTGTAAGAGGGTTCCCTTTTCTCCACACCCTCTCCAGCATTTATTGCTTATAGACTTTTGGATCGCAGCCATTCTGACTGGCCTGAAATGGTACCTCATAGTGGTTCTGATTTGCATTTCTCTGATAATGAGTGATGTTGAGCATCTTTTCATGTGTTTGTTAGCCATCTGTATGTCTTCTTTGGAGAAATGTCTGTTTAGTTCTTTGGCCCGTTTTTTGATTGGGTCATTTATTTTTCTGGAATTGAGCTGTAGGAGTTGCTTGTATATTTTTGAGATTAGTTGTTTGTCGGTTGCTTCATTTGCTATTATTTTCTCCCATTCTGAAGGCTGTCTTTTCACCTTGCTTATAGTTTCCTTTGATGTGCAGAAGCTTTTAAGTTTAATTAGGTCCCATTTGTTTATTTTTGCTTTTATTCCCAATATTCTGGGAGGTGGGTCATAGAGGATCCTGCTGTGATGTATGTCGGAGAGTGTTTTGCCTATGTTCTCCTCTAGGAGTTTTATAGTTTCTGGTCTTACGTTTAGATCTTTAATCCATTTTGAGTTTATTTTTGTGTATGGTGTTAGAAAGTGATCTAGTTTCATTCTTTTACAAGTGGTTGACCAGTTTTCCCAGCACCACTTGTTAAAGAGATTGTCTTTAATCCATTGTATATTCTTGCCTCCTTTGTCAAAGATAAGGTGTCCATATGTGCGTGGATTTATCTCTGGGCTTTCTATTTTGTTCCATTGATGTATATTTCTGTCTTTGTGCCAGTACCATACTGTCTTGATGACTGTGGCTTTGTAGTAGAGCCTGAAGTCAGGTAGGTTGATTCCTCCAGTTCCATTCTTCTTTCTCAAGATAGCTTTGGCTATTCGAGGTTTTTTGTATTTCTATACAAATTGTGAAATTATTTGTTCTAGCTCTGTGAAGAATACTGTTGGTAGCTTGATAGGGATTGCATTGAATCTATACATTGCTTTGGGTAGTATACTCATTTTCACTATATTGATTCTTCCAATCCATGAACATGGTATATTTCTCCATCTATTAGTGTCCTCTTTGATTTCTTTCACCAGTGTTTTATAGTTTTCTATATATAGGTCTTTAGTTTCTTTAGGTAGGTATGTTCCTAAGTATTTTATTCTTTCCGTTGCAATGGTGAATGGAATTATTTCCTTAATTTATCTTTCTATTTTCTCATTATTAGTGTATAGGAATGCAAGGGATTTCTGTGTGTTGATTTTATATCCTGCAACTTTACTATAATCATTGATTAGTTCTAGTAATTTTCTGGTGGAGTCTTTAGGGTTTTCTATGTAAAGGATCATGTCATCTGCAAACTGAGAGTTTTACTTCTTCTTTTCCAATTTGGATTCCTTTTATGTCTTTTTCTGCTCTGATTGCTGTGGCCAAAACTTCCAAAACTATGTTGAATAGTAATGGTGAAAGTGAGCACCCTTGTCTTGTTCCTGACTTTAGAGGGAATGCTTTCAGTTTTTCACCATTGAGGATAATGTTTGCTGTGGGTTTGTCATATATAGCTTTTATTATGTTGAGGTATGTTTCTTCTATTCCTGCTTTCTGGAGAGTTTTTATCATAAATGGATGTTGAATTTTGTCAAAGGCTTTCTCTGCATCTATTGAGATGGTTTTTATGGTTTTTATCTATATGGGTTTTATTTTTCAATTTGTTAAGGAAGATAAACTTCCAAACTCATTCTATGAGGCCACCATCACCCTAATACCAAAACCTGACAAAGATTCCACAAAAAAAGAAAACTCCAGGCCAATATCACTGATGAACATAGATGCAAAAATCCTTAACAAAATTTTAGCAGTCAGAATCCAACAACACATTAAAAAGATCATACACCGTGACCAAGTGGGCTTTATCCCAGGGATGCAAGGATTCTTCAGTATCTGCAAATCAATCAGTGTTTTTGTTTCTGACAAGTAAGTGGCTCTTACTGGCTGGGCAAAAGTGAGAGATTCAAAAGTCTATGTAATAAAGGGCCAGTTCAGCCTTTTTTGTGTAACCTTTAGCTAACCTTATAGGTCTCTAATCTTTGGGTTATTCTATCTTGTCCCCATGGATCACATCCCTCCACTTGAAATTTATCAACTTATACTATTAAGAGGTGTTAATCACTCATTGGGGCATCCTGGAAAGCTCAGTTGGTAAAGAATCCACCTGCAATGCAGGAGACCCTGGTTTGATTCCTAGGTTGGGAAGATCCACTGGAGAAGGGATAGGCTATCCATTATTCACATTTGTGTTCTTCCAGACATACTACGGAGAAGGCAATGGCACCCCACTCCAGTACTCTTGCCTGGAAAATCCCATGGGCAGAGGAGCCTGGAAGGCTGCAGTCCATGGGGTCGCTGAGAGTCGAGCATGACTAGGCGACTTCACTTTCACTTTTCACTTTCATGCACTGGAGAAGGAAATGGCAACCCACTCCAGTGTTCTTGCCTGGAGAATCCCAGGGACGGGGGAGCCTGGTTGGCTGCCGTCTATGGGATCGCACAGAGTCGGACATGACTGAAGCGACTTAGCATAGCATAGCGTAGCAGACATACTATGTTCATAAATTAAACTAAGCATTTCTTTTTTTGGTAAGATAATCATTCGTTCTATCAATTTCTAAGTGTCTTAGTAGTTTTTAATAGGAATATAAGGATTTTTTTATAGCATAGTGAGCAATTCGGAGAAGGCAATGGCACCCCACTCCACTACTCTTGCCTGGAAAATCCCATGGACGCAGGAGCCTGGTAGGCTGCAGTCCATGGGGTCTCGAAGAGTCAGACACGACTAAGCGACTTCACTTTCACTTTTCACTTTCATGCACTGGAGAAGGAAATGGCAACCCACTCCAGTGTTCTTGCCTGGAGAATCCCAGGGATGGGGGAGCCTGGTGGGCTGCCGTCTATGGGGTTGCACAGAGTCGGACACGACTGAGGTGACTTAGCAGTGAGCAATTATTTTCATTCTCATTTTTACAGATTAGAAAATGAAGGCCAATTTTGTACAGTACACCCTTAGAAAGCAGTCATAACATCAAAATTTGATTGTAGAGGGCTTCTGGGTTTCAGACTTGTGGGTCTTACCACTGGCAATCTATGGCCATTTATCTGTAGTTAAACTATTATTTCGTAAAAATTGCTGCCAACTTAAAAGCTTTTTCTCAGAGATGCTATCAATACTGGTCCAATTTGACCATTTATACTCAGAAAAGCTTATAAGTACTCACAAAGGACAAGGATGATTTATAGAAATTTCTTTATATGCCTTTTCTTTGTTTGTGGCTGCATTTTTATGATCAGGTATGTACTTTTTACTGCTTTATTTTTAAAAAGCACAAAAGTAAGTTGACATCATTTTTGTCTCTTAGGTACTTGAAGGGCCTTTTGAAGCAGTAACATTGACAAAGACAAAGCCAGAATAGGAAACATGAAACTATTATCACTAAGGCATGGTAGCGCTCAGAATCAGAAGGGTTCATTCCCATCTAATCTGTGAGAATAAAAAGTTTCTTGTTTGTGTACTTTTTGTTTGACTTTCAGCTTCAAACGAAGCAAAAGATTAGCTTGCCAGAAATATGTAGCCCAGATGGGCTCACTTTTGCCAGTACCATGTTTAAGATGTTGTAGTGGACACATCTTCCAGCTTTGTGGGAGAAAACCGTGCACATTTTTGAAGATTTTAGCAGATTTTGGCAAGTACAGAGGCAGAGAACAAATGACAGGCCAGGGAAATCATGATGTCTGCCACTACTTTTAGCTTCTACTCTTTAAATAATTTAATGTAAGCAACAGCTTATGTGACAAGTAGTTGTTATTACACAACTTTTCAGAGAACTTGTGGCAGTGCACTTGGCATTATATTTGGGAAATTTCAGCTTGGAGACTCAGCTTAAGAGACACAACCTGAAAAGCATTTAATAACATTTTAAATAGCTTTAAAGTAGCATTTTAGATTAGAAGTTAAGAACGGGGATTCTGGAACCAGGCTCTTTATAATCAACTTACCACTTCAAATTGCTTTCATAGTTTGAGTGATTTATTTAACCTCTCTGTGCCTTATTTTCCCAATTTGTAAAACAGACCTAATAATAGTACCTATCTCTTAAAGATGTTGTGAAGAATACTTGGTATATACTAAGTTCCTAATAGGTGTCACTATTATTGATTACTATTCAAAGTAACTTCCCAAATGGAACTGTAATTCTTGCTTTCAGCTATCCCCTGTTGAGCAGTTTAAGATTTTCTCCTGTTTTGTCATCCATGTCAATGGAGCTAAAAGGAAATACCAAATCTCTGCCTTAGTATTAGATTTAGTATTAGTGTTAGACTCTAGGTGAGGTACTCAAATAATACTTGATTGAGAATTGAAGCCAGTTCCATCAAAAACTTAAGAAAAATTTAAAATATGATTTTAAGAAATGTTATTTTCTTATGATTATAAAAGTAATGCATGTTCATTATAGAAAATTTGGAAGTTACAGAAAAGAAAATTATATATAATCCTAACATTCAACTATAATCACGGTCAATGTTTTATTTCCTTGAAGTATTTTTCTATTTTTTTAACCTAAGTGAGCTTATATATCTATATTTTAATTTATAGTTTGAAAACTCTCAATAAAAGTGAAACTATAAAAGGAGTAAGAGAAATCAGGACTGTTTTTAAAATATTTAAGATGAAAGGACCTTTGAAGCATATATAAAATTCAGGAACCCTAATGGGAAGAATAGAGAAATTTGCTGGACAGTAAAAAATGCTATAACATTGTTTAAACATAAAAACAAACTGAAAAAAATTTGTAACACAAATGACAAAGGGCTAATTTCCTGACTGTACCAAGGTTTCTTATAAGTAAGTCTGTAAGAAAAAGAACCAAGCAGTAGAAAAGTGGTTTAACCTTATTCATAATTATAGTTATGCAAATGAAAATGTTTGTCTTCTAGACTGGCAGAAATTTAAAAGTTAATAGTATCCTATATTTTGATTGTTTTAGAGACGTAGAGAGGAGGGTTAGGATTCAAAAACAAAAAACAAGAATTAGAATTCCTAATCTTTTCCTTTGTACACACCTTAAGACAACTATATTAAGAGAGAGAGAGAAAGAGGACAAATGGGTAGGTTAAGAATATTTCTTTTCTGGGCTATTTAATTAAACTTTATTTACAAATTTTAAAAATGTTTGAGCATTTTTAGATGCTGTTAGGCACAGTGTTTTTTTGGTGGGTAATTTGGCAATAACTTTGAATGCCTAAAATGCTGAAATTCTTCTCTTAGGAACTGTTATATTCATACTAGTATGTAAAATTTTATGTCCCAATGTGTTAGTTACAGCATTGCTTGTAAGCAGAGAATCTAATCAACTTAAATATCTATCAGTCTAGGACCTGAAATATATTGAAACATCTATTTTAAATGAATGAGATAGATCTATATGTACTGACATGGAATGATAGCCAAAGTAAGTGTAAGAAACTAGTTGTACAGCAGCTGTATGGCCCCACTTGTGTTAAAAGCAAACCAAAGGGTTACCCGTATATAAATGTTTGTTAGGTAAATTTGTATATGACTGGAAAATTCCAGAAGTTACACATAAAAACTTTAGGATAGTTAACTTTAGGAATTGGGGATATAGTATAAGACAACAAGAGAATTTCAATTTTTTATTTTTATTTAAAAAATTTTTTTTCATAATGAATATATGTTTAAAATTTAAAACTTATCATTAGGAAAAGTAAAAAGGCATTCTTGGTAAATATTCTAAAACAACTGTATCTTATGGATGTACCACAATTTTTTAATCATTTGCCTGTTGGTGGGCATGTTAGCGGAGAAGGCGATGGCACCCGACTCCACTACTCTTGCCTGGAAAATCCCATGGACGCAGGAGCCTGGTAGGCTGCAGTCCATGGGGTCTCGAAGAGTCAGACACGACTAAGCGACTTCACTTTCACTTTTCACTTTCATGCACTGGAGAAGGAAATGGCAACCCACTCCAGTGTTCTTGCCTGGAGAATCCCAGGGATGGGGGAGCCTGGTGGGCTGCCGTCTATGGGGTCGCACAGAGTCGGACACGACTGAAGCAACTTAGCAGCAGCAGCAGCAGGGCATGTTAGATTGTTTCTCATTTTTCACTATGGTAAATAATGCTTGGAAGAAGATCTCAGGATGTTTCAGATGATTTTTTGAGAATAGATTCCCAGAAATAGGACTCTTGAGTCAATGGGTATGGATAATTTTAAAGGTCTCACTGCTGCTGCTGCTGCTGCTGCTGCTAAGTCGCTTCAGTCGTGTCCAACTCTGTGCGACCCCATAGACGGCAGTCCACCAGGCTCCCCCGTCCCTGGGATTCTCCAGGCAAGAACACTGGAGCGGGTTGCCATTTCCTTCTCCAGTGCATGAAAATGAAAAGAGAAAGTGAAATCGCTCAGTCCCGACCCTCAGCGACCCCATAGACTGCAGCCTACCAGGCTCCTCTGCCCATGGGATTTTCCAGGCAAGAGTACCGGAGTGGGGTGCCATTGCCTTCTCCGAAAGGTCTCACTATATATTACTAAATTGCTTTCCAAAATGATTGAAGCAATTTATATTCCCACCAACAGTTATAAAAGTGCCCAAATAAAATACATTTATTCAAAGTTGCTCATTACATGATTGCTTCAACTACTTAGTTGCATTTGTGCTGTGAATCTGCTAAGTGAATAGAGCTGGACAGTTTTTAACCCAGATTCCTTAGCTGAAACATTTTTAAAATTTGTAAACAAAGTTTAATAAAATAGCCGGGAAAGGAAATATTCTTGACCATTTTATTTGTCCTTTCTGTCTCTTAATATGGTTGCCTTTAAGTGTGCACAAAGGAAAGGATTAGGAGTCCTAATTCTTGATTTTTTCATCTTTGTGTGCAGAATCTTCCAGCCTTTTTCTGTGGAATAATGGATTCTTCATATAAGTGATATCCTATGATATTTGTCTCTGTTTGACTTAATGTGAGAATCACTAGATCCATCCCTGTTGCTCCAAATGGCATTATTTCATTGTTTTTGTGGCTGAGTAGTATTCCGTTGTATATGTACATCATATCTTCTTTATCTGTTCATCTGTCATTGGACACTTAGGCTGCTTCCATGTCTTGGCTATTGTAAATAGTGCTGCTGTATCCAAAAGTCTACAAGCAATAAGTGCTGGAGAGGGTGTGGAGAAAAGGGAACCCTCTTACACTGTTGGTGGGAATGCAAACTAGTACAGCCACTGTGGAGAACAGTGTGGAGATTCCTTAAAAAACTGGAAATAGGACTGCCTTATGACCCAGCAATCCCACTGCTGGGCATACACACTGAGGAAATCAGAATTGAAAGAGACACATGTACCCCAATGTTCATAGCAGCACTGTTTATAATAGCCAGGACATGGAAGCAACCTAGATGTCCATCAACAGATGAATGGATAAGAAAGCTGTGGTACATATACACAATGGAATATTACTCAGCCATTAAAAAGAATGCATTTGAATCAGTTCTAATGAGGGGGGTGAAACTGGAGCCTATTATACAGAGTGAAGTAAGCCAGAAAGAAAAACACCAATACAGTATACTAACGCATATTTATGGAATTTAGAAAGATGGTAACAATAACCCTGTATACGAGACAGCAAAAGAGACACTGATGTATAGAACAGTCTTTTAGACTCTGTGGGAGAGGGAGAGGGTGGGATGATTTGGGAGAATGACATTGAAACATGTATAATATCATATATGAAACGAGTCGCCAGTCCAGGTTCGATGCACGATACTGGATGCTTGGGGCTGGTGCACTGGGACGACCCAGAGGGATGGTATGGGGAGGGAGGAGGGAGGAGGGTTCAGGATGGGGAACACGTGTATACCTGTGGCGGATTCATGTTGATATGTAGCAAAACCAATACAATATTGTAAAGTTAAAAAATAAAATAAATTATATAAAAAAAATAGTGCTGCTGTGAACATTGGGGTGCACTTATCTTTTCAAATTAGAGTTTTCTTCAGATATCTTCCCAGGAGTGGAATTGCTGGATAATATAGTAACTTTGTTTTCAGTTTTTTAAGGAACCTCCATACTGTTTTCCATAGTGACTATACCAATTTATATTCCCACCAACAGTGTAGGAGGGTTCTCTTTTAGGGAAACAATATTAAATAGATGATAAACCAACATAATTTAGTGTACAGTGAGATTTAGACGGGACTAGCCTTAACCCTTTCTAATTCGTTTCTTTATTTAGTTGCTAACTTGTGTCCGACTCTTGTGACCCAATGGACTGTAGCTTGCCAGGCTCCAGAGCTCTGTCCATGGAATTCTCCAGGCAGGAATACTGGAATGGGTTGCCATTTCCTTCTCCAGGGGATCTTCCTGACCCAAGAATCGAACTGAGGTCTCCTGCATTGCATGCAGATTCTTTACCAACTGAAATATGAGGGAAGCCCAATTCATTTGTTTAATAAAACTTGCTACTCACCTTTTAGATGTTTTTCAAGGGTTAAGTGTATTCTACTTTTAAACAGTACTTTTTTTGTTGCACGTTTTCAGAAGAAAGGTTTTGGTTTGCATTTTTACTTTTAGGAAGAAGGAAGGGTTCTGAGTAACTGGTAGATTAATTATATAGCTTTCATTTTAAGAACAGAGCATCTTAGCAGGGAATGCCAGTGTAGAATCAGTTACTGTTTACTGAGCACTGTTCAGTGCCAGGTAAAAGGTTTTCAAGTGTGAAGATGTGTCTGCAGGCTGATAAATGCTATGAATGCTGGAACATGACTAGGCTAAGGCTTATGTTATGTAAACAAGAAAGTCATAGTATACTTTGAATCCTTTTGTCCATGACCGTGATTCTTGTGTTTATATATAACTCTTTTCTTAAAAATTTACTTGGAATGTCAGAATGGAGAATAATGTTTACCCAAAATACATGGGGTAAGATTTTTTAAAAAAATTCCAAGTATTACAAAACGGTTTTGTAACATTTTCTCCAGAACATGTTGTAATTTTGGAGAAAGAATGACTAGATTAGAAAGTGTTAGGTATGAACCCTTGTGTAGCACTTGAGCCAGCCTTTATGTAGCACTTAGACTAACGTCTCTTTTTTTGTTATCTGCTGCAAGATGTAGTGTTTTGGATTTTCTTGAATTCAATTTCTTTTAATTTAATAAACTACGTTTATGGAGCAGCATGGATTATTTTATAAACAGTCATCTCCCAACAACATGTTATTTTGGCTCTTACAGATACTTTTGAGGAAAAACACTGCAAAAATGATGCTTAGAGATAAAGTTTAATTAGCTAAATTTAAGTAATTAAATTTAATTAAGTTAGAAATTAAGTTGTAGCCATTTTTTAAAAAATTCAGTGAGTGAGTGATTTGCACCACTATCCTCCAAGGATTGTAACCTCAGCTACTTTTTTCAGTAACCCAACATCCAGTTGACTGACAAATTTTAATGATCATACTTGCCAAGTATATCCTGTAATCTAACCATTTCTTTCTATCTCCATTAACATCATCTCTCACCTAAACCCCCAAGTGTCCTCCTTGCTTCTTCATCCTTGCCTCACTGATTTTGCAGGATACTTAGAATAAAAGCCATGTTCCTTTTCATGGATTGTAGTATTTTTCATCATCTTATTTTTATCTCTGTTTTTAACCTCATTTCTGGTTTTTTTTCTTTGCCTTTCACTGAATTAAAGATACAGTATAACTTTTCCTATTTCTCAAACATACCAGAGGTCTTCCCTGATTCTTCTGAAGTAACATTACGCTACTCACCCAACCTCTCCCTGTATTTTCAGTTATACAGACTTATTTGTTTCTGTGGTGGATGATATGAGTAAAATCATCTAGGACCAGACAACGTCCAGGCAGCCTGCCAGCTGATTGTGAGCACATGAATTAGCCTAGCGTATAATATGTGGAACAGAATAATATCCAGCTGAGCCAACCCATAGTGTTGTGAGAAAGGTAGTGATTATTTTAACCCAAGTTTTTGAGTGGTTTATCACACAGCAGTAGATAATTGATTTAATTCCTTCATAGCACTCAGTATCTATAGTTATCTATACATTTCTCTATTTACTTTATTAGTGTCCTCCATTACAATGCAAATACCCTGAGATTCAATGTCTTGTGTACTTTGCTTGCTGTCGTATCCTCAGCACTGAGAAAGGGGCCTTAAACATAATACGTACTCAGTAGGTGCTTAGTGAATGAATGAAAGAATGAACGAATGAATGTAAAGGAATTCATATAACCTGTTAGAAATTACTTATCTGCTTTTCAGGATTAACTGAAAGACTTCTTGAGTTTTACTTTTGGCTGCTTACTTCACGCAGTAGCTATAGAACCTAGGCTAAGTTACATAACCTCCTGGTTCCTTTGTAATGATTAAATGAACTAATTCTTGAAAAGCACTATTGCAGTGCCTGGCATTTACTCCAATAAATGAAAAAGGGAAAAAGCCATAATAAGGCAGGTTGTTCATGGTCTTAACTTTATAAAAATAAAAGCATAGTTTTCTTCTATGATGTGTTTAGTCTCCTAATTTAAATAACTGACTATCTAGTAGTTTTTTCAGTTTGAGATCTTCATTCTTTTTGAACTGATGCTTAGAACCTAAACTTAGTCTGTAAATAAATGGCTAACTTCTCTGTATAGTAAGTAAATAAGAAATATACCAACAGTATAGAGAAAATAAAAGACTGACTATATTAGTCAGGATGGGCTAGGTAATGCTGCAGTAATAAAATAAAATTTTCAGTGGCTTAAAATGAACCACTTTTTGTTCATGCTGTATGTCCATTTTAGGTCATCTTTGTCATCACCATTCTGAATATCATTCACTAAGTACCTACTGGAATATCGCCAGTCATTGTGGCAGAGGGAAAAGGGAAAGTCGTGAAGTACACACTGACTCAGAGCTTCTGCTTAGTTGTGATTCCAGCAAACACAGCTACATAGCTGACCTGAGTTCAGCATGATAGGAAAGACAGTCCTACCATGCATGTAGAAGGAGAAAGAGGATTAGTATTTTTTCACAGCTCTGATGACTACCACACTGAAGTTAGTGATGTCTTGCCTGTTACAATGGTCAAGTCCAGGAACCAGAAATGAGGTTTATCTTATCAACACAACCTGTCTGTGCCTAGTTTTTTTTTTTTTTCAGTATCAGATTCCTTTACTGTCGTTTTATGTGAAAAGAACTGATGCTTTTATTGATCCTTTTCCCTAGAATGATCAAGTAGGAATTCTAAAGTCTGTGTAACTCATACTTTGCACATACTTTCGTAACTTTTGAGCCATCAAGTCATTGTTCATAATTGGTGATGTAAGTTTGCCTGCAGGGACAGGGAAATACTGAGCTTTCACCCAGAAAACAAAAGGATATAAAGTAGAAAACTTCCTCTTTTTTCCCCCTACATTTTCCCCTCTTGTTAACCACTTCCCCCGTCACCATCATAAACGTACCTACCCAGGATTTAGTTCTAATGTTTTTGTTTCTTGCTCCTTTTGCAGGTTGCATTTAGGGTTTTCAGTTGTTCATAAGCTCCTCTAGTGGAGGGTGTATAGGGGAAAAAGTACATCATTTTAGTTAATCTTGCTAGCTGTTCCAAACTCTGTTCCCTATTTTTGTAGATAACAGAGAATTGGTTTAAAATAGCTTCCACAGAAAGAAAATTTATAATGTAATTTAAAAGAATTATGTTCAGGCATCAGCACCAAATGCTTTCATTTTTCAGCATGCTTAGGGCATTGAATAGAAAGTAGTTTGATAGAAGCACTGCAAAATTTGTTTTGATTGCCATGTCTTTTGGTTTTACTACAGTGAGAGAAAAATGGAAGAAAGGGTGTTAGCCATTAAAAGTCATTCGGCAGTAGCATTTACTTGGCAGTGAGTTCTCATTTTTTTCCTGCCACCCAAGTTATTTTATTTCTTTCTGTTGATTTACATAACCCCTTGTAAATGTTTCAATACCATAAAGAACCTAAGATAAAATAAACTATGCTCAGTGCTTTTTGGTATGCGTTTATAAAACCTGTGCTTTTTTTTACCAAATTATAGAAATGTCTGGAGTTTGACACCAGCTGTGCTTGAAATTATGTTTCAATAATGTTATAGTGACAAGGAAACTCCTTATTATGTTTGTAAGTGCAAATGTTAGATTAAGTATTGAAGTAAAATTTTTATTACACCTCCTCAACTTTTAATATTCTTCTCTATGTAATTGTTTCTCCTGCTTAAAGACTAGCTCTTAAGGACTGCCTTTAGAGGTAGAAGGTGTTTTTCCTGGAGTTTCAGAACTTGGGGGTCATGCTGCTTTTATTGCCTTCAAAGAAGGCTGACCCATGTCTGCTCTGAGGTGTTTGAGTGATTTTTTCCTATATTGAAATCTGGAATCAAGAACGTGTCATTTTTCCCAGTTTACTTTCATACATTTTGCTCATTGCTAATGATTGGAAATAAGTGATTGGAGATTACATCTAAACATTTTAATTGTAGTTAACTACCTAACCATAGTTTCTTTCCAGTGAATTTTAAAAAGTGATTCTTTCAGTGTTTTTAAGGTGAAGGATTATAGGAACAATTATTAATCCAGTTATTTCTAATCCAGGAAGGGACTTCACTTTTTACTTTATAGAATTATATATATTTATGAGTACTCATTAGATTTCTTTTTTAAATTCATATATTTTTAAAGAAAAGAAAATTTAAAATCTTTAAACTTAACTACTAATGTTTCTGCTATATTTTAGAATATTGATTCTCAAACTTTAATGTGCATCAGTCTCACCTAGAGGATTTCTGACCCTACACCCAGAGTTCCTGATTAAGAAGTTCTAGGTTAGGGTTGAGAATTCATATTTCTTAAAAGTTCCTAGGTAATGCTAATGCTGCTGGTTTGGGGACCACATTTTGAGATCCACTATTATAGAAAGACATTTCTTCTGAAATGCACTCATACTGCTTTACAAAAACAAGCAATTATAGAAGTCACATACTCAAAATTATTAGATGTCTAAATGATTCTTCGAGTAGGAATCTATTTTTTAAACTAGATATATGAAACTTATTTTACAGTACTGAAACCTGTCCTAAGAATAATATACTTCTTCCACTTTCAAAATAGAAGTTTGTCAAGTTTCCATAACCAACAGCTATGTTATCAGGTAGTTATATTAGCATTATAATGATTAAAGTCATTTTGTGCCTAGAGAATAACTTCAAAAAAAACTCTGTTAAATGATCCAAAGAGAATATGTTAATTGGGGAAAACCTGAGATTGAAAGTAATTATGTGGAATATCAAAGCACTGGAATTGCATGTTTCTTTATAAGGCATCTGAAATAATCACCCAAATAAGTCACTGTTAGTATGTATTTATAAGCCTGAAGATTTTTTGTTAATCAGTGGAAACCATAAACTTGGACTGAAACTCTTAAGGCAACTCATCTGGTGGCATTTAAATCCTATTTCATTGGGATTTAAGTGGCATTTAATCCTATTTCTTTGGATTTTAAGAAGTCCTGTTTCTTTGCCCAAATTTATTACTTGGGCATGGGTGATAGACCTAATCTGGACTCCTCATTTTTAAGTTACTTTTAGCTAGTCAGGAGTGACTCCCCCAAGTGACTTGGGGAAATAAATAGGCATTACTGGATGATGCCAATCCAGAATTCACTGAACACAAAAAATGGTTCTTGGGTTTTTTTCTTACTATCTATCTTTCATGACTTGATAAGTCAGAGAAGTCACGTTGCCCTAGGTCAAATAGTACCAAACTGAGGAGGTGCTTCCTTTCATCCACGTGCCATTCCGCCCAGTTCACCTGCTTGATATGTATAAGAGTTCTGTCTTGTCATGTGACCGCTAGAATGGTATGCACCACTCAGAATTATTCTTACATGTACCAATTGCTAATGAAGCGAATGATCAATTGTCAGAAAAGTGGGTAATATTATTAGTGAAGTGATCAAGGAAGCAAGTAGAAAGATGAGGAAATCAGGCAAAATTTCGGTAATGAATTGGCCTCATGTCATTTTCTTTCCAAATATCCCTAAAAGATATACTCTGCATAGTGTTTGAAACAGAAATTTCCCCAATTGCATTAGTCAAGTGATCACATATCTGAAAACGTCATTGTTAGGAAAACAGTGTTGCCACGTTCCTGTATCTGTTTTCTCTCTGGTAAAATCTTAATGGCGAGTTGACTCTCCTCTTGTGTCACTGATAATTTTTGTGTGATAACTATTTAGGATGTGGTGAGATTGTCTTTGTGAATCATTATTGTGTGTACTTTACTTCTATGACAGTATTTTAAAGCATGCATCTCAGGAATGTGGTAGGTAGAGTACTCACTTTAACCAAGAAAATTTTTAAATATTTGTTAAGTCTGGTGAGCAGCAATTCTAGAGTGAGTAGTAAATTTACTTAAATATGTTTTTGAAGCTATATAAATTATTCTTACTTAATTATTGTTACAGTGATACCACTTTATTCATTATTAATTTTGTATTAAGATACTTATTTTAAGATAAAAATGGTTTTCTTTTTAAAATAGTTTCTATTTCAGACCTTTCATCATTGTAAAGGCTGATTTTTCTCCCAGTCAGATACAATTAAGATCAGTCGATTCAGATCTTAGGTTTTATTGCATTGTTTCATTTAGATGTGGCTTTTTTCCCTGGGTATTTTTATGAAGTATTCACTGCCCTCTGAAGTGGAGATTATTTATTTATAGATTATTTTCTGCTCAACTTTGTTCTATAAGAGATATAAAATGCTTATAATAACATACAGAAAATAAAATAAACTTAAGAGCACAAAAGGAAAATAAGCTTAGGAAAAATAAGAGGTTTGAAGTTGGTGCACGAAATTCATACCATGAAGTAAGTGCTCTATTAATTTGACTGTGAATTCGGTTGACAAACTTGAAGATGAAAACACAATCCTTGATGAGCAGGGATCCAAACTTTTATCTGCCTGCACATCATTCATAAGCACCCCATAACCCCATTATAACATTTCTTTTTTCCTAAAGAGATACTCAAGGGAGCTAGGCTAGGGACGAGGAGGGAGAGAGAGAGCAGAAAGTGGAGAAGTTTGAAGACATCCAGTTCCAAGATTTCTTCCAAGGAAGTTACTTCCACTATAGGATTCATTGATTTGTAGGATTCACATAATTCATAAATTCAAATAGAAACAAATTGTTCAGGACAGGTACTGTTATGTATTAACATAAGCCAAACAGATTACTCCTGTGGGCCCTAATGGTTCAGTGCATGCCCTTCACAGCATCCTTGTGAATGAATTGTATAAACATCAGCAGTAAAGCAATCAGACATGTATGAGCTTAAGAGAGGCCTCTGATTCAGTAATTCAGTATCACTGATGCTCTCTCCAGTTGGTCAGAAGGCCTGGTGACAGGACTCATGCTTCTTGATCTCTTTGGGAAATGGGTAAGCTGATTTTTCACTTCTAGTCCACAGTAATTCATAGCAGTAATAAATCTTGTTTTAAATTTTTATAGTTATAATTTCATTGCAGTTAAAAAAATCTGGTCGGAAAGCAGATATCCTTAATATATCTCATTTGTAGTAAATAAGATTTGAAGACATAGGTGAGTTTGAGTATCAGAATTGCCTTTGGATTTTGTTAAGTGATTAAAGCAAGTACCATTTCTTTAATGTGAAAAAAGAAACTTAAAAACTCAACATGACATCATTCAGTCAGTAGAGCATTTTTCTCAGTCTTGTCTGAACTATAAATACCAAGAACTTTCTTGTGTGTATAAAGTTATAGAATTAGTCTTAATTGAAGCTTTGCTGCTGCTGCTGCTGCTAGGTCGCTGCAGTCATGTCCGACTCTTTTCGACCCCATAGATGGCAGCCCACCAGGCTCCCCCATCCCTGGGATTCTTCAGGCAAGAACACTGGAGTGGGTTGCCATTGCCTTCTCCAACGGGTGAAAGTGAAGTCGCTCAGTCATGTCTGACTCTTAGTGACCCCATGGACTGCAGCCTACCAGGCTCCTCTGTTCATGGGATTTTCCAGGCAAGAGTACTGGAGTGGGGTACCATTGCCTTCTCCAATTGAAGCTTTGCAGTTATATGTAATAGGTCTACAACTCCAGAAAAAGATATATACACATTATGTTATGAATAGCAGGAAAACCTCTTGAAAAATTTCTCATCTGTTTAGGGAAGAGGTAATAGGCAAATCTTACTGGATTTAAGCTTGGAAGAGAAATGGAAACAGTAGTTCCTCTTCAAATGGACCAAAATGACCCCACAAAATATACATAAAATGTTTTATTGATATCAATCTTTTATTAAAATAAGAACTTGAAAGGGAAAATCACAAAGCTGTGTAGTTCTATGGTTGTAAAAACATTTTAAGTATACCAAATTCTTGTTTGCAGTGTTTTATCAGTTACATTTCAGTGTCCATCACCTGGTTGGTTATCACTTTGACTTGTCATCAGAGAGAAAGAATGACATATAGACATTATAATATTTGGTTCCTTACACTTTGATTCTAATTAAGTCCTAGCTTTAGGGAGCCACTTTGTGCTAGGATGTTAGGCTGCAGGCCTTAGCCAGTCCTTGCCCATCCCCACGCACACACCCACACACACAGTCACTCATGCTCACAGGGTAGTGTCTAATTACAGGTTCTGTTCATGATTTTAACCTATTCATTGTAAACATTGACCCTGGAGATGAGAACTACAACAGGTAGAGCTAACATACTTTGATTTCTCTCTGTGTTAAAAATTGAATGCATTATCTCATGTAATCTGTACAATTCCATAAGGCAGATACTATTATTATTTCTGTTTTACAGTGAAGAAACTAAGAGCAGAAAGATTAAGTTAGCTTGTCACATTGCTAATAACGAGAGGGTCAGTGTTCAAAGTAGTCAGTTGCTTCCACAGTCTGCTCATATCCTGACTCTCCTTTACTGCCATCATGACTTGACACCCAGCTTGGATCTCAAGCTGCTATATAATTCTTTTAAATATATTTTGAAAATGAAGAAATTGGTTACACAGTCTATGGGAAGCTTAAGCTTATTGGGTAATACAAAGGAGGATTAAGTTACAGAGATAAAAAAAGTAAAGATTGACTGTTTATTGATTCAACTCAGAAGTATAGCATCATCTTATATCTCGTAAATATTATTTTTATTGGCATTATTTTTATTCAGAAAAAATTGATATGACATTTATTCTCTTCATACAAAAAAAAAGATATTCTTCCCCCCTTTTTTAGATTTTTTAAAGCTTTTTATGAATAAGGTTTTATTTTAGAGTATTTTTAGATTTAGAGAAAAGTTAAAAAGAATATAGGAAATTCCCATATGCCTATATCTAGTTTTCTCCGCCATTAACATCCGCTGTTAGTGTGGTACGTTTGTTACAATTAATGAACCAGTGTGGCTACATTTTCTTTACCCAAAGGTCATACTTTGCTCAGATTCCCTTCGTTCTCACTTGCTGTCCTTTTTATGTCATGAGTCCCTTTTAAGAAACCAAATTAAATTTAATTGTTGTATCTCATTAGACTCTTCTTGGTTGTGACAGTTTCTCAGACTTTACTTGATTTCGATGACCTTGACAGTCTTGAGAAGTACTGGTCAGGTATTATGTAGACTGTCTCTCAGTTGGGATTTATATGTTTTTCTCATGATTAGCCTAGGGTATGGGTTTGAGGGAAGAAGGTTGCAGAGATAAAATGCCATTGCCACAGCATTGTAGTGAAAGTAGACACTATCAACATAACTTAACTACTGTTGATGTTAACTTCAATCACCTGGTTGTGCGAGTGTTTGTCAGGTTTCTCCACTGTGAAGTTATTCTTTTTTCCAGCTTTCCATACTGTAATCTTTGGAAAGAAGTCAGTGTGCAGCCCACACTTAAAGAGCGAGCGGTCATACTCCATCTCTTTGGGGGCAGAATATTTACACAAATTGTTTGGAATTCTTCTGATCCAGAAATTTGTCTGTTCTCCCCTACTTACTTATTTCTTTAGTAATTTATTTATAGTATTATGAACTCATGGATATTTATTTTATACTTGGTTTATAATCTAATATTACTTTATTTTGTTGCTCACTTATTTTAGCTTTGGCAACTACAAGCTTTTTGTTTTCTCCCATGTTCCTTTGACAAAACCCCATAATTGTGTGTTTTTTCAAGTACTTTCTTTCTTCTGGCAAAATTCGTTGCTGGTACAACGTTATTTTTTAAAAAACTAAAAACTTAGCTAATTAGGTAGGCTGCTTCAATTTTCTTTGAAGGAAAAATGTGCTATCTGCTTTTTTGACTATTGAAGACAATGAAAAGGAAAGGGTAGTATTTTTTGTACTTTTACTTCATTTCTCAAAATCAAGTAATATTTATTTCTGCCACGTAGTATAACGATTTTACCCAGTCACCTTTGATTTTTTTCCCCCACGGGTTAATCTTTGTGGTTTGCCTGTTTTGGAGGATCAGCATGTGTTTTGGATGTTCTTTTTCCTTTTCTTTCTTCTTAGCAGTGGAGTATGAAGGGTCCAAGTCAAAGGAGAAACTGAAGTAATAGTATCCACTTGTTCAGAGTGGCTCTCCTGTTCCTGTGTCTCAAGTGTTTCCACAGGAGCTATTTCCCAACTGATAACACTTGTTACCTCCAAAGGGAATAGTTATATAGAATGTTGGTTTTCATTATGATGCATTTGTGTCGTGTTAGAATTTTTTAAATAATGAGCTTATATTTCTTTTATAATCTGGAAAATAATAGAGGTTTATTTTTAGAGTCAGTGGAAATGCAAAGAAAAGAACTTACCCTTTCTGTGGTTTGAAGAGCTTTAGAACTTAACTTTTTTCCACACTTGATATACTGAACACTTGGTTATTTTGCATGAGTTTTGTTTAGCTCTACCTGTGTTTTTTCACTAGTTTAGCTGTATTAGTGAAACTGGCACATCTGCACAGTTACTTTATGTAACTGCAAGATTATATTTAGATTTAAAGATTACTTGAAATTCTGTGATGATTGTCTCAAGTATGTAAGGCTTCTCTTTAGCAAGGTTATAAATACATTACATGTAGAGACCATTCTTCATGTATTTCTCATAAAAAGACAGTAATCTTGGTGTGTTGCTGTAAAGGAATAGGTAGTAATCTTTCCTACTGGTTCTTTGTTTTGCTGCTTTTCCATGCTGTCCTGAGATTTGTTTTCTTTTTTATTTATAGCCATTGGTTTTTCTGTTCCATACCTGGTGAACCTTAACACCCTGAAATTACTTACATTTTGTGTCCTTTCTCTCTCCTTTAACTCTCCAACATTTACTTGGCAACCCAAGGAAAGCGTTTTCCAGATTTTCATGGGATATGGCTTGGTCTCAAAATGAGAGTGCCCTGTGGCCACTTACCTAAGTGCTTTCAGGCTCCAGAACGAAACAACTCCACTCTCTTTATTTCTCCACCTCGCCCCACTGCCCCCTGCCAAAAAAAAAATAAAAGTTTAAGCTGTTGCTACCCCATTTAGAAATTAAGATATTCCAAGATTTAATAGTAGAAAGAAAAAGTAAAATATTGATAGAGCTTTATTACGTTTATTTGTGTCACTTTAGAAACCATAAAATATGCCCTTTTGTCCTCTCCATGTGTTCTTATTTTTATGTCAGTACAGCACAGAACAACCAAACATTTATATAACTCAAAACCAAAGAAGTTTGTTTTACTATAACATTTGTTTGATACATTTTAAATATAGCACCCTCCCTGCACCTGGATGTGTTCACCAGCTCAAACATTTTCTTAAACCCCATCCTTTTAGGATTTTTGTGCAGGCTTCATCACACAGGCATGATCCATCATCATAGAATTAATTTCTGGCTCCTCTTGCCCTCCTAAAGGATAGAAGTGGGCTGGGCTGAAAATCTCAAGCTTCTAAACACGGCTTGGTCTTTCTGGTGACCAGCCCCCATCCTGAAGCACTCTAGGAGCCTACCTCATGAGAATAAAAGATGCGTCTAACACCCTGGAAATTCCAAGGGATTTAGAAGCTCTGTTTCAGGAGCTGGGATCAAAGTCCAAGTATTAGAACAAAAGATGACCTTAGTACCTTTATCACTTAGGAAATTATAAGGGTTTTTGGAGCTCTGTGACAGGAACCAAAGGCAGAAAACAATATATAATTTCTTATTTTACAAAGAGTAAAGGAAATTGAGGCAGGACAGTGGGGCAAGGAGTATAGGAATAGGGTGGTGTCTGAAGGGGGAATGAGGTGTGTGGTCAGGTAGGAGAGGATCCAGATGAAGGGTTGAAGCTGACTGTGTAAGAGAAAAGGAGTGAATGGGAGTGTAGAGTATCTGAGAGGGTAGAAAGCGATAGGTCCACCTCATAGATGGAGGAATTAGCCAAAACAAGAGGTATGGAGGGAAGGAGAATACAGTGTATGCAGCAGATATTTTCCAAAAGAGGATCTATTATTTGACTACGGAACTTTTATTCACAGAGCATTTTGAAGGACATACTAGTCCTTCAGACGGAGAAGGTAATGGCACCCCACTCCAGTACTCTTGCCTGGAAAATCCCATGGATGGAGGAGCCTGGTAGGCTCCAGTCCATGGGGTCGCAAAGAGTCGGACACGACTGAGCGACTTCACTTTCATGCATTGGAGAAGGAAATGGCAACCGACTCCAGTGTTCTTGCCTGGAGAATCCCAGGGATGGTGGAGCCTGATGGGCTGCCGTCTATGGGGTTGCACAGAGTCGGACACGACTGAATCGACTTAGCAGCAGCAGTCCTTCAAAATATACTTGGGGAAATACTACCCTAAAACTTAACCATCTTTTGAACTTTCTAAGGCATCAGTTACTGTTCACTTGTTACACAAGAAGCTGTAACAGATACTGAAAATTGTTTCTTTTTTTTCCTTAGTGCATTTTAATCCTGAATTCTTTTTAGAGTAAATTAAGAGTAATTTTAAATAGTGAAATGCTCTTTGTACTTTCTTAAGATTAGTCTACAAGAGCAAAGAAATTATATATTAATGTAGATTTACATTTTATTCACTTTTGCTTGATTCTTAAATAACATAGATTTTAGTGTAAAGATGTTCTTTTGATAGAATTCATTTTATATTGAGGTTAAAAGAAAATTTTACCTTGAAAATAAAGTTAGAACACCTAAAGTTTTTTTTTTAATTGAATTGGTTCATTAAGTTCTGAACCACTAAATCTTGAGCTTTGTAGTTCATAAATAGTATCTGTTATCTCCTTTAATCTGGCAACCACAAAAAACTTCCTGCAGAGAAACAACTTACATTTTAGCATTTTGCTTGCTTACATTTGTGCTTTTTAATTTTTTTTCTTCTACCCTAAACCTTTGTTAAAGGTAATGCTCATGCCACATGATCATGTTACTGGAAAGTAATGTTGGGAGATTTGTGAAAGAAAGGAGAAAAAAAAGTGTTTTCTACTGAAAAAGAAATGGGTCAATAGACCACAAGATGTAATGTTGAATTCTGTGCTCACAGTAAAGGCATATGTTAAGTCTCCTGCCTTCTTAGTCACCAAGTAACTTCTTAAGAATACTGTTCTTTTCTTTAATAAATCACATTCTAATCACTTTATGACTTCAGTATATTTTTTAAAGCATGGAGTAGTGATACCAAACTCAGTTATCATTTAGTCTGTCTCCACTTATTCCAATTATATTAATCAGAATGTTGTAATCATTTTATTCTTCAATTATTCATCAAAGCTTCCTTGTTTTAAGGCCCTGTACAGAGTGTATCCAAAGTACAAAGGTGAAAGAGGCATAGTCTCTTTCCTGAAGGATTTTATAGTCTCTTAGGGGAAATAAGAGAAAAAGATAAATGTCTACAGACAGAATACGATCAGCATGTTAATTGTACCAATAACTCTGCACAGAAACTGCAAGTAACATTTCTTAGATTTTCCTAATTGTTCAAACTACTCTTTCTGTCCAGTTACTCAGAAGTAATAAACATTTATGGTGTTTCCAGTTTATTTATAATGTTGTTAATATTGTTTTTCTTAGTTTTAGCTAACACTTATTAAGAATTTCACACATGCCAGGAACTACTCTTGAGTACCGTACATACATTATCTCATTTAATCCTCATAAGAGTCTTATTATTTTCACCTTGCAGATGGAGAAACTGAAGGTTAGAGAATTCAAGAAACTTGCCTGTGATAAATTTACAACCAGTAAATGTCAGATTGGAGCTGCAGACCTAGGTTGTCTAATGCCAGAGGCTTATCTTAAAAGACTCTATTACATTCTCTCTCTATGGACCTTGCCAATACCTCTGCTCTTTTAACAGAGGAAAACAGCTTCAGGATTGAAAGGAAAGCCATCAACAGTGTCTGTTCATTTATTTTAATTAGCTGTTGACATGATCTTAAAACAGAAAATACTCTGCCAAAGAGTTCACACTTACTGTCACCGTGGTTGTGTGTCCTTGTACACACAGCCTCTTTAGTGTGGTTCTTTCTTCTCGCTCTTCATAGCTCAGCTTTGGAACCCTCTCTAGGAAGTTCCCCCATCTCTCTGTCTGCCCCACCGCCCAGGAGGTCCTCTTTCTCCCACTACGTTGTCTTCGTCTGTGTGCTCTCCAAGCAGCCTGCTTTCATCCCTGTCATAGCACCAGTCATGTGATTGAATTGTCTTAAGTTTTTTAATAGAAGGGACTGTTCTTCATTTTAGCAATCTCAGTGTCCAACACAGTGTCTGGCCTGTGGTGAGTATGCAAAAACTGTTGAATGGATGGATGTTTGACTCAAGTGTTTTGAGGCTTGTGCAAAACACTCTGGAAGCCATCTCACATCACTTTGATAGTAGTGCTTATTGGGGACAATGTACCGTTTGATTCTCCAGGGTTTCTGGTGAATAACAAGTGCTTTTCATTTCCCTGAAGCCTTGAGGTCATAGATGGCAGAGGAAGGAGGGAATGCTGCTAGTGAATTCTCTGAGTGGGATGGAGGATACTAGTGTTCTGCTTCCTTCCCTCCCTAGTGAGAACAGGGCCATGCTTTAAAGTTAGGGGTAAGATAGTGTCAACATGTAACGTCAGAGTCTTTCAGTAGCTCACTGTTGACTGATTGGGACCTCTGGCAGGTACTGGCCAGGTCCACAGTGTTTGGGCCCATAGTTTTTTAATGCAACTTTATATCCCCACCAATCAGCATCAAGTTTGAACCTTTGTAGCTCATTGTAAAGATCATTCCTAAGTGTTTACCCCTAACTTGAAATCCCTCTCATCTTTATCATAAGTTTGTAGACTAGCAGCACCATCATCTATCAGATGGCAGGAAAACTGTACCCCTTCCCCCACCATTTATTGACTGGATGACTGTAAGTAAGACAGTGGAGCTTCTTTGGGCCTCAGTCCTCTCCTTTTGAAAGTGAGAGTCCTAAGTTTTTTGTGTTCCTGAGACCATGGAACTAAACTGGATTATTTCTCAAGGTCCATTCCCTATCCATTTTAAGATACATAATTTATATGAATTACTTATCAGTGTGCCATTGTTCACTGAGAGGGTTGATCAAAACATTTTTCCCCTCTAGAGATTATGTATTTGCCATTTGTTTGCCATTTAGCAGTGCTCAAATTCTAACTCATGAATGTATTGCATTTAGTGTGTTATTTTTAACCCCAAAGTTTCCTGGTATTAGGATTATTAATATCACATGGAGGCCTCTTATGGTGATTGTTTTTCTTTAAGGATAAGGGCCTAATATGCTAAGCAAGAATATACTGCCAGACTATTTACCTAAGGACACCTAGCACCTTTGGGGCATGTTACATCAATCAACACATGAGATAAAGGCTGAAATGTTTTTGTCACGGCCCTTCAACTCTCTAGTCTCAAAAAAAAAGTTCTTGAGCATTATATAAAAGCCCTTACACTTTACCAAAAGCCTTACTTCCTGAAAACAGAAATCAGATTTTAAGAGTTAAGAACTATAGTCATCAGAAAAAAAGTATCTCCTTCGGTATTACCATAAATACATAAATAGATCTTTGTCCTCCACCAAGGACATCATTGTTCTCCACCGAGAAAGAAATGCAAAGTATACAACATTTTAACAGAGAGAGTATCTGTCAATGGGCTCCTAACCCCCCAACTCTATCCTTATTCTACTGTTCCATACAACTGCAACCTTCCTGTTAGTTGGTGTTTTTTTTTAACATTTTATTATGAAAATTTAAAAAATGCATCAAAGTTTAAAGAATTTTATAGTGGATATCTACATACTCAGCTCTTTGGTTCTACCATTACCATTTTATTATACTTTCTTCTTTAGGTGTCTGTTTTTCTGTCTTTTGTCCATTTATAAGTTCATGTGGACTTTTTATGCATTTCAAAATAGACTACAGATATCTATATTTATACCTATTCTCTCTTGATCAGTATTTTCATTTCTGCCAAAACTGACTGAACTCTAGTGTGTAGGCATGACCACTTCTGCCTGACTCATTAAGGCTGTTGAATATCACAAGTCTTTTCCTACAGTGCTGTTGGCCTGTATGAAGTGGTTTTCACAGAACAGACCAGTGACATTCTAGAGGGACATTCTAATCAGCACTATCCAATAGAAATATAATGTTATTTAAAATCTTCTAGTAGCCACATTAAAAATGTTAAAAGTAAAAAGTTCACCTGTTAGGTAAAATAACTTTAGCTTTTTTATTAACCCATCGTAATCCAAAATGTCATTTCAACATGTAATAATACTTTAGTAATTACTAATAAAATATTTTATATTCTATTTGTATAGTAATTTTCATGGAAATCCAGTACATCTCATTTCTGATTAGTTCTATTTCAAGTGCTCAGTAGTAACTTGTAGCCAATATATTGAACAGTATAGTTCTAGACCTTCAAACTTAATGGCTATATCATTCCTCCTCCTAAATTTCCAGTGTCTGAAAGTGCTGACAGAGCAGTCAAATTTCCTAATGAATGTGAAAGAAGTAGTGATATTCATCACAGCAAACCCTAATTATACCCTTTCACATTGAGGCCATTTTTATTCATTTCCTTGTCAGAAACTTCCCAATTTTTTTCTTTCAATCACTTCTCATCTACACTCAGAGTTAAGTTACATTCCCTATACCAATATCGAGTGTATTTTATTACTTTTCTGCTGCCCTTCTTCTAATTTCAGGGTTTACCAGTTTGTCTTCTCTCATTTTTTGCTAGAACACTCTTTCTAGAACAGGTAAGATCTTTAAATTTCACTTGTAAAAATTAAAACTACATGCTAGTATTAAAATATTAATGAGTCTAGTTATAAAAATTAAAAACTGATCTCTGGTGGAATTGTTCTATATCCTGATTGCAGTATTAATTAAAAGTTGTAAAATTGTGTATGTGCACCTGTATGCATGCATGCACACATACACATGCACAAATGAAGAAATTGACTAGTTGTTATAAATTGAAGTTTTTACCTTATTGGCTAGAAGAAAGACTTTTGTCTGAGTAACTGGAAAGATGTTCCTATTTATGAAGAGTAAAGGGTCTCTTAATTATTTGTCAGAAGACAGCTGTATGCTTTCTTTCACCATTCACAGAATGTTTTTAATTTTGGATCATGAAGATGCTTCATCTCATTCTCTGATTTCGGTTAGTATATTTTATCCAGAAAGTGGGTGAGGAGAAGCCACACATAGGTCATACAAAATTTATCTGATTTCAGATACATCTGGGTGGTTTTTATTTTTAACTTTTAGCTTCTAGTTATGTGTTGACCAGCACATAGCAAAAACTTAGATTGGGAATTTGGCAGGAGTAGCAAAAATAACTAGTAATTCTGACAGTGACACAGTTTTGGAGGAAGAGGCTCATGTTAATAAGTATTAATTGTCTTGAAAAATATACATGTGTGACTATCTAGAAACACCTTAAATGTTGCCTAATTCAGGTATTGGATAAATAGATTGATTTAAATCCCTGGAAGACTAAGACATGCCTACTGAGTTTCTGATAAAAAGAGCAAAACAGTTCCCCTCCTCCAGTTTTCTTGAGCAGAGCAAGTCACACACTGTAGGCTTCATGACCACATCACATTGCATCTTTTTATTTTTTTGGTAAAAATATGGAACACTTCACGAATGTGTGTGTCATCATTGCACAGGGGCCATGCAAATCTTGTCTGTACCATTTCAATTTTAGTATATGTACTGCCAAAGCGAGCACTCACATTACATCTTAATAGAACTGGCTCAGATGCCACCATGAAACTGATGAGCATTTTTAGTGGGTGTATAACACTGAAAAGATTATTTTTTAATGTTTTTCTTAGATAATCATTTTATTCATGCTTTGCAATCACCTTATTCATTTACTTGTTTTTGTTTCCTAACAGTTTCCCACCTACCAAGAATGTAAGTTCCATGAGATTAAGGACCTTACCCCTTTTGTTCACTGCTGTATTCCAAGCACTTAAAACCATGCCTTGCACATAATGACTACTCAGTAAATATTGTCAAAAGAATGAGTGATTATCTTTATAGATTCTTCAGTAGAAAACTGTCAGCCAAGAGAAAATATCGCCAGGATATCTGCTCTGTATACTTTAATGACTGTCAGTGTTGTTCATGATAAAAGCTATACCTTATCCTTTTCACTTATCAAAATATTCATTTGTTTCTTTTGTCAATCATCTTTAGATGATGAGAAAAACAGGGTATTTCAAAGAATACTGTCTGTCAGGGAAGCAGGGTACTATTCACATCTAGAAGTAGGAAAATGATAAAAGCCAAAATAACAATACCTATATTATTTTGGGAAAAGCCAAAATAGCAACACCTATAGTATTTTATATTTTGGGAAAGAGTTATGTACTGTTTTAGAAGAAGGTATTATCAATAGACAAATGTCTATTATCAGTAGACAAATGCAGAAGTTGTGAAGTTTTATAAATTCTTATTCTGATTTGTGTCAAGCAATAGGCAAGAATGGACATGTCTTTCTAAAACAATACTTTTAAATAGCTGGGTGCCTAGATTGCCTAATGAGTATAGGCCTTCATACTTACTAAAGATTGGAAGAGTTATTATTTTTTGTCTTTAAAAAAATTTATTGACTAAAAAATGGAAAGATCAGGAAAAATAAACTCTGGTTAAGATCTGATGTGGGGCTCTGTTCCCAGCTCTGCTGCTACCTCCCTTTGTGATCTTGGGTGATCTCTTTTTTTTGAACCCCAATTTCCTTGTTTATAAAATGAGAAGACCAGGCTTAATATTCTTTAAAGACTCTCAGCTCTAAAAAACTTAAGGATTCCATCAGGCTCCCCATGAACAGCAATGCATTTCTTCCAAAAGAGGGTGCTGTGGTTTTTCTGAGTGCTCTAGCATTTTCTTGAGAGGAACTGAAGAGAGGTGGCAATCTCAGCTTAATTTCCTGTCTTTAGACTTTCCACTTTTGAGAAATACTGATTCCTTAAATTTATTTAGTTGTTTAGTTGAGGTGATGTAAACTAATTCTTGATGTTATTGATACTTTTTAAAGCTTTTTTTAATATGTTGATTTAGAAAATCTGGCAGATAAAATGTCTAAGAAAAAATAAAAAATACACAGTCTTACCACTCAGTATTAACATTTTGGTGTATTTCTGAGGTTTTTTTTGGTATCATTCAATTTTTCCCATATCTATATCTAGAGAGAATGGGAGAAGGAGTAGAGATTTTATTTTGTTTTTGGCTTTTCCCATCTGGTGAGACTTCCTATGGAATTTGTTTTGGGAACTGTTGTTTATATAGCCACACTCTTATTCAATATTTCGGTTGTTTCATATTTTAATATTAAAAATAGTGGTGTGAAGAATATCTTGGATGTGAATCTATGACATAATATGTTCAGATTTCTGAATCAAAAGCAATAAACATTTTAAGGTTCTTGATACATTTGTCAAATTGCTATCCTGAAATATAGCCCCTTTGATCAAATCATATATGGAATTGTGCAATGTGTGACTTCTTGTCTCTGGCTTCGTTCTCTTTTTTTAAATTCAAGTATAATTGACATATAACACCGTAGTTTCAGGTGTACAATGAAATGATTGGATACTTGTATACACTGTGAAATGATCACCGCAATTGGCTTCTTTTAATTAGCATGTTTTCAAGGTTTATCCATGTTATAGCATGTATCAGTTCTTCATTTCTTTTTATCATCAAATAATACACCATTGTATAGATACACCACATTTTGTTTATACATTTATCAATTTTATTATTTTTACTTTGGGGTTATTATGAATAACAATTATATGAATATTTGTGTATAGACTTTTGTGTGGATATGTATTTTTGTTTCTCTTGGCTGTATATCTAGAAATTGAATTGCCAAGTCGTATGGTAACTCTTTGTTTAATCATTTGAGGAACTATCAGACTGTTTTCCAAAGTGACCACACCATTTTACATTCCCACTAGTAAATATATAAGGGTTCTGATTTCTCCATATTCTCACTCACAGTTGTTACTGTCTTAGTCATCTTAGTGGGTGTACAGTGGTATCTCATTGTGGTTTTGATGTGCCCTGTTGGCTAATGATGTTGATCATCTGTTAATACGCTTATTATCTATTTGCTTATCTTCTTTGAAGAAATGGCTATTCAGATCTTTTGCCCATGTTTAAATTGGGTTAATTTTATTATCGAGTTGTAAGAATTTTTTATATATATTTTGGGTACTGAACTTTTATCAGATATAGAATTTGTAAAAATTTTCTCCCACTCTATGGTTCTTTTTACTTTCTTAATGTGTCCTTGGGACCACAAAAATCTTGAATGATGATAATGTCCAGTTTATCTATTATTTTCCTGTTGTTTTCATATCTTAAGAAACCATTGCCTAATCTAAGATCATAAAATTTGTGCCTTGTTTTCTGCAGTTTTATAGTTTCAGCTCTTATATTTAGATCTTTGATCAGTTTGAACTGATTTTTATATATGGCATAAAGTATGGACCTAACTTCATTCTTTAGTTTATGGATATCCAGTTGTCTGGCATAATTTGTTGAAAAAGCAATTCTTTCCGCAATTGAATTACCTTAGAACTCTTTTTAAAAACCAGTTTACCACACCCTCCCTCCAACCCCCACCCTCCCCAAATCAATTGACCACAAAAATGAAGGTTTTAACAGACCTTCAGTTCTGTTTTATTGATCTTAATGTTTATTCTGAGGCGATTACTGTAGCTTTGTAGTAGATTTTGAAATTGGCAAGTATAAGTCCTCCAACTTTTTCTTTTTCAAGATTGTTTTGCCTATTTTGAGTCCATGTGAATTTTTAGAATCAGCTTGGCAATTTCTACAAAGAAGCCATCTGAGATTTTGATAGGGATTGCATTGAATCTAGATATTTTTAGGTGTTTTAGAAAATAAATGATGAGACTGACATTTTTATATGTTTGTTAACAGTTTTTTGAATTCATATCATTTTTCTAAGTTCATATGTTTATGCTTTTTTCTGTTTGGCTTATTAATATTTATTTACTTTGTATGCACTCTTTGTAGATTAACTTATTGGCCCTTATGGTATTTATTGTAGATATTTTCCCAATTTGCCTTTTCCTATTGCTTAGGGCTTCCCTGGTGGCTCAGATAATAAAGAATCCACCTGCAATGCAGGAGAGGTCTTCAAACCCTGGGTCAGGAAGATCCCCTGGAGAAGGGAATGGCTACCCACTCCAGTCTTCTTGCCCAGAGAATTCCATGGACAGAAGAGCCTGGCGGGCTACAGTCCATGGGGTTGCAAAGAGCTGGACATGACCGAGCAAGTAACACTTCACTTTTTTTCATGAACTTTGGTATATAGAAATTTTGGTATATAGAAATTCTATATACTTTTGGTATATAGAAAAATACAGGTCATTTTTTTTTTTCCTTAGTTTTCTTTCTTTTTTTTTTTTTTAATTTAGAAAATCTTGCTTCTTCCTGAATTTATTCTTAGTAAAGCAGGTGAACCTTGGCCACCTTGGTCCAGAAAGCCAGGTTAGTTAAACAATTTAAAGTTAGATTATTATATTTTTAAACTCACTTATTCTTAAAATATATGTAATAGACATGTTTTGTTAGTATTAAAATTTTTTTTTAATAATTTATAATAGATCAATCTATTTTAATCCCTTGGATTTTTTGTGTTATTTTTGTTTTCCCACAAACCTCACCAAAATATCTTGCTATTATTTGTAATATTTGCTATGATAAAAGAGTATTCTATGTACATTCCTGTCATTGTTCATTCAGCACAACAGTGTAACTTCAAGCTCTTACATCTAGCCTCCTTTAGGAAGAGTATGTTCTTGATTCTCCTATTTATACTTTTAATTCTGAAAAAAAGACTTTCATTTGGCTTTCTTTTCCTATACGCTCTGTTCTTACTTCTTTCCATGCATCAGAAACTGTAAAAAGAAGAGTATTCTTCTCTCTACCCGCCCCCCACCCCCCAACTACAGCCTTTTCTTTCTCTCTCATTCTCTCTTTTTTCTCTCTTTCTCTTGTTCTTTCCTTTTGCTTCTCATTCTAATTGGCCAGCTTTGAGCTACAGAGTTTCTTCTTTTTTGTGTGCTGAATTAACCCACTACCCCTTTCATCTTCGTTCTTTTTTTAAAAAATTAATTTTTAATTGACTTATAGTTGATTTATGTTTCAGGTATATACCAAAGTGATTCATTTATATGTAGTATATTCTTTTTCATGTTATTTTCCATTATAGATTATTACAAGATACTGAATATCATTCCCTGTTCTGTATATTAGGTACTTGTTGGTTGTGTATTTTATATATAGTAATGTGTATCTGTTAATCCCAAATTCCTAATTTACCCCTCACCCCTCTTTACCCTTTGGTAACCATAAGTTTGTTTTCTGTGTCTGTGAGTCTGTTTCTGTTTTGCAAGTTCATTTGTATTATATTTTAGATTCCACATATAAGTGATATCATGTGACACTTGTCTTTTTTTTTGTCTGATTTACTTTACTTAGTATGATAATTTTAGGTCCATCATGTGTTGACCTTTCACCTTCATTCTGACTCACTTTCTAAAGTACATCATTCCTGGTTCTACCTTAACAACGAACGTTGGTACTACTGACATTTTAGGCCAGATAATTCTTGTTGTGGGGTTATGTTATTCATTGTAGGATGTTTATCAGGATCCCTGGCCTCTCCCCAGTTAAATGCCAGTAGCATTGCCTCCCCACCTTTCTCAGTTGTGAATACCAGTGTCTCTAGACATTGCCAGATATCATGGGGCAAGACTATCCTTCAGTTAAGAATCCTGTAATTGACCAAGCAAACCACTATTCTAGTTCCAAAATGTAAATTCCTATCTCAACTGTATTTTCTTCACTACCTTTTCTTACCTATTCCCCAACTAGAGCCAAATAAAATTCTTCCTTGCTACCCATTAGATCTATAACTTGATGCTGTATCAGAAGCATCCCTTATATTAGCCATAGCATACATTTTGGCATTATGTACTTGACCCATGAGCGATCATTTATTAATTGAGTGATGTTACATCTCTCTGATAACTTCATCTATAAAAGGAGGATAAATACCTACTCATTGGATTTTTTTAATTTAGTTTTTTTTAGCACCAAAAGCATTTTGTATTGGGGTATATATAGCCAATTAAAAGTGTAGTGGTAGTTTGAGGTGAACAGTGAACGGACTCAGCCATACATGTATCCATTCTGCCCCAAATCCTCTCTCCCATCTAGGCTGGCACATTAACATTGAGCAGAATTCCATGTGCTATATACAATCAGTTTTTGCTTGTCCATTTTAAATATAGTAGTGTGTATATAACCTTTCCAAAGTCCTTAACTATCCCTCCCCCTGGCAACCATGAATTCTTTTCTAAGTCTGTGAGTCTCTTTCTGTTTGTAAGTCAGTTCATTTGTATCGTTTCTTTTTAGGTTCCACATTTAAAGGATGTCATATGATATTTCTTCTCTGTCTGACTTCACTTAGTATTAAACTCTCTAGGTCCATCCGTGTTGCTGAAAATGGTCTTATTTCATTCTTTTTAATGGCTGCCTACTCATTGGATTTTAATGAGAATTAAACAAAAGAATGGGCTTCCCTGGTGGCTCAGTGGTAAAGAATCAGCCTGCAATGCAGGAGACATAGTTTTGATCCCTGGGTCAGGAAGATCTCTTGGAGAAGGAAATGGCAACCCACTCCAGTATACTCGCCTGGGAAATCTGATGGACAAAGAAGCCTGGTGGGCTACAGTCCATGGGGGTCACAAAAGAATCAGGTGAGACTTAATGATTAAACAGCAACAAAAATAAAACAATGCTTTTTAATTGTTGACCACATTGTAAATGCTCAATTAAGAGTAGATGTTGTATTACCATCATCACTACTCCATTGCTCACATCCTCTATTGAGCTGACTTTGAGATGGCACATAGGCATATCTCAAAAATTGTCCCTGATTGAACCACGCTATTCTTTCAAGCTAAAACTAGTCTCTCCTCCTTGGAATTCCTTGGAAAAGTATTTTCTCTTTTTCTTGTATCACTTGGCACTCTTTACCTTATGTTACAGTTATTAATGTACATGTTTTTTCTTTATACTTGTCATTCTACTCCTTACAGTTCTCAATGTATCTTTCACCCTCATAGTCTATCCAACACATTCTCACATGGTACAGTAGTAGTAAATATTTTGAATAAGTAAATAAATTTAGAAACTGAACTGGTGAACAAGCTCAGGGTGTTACTGAATTCAAGCTCTATTGCTTGCCACACAAAACAGGCCAGTAAATTAAGAGATGAGGTGTTGGGGCCAGGAATAGCAACTTTGTTGGTAAATCCAGCAGACTGAGAAGATAGTGGACTGGTGTCCCCAAAGCCATTTTTTCCAAGTTTGGATGCCAGTTCTTTTATAGAACAGAGAGAAGGATTAAGAAGTAAAGCCAAAAAAACCCCCCAAAAACAGTTCAGTTCAGTCACTTGGTCGTGTCCGACTCTGCGACCCCATGAACTGCAGCATTCCAGGCCTCCCTGTCCATCACCAACTCCAAGAGTTTACCCAAACCCATGTCCATCGAGTTGGTGATGCCATCCATCCATCTCATCCTCTGTCATCCCCTTCTCCTCCTGCTCTCAATCTTTCCCAGCATCAGGGTCTCTTCAAATGAGTCAGCTCTTCGAATCAGGTGGCCAAAGTATTGGAGTTTCAGCTTCAACATCAGTCCTTCCAATGAACGAACACCCAGGACTGATCTCCTTTAGGATGGACTGGTTGGATCTCCTTGCAGTCCAAGGGACTCTCAAGAGTCTTCTCCAATACCACAGTTCAAAAGCATCAATTCTTTGGCACTCAGCTTTCTTTATAGTCCAACTCTCACATCCATACATGACCACTGGAAAAACCATTGCCTTGACTAGACGGACTTCTGTTAGCAAAGTAATGTCTCTGCTTTTTAATATGCTGTCTAGGTTGGTTGTAACTTTCCTTCCAAGGAGTAAGTGTCTTTTAATTTCATGGCTGCAGTCACCATCGGCAGTGATTTTTGGAGCCCAGAAAAATAAAGTCAGCCACTGTTTCCACTGTTTCCCCATCTATTTGCCATGAAGTGATGGGACTGGCTGCCATGATCTTAGTTTTCTGAATGTTGAGCTTTAAGCCACCTTTTTCACTCTCCTCTTTCACTTTCATCAAGAGGCTCTTTAGTTCTTCTTCACTTTCTGCCATAAGAGTGGTGTCATCTGCATAATAGTAAGTTGTTGCAAATATTTCCTGGTTCTAGCCAGACTTTAGAGGGGATGTGCTAATTGTTTCTTTCTTGCAGCCATTCACAGGTGGGCCTGGCCAGGATGTTTCCTGTGAACTTAAAGATTTTAGTTTAATATAGGCGTGGGAGGCAGGGTTCCCAGAAATAGACCATTATATATACTTTAAGCTACAGGCAACATCCCTTTAGGGAAGGCAGCAAAAGCAATAGAATACAGAGGTCAATGTAAAAGAAACAAATACAATAAGGATTTAGATTTGTTCTTCCCTATTACAAGGGTAACTTATTTTAACACCAGCAGAATAGTAACTTGGGGGTTTGGATCTACCACTTATTATCTGTGTGCAACCCAACTCACGATATACTGGAGTGTTCAATAAAATAGTTTTGTGATCAGCAAATAAAACTTTAGTAGGAAAAAAAATTCTTTTTATCCAAAGTATTTTGTCTTATAAAAGTAATTTAGAGATGTAAATAACACTCTTTGGTGCCATACAATCAAGATATATCCCTTTGTTTTAGTTGTACTGTCCCCCTTTTTAATTAGCCACTAGGAAATAGGTATTAAATTGGAACTTCATTATTTTGGAATATTTACATTTTCTTCAAGAACTCGTGAAGTACTACTCACAGACTTTTCTAAGCCCCTTTTGTAAATTAACAGCAAGTTAAGGATAGAGTGAGATGGACCTATAGTGACATTTTTTTCTACAAAGTGACATAAAACATATATGAAAGCTAGGGCCTACATTTAAAAGTGTTTAGACTCTGGGTGTAAACAGATTGTAACATTTGAAAGTGTTTTCTACATTTGAAAAGTGTTTTATGGCCACTCAGAAGATAGTTTGGACCCTACCTGCATAATTTGGCTCAGCTACTATTTCCTGTGTGACCATGACATTTGAATGGAGTCCACATCTAGACACAGCTTCATGTATTTTCTAGAGACAGGCTGGTACTATGAATTTTATAATACACAGTGAATATACTGGTAAATTTCTGTATGCTTACTTGCTTGTATCAAAATGTATCTCCTTTTGTCTATTGCCTGGAAAGTAGAGGTATCAGTTTCTAGAAACACTGCAGAAAAACTTTCCTAAGTGGTGGCTTTCCACATGGACCCTGTTGTTATTACTTTTTTCCACTAGGCAGGAAGTGACTAGAATAAAGATTCTTAGATTTAGAAGATCTTAAAAGTCTACTTGTCTGAGTTCCCCCTGCCTTTGTCTTCATGTGATTGCCTTATCTGTCTCCTGGCTTCTTTCCTTCTGTGTCTTGCAAGGTTATTGGATGCAGGACTCACCTGGATAATTCAGAATGATGTCATCTCAGGGATCCTTCACTTGATTACACTTGAAATTTTATCCAAATAAGATCTCATTCACTGATTAAGGCCATGGATATGTCTTTCTGAGGCTCACTATTCAGTACTGCACTCCCAGTCTCACTCCACATTCTGCCAGGTTCATTTTACAGCATGCTAACAAATTGTGAAACATTGATAAGTATTTGGTGATAAATATTTTGATATGCTGATGTGTTAAAAAGCAAGAGTGTTCCAGAAAAACATCTACTTGTACTTTATTGACTACGCCAAAGCCTTTGACTATGTGGTTTACAACAAATTATGGAAAATTCTTATAAAAAGATGGGAATACCAGACCACTTGACTTGCCTCCTAAGAAATCTGTATGCAGGTCAAGAAGCAACAGTTAGAACTGGACATGGAACAACAGACTTGTTCCAAATCAGGAAAGGAGTACATCAAGGCTGTATATTGTCACCCTGCTTATTTAACTTTTATGCAGAGTATATCATGCAAAATGCCGGACTGGATGAAGCACAAGCTGAAATCAAGATTGCCAGGAGAAATATCAATAACCTCAGATGCGCATATGACACCACCTTTATGGCAGAAAGCAAAGAACTAAGAGCCTCTTGATGAAAGTGAAAGAAGAGAGTGGAAAAGTTGGCTAAAAATTCAACATTCAGAACACTAAGATCATGGGATCCAGTCCCATCACTTCATTGCAAATAGATGGGGAAATAATGGAAACAGAGACTTTATTTGGTGGGGGGAGGCTCCAAAATCACTGCAGATGGTGACTGCAGCCATGAAATTAAAAGACACTTGCTCCTTAGAAAAGCTGTGACCAACCTAGACAACATATTAAAAAGCAGAGACGTGACTTTGCCAACAAAGGTCCGTCTAGTCAAAGCTATGGTTTTTCCAGTACTCATGTATGGACGTGAGAGTTGGACTATAAAGAAAGCTGAGCCCTGAAGAATTAATGCTTTCGAACTGTGGTGTTGGAGAAGACTCTTGAGAGTTCCTTGGACTGCAAGGGGATCAAACCAGTCAATCCTACAGGAAATCAGTCCTGGGTGTTCATTGGAAGGACTGATGCCAAAGCTGAAACTCCAATACTTTGGCCACCTGATGTGAAGAACTGACTCATTGGAAAAGACCCTTATGCTGGGAAAGATTAAAGGCAGGAGGAGAAGGGGATGACAGAGGATGAGGTGGTAGGATGGCATCACCAACTCGATGGACATGAGTTTGAGCAAGTTCTGGGAGTTGGTGATGGAAATGGAAGCCTGGAGTGCTATAGACCATGGGGTCGCACAGGGTTGTACATGGCTGAGTACTGAACTGAACTGTATTAAATGCTAAGACAGAGAGTGAGTGAGTGAGTGAAGTCGCTCAGTCGTGTCTGACTCTTTGCGACCCCATAGACTATAGCCTACCAGGCTCCTCCGTCCATGGGATTTTCCAGGCAAGAGTACGGGAGTGGGTTGCCATTTCCTTCTCCAAAGACAGAGAAGGAACACCTAAATCAGTAGTGAAGAAGTGATATCTAAACTGAAACCAAAAGATCAAAAGGAAGGAGAGAGGAAAGAGGTGGCTAGATTAGTGTTCCAGGCAGAAAGGAGCATCCGTACTCACTTCCTGTTTTAGAGCCACACCTCCTACAGGAGAAATCAAAAATGGCAGCTGACAGTTCCTCTTGTTGCTCCCTGGCAAGTAGGGGCAGGTGTGAGCTTGGGGTGAAGAGAATGAGTCACTCATCTCATCTGTAGCATTTCAGGAAATGCCAGAAAACCTCAGTAATTAAGGACTATTTTAGTGCAGTATTTTTAAGAATTACAATTAATGTAAAAAATCCATGAAGAAAATAACAAAAATTTAAAGAAAGAAGGATCAGTAGCATTGATTTTCTCTTTTGCCTCAGGCACCAATACAGTCTGGCATTGTTGTTGTTGTTCTTTGTTGTTCATTTGCTGAGTTGTGTCAGACTTTTTGTGACCCCATGGACTAGAGCATGCCAGGCTTCCCTGTCCTTCATTGTCTCCCAGAGTTTACTCAAACTCATGTCCGTTGAGTCAGTGATGCTGTCTAACCATCTCATCCTCTGTTGCCCCTTATCTTGTCCTCAATCTTTCCCAGTATCAGGGTCTTTTCCAATGAGTCGGCTCTTCACATCAGTTGGCCAAAGTGTTGGAGCTTCAACTTCAGCATCAGTCCTTCCAATGAATATTCAGGGTTGATTTCCTTCAGGAATAACTGGTTTGATCTTCATGCTGTCTAAGGGACTCTCAAGAGTTTTCTCCAGCACTACAGTTCAAAAGCATCAATTCTTCAGCATGGTACTGTTTTGTGGCTTTCTTTAAATTTTAATATTTTGTTCATCATAGATTTTTGCATCAATTTTGACTTTTAAAAATACTGCATTAACAGACTACTTATCTTGATTAGTGAGTGTTTTGGTCCCCCTTTATATTGTGTGTTCAAGGCTAATAAGTTCCTCAGTCACCTCACTCGGGTCCCAGCCCTGTAACTAAGATACACACACAGGATCCATGCTTAGCCTGTTGGGCAGTCTCTTCTGGGGCTTGAGTCTAGAGGGTGTAAAGACAGAGATGTGGTTAGAAATACCTCACAGTAATGGCAGTGGACATCTGTGTTCCACTCTGTTGTGACGTGTGATGTGCATGCTCAGGCACACCTCTAGAGGCTGTCCCGGAGGCCGTGTGTAACGCCCCTCCTGTGCCATGATCTTGGTCATGTACCACTGTGGCCCCCTCTTGGTCTTGCTCCTTTTCTGAGCTGGTGGTGTTGTGTTCAGAATCCATATTCCCTTCCTTTTTGAAAATCACAATCATCTTTGTTTATCTCCAGACTTTTATCCTCCCTTCTTTAGAGAAAACCAATAATGGTTGCATGATTGTTTGTATATATAAGTTTTCTTGGTACCTTAGGATGAAATTCAGCCAGGGCTGGAGAAACGAACTCATTTGAGATGACTTTTTTTCAGTCACGTCCCCTTGCCTTGTACTTCTTTTCTCATTCAGTCTTTGACCAGAATTTCCAGCTGGAACATAATTTTGAACATTTATTATTTTTAGTCATCATTTCATAATATTATACTAACTGTTGAAACATAAATAAAATGACTTTTTTTTGCTGTCTATAACTTAAAAATAATAATAACAGCTAGTCATTGGCCCTGAATATGTGAACAGCAGAGATTAATGAGTTCCAGACTCAGGGGATTTCACAAGTGCCAGAGGCATCCATAGAGGAAACAATAATGTTTACTAAGAAATAGCTGGAAGATTTAGAGACATTATTCAGTAAGAACTTATGTCCAAACTCCAGTCTTGGCAAAGAATAGTCCCCAAGCTGTCATATATTCAGCAGTAACTACAGGTCTGGTTCAGGAACTTCATAGCAAAACTCAGAAAATAAAAATTCAAACATATTTGGTAAAAGCAACAAGAAGCTTAACAATTACCTGAGGGAAAGGTCAAGAGAAATATCGATACTCCTCACCAGGTTCACTGATGAGGCCTGTCCTGACTCCCTGACTTCTGTAGAGCATTTGGCCCCCTCAGTCCAACTTAGCATGACCCTATTATTTACTGTTTTTTAAATTTATAATTATTATTTCTTGGTTGTCCTGGGTCTCCGCTGCTGCACCTCCAACCCACATCTCCATCTAATCTGTGAACACTTTGACGTTTACTCTGTCTGAGTCTGAGGTCCTCACATGTGAAAGATTTCCTTCCTTTGCTGTTACAAAGTCCAAGCAAGCAAGCACTTGTCACTCCTGCATCACCTACAGTTTCCTCCCTGTCAGTCCTAAATAGCAGAAATAGCAGTTTTCTCTGTCATTTCCTCTGCTTTCTGAGAAATTGTCAATATGGTATCAATTTATCAGGTGTTCTACTTTTACCAGAATGAAACCTCTCCCCAGTGCCAGGAGAGGTGACATTTCCCGTTACTGCTGTACATTGTGTCTGTATCTGTTTTGTAATCTGTATTAGGAAAGCATCATTGTGTGTCGACCACAATAGCATCATTAGAATAGAACATACCTTTCCAATGTCGTGGGTCTCGGTGACACTTGCCTCCTTGTGTTAACCTTTCAAGTTTACTTTTCTTATTATTCATGTTCTAGAGATTGTTAATTAGGAATGAGGCCATAGCCTGCTCTCTACTTGATATTTTTGTTGATAAATTATTTAAAGGCTCTACTATAGTATTCTTTGGGTTTCCCTTGTGGCTCAGCTGGTAAAGAATCTGCCTGCAATGCAGGAGACCTGGGTTCAATCCCTGGGTTGCGAAGATCCCCTGGAGAAGGGAAAAGCTACCCATTCCAGTATTCTGACTAGGAGAATTCCATGGACTGTATAGTCCATGCTTCCCTGGTGGCTCAGAGAGTAAAGCATCTGCCTGCAATGCAGGAGACCCAGGTTTGATCCCTGGGTTGGGGAGATCCCTTGGAGAAGGAAATGGCTTCAATACTCTTGCCTGGAAAATCCCATGGACAGAGGAGCCTGGCGGGCTACAGTCCACAGGGTCACAAAGAGTCAGACACGACTGAGTGATGTCACTTTCACTTTCACTATAGTATTCTTTACGTATCACACCAGCACCTCTATGTTGGAGCTCTTCTTGATTTTACATTATTTTATTGAGACTTCTTAGGGGCTTCCCAGGTGGTACAGTGGTAAAGAATCCACCTGCCAGTGCAGGAGATGCAGGTTCAATCCCTGGGCCAGGAAAATCCCCTGGAGGAGGGCATGGCAATGCTCCATTATGCTTGCCTGGAAAATTCCATGGATGGGGGAGCCTGGCAGGCTACAGTCCATGGGATTGCAGAGTTGGACAGGACTGAATGGCTGAGCACACTGAGACTTCAAACACCACCCAATCATCTACTTTAACGCTTCCTGTCATATACCTAATATGAAATGATACATATCCTCTTTTCCCCTCTCATTTCCTGTGGGGCGTGGCAGATTTTGAGGAAATGAACACTTAGGAAACTTGATCAAGAATAGTGCTATTTCCTGGATAACTGTCTTTTAACTTGCATTATAGAGGCAGAGTTAGAAATCATACAGGGGAAAAGAAAAAGAAGGGCAGAAAATAAAGTCAAAGCAGTCAGTTCAGTCGCTCAGTCATGTCCGACTCTCTGCGACCCCATGAATTGCAGCACGCCAGGCCTCCCTGTCCATCACCAACTCCCAGAGTTTACCCAAACTCATGTCCATCGAGTCGGTGATGCCCTCCAGCCATCTCATCCTCTCTCGTCCCCTTCTCCTCTTGCCCCCAATCCCTGCCAGCATCAGGATCTTTTCCAGTGAGTCAACTGTTCGCATGAGGTGGCCAAAGTATTGGAGTTTCAACTTCAGCATCAGTCCTTCCAATGAACACCCAGGACTGATCTCCTTCAGGATGGACTGGTTGGATCTCCTTGCAGTCCAAGGGACTCTCAAGAGTCTTCTCCAACACCACAGTTCAAAAGCATCAATTCTTCGGCACTCAGCTTTCTTCACAGTCCAACTCTCACATCCATACATGACCACTGGAAAAACCATAGCGTTGAATAGACAGACCTTTGTTGGCAAAGGAATGTCTCTGCTTTTGAATATGCTGTCTAGTTTGGTCATAACTTTCCTTCCAAGGAATACGTGTCTTTTAATTTCATGGCTGCAATCACCATCTGCAGTGATTTTTGGAACCCAAAAAAATAAAGTCTGACACTGTTTCCACTGTTTCCCCATCTATTTCCCATGAAGTGATGGGACCAGATGCCATGATCTTAGTTTTCTGAATGTTGAGCTTTAAGCCAACTTTTTCACTCTCCTCTTTCACTTTCATCAAGAAGCTCTTTAGTTCTTCACTTTCTGCCATAAGGGTGGTGTCACCTGCATATCTGAGATTATTGATATTTCTCCCAGCAATCTTGATTCCAGCTTGTGTTTCTTCCAGTCCAGCGTTTCTCATGATGTACTCTGCATATAAGTTAAATAAGCAGGGTGACAATATATAGCCTTGACGTACCCCTTTTCCTATTTGGAACCAGTCTGTTGTTCCATGTCCAGTTCTAACTGTTGCTTCCTGACCTGCATCCAGGTTTCTTGAGAGGCAGGTCAGGTGGTCTGGTATTCCCATCTCTTTCAGAATTTTCCACAGTTTATTGTGATCCACACAGTCAAAGGCTTTGGCATAGTCAGTAAAACAGAAATAGATGTTTTTCTGGAACTCTCTTGCTTTTTCGATGATCCAGCGGATGTTGGCAGTTTGATCCCTGGTTCCTCTGCCTTTTCTAAAACCAGCTTGAACATCTGGAAGTTCAGTGTTCACGTATTGCTGAAGCCTGGCTTGGGGAATTTTGAGCATTACTTTACTAACGTGTGAAATGAGTGCAATTGTGTGGTAATTTGAGCATTCTTTGGCATTGCCTTTCTTTGGGATTGGAATGAAAAGTGACCTTTACCCGTCCTGTGGCCACTGCTGAGTTTTCCAAATCAGAGCTTCTTCTAAAATAAAGAACTTTGAAAGTTCTGCCTAGTGTTATCATGATATCTGGGGACCTTCTCACTCATGGGGGCCAAACTTTTTCCTAAATCAGATGAAATCTCAACTATTTACAACAGATTTTATATTGCAAACATTTATTTAATGCTTATTGTGAGATATATATCAAAGGTGCTTTATAAATGATATTTTAGTAAATTGGTATTTAATCATCATAACAAATCCTCCTCTCAAGGAAGAGCTAGTATTAGTTTCCATTTTATAGCTGAGAAAACTGAGACGGGTTAGGTAACATCTCTAAGGTCACACAGTTAGTAAGTAAACGAGCTGAAATTAGAATTCAGGAAATCTGACTTTGAGTCTAGTGCCCTAAACACTGTATAATGCAACCTCTCCAATTTATTTTCTTCCTAAAATTCCAATGGAGAACAATGTTATAGCCTATATCAGAAAATACTGATGAGCATGAAACATTATTTAAAAAACAAACCACTTAAGGACTTTGTCATCTGTGTAGCGCGTTTATCTTTGTAGTTATAACTTCCCCCAAAGCTGCTAATTACAGTAATGTTCCCTCCCTGTTGTTTGTTGTCTGCTTGGTTCTTCCACGTGTATCCCAGTTTTCAAATGACATGATTTATATCTAGCTCTTTTGTGGGTGTTTTTGACCACAAGCTCCTTTTTCTAGGTTGTGGTATATTATGGGATTGTGTGAAATTGATTATGTTCAGGGTTAGAGGAATAATGTCCTTTCATCTGTTTCTCTTTTAGCTTAATTGTAATTCTTGTTGGCTAATTTTTGTATATATCCACGTTCACATCTAATTTACTTTTCATGTAGATTTTGCTAGTATCAGAAATTAATTCTTTTATATGTCTCTGCATCTGTTTTCTATTCCTCTTTTCTAAGTGTGTTAATCTTAATTGTTTTAATGGAAACTCTTACAGTTATTTTCATAGAGTATCACATACCACATACATAAACTTACCAGGTATTCTGAATAAATCTACAAGGGCTTGGCTACTTTGATAGGCCATTTTTCTATTTCAGTAAAGGGAGCCCCAAGAAACAAAGTTAGTCAACGTTAAGCTAAGGATTCTTTTTAATACTTGCCTTTCCTCTCAACATTTCACATGTTTTTAAATTTGTTTATGCTTTCCTTTTTGGTAGTTGTGACATCTCTCTGGCAACAGTACAACCTGCCTAATCTATAAATTAAAGTATGATTAGAAAAGAGCTTAAGAAATTTAGCTCCTGGTGAATCACATACCTTAGCCTGACCAAAGTTCTAACAAGCTGCAGCATTGTCACTAGAATGCTGGTGACTTAATGCCAATTACTATGACTTAATTATTACTCTCATAAAACCTATGAATTTAAATATGTATATTTTACATTAGTTGCCATAGTTTTAGCTTTACTTGTACAAGAAGTATTTACTGAAGACCCTCTATTGTTGATTTTTGTGCTATGATGTTTCTCAGAAGAACTGTTTGGTTTATTATGAGCCATCTTAACTTTCAAATGTAAACATTTATTATTTATTAGATTGACTTCCTGTTCTGTGCCAGGCACTGTGCTAGGTATTATGACATGCAAAGATGAACAAAATGCATTTCTTTCTTTGTCACGGAGTTTATAATCCTGTAAATATTTAAATTCTTAATATGTAGAATATTTATAAGGACCTTAAGAAATGTTTAAGGAAAGAGCTTTAAAAAAAATGCATAGGCTAAAGAAAACTACTTCTAGCTAAGGAGGAATCAAAGAATGCTTTATGGAGACATAGGCATTTAATTTGAGTCAACACAATTAGGTTTTGAGAGCTAGAGTTAGGAGATGGGAAAGAAGAGGGGCTGATTCCACATCCACACTATTCAAATAGCACCATGTAGCCAAGTAGTACTTAGGAGATACAGGGTAAAGAGTCGAGAGAAAGTAATAAATAGCACCTAATTTCTTTTTCTTTTATCAACACATGGCAACCTTAATGTGATGTAATTTGAGAGGAAATATGAAATTTTATACCCAGTTGAGAATAGTTGGTTAAACAAAGCAGAAAATTTTTCATTGTCTTCTTAATATTATTGGCTTTTTGTTTTAGTTGCTAAGTCATGTCTTGACTCTGCAACACCATGCCATGGACTGCAGCCCACCAGGCTCCTCTGTCCATGGAATTCTCCAGGCAAGAATACTGGAGTGAATTGCCATTTCCTGCTGCAGGGAATCTTCCTGACCCAGGGATCAAACCTGTGTCTCCTGCACTGGCAGGCAGATTCTTTACCACTGAGCCACCAAGGAAGCCCAGTAGTATGTTTATCTATCTCCAAAATCACATTTTCTTTTTCTTTTTACTCTAAAAAATAGTTTTAATGAAGTCTGCTTATTTACCTTAAAAGTTCTGTTATAATAACATAACACATTGGTATAAAGTCCTCTTGGGAGCATGAAAGCCATCTGTGGTCTGGGATATCTTCATTTAGGTTTTTCTGCTTTTGTCTGTAAATCTGAGTTAGTCTGTTTGCTTTTTATATTCTTCCTCTTATGTCCTGTCTATCCGTAGGCTAACCTACTGGTCAGAAAAGAGGAATCCCACCAAAAATAAGAGATTCTTTTTACTTCTTAGAGAGTCCCAGTTTGTATCTCACAGCAAAATGAAATAAATGGAAATTGGGGCATATTTAAAACATTTCTTAAAATTATAGTTCAAATTATAAATTATGTTTTCTTTGTTGTTCATAGATACATAACGTGTTATTTAAAGACTTAGTCCATAAGCTGTAGCTTTACAACATTAATTTTTAAAAGTTAATAACCAGCCCATTGAGTATTATTGCCTTTTTTTACATGTGATAAAGAGAAAATATACCATATAACTTTGATGAATGCATATGTTTAAAGGGTACAGAAATGAAAGCCTATATAATATGCCATGCTTTCATTTCAGTTATTTGGCCCCTTTAAGAAAACCATAATTCCTCCATGTATTGTAGATGGCAGTACTTGGGTGGAAAGTGTAAGCAATACAAGAGATTTGAGAATGATTAGCAGCATTAGCAGTAATGATTAGCATTACTCTTAATGAGTAACGTTCAATTGAAATTTTCTTTCTTTGTTAATTTTTCTCACTCACTGGATTTTTTTTAAACAATCATAAACTTTCTTTTTCACTCATACTGTTTTCGTTCAAGTTTTCTCCCACCATCACCTGACCTCCCTCTTCACCCCACTTTGGTTTCAGAAATCACATGCTTATACAACCATTTTCTCTTTAGATGGCAGTGATTGGAAACTAGTTGATCAGGCCCATGATGGGGTCCTGAGTATTTTTTCTCAAGCAGGTCAAGTAACAGATGGCATTGCTGTAAATTCTAACAGGGACAGGGAAACACTGTCACATGTGTTTCAAATACACGTTCATTACAAATCTACAGTTCCAGGGTCAGTGAAGTCTGTCTTTGCATGGAGGGAAGAAGCTGACTCAGGAATATGAAAAGCTCTCTTGTTCTCCCTAAGCATTGGGAATTCTGCTGCAGGATTCTTTCAGTATATATTTATTGAATGCTAATTATATGCTGTGCATTGTGCTGGGTAGGCATATCGTGCATTATGTACATGAAAGGACAGGGTACCTACCCTCAGACACCCTTCCCAAGTATAAAGTGTGGTAATTCCTATATTAGAGGCATGTAGAAGATACAATAAGACATAGAAGAGAAATAGATGGGTGTAACAGACATAAAAATAATCACAAAATACTGTCCTTCCAAGTTTGCTGGCGTCAAACTCCTTCAAAGCACAGCACTTGAGGAAGCTACTATTGTTCTATTAAAAAAGACACACAAGAAGAAGCCTATTTCCTGTCCATAGCACAGAGGGAGAAGTGCCTAAGAGTCTAACTACAAGTGGTATAAGTTAGGCCATGTGTACTCAGTTGTGTTCAACTCTTTGTGACCCTGTGGACTGTAGCCCACCAGGCTCCTCTGTCCATGGGATTCTCCAGGCAAGAATACTGGAGTGAGTTGCCATTTCCTACTCCAGAGAATCTTCTTGACCCAGGGATTGAACCTGAGTCTTGCATTGCAGGCAGATTCTTTACCACTGCACCACCTGGGAAGCCCGTAAGTTAGGCCACCGGTTGTGTAAAGGAGGTAAGGGAATCACACACACTTCCTTGTTCTTAACTCTCTAGAAGGTTGCCTAAGAAATGGCCAATGTTGGTTGCCTCTGGGGTGAGGAGCTAGGTGGCTGGGGCATAGCATGAGAGAGAAACTTTTAATTGAGTACCTTTGATTTCTTTTAGAGTTTGAGCCATGTGAATTTATTACCCAGACAAAAATAAAGTTAATGCTTTCCTTCTTTGGTACATCGCATTACCATATTTGAGGAGAATATATACTAGTTGTCTTTTATTTGGTGGGTTGTGTAGCCTGCTAAACTCCTAAACATGTAGTGGACAGGAGAAAAAAGTTTTGCTAAGGATCACTTAGGCATCTGTAACATTTTTTGTTTTGGTTACAGGGAACTTCCCACTCTTACTTTTTCATAGAGCTCAACTAGTAAGTATATCCTGATAAACATCAAGTGGCTGAGTGGGAGTGGTTCCTCCCAGAGAAGCCAACTATAGTTTTGTTTTGTTTTTTAATGTAGTGAAGAGCTGTGTGTTTTTGTTTGGTTGTGTTTTAATGGAAATTGCAGATGGTATGGGCCCAGAATCCCTGGCACAAAACAGATTGTGAACAGAAAAATGTGGTTAAGTCCCTATGCATTGCTCAGAATTTGGAGCAGCTTAGCAGATTTCCTTCTTGAGATGAATTGTTTGGGATATGTCATTGGAGGACTCATAATAGGATGTGTAGCAGCATCAGCTCTCTTGAAATAAATTTCTGTAGTTGAAAGATTTTTCAAATATTGAGTATTCTAAAAGAAATCCCATTGAAGAAGCCATAGCCCATGTCCTTAGAAATTCAGTGTATGTTTATGGTTCATGTAAAGATGATATTGGGGGTTGTAAAGAAACAACTTTAGTTGAAACCTGATAAATAAAACAGAATGAAAAGTATATACAAGGAATAGTACAAGTTACATATTTTATATAAATGCATATATGCTAAAGCTCAAGATATGGCTGGTGGACATTAACTGGTTAATCTTTAAGAACTGTGTTACTACTAATTGAATAATAAAACAGCTAACATTATGATTGCATATAACAGGTTGCAGATCACTTTTGCAGTGTTTATCTCACTTGATCATGTGTTAACAAATTTATTTGGGGTAGGTTCATATTGTAATGAAATCATATTTTTTCATTTGACTCCCATCTCTCTATATGGTTATGACCATGCAGGTGCTTTTGACAGAAAAAAAAAAAAGGCACCTGAGTGGACTTTTCTTGATGTACTCACCCTATTAACTGAGAAAAAAAACACATCTACGGTAACATCCCATCTTTCCGCCCCTTTTTTATATACTTTAAGCTCTGCCCTTTGTAAGTCCATGCCGGAACACTGTAACTTATGGCAAGACTCTCCAAACTGGTTCTGCCACCTCTTCCTCCTGCTCCTTCATAGCAGGTAGGATTCCTTTTTAAAGTGGTGGAATTTTTTTGACCGGCTTGATATCTTCCAATCGTAAGGAATCCTGTTCTGACATATACTTCATTTTCTCTTCTCTGCTCTCAAAGTTGTTTTCTCTTTTCTTTGACTCATTAATTCATTCACCCAGTCAGCAGATATTGATTGATCGTCTTAAGCACCAGGTCCTGTTCTTTGTGCCAGGGATGTAGCAGTCAACGAAATAGAGAGGACTCCCTGCCCTCATGAAGCTCACCTTATTTTTACTGCATGCCTACCATCAGAGTTGCTGCTGTGGATAACCTCCCAGTTCCTCTCACATTTTCGTCTCTGTGGATATTGCCCCCAGAGTTGTGCAATGCATGGCCAGCTCAGCTCCACACAGTGGTCCTGTCTACCCTGCTGAATTGACTGTCAGTCAAAATTCATTTGTTATGGTAAAGTCAGTTAGTTGCCATGTTCCAACAGCGCCCAGAATGCAACCCCTTCCTAAAGGAAAGCACGCATTCCTCTCCTGTGGGGTAGAAGAGGACTTTGTGGGGAACCAGCCTTTGTCTTTTCCTCAGACTACCTGTGTTGAGCCACTCTAAAATACACTTACTACTTACTTCTTTCTTTACCTTCAGTAGTAATTGAAGGACTTTTTTCCTTTGCTTTGAGCAGTTTTTTTTTTTTTTCTTTGTATCATGAAACATGAAGTGTTTTTTCTAACTTCTTTTCCCTCACAATGATTACAGCATTTTTTTCCTGAGCTGTGTAGTGGTTCTTCCACTTTGATTTGTGGCCAGTAAATGTGCAGTTGGTAAGGAGTCTGTACCCTGTATTTTGAAGACAAAGTTGCATTTTATGTATGTATTAGGAAGAGAGATTTGAGAAAAGAATAGCATTGAATTTCGTTATACCATTATCTTGCCTTGTAACAGCTCAGTTCTAAATTCTTTAAAGCTCAGGTTTTCCTTGTGATCAAAATATGGAGTTAAAATGCCTGTTAATAATACCCCTTTAATAACAAACCTTTCCATGGTCAGATGGAAAGGTTTAGAGATTGTGCAATTAGAGAATGCTTTCTATCCACAAATTCACTAGCTGGGTACTATACGTTCATTAATAATTAGGCTCAAGTATGCTGGGATTCAAATCTGCTTTGGAAACTAATTTTCCCAAATATTTTGTTTCCTAGATCTTTACTGAAATGATGAACATCAGACATCACCTCTACCAACTTTCTTCCCTAAGAAAGTTTGTCCTTTGGTCTTTTCCATGTCCAGCCTTCTAAAACTTCACTTCTGTTGCAGATCTCATCCTTTATAGGCCTATGAGGGACCTCTGTTTCAAGTAATTTTTGGATGTGTATGAATCACATATAAAACACGAAGGCTGCTGTTCCCCTAGCCTCACTTCCCTCTTGGTACTTCACTTGCTGCATCCTTTTTAGACTTCAAGCATGGTTAATGCTCTCAAATCCTTTCCTCTTTCGATTCTTGTTCCTGTTTTTAATATTTCATAACTCAATGCCTTAATCCTGGGCAACTCAGCATATATTTTTACTGCTTACATTGGCATAACACTCTTCAGTGATAATCAGTGACTTCTATGGGAAAATGGGAGCTCATATTATTGAGGACCTTCTGTGGATCAAGTATGCTGGGCAGTTTGATACGCAGTCTCATTTTAGTTCTCCCAACAGTCCCATAGATAGTGGTGTTTCCTTCTTAAGGATGAGAAAACTAAGGCTCAAAAAGGGTTAAGTAACTTGCCTCATAGCCAATAAGTGGCAGAGTCACAGGATTAGACATACCTCTTTCCAAAATCCGAATTCTTTCTTCTGTAGCAGATCTGCTTATCCCTTCTTTGTTGAAATACCACCCTGGGCTATTGCAGACATGCTTTTCTGATTCTCTGATCTCTTGGATCACCACTGCTTTAATCACTAACTCTAGCTTAATCACTAAACAGCTTTAGTCATTAAACAGCTAGCTTGCTCTAGTCTCTTTCCTCATCTAAACTTCTCAAAAGACTGGCATACAGTTTCTTTCTTGCTACCCATTTGTTCCTTAACCCCTAAGGGATAGCCTAGCCTCCATCACTCCATTATAACTGTTTTCACTGAAGCCATCAATAATTTCCTAATCACCACTTCCAGTGGACAAATTTTAGTCCTTGTATTAATTTGGGCTGCTATTAGAAAAAGATCATAAATTGGGTGACTTATGAAAAACAAACATTTATTTCTCACTGTTCTAGAGGCTGAGGAAGTCCAAGATCATGTCATTGCAGATTTAGTGTCTGGTGAAGGCCTGATTCCTTGTTCAAAAATAGTCATCTTTTCATCTTCCATGGAAGAAGGGGCAAGAGAGCTCTCTTGGGCCACTTTTTATAAAGGGCTCCAAAACCTTTCATGAGGGTTCTGTCCTCATGCCTAACCATCTCCACAAAACCCGCACCTCTTGGTACCATCATATTGGAAATAAGTTTCAACATGTAAATTTAGGAGGAAACGTAACATTCAGACCCATTCTCAGTGTTTGTTATATATTCTTTTCTTCGTGAAACTACTTGTCTTTGAATTCTGTAAGTCCATGTTATCCTCATTATACTCTGACCATTCCTTGTCATTTCTGGCTTATCTGTTAGTTCCTCTTCCCCCTAAATGTTGGTATTAACCTGAGGCTCTGTCTCAGGCTCCACTGTGGTGGATCTCATCCACTTTGTATGCTATCAAGGCCAAGATCTTCATCTCTGCTCTAAAGTACTTAAAGCTAATTATATCCGAAGCTGAACTCAGAGTCTTTCTTCCAGCCCTCTCCACCCACAGATGGTACCACCATTCTTCCAGCTATCCACCCTAGAAACCTGGGAATGATCTCTGACTCTTCCCTCTATCCAGTCATTTACCAAGTCTTGCTAGTTTTTCCTTCTAATTATTTCTTAAGTCAATTCTCTTTTCTCCCTCTATTCTGTAGCCCTCTCATGAGATCTTTATTAGCTCCAGTTCAGTTCAGTTCAGTCGCTCAGTCATGTCCGACTCTTTGCGACCCCATGAATCACAGCACGCCAGGCCTCCCTGTCCATCACCAACTCCCGGAGTTCACTCAGACTCACATCCATTGAGTCAGTGATGCCATCCAGCCATCTCATCCTCTGTCGTCCCCTTCTCCTCTTGCCCCCAATACCTCCCAGCATCAGAGTCTTTTCCAATGAGTCAACTCTTCGCATGAGGTGGCCAAAGTACTGCAGTTTCAGCTTAGCATCATTCCTTCCAAAGAAATCCCAGGGCTGATCTCCTTCAGAATGGACTGGTTGGATCTCCTTGCAGTCCAAGGGACTCTCAAGAGTCTTCTCCAACACCACAGTTCAAAAGCATCAATTCTTCTTCACAGTCCAACTCTCACATCCATACATGACCACAGGAAAAACCATAGCCTTGACTAGATGAACCTTTGTTGGCAAAGTAATGTCTCTGCTTTTGAATATGCTATCTAAGTTGGCCGTAACTTTCCTTCCAAGGAGTAAGCATCTTTTGATTTCATGGCTGCAGTCACATCTGCAGTGATTTTGGAGCCCAAAAAAATAAAGTCTGACACTGTTTACACTGTTTCCCCATCTATTTCCCATGAAGTGATTGGACCGGATCCCATGATCTTCATTTTCTGAATGTTACTAGCTCCATACCCTCCTAAATGGTTTCTCATCTCCAGTTTGTCTTTCAAATCCATTGTTTTCCTTAGGCCAGAATGACCCATCTGACTCTGAAACTGAAATGGATTTATAGTTTGACTATAGATTTACATTTTAGGTTTTGATCATGGAGATAGCTGAATATATTAAAAGATTTATTTTGGTCACTGGTATGAGTTTTTTGTTAAATAGTTCCCCCTTCCAATTTGGCCTTTTTATCGTATTGAATTAGATATAATATCTACCCGTTAAGCAGAGCAAAGAAAATTCTATGCATATAATGCATATAACCGTTTTGGTTTTTTTTAATTTGTTTTTTATTTTATTTATTTATTTATTTTTTTTAACTCTGCTTGATGCTTTTCATAGAATGGGGGATTGTCATGTTTTTTTTTTTTTTTTTTTCCACTTCTTCTTTAAATTGAGATAAAATTTTCATCTCATAAAATTCACCAACTTAAACTGTACAGTTTAGTAGGTTTTAGTATAATCACAAGCTTGTACACCTATTATCATGATCTAATTCTTAAATATTCTCATAACCCTCAAAAGAAACCGTAAACCCATTAGCAGTCACTTCCCATTCCCTCCCTTTTCCAACCTCTGGAAGCTACTAGTCTACTTTCTTTTTTTTTTTTCAATAAATGTTCTATAGATACTCTTCATCTGATTTTCAACATAGCCATTTGACACAGCAGAATAAGCCTGCACACTGTTCTGTTCCTAGCCACGTTTGTACAGTGAGCTTTATACTGTTTCCAATAAATGTTTTACTGAAACCTAATTCTAATAAATACTTCAATAACCTGTTTTTATGAATGTAACTAAATTAATCAGAACAATATTTTTACCTTGGTTTTCAGAGTAAAACACGTATAAATAATCAAAATTCTTTAATTGTCAACTAGAATCTTTTTTTAGTATTTTCACTAAATTACTGATGTTTCCTCTGAAACATATAAGGTTTTTAATGACCAGACTTTACAGGTGAGACATTTTGAGTTTCTCTCGGTTTCTTTTTCTTTTTTTTTTTTTTTTTATGTTAATAAACTTCTGTTTGATTTTGTCCTGCTATTCTGTCATTTCTTACAGAGATCCTCAGCTAAGAACTCAAAAGGGTAAAGGGAAATAAGCCTCTATGTCACCCTAAGTCAGCTTCAATAATTGCCATAGTGAGCAGTCTTTTTTTTTTTTTGGGATGAAATGTCCTATAGCTATCAATTAGGTCTAACTGGTCTATTGTATCGTTTATAGTTTGTGTTTCCTTGTTAATTTTCTGTTTAGTTGATCTATCCGTAGGTGTGAGTGGGGTATTAAAGTCTCCCACTATTATTGTGTTATTGTTAATTTCTCCTTTCATACTTGTTAGCATTTGTCTTACATACTGCGGTGCTCCCATGTTGGGTGCATATATATTTATAATTGTTATATCTTCTTCTTGGATTGATCCTTTGATCATTATGTAGTGACCTTCTTTATCTCTTTTCACAGCCTTTGTTTTAAAGTCTAATTTATCTGATACGAGCATTGTGACTTCTGCTTTCTTTTGGTCCCTATTTGCATGGAAAATCTTTTTCCAGCCCTTCACTTTCAGTCTGTATGTGTCCCCTGTTTTGAGGTGGGTCTCTTGTAGACAACATATGTAGGGGTCTTGTTTTTGTATCCATTCAGCCAGTCTTTGTCTTTTGGTTGGGGCATTCAACCCATTTACGTTTAAGGTAATTACTGATAAGTATGATCCCGTTGCCATTTACTTTATTGTTTTGGGTTCGAGTTTATACACCATTTTTGTGTTTCCTGTCTAGAGAATATCCTTTAGTATTTGTTGGAGAGCTGGTTTGGTGGTGCAGAATTCTCTCAGCTTTTGCTTGTCTGAAAAGCTTTTGATTTCTCCTTCATACTTGAATGAGATCCTTGCTGGGTACAATAATCTGGGCTGTAGGTTATTTTCTTTCATCATTTTAAGTATGTCTTGCCATTCCCTCCTGGCTTGAAGAGTTTCTATTGAAAGATCAGCTGTTATCCTTATGGGAATTCCCTTGTGTGTTATTTGTTGTTTTTCCCTTGCTGCTTTTAATATTTGTTCTTTGTGTTTGATCTTTGTTAATTTGATTAATATGTGTCTTGGGGTGTTTCTCCTTGGGTTTATCCTGTTTGGGACTCTCTGGGTTTCTTGGACTTGGGTGATTATTTCCTTCCCCATTTTAGGGAAGTTTTCCACTATTATCTCCTCAAGTATTTTCTCATGGTCTTTCTTTTTGTCTTCTTCTTCTGGAACCCCTATGATTCGAATGTTGTAGCGTTTAATATTGTCCTGGAGGTCTCTGAGATTGTCCTCATTTCTTTTAATTCATTTTTCTTTTATCCTCTCTGATTCATTTATTTCTACCATTCTATCTTCTAATTCACTAATCCTATCTTCTGCCTCTGTTATTCTACTATTTGTTGCCTCCAGAGTGTTTTTAATTTCATTTATTGCGTTATTCATTATATATTGACTCTTTTTTATTTCTTCTAGGTCCTTGTTAAACCTTTCTTGCATCTTCTCAATCCTTGTCTCCAGGCTATTTATCTGTGATTCCATTTTAATTTCAAGATTTTGGATCAATTTCACTATCATTATTTGGAATTCTTTATCAGGTAGATTCCCTATCTCTTCCTCTTTTGTTTGGTTTGGTGGGCATTTATCCTGTTCCTTTATCTGCTGGGTATTCCTCTGTCTCTTCATCTTGTTTAAATTGCTGAGTTTGGGAGTCCTTTCTGTATTCTGGCAGTTTGTGGAGTTCTCTTTATTGTGGCGTTTCCTCGCTGTGTGTGGGTTTGTACAGGTGACTTGTCAAGGTTTCCTGGTTAGGGAAGCTTGTGTCGGTGTTCTGGTGGGTGGAGCTGTATTTCTTCTCTTTGTTCAGTCACGCTGTGGGGAGGGAGGGAGGGATGCTGCAAACAAATGACACTGGCGTGCGCTCGAAGTGCCTCAGCCACACTGGGTCTGCCCCCGCTCACGGCGCGTGTAGCCTCCCTGCCCACACTGCTCGGGCTCTAGGTTGTTCCGCCGGGAACAATCCGAGGCTGGTTCTGGGTTGCATGCACCTCCCAGGTCCAAGCCACTCAGGTTCAGGCACTCAGGTAGTCCTCAGAGGTGCAGACTCAGTTGGGCCTGCGTTTTGTGCTCTTCCCAGGTCCGAGCAGCTCAGGTGATGAGGTGTTTGGCGAGCGCCAATGCTGCGACTTATCGCCTCCCTGCCACTCAGTTATCTGGGTGTAAAACTGGCGCACCTTCTCAGGCAGATGTTCACCGTCCAGACCCCCAATAAGTTTTAGTTAGCAAAGAAGCCAGTTTTATAGATAATGTCTCTCTGGGGCTGCGATTGCCCCCTTCCGGCTCTGGCTGCCTGTCACCGGAGTGGGATGGTCTGCAGCCGGCTATCTCTGTTTAGTCCTTTGTTCCGTTCGCGGGCTGGCGGTGTCTTAGGTTAGGGCTGGCTTTTCGCATGGTAGATATCCCACAGTCTGGTTTGCTAGCCCAAATTATTTCGCTCAGATAGTGCTCAGGGTATTCAGGCCGGATTCTTACTCTCAACGATGCAGCCCGCGCCGCGCCTCCCTGCCCAGCCCCCGCTTGTTAATGGCGGATGCAGGCGTCTGCGCTGCTTCTCCGCTGGTGGAGTTACCGTAGGGCTCGCAATCTGCGAGTTTTAATTGTTTATTTATTTTTTCTCCCTGTTATGTTGCCCTCTGTGCTTCCAAAGCTCGGAACGGATTCGGCAGTGAGAAGGTTTCCTGGTGTTTGGAAACTTCTCTCTTTCCAAGACTCCCTTCCCGGGACGGAACTCCGTCCCTCCCTCTTTTGTCTCTTTTATTGTCTTTAATATTTTTTCCTACCTCCTTTCGAAGAGTTGGGTTGCTTTTCTGGGTGCCTGATGTCCTCTGCCGGCATTCAGAAGTTGTTTTGTGGAATTTACTCGACGTTTAAATGCTCTTTTGATGAATTTGTGGGGGAGAAAGTGTTTTCCCCGTCCTACTCCTCCGCCATCTTGGCGCCTCCCCCTAAATTTGTTTTTTAATTGAATGATAATAGCTTTACAGAATTTTGTTGTTTTCTGTCAGACACCAACATGAATCAGCCATAGGTATACATATGTCCCCGCCCTTCCATCTCCCTCCCCATCTCACCCCTCTAGGTTGATATAGAGCCCCTGTTTGAGTTTCCTGAGTCATACAGCAAATTCTCATTGGCTATCTATTTTACATATGGTAATGTAAGTTTCCATGTTACTTTCTCCATACATCTCACCCTCTCCTCCCCAATTCCTCATGTCCATAAGTCTGTTCTCTATGTCTGTCTCTCCATTGCTGCCCTGCAAATAATTTCATCAGTACTATCTTTCTAGATTCCATATATATGTGTTAGTATACAATGTTTATCTTTCACTCTGTGTAATAGGCTCCAGGTTCATGCACCTCATTAGAACTGACTGAAATGCATTCCTTTTTCTGGCTGCTATGCTATGCTATGCTATGCTAAGTCACTTCAGTCATGTCCGACTCTGTGTTGACCCCATAGACGGCAGCCACCAGGCTCCCCCGTCCCTGGGATTCCCCAGGCAAGAACACTGGAGTGGGTTGCCATTTCCGTCTCCAGTGCATGAAAGTGAAAAGTGAAAGCGAAGTTGCTCAGTCGTGTCCGACTCTTAGCGACCCCATGGACTACAGCCTACCACGCTCCTCCATCCATGGGATTTTACAGGCAAGAATACTGGAGTGGGGTGCCATTGCCTTCTCCGTTTTATGGCTGAGCAATATTCAATTGTCTATATGTACCACAGCTTCCTTATCCATTCATCTGTTGATGGACATCTAGGTTGCTTCCATGTTCTAGCTGTTGTAAATAGTGCTGTAATGAACACTGGGGTACATGTGTCTTTTTCAGTTTTGGTTTATTCAGGGTATATGCCTAGGAGTGGGATTGCTGGGTCATATGGTGGTTTTATTACTAGTTTTTAAAGAAATCTCCATATCGTCTTTCATAGTGGCTGTTATCAATTTACATTCCCACAAAACACATCTTATGTTTCTGTTTTATGTGAAGGGTCAGAAACTAAAACATATTATCAGATCAGATCAGATCAGTCACTCAGTCGTGTCTGACTCTTTGCGACCCCATGAATCGCAGCACGCCAGGCCTCCCTGTCCATCACCAACTCACGGAGTTCACTCAGACTCATGTCCATCGAGTCAGTGATGCCATCCAGCCATCTCATCCTCTGTCATCCCCTTCTCCTCCTGCCCCAATCCCTCCCAGCATCAGAGTCTTTTCCAATGAGTCAACTCTTCGCATGAGGTGGACTGTGCTTAAGCAACCTTATGAAGTAAATGATTACATTTCTGTTTTACAAATAAGAAAACTGAGGTGCAATTAACTCACTTCCCAGTGGCCAAAACTACAGTACTAGATCCAGAATTCAAAGCCAATCTGATTTAAAGTCCATGGTCTTCCCACTCTGTCACATTATAATGACTTGTAGTATGCAGCTATAATCTCCAAACCCACATATCTAGCCAGGTAGTTCTCTGGATTTGTTCCCACTTGCAGGTTAGACAGCCTACAAATCCCAGAAGCTGGAGTGAATAGGAAAATGATGCAAATAAAGCAGTGTTGTAGGAAGAAAGTGTTGGGAGAAAGAACCTGGTTGGGAGACCAATCTGGAGACCTTATGGCACCATAAGGTGCCATATGAACCAAAGTAATGAAAGTGAATCTAAAAAAGATGAATGTGCTTAAGTCAAGGAATTAAAGGAAAGGATCTCTGAAAATATTTGCCAACTTTGTTTTCATGAAAACTTAAGTGTCCTAAAATCTTAATCTTTTAGGGCATATCAAAGCTATATATAAATGTACCACATTTGTGCTTTCATGGCCTAACAATAATGGTGTAGTCTTCTATAAGCCCTTTCATAGATATTATCTCATTTTTACCCTCACATATCTCTATGTATTTTTGTCATTTTATGTATGAGGAAACCGGCTTAGAAGCAAGAAGTATTTTCAGGGTGGTAACAGCTCTCTGGAAACCCACTCCAGTGTTCTTGCCTGGAGAATCCCATGGATGGAGAAGCCTGGTAGGCTGCAGTCCATGGGGTCGCACAGAGTCGGACACGACTGAAGCAACTTGGCAGCAGCAACAGCTCTCTAGTACTACACTGAATCCACATCCTTCTGTCAGAGATGTTCTGCTTTGCTGAAAACAAAAGTATTTTTTAAAGCATAAGATCAAATTGAAGCCTCTTCTTCTCAGCATTTGAATGCCAGCTTGGCAGCATCTTATAATTTTGTTAGATCAGCTAATGAATAGGTGAGGACAGGGAAGTGTTTATGATTTATGCTATGGACTGAGTTGTGCACCTCCACCAAATCTGTGTGTTGAAACCCTAACCCCCAGTGGTTGGGTTTAGATAAGGACATGAGGATGGGGCTCTTCTGGAGAGATTGTATGTGCTTAGTCTCTCAGTAGTATCCAACTTATTGCAACCCCATGGACTGTAGCCTGCCAGGCTCCTTTGTCCATAGGGATTCTCCAGGCAAGAATACTGGAGTGAGGTTGCCATGTCCTCCGGGAGGTCTTCCCAGCCCAGGGATCAAACCCAGGTCTCCCTCATTGCAGGTGGATTCTTTACCATCTGAGCCACCAGGGATGCCCTCTGGTGAGATTAGTGTCCTTATAAGAAGAGAAAGAGACACAGAGCTCTCTCTCTCTGCCATGTGAGGACACAGCAAAGGGCAGCCATCTGCAAGCCAGGAAGGGAGCCCTCACCTGAACCTCGTCCAGGTTGTTTAAGCTGCCTAGTCCATGGTATTTTGCTACAGCAGCCTGAGCTAATGAGATAGTTCTTAAGATTATTTTCTTGTGATAACTCCCAAGTGCAGTATACTCAAAAATTAGATGCCTGGTCTGCTGCTGCTGCTAAGTCGCGTCAGTCGTGGCCAACTCTGTGCAACCCCATAGACAGCAGCCCACCAGGCTCCCCCGTCCCTGGGATTCTCCAGGCAAGAACACTGGAGTGGGTTGCCATTTCCTTCTCCAATGCATGAAAATGAAAAGTGAAAGTGAAGTCGCTTAGTTGTGTCCGACTCTCAGCAACCCCATGGAATGCAGCCTATCAGGCTCCTCCGTCCATGGGATTTTCCAGGCAAGAGTACCAGAGTGGGTCTCCAGTACCTTCTCCGGATGCCTGGTCTATGTCTTATAAACAGGATACACATTCCCTTTGATGCATGCATGACACATTATTTCTTCTGCATTTCATATTGCCTATTAGCAGTATGTAAATGAAGGCATATCAGCATCACATTAACTCTGTGGCATGTCACTTTGAAGCAAGTTTCCTACTCACATGAATTGTCATGCCTTGTCTAACTAAGGAAAACCAAGGATCTTCTGCTCTGGCCTCTGTTTAAAAAAAAAAAAAAAGTTTTTGAAACAGAATGTTTAACCAGGAATGTTGTATGAACTGGCATAGAATTGATGGTTCATAAATCATTTCGCTACCCCTGAAGTGACTCCTCAAAAGTCTTTCCTTGCATTCTGTATATACACATTCTAATTTTAGCATCCTTTAAAAATATCGTGGCTCCTACTTCCTAGATAGTGGCCAACTTTTCAACCATTTTTTCCTTTGTTTTAAAATTTACTCAGGTGGGTGTTTTTTTTCAGTTTACCTGTTTCTATTATGGAAGATCATTCCTTTAAAAACAGATTTTGGGTTTTTTGGTTTTTGTGTTTGCTTGTTTATTCCAATTCGTACATGGATACCTTTATTGCATGTCTGCATACACGTGTGTGTGTGTGTGTGTAATCACAGCCATTTCCAAGGCAACCGATTGTGTTTTGAGATGGCAGATAATCTAAGGGACAGCTGTGGTGTCACCTACCCTTTAAAGGGTATAATTTTTCCTATGCTGCTAGAGGGGAAACCAAAATTAAGTTCAAGTAAATATTCTGGAATTAGTTTATAGAATCAGACTAATCAGACTGGATCCTTTCACTTTTTGAATCTTTAGCATATCAGAAGGTTTTGGGAATTTTCTATTAGATTATTCTTAGAAATTAATATCTTCACCTACAGTATGGACATAATTTTGATTAAATTTAAAAATCCCACTTTAGGTCTGTATTCACAAAATAGGGTAAAATGCGGGTAAAATGCCTTGGAGACCATATTTTTTATGTCAGTTTTTAAATTAGGAACATTTCAAAAAATCTTATTATCTTCAAAAATATTGAAGATTATGGCTGCACTATTAATGGAAGAAACTGTTACCTTGAAAGTGGAATGTACAACCTCACATACTTGGGAGGGTTTATTTATTTTGGTTTATTTTTTGACACATGTCTGTGTGAAGGTATTTCGTACTGAATGAACGTAAGGAAGATTTGACCTCCCATGACTCAAGTCATGTGGAAGTAATACAAAGTATCTTGCAGCCTTACTTGTTTTATCCTAAAAGTTAGTGCACATCTTGCATTTAAAGATAACACAGCATCTCTGTGTTTGTTATAACCAAGATTCTCCCGCAAAATAAAACCTGCAGTAAATTGTCATTTCAGGAGGATATTGCCAAGTGCTGTTCATATATAGCCCAGTGTGAGAAATACAGTGTTAGGCTTTCAAACAAAAGTACCTAGGCATTTCCCACAACTCACTTAGGAAGGATGGGGCAGTAGATGCTGCTGGAAAAATCATAGTTACAGATAGCTGAAGAATAAGGAGCAAGATTAAGAAGGGAACATTTTGAAAAGAAAGGAGTTAGGATAGAGAGTTTATTGCATAAGATTGTGAAAAGTGAAAGCATTTGTCACTCAGTTGTGTCTGGCTCTGTGACTTGCTGGACTGTAGCCCACCAGGCTTCTCTGTCCATGGGATTTCCCAGGCAAGAATGTTGGAATGGGTTGCCATTCCTTTCTCAGGGGATCTTCCCAACCCTGGAATCAAACGTAGGTCTCCTGCATTGCAGGCAGATTCTTTACCATCTGAATCACCATAAGGTTATGGATTACTAAGGTGGGTTTCAGGGTAGAAGGCTACCTCTGCTGTTTACTGGCCTGTGACCTTGCGCTACTTCCTTAACCTTACTGAGCCTCAGTTACCTCATATTAAAAGGGTGTCTGAAGCAGGGTGGTAACAATGATTCAAATTCATAGGGCACCTATGAGGATGAAGTGATAATGTATATACAAAGATTTATAAGGTGCTTCTGATGCATCATAATTGCCAGATAAATCAGAGCTTAAGGGAGACAAAGATTCTACTTTTTGGTTTATGTTAATTTTTAATCAATATGCCTGAAATAAAGAGCCTCAAAACAGCTCTTCTCCCCAAACCCACTAGGTCCACCCTTGTCTCTACTTTGATTAGAGAATAGCAAGTGCCCTTGTCTCCTTTTCTATCTAATTCCTCCTCTCACATCTGTCCCTCACATCACATCCCCTTTATTGCTTCCTGTCATTTCCAGTTTCTGTGTCCCCATTTCTGCTAAGAAAAGCAGAAGTGAGGGAAATGTGAGGGCTTGGGGATTTCTAAAAGCTGTTCCTAAGTCCTCATTGTTGTTATTATACTAAACTATAGTTATGCGAATATAGTACTTGCCAGATCTTTTCTCTGGGAAACACAAAGGAATTTCCCCATTCAAGTCTTACATTTTAACATTTTAGAGGACAGGAATTATTGTATCGCACATACACAATAGGAGAGTTATAGTTATGAGAGCTCATGACGCTTTAAGAAATCCTCTGGGTTTTTTTTTTTTTTTTTCACTTTGCCTGTGGGGAAACTTAGACTCTTAATTGCCTCAAGAGCACAAGTTACATTGCTGAGCCTGAACTATTTGGTTTAAACCTCTGGGCTTATTTTTTGTACTTCAAAAATGGTAGAATATTGGTAACTTCATACAGTTCATAGTACAAAGCGTGTGTGTGTGTGTGTGTGTGTAAAACATATCACGTATAAAGAAGACTTTAAATGGAAATGTATAATGTAAAGACTGACAATAAAACTTAGCACCCCTGTACCCACCAAGTTAAGAAGCTCCTTATGTGCCCTGTGTGTTCAGTCATGTCTGACCCCAAGGGCCACCAGGCTTGTCTGTCCATGGGATTCTCCAGGCAAGAATACTGGAGTGGGTTGCCATTTTCTACTCCAGGGGATCTTCCTGACCCAGGGATTGAACCCACATCTCTTCCATCTCCTGCATTGGCAGGTGGATTCTTTACCGCTTGGCCACCTGAGAAGCCCATGTGGCCTGACTAATCTTTTCCTTATCTAAACCTCTCCTTTCCCCTACCCACCCCCAAACCCAGCCAGGTAACACCACCTTGACTATAGTATAAACAATTTTCTTGCTTTTCGTTGTTTAGATTTGGAAACCTGAATAGCAAACTTAACCCCAGCTGTGTGAGGAAAGGGCTCTGTTGTCAATTAGATGACAGCTCCCTGAAGATACATTCTTTCAGAATTGTGAAGACAGTGTTATCGTGTTTCCAGAATTACCCTTGAAGTTTGTTCTGATTCCTTATCTTTTTTGTATGATCTGCTTTTCTTTTTTTTCCTTCTCTCGAAGCTTTAGAAAATTTTTTTCTCTGGTATTCTGAAATTTTACAGTAGAACAACCTGGTATTGTCTGTTTGCCATCCATGAAGTTGGATATGCAGTGGACTGTTTTATTCTAGAAACTGACATCTTTTTGTTTGGGGAAGTGTTCTTTGGCTGTTTCTTTGATGACTCCTTCCTCTCTGTTACTCAGATGTCAGACCTCCCAGACTAGTTCTGAATTTTTTTTTATAATATAAATTTATTTATTTTAATTGGAGGTTAATTACTTTACAATATTGTATTGGTTTTGCCATTCATCAACATGAATCCGCCACAGGTATACACATGTTCCCCATCCCGAACCCCCCTTCCTCCTGAGTTTCTTATTCTTTGTCTCTTTGCTCCTTTCATGGCAGACTCTGTGTATTACTTTTATTATTATCATTAAGGATGGCAGGTATATTTTAATTCCCAAGGGCTTTTCTTTATTCTCTTCCTTTAAAAAGAGTCTATTTCATGAATGCACTGTTACCTCATAGGATTGTTTTAAATTTATTTATTTTTGGCTGTGCTGGGTCTTCCTTGCTGTGTTGGCTACTCTAGCTGTGGTGCACGGGCTTCTCCTCGCAGTGACTTCTCTTGTGGCAGAGCACGGATTCTAGGAACGTGAGCCTTTAGTAGTGGCAGCACGTGGGCTCAGCACTTGTGGCTCCCAGGCCCTAGAGCGCAGGCTCAGTCGTTGTGTCACAAGGCTTAGTTGCTCCATGCATGTGGGATCTTCCAAGATCAGGGATTGAGCCCATGTCTCTTGCATTGGAAGGCAGATTCTTTACCACTGAGTTACCAGAGAAGCCCCTCATAGGATTTTTACAAGAGGTTTTTGCAGGGGGTTTGCCTTCTCCCTTTACAGTCCTTGCTATTTCAGTTTTTTTTGTTTGGTTGGTTTTCTTTGTTTTAGACTCTTCCCTTTCGGAGTTCTCTTCACAGCTTTCTGATAACTCTACTGTCTGCTTACGATTAAACATGATCTCAAGAGCTCGTTGGAAGATCTTGAGTATGTATGTAGATGGGGCTTCTTGCGGTTGACTTTACCAGCCAGGTGAACTGGTGGATCATTTGTTGGGGAATTCCCAGTAATCAGACTCTTTAGGGTTTTTTTCCTCTTTCACTGGTCAGATTCCCCATAGGAGAGTTTTCAGTCTCTTGACTGCAAGGTAAAGGCCTTGCTGCCAGTGTTCTGAGAGCCAAGTACAGGGGGAAATAATCTGAGTCTCTCTGCATTCTGTATTCAATATGCGTGCATTCATGCAATCTCTACTTTCAGTGTGGTGACCACACTGTCACATGTGCTTGGTGCTTTAGTCTAGATTTCCTCTCATTTACCGCATCCAAGTAATGAATCTTCAGACTTCCCTTCCCACCTATCAGAGGCAACATGGATAGGGGCATGCCTGCATGCTCAGTCACTCAGTCGTGTCCTACTCTTTCTGACCCCATGGCTATAGCCCACCAGGCTCCTCTGTCTATGGGATTTCCCAGACAAGAACACTGGAGTCACTTGCCATTTCCTTCTCCAGGGGATTTTCCTGAAATTGAACCCGCATCCCCTGCATTGCAAGCGTATTCTTTACCGCTGAGCCATCAAGGAAGCTGGATGGAGGCAGAAGGCACACCAGTCTAGGAATCTAATGCTTCTTCAGCAGTGTTTACCTCCTTCTCCTTAGTGAACCTCACACCCCCATTTGGCCTCACCCCTTTGTTTCCAATCCTGGGGTCTTGAGAGGCTGGACTGGATCTTAACTGACCCCTCTTCAGATTTGACTGTTGGATCTGCAAGGTAGTTGCCACCTGTGTCGCCAGCTTCCAGATTTTATTGCTATTGCCCCCCCCTCTTATTCTTCAGGTTTCTGTGGGTTTGTCATTTTAGAAAGACTCTGTATGATAATTTTAATAGGAGTTTCAAGTGGGATTAAGATTAGATGCACGTGTTCTTTTTGCCATCTGATCCTGAAAGTTTATGTTCTACTGTTAACATGTTGAGAGAGTAACACAAAAATCATCCAAGTCTGTGATAATACCGAAAGAATCTTTCTTTTCTTTCTCTTCTTAAATTTTATTCTCTTTCCTTCCATTTTCCTTTTATTTATTTATTTATTTATTTTATTTTTTTATTTTTTTATTCTTCCAATTTTATTTTATTTTTAAACTTTACATAATTGTATTAGTTTTGCCAAATATCAAAATGAATCCGCCACAGGTATACATGTGTTCCCCATCCCGAACCCTCCTCCCTCCTCCCTCCCCATACCATCCCTCTGGGCCGTCCCAGTGCACCAGCCCCAAGCATCCAGCATCATGCATTGAACCTGGACTGGCAACTCGTTTCCTACATGATATTTTACATGTTTCATTGCCATTCTCCCAAATCTTCCCACCCTCTCCCTCTCCCACAGAGTCCATAAGACTGTTCTATACATCAGTGTCTCTTTTGCTGTCTCGTACACAGGGTTATTGTTACCATCTTTCTAAATTCCATATATGTGCGTTAGTATACTGTATTTATGTTTTTCCTTCTGGCTTACTTCACTCTGTATAATAGGCTCCAGTTTCATCCACCTCATTAGAACTGATTCAAATGTATTCTTTTTAATGGCTGAGTAATACTCCATTGTGTATATGTACCACAGCTTTCTTATCCATTCATCTGCTGATGGACATCTAGGTTGCTTCCATGTCTTGGCTATTATAAATAGTGCTGCGATGAACATTGGGGTACACGTGTCTCTTTCCCTTCTGGTTTCCTCAGTGTGTATGCCCAGCAGTGGGGTTGCTGGATCATAAGGCAGTTCTATTTCCAGTTTTTTAAGGAATCTCCACACTGTTCTCCATAGTGGCTGTACTAGTTTGCATTCCCACCAACAGTGTAAGAGGGTTCCCTTTTCTCCACACCCTCTCCAGCATTTATTATTTGTAGACTTTTGGATCACAGCCATTCTGACTGGTGTGAAATGGTACCTCATTATTTATTTATTTTGATGGGGAGCAGGGGGCATTGGAACAGCCAGGCTTCTGAGGTCTAAATTTACTAATCCAGGCTGTACCGTCTAGTAATAGCTAATATTTATTGAATACTTTTCCATGTGCTTTGTATCTACATGCATCTGAATTAATCCTCACAATAACCCAATTTGTATGTCCGTTTTGTGTGCATGTGCTAAGTCGCTTCAGTTGTGTCCAATTCTGTGCGACACCAAGGACTGCAGCCCACCAGGCTCCTCTGTCAATGGAATTCTTGAGGCAAGAATACTGGAGTGGGTAGCCATTCCCTTCTCCAGGGGATCTTCCTGACCCAGCGATTGAACCCAGGTCTTTCGCATTGCAGGCAGATTCTTTACCTTCTGAGCCACCATGGAATCACATCACCATTTTACCAACAATGAAGTAGAGGCTCAAAGAGGAAATGTATCAGAGGTCACACAGCTCTGTCCTAGGAGAACTAGAATTTGAAGCCTGGCAGCCTGCTGCTGAAGCTTGTGCTCTTCATTACTGTTGTTATTACTATTTTATTACTTAATTACTATGCTATTAAATAGTAGATATAAATTGGAAAAGTCTTTTTTTATGTCTGTTAGAGTCACACTATGTAAGCCCTTCTACTGGACAGATAGATAGATGGCTTGGAGCATTAACTGGGCATGTCCAAGTTGTCTTTTTATATACGTAGGTCTTTTATATATTTTGAATTGACACGGTTTTTCCAGAAAACAAAACCAGTAGCCCTGGTGGCTCAGATGGTAAAGAATTCACCTGCAGTGCGGGAGACCTGGGTTCAGTCCCTGCGTTAGGAAGATCCCCTGGAGGAGGGCATGACAACGCACTCCAGTATCCTTGCCTGGAGAATCCCCATGGACAGAGGAGCCAGGCAGTGTACAGTCCACAGGGTCACAAAAAGTCGGACATGACTGAGCGACTAAGCACAGCCATAGTGTACAGTTGTGTGTTACTCTCTGCCAAGACAAAAGCTGTGTGAAGCTGTGCAGCCATGAAGAGAAAACATAAGTTTTCAATCCTCCAGAGCCCTGCTCACCATATTCTTTCTCTTTTAGTCATTAAATGGTGGCTTATGAGCCTGAAAGTGGTTATATACTTTCCCAGAATGAGCAAATTATTCCCTGTACATCGACTGGATCTAGAACCCTGGGAGAAGTTTTTAATAAACTTTTAAAAGTGGAAATTAATTCTGTGGTGGTTCAGTGGTTAGGACTCTGAGCTTCCAATGCCAGGGGCCTGGGTTCAATCCCTGATTAAGGAACTAAGATCCCACAAGCCATGCAGAGCAGTAAAAAAAAAAAGTGGAAATTAATATGTATCAGAATAAGTTAATTTAATTGTCTTGAAACTAGTTTTCAGTCTTCAAAATACTATGCTTTTCTGCCTTACAATGGCAAAGGAAAGAGATATTTTACAGAAAAACTAGAAAGACCAAAGAATGTGTGTAAATGTTTGCAGACAAGTCACACTATGAGTCAGGAGCCAAATCTTCTGTCTTCTAGACAGCTCTGACTCTCGGCTGAGTGGGGAAATCCATCCAGACCAATAATTTAATCATTTTCTAAAAGGCTGGATAACTGTGTGGGTGCTAATGGCATCAGAGAAGACATGGCAGGCAGGAAACACATCCCACACTTGGCAGGATGTTCCCAAGGCAGGAAGGGCATTTCTCTTCCTTGGTAGAATTGTTTCATTGACTAAAGACAACATGAGATCATTGAAATCTCCCTAAAATACCAATGACTGACGAAAGCAGGATACAAGACATGGTGAGTCTCATGTAAACCAATGGGATCATTTATGACATAATAAAGTAGTAGTATTTTGTGTATGTAATTTCTCCCAACAGATTCAAAGAGCTTTATATATTTGGTCAATAATCAGAGTTTTAAAGCTGTACTTAAAGCACATGGTCCCAGAGGTGAGAGCAGGACTCCATCTCAGTGTCAGTCTCTACTCTCTGAAATTACGCCATCAGGCTTACGAGGTTCCACTCCTTGAATACCACCCAGTGAAAGCTTCCGTCTCCCTCCTTGCCCCAGCTTCTGTTGCTTCTCTAAAACACTTCCTTTTCTTACCTTCTTCCAATACTCTCATCCTCAACAGATGTTAATCTGGATCTTACATGGTATACAACACTTAAACAAGTCCAGCAAAGAAGTATCACTAGGCTCCTCTGGTGGCTCAGTGGTAAACAATCTTCCTGCCAGTGCAGGAGACACAGGTTCGATCCCTGATCCCGGAAGATCCCACATGCCTTGGAGCAACTAAGCCCATGCACCACAACTACAGAGCCTGTGCTCTAGCACCTCAGAGCTGCACCTGCTGAAACCCATGTACCTAGAGCCTATGCTTCACAACACGAGAAGGCACCACAATGAGAAGCCCGCATACCACAACTGGAGGGTAGCCCCCACTTGCTGCAGCTAGAGAAAAGCCCTGCAACAATAAAGGCCTAGCACAGCCAAATAACGAAATACATAAAATTATTTTTTTTATTTAAAAGGAAGTATCATTAACATTCTTTAAATAGAAAGTGATATTACTCCCTTCTATTCTGTCTAGCAAGCAGCAATAATTCTCAAACGTAGAACTGAGGCTGAAACAGTACCAGTGGGTAGCTGGCAGATGAAAACATGATGAGAAGCCTTGAGCCACAACGGCGGTGGGTTGCCTGCACTCTCTTCCTAGTTGGCATTTCCAGAGCTGCACGGAAAAATGCTGACTATAGCAGTCACTCAAGGACTATTTCTAAAACAGGGATTCTCTTCTGAAAACGTAGTTCAGGAGAAAAATGGTAGAAGCAAAGACAAAGAAGGGATTGAAACTGAATATTAGCTTACCTGCAGACTGTAGGAACATAGAAACAAGTAGAAAACTCCAGGGTTGTAGTGTAAGTTATAACTTCCTGTGTTTCTTCTGCTGTAAACTTGGTGGAAAGCACAGTGCATCAGTTATAAACACTGTGTTTGTGGTCTTTTGAATCTGAGAACACCGCCTTCCATAGAGTTCATCAGTCATTGTGACCTGAAGTGGTTTTAAAGGATCCAGGGTCTTTCGTTTCCCTTCTTGCTTTCTCTTGTCTGTCTCTGACTTAATCTCATCATATCCTGAAATCCACCCAGACTCAAATAGGAAGCCCCCCACCTTCCATCCTAGATCAAGTACCACATTACCATGAGGTTGTCTTTAGTAAAACAATGGCATAAAAAGTGGACGTGTTTCCTGGCTTTAGTGTTCCAGACAACCAGTGTGTAACTCTTATGAGAAATCGATATCTTTTCATGTTGGAACAGTATGCAGGCTGTTTGTGGTTGTTTTAAGAATTTCTCTTCTTTTCTTTAATGGAATTTTAAGTTTTTCCACCTATAAATAAAAATAGTTTCTTTAATGTCAGCATTCTGTTTAAAATTAATTTGATCTCCTTTCTCAGCTCAGGTGCGGAACTGCAGGGGGGTGTGTGTGTGTGTGTGTAAAGAAGGGCACGTCAAAGATGAAATCACTTCACAGCCTCCTTGGTGTGAACACTTGCATGGTTTTATCTGAGAAAAGTGAAGCCTCCAAAAGCTTAGACTTATCAAATACATGAGGCCTTGCTTCTCAAACACCCTTACCTGGTTGCAGTTTGCACCTATAACAGCATCTGACAATTCCAGGGAGAATAATTTTTTCTACTTTATCAAGCCTCCCCTTCTACATCAGATCTGTTAAAGAAAACTATCTTCAAACTTCCCTTGGTTCTTGAAGAGCAACTGACATTCATTTCACACATCTAATAACAGCATTAGAACCTGTCAGGGAATGACGCTGGGTACAGTGTCCACAAGTGCTGGGCTGCAACTAGCTGAAGAGAGTTAAGGAAGGCAAGTGACATCTCCCTCCTGCCACCATGGCATCATCAGGATGTCTCCTCCGGGGTGCAGGCCACATTTTGGTGTTTCTGTAGTGCTGTTACTTAGTCTTTCCTTCCTTCTTGAAGTGCTCCTTATAGTCTTTCTGAGACATCACTCTCTCCTGGTTTTCTTTCTATCACTCAGGCCATTCCTCAGCTTCCATTAATGGCTTTTCTTATAGCTCTGTATCTTTTAAAGAATAGGATTCCTCAGTTTTCATCCTCTGCTCCTTTTGGGTTTGTTAAAGGAGTACGTCAAGGCTGTATATTGTCACCCTGCTTATTTAACTTATATGCAGAGTACATCATGAGAAACGCTGGGCTGGAAGAAGCACAAGCTGGAATCAGGATTGCCGGGAGAAATATCAATAATCTCAGATATGCAGGTGACACCACCCTTATGGCAGAAAATGAAGAAGAATTAAAGAACCGCTTGATGAAAGTGAAAGAGGAGAGTGAAAAAGTTGGCTTAAAGCTCAACATTCAGAAAACTAAGATCATGGTATCTGGTCCCATCACTTCATGGCAAATAGATGGGGAAACAGTGGCAGACTTTATTTTGGGGGGCTCCAAAATCACTGCAGATGGTGATTGCAGCCATGAAATTAAAAGACGCTTACTCCTTGGAAGGAAAGTTATGACCAACATAGACAGCATATTAAAAAGCAGAGACGTTACTTTGTTGACAAAGGTCCATCTAGTCAAGGCTATGGTTTTTTCAGTAGTCATATATGGATGTGAGAGTTGGACTATAAAGAAAGCTGACTGCTCAAGAATTGATGCTTTTGAACTGTGGTGTTGGAGAAGACTCTTGAGAGTCCCTTGGACTGCAAGGAGATCCAACCAGTCCATCCTAAAGGAGGTCAGTCCTGGGTGTTCATTGGAAGGACTCATGTTGAAGCTGAAACTCCAATACTTTGGCCACCTGATGCGAAGAGCTGACTCATTTGAAAAGACCCTGATGCTGGGAAAGATTGAGGGCAGGAGGAGAAGGGGACAACAGAGATTGAGATGGTTGGATGGCATCACTGACTCAATGGACATGAGTTTGGGTAGGCTCTGGGAGTTGGTGATGGACAGGGAGGCCTGGCGTGCTGAGGTTCATGGGGTCGCAAAGAATCAGACGCGACTGAGTGACTGAACTGAACTGGAGACCTCTTCCACTTGCTGATGGCTCCTGCCAATGTGTGTTTCCTGATGACTTCAAATCTTTATTTCATCCCAAAGCCCTCTCCTGGATAGGGTCTCCTGACTGGCTGCCCACTGGCTTGTTTACCCCCTGGTACATATCATGAGCTCCTCCTCTCACAGACCCTGGCTTGCTACCATCATCTATCCAGTTGTCCAGTTCTTCTCTGGTTTATTTCTCTCCTTGTTTCCCACATTCAGTCAGTGACTAAGTCTGCTCAGTTCTGCTTTACTCCAGAAGGCTCTCTTCTCTCCATCCTTACCACCAGCATCTCAGTTCTCATCATCTGTTACCTGAAATACTGCAGAAGCTCCCTTACTTGATGTCCCTATTCCAGCCTCCTTGCAATCCACAGGGTTGATCTCTTTAAACTGGTAGTCTTGTCATGCACCTATTTAAATGCTTTGTTGTTCTCCACTGCTTTCAGCTGGTAAAAGATTCCTTATCACTTACAAGGACCTTCATGATCTGACTCCTGTAGTCATTTCCAGCCTTCTTTTGGGACTCCCTGTGTCATCCTCCCCCATTTGACAGCTTGCAGTTCCCTGAATTTAGTGCATTAATAAAGAGCCCTCACCTTCAACCAATATGCTGCTGCTTTAAAAAAAAAAAAAACTACATGCTGCTTCTTGTCCTTGGAAACTCCCGTTCTTTGCCTGAATAATTCATCTGAAAACTCAGCTCAGTCATCGCTTCCTTAGTGGTGACTTCCCTGACCACCATCCCCACCTCCAGTCTCATTTAGGTGCCCGTCCTTTAACCTCTGTCTTAGCACTTTTTACATCACATTACAGTCATTTGACGGCAAACTCCCGGAGCTGGGAATAATGTGTCTTCATATTGGTATTCACATCCCCAGTACCCTCTGCCTAATGACTGACAGAGAAGGTTGTCATTCATTTTTAATGAATAAACTACCCTTTTCACTTTATCAGGGCCACAATTTAAAATATACACATGCACACTCATACATACTTGAATCTGATGAAGTCTCTAGATCCAGCTGCCAATTTATAGGAAACAAGGAAGACTAGAGAATATGTTACATGATACCACAAGGATGCTGTTGGCAAAGTCTAAATGTGGGAACTTCCATCAGAATAGCAGCCACATTTCTTTAATGGTAGTCAGGCTATCACAGTGTATTGAGTTCTTTTAAATCTTGATTTTTTTAAAACTAAAAAGCAACATAACCTAGACAAATATAAATGCTGATTGTATATTTGATATTAAGGAATTGTTAATATTTTTAGATGTGATAATGGTGTTATGCTTATTTTTTTAAGAGTCCTTATACTTAGAAATATATTGACATATTCACAGATGATGTGATGCCTAGGATTTATTTCAGAATAATCCAAAGCAGAAGTTGGTAGAAATATAGATGAAATTGGATTGGCCATGAGCTGATAATTATTGAAGCTGGGTGATGGGCACATTATGCTATTCTGCCTACTTTTGTTTATATTTAAAATTTTTGGTAATAAAACTTTTATTGTAGTAAAATGTACATAACATACAATATATCATTTTACCATTTTCAAGTGTACCATTCAGTGGCATTAAGCAGTTTACATTGTTGGGCAACCATCCCCATCACCAGAACATCACCTGAACTGAAACTTTGTACCGTTAAACAGTATCTCCTTATTCACTTCTCTTCTGGCCCCTGGCAAACACCCTTCTGTTTTCTGTCTCTGAATTTGACTCCTCTAGGTAACTCATACAAATGAAATCATATAATATTTGTCCTTTTGTGTTGACTTATCTTCAAGGTTCATCCAAGACCAAACTAGGCCTTCATAGGAAGGATCAAGGAGTATGTGACAAATATCCATGTGTACAGAATGGTCGATACCGTAGAAGAGGCAGTTCTCCCCTTGAGACTCTGAACAGGGATTAGGTTTAAATGAGAGAGCTGTGGAAGAGTTTCCTTGAGCTCAGGGCAGTTCTGACAAGAGAAGCTGAGATCCACTCTGGGAAGTTCTCAACCTGGAGAATCCAGGGATGGTAAGGACAGTTCTGGACCTGCCCAAGGGGTCTGGAGTCTGAACCACACAGCAGAGCAAAATACATAGTACAGCTGATTCTGGAGAATATCTCAAATTCCAAATTGCTTCCAGAACTCCAGGTACTTGGCACCTCAAGGTTAAGCTGAGATCCATTCTCACCGTGCTCCCTCCCACATTGCTCTTTATGATGTCTAAAGGATAATTCTCCAAAAACCAGAAGAGTAAACACAGATTGCAGCTTAATATTTGGTACAATTTCTGGCTTGGCTTCTGTTCTAATTTGGTTTGTCTCCAGTAGGAATAGATAAAGTTTTTTTTTTTTAATTCATAAGTGACATTACTCATACATGACTTACTTTTGGTGTAAACCTGAAAAGTAGTTCCTGAGCTTAGGGTAAAAATACAATTGGCTGAGCTACATGTGTTGGAAATAAGTGGGTAGGGATGCTCAGGAAGTAGAAAAGCTGCCTGAGAGGTGGGAGAGGGTCATGAGAGCAAGAGCTATTCTGAGTAAACCTAAATAGCAAGTGTAACTTCCTTTCCCTAGTCTTTTAACTTTTTACCTCCCCTCTGCAGTCTCTGGCACTTCCTGGGTTTTATGGACTGTAGATCTTCAGAACTCTAAAGCCTTTAGGATCTGACGTCTACAGACATTATAGAAGTCCTATGCTAGTTTCCCAAGCAAGATAGCTATGATCGATATTCCTCATTATAGGATAAGTTCAGGAAGGAAAGTTTTAGAAACAACCCAAATGTCCATGGACATGAATAGATAAAATGTTGTATATAGATACAATGGAATATTATTCAGCCTTAAAAATGAATAAAATTCTGATAGGTGTGCCCTGTCTTTTCATCTGATAGGTGTGCCCTGTCTTTTCATTGATGTATTAAAATCCTTTATATTTTATGTTGTTATTAATATGTTAGGCGTTATGTCTGCCATTTTATTTTTTGTTTTCTATCACCGTTATTTCCTATTTCTGTTTTATTTTTCCTGCCTTCCTGTGGGTTCCTTGAATTTTTCTTAGAATTCCATTTTTATGTGTCTATAAGTTGGCTTTTTTTTTAAAAAAATCATAGTGTTTTTGAATATGTATCTTTGTATAGCATTTTTAATGGTTGCTGAAAGCATCACATATGTACACACACACACACACACACACACACATGTAACATCAGTCTGTTGGTGTTATCACTTTAACAGGTTTTCTGTTTTGCTAGACTTCATCTATTCTAGTCCTTTGGCTAGAGAGAACTGGCCTTTGTTGGTCTTTTTTTGTCTGCATCCATGGCATTTCCAGGTTGCTGGCTTCTTGATCTCCAAGTATAGGATATACGAGGCAAAAAGGAAATCCCAAGGTCCCTAGCCAGTCTGCCTTTTTATCTCTACAAAGTCTTGCATTTGTTTTATATATAAAACATCTGAGGGTTTTGGTTGTACATAGTGGAAGAAATAGGGAAAAGTACATCCACCCCATCTTCCCAGAAGTGGAAATTTCTCCCAGTTTTATTTTTGATCTAACATAGAATTAAGGTCAGTTTTCTTTTTCTTTACTATTCTGTCTATGACTCTGGGCCAGCCCATTGGATCCAGTCTTGGAATTTACCTCACAGGAAGTAGGCTCATAGCTAGATTGTTACAGAGTTTCAGGCAAATGCCTCTATTCCATCCTGTACACTCATCTCTCTTTCCTGTGTCTTTATTCTCCCTTGTTTGCATCATTACCAGAGAGCTGCCACTAGCAGAGACCTTTCAGCCACACGATGGTGCCCCAGAGTTGTTCAAGCTAACCTAAGCCCTTTCTGCTCTTCTTTGGGCCCCTGTCTTTAACTTAATATTAGTAAACTCAAGGCTATTTATTTAAACCGAGGTATAGATATGAGTGACTAAACACACACACACACAGATATGAAGACCCAGTTGTGTTTTTCTTTTTTCTTTTTTTTCAGTTGTGTTTTTCTTTAAGCCATGTCTTCTCATATGTATGGAATCAGTATCAAAAATTGGTTTTCTTTGGGGTTTTTTTGGTATTGAGAGTAACTTTATGGGAATTCATACAGAAATTTTTAGAAAGCAGTTGTCATTCCTTTTAATGAATTCAGTTGCCATTTTGTATCTGGGCTCATTGAAAATAATCTGTAATCTCAGCATAGCTTTAAGAAAGGAAGTTTATAAGTGCATTTAGAAAGAGATTCACTCTCAATGTTTTGAGGTGTTTGAATCCCTGAACTAAACTTCCATAGTGAAGACGTTTGATTACCAACCCAGCTTTTAAAGTAGTACCTTATAAGATTATATAAAAATGCTTAGGATAAATAGACTGGCAAATAGAGTTAGATCTTTGGGTAGTGAGGTTATGAGTGATTTCCTCTTTCACTTTTCTTCTTGCCTATCTTTTTCAAGTTTTCAGTAATAGAGGTAGGCATTTTCTATTTAAAAATAGAGGTATGCATTTTCTTCAGCTAATCAGAAAATGTCTATTAACCGTCCAGTATATGTGGAACCAGCATATACATCTTTCCAGGCTTGAGAGTTGGATAAGAAAATTATTAGGCACTCCCTCACTGAAGTCAGGGGCCCTATCTTTCGAAACTTTGTAAGCTATGATACCTACCATGTGCCTTATACATGGAGAGTTCTGGGAAATAACTATTGAGTGAACAGAAGCCATTACTCATAACTTTTTCTGGTTGTAAAGCTTTGGGTCAGAGTCCTCACAGTGGTATTGGTACACTTCTCTGCTGTCATTCAGTGGCCAACTTGTGTCCATTTGTCCATTCATTCTAGAACTAAGAATTAGAGATCCTATAACTAACTACTGTTTCCTAAAATAATAAGATTAGTAATGGAGTAGAATGGGTAGAATGGGCTAAAAATACATATAAATCCAAAGCATTAAATAGTACTTAAAAGTTTAGCTCTCGCTAATTCATTATTAGACTAACAGAGAGAATCCATGTGTGTTAGACTAACAGGTACTCAAGCAGTATTTGACAACTGACCAGATGAATGAAAAATTATTGAGTAAAGAATTTTAACTAATATCCTGAAAGTCTACATGGGAAGAAATTTATGAGTTAAGGAAAGCTAGGCTAAAATAAATGCCTTTCTAACCAAGACCCAAGAAAATTAAGGATTTCTTCAATGACTTTCAACTTGTGATTTTCATAGGCCCTGGAGTTTTTATAAATTATAGAACTTTTATATTTCTGATACACTGTTGTATAACTTAAGTTAAAATATGTTATTAGCTTTTACATATTATACTTAGTAATATTCATTTATAGCTTAGTTTAATAGGTTGTACATGAAAGTAGTCCATAGACTTTTACTTATGAAAGATTGAATGTAAGCAAGCTCACCAAACTGCAGGATTTACTAAAAATCCCTCTTTAAACTTTCAAGAGGAATCCATGTGCACACAAGACATGTGGGAAGTGGAAAGAATATGGGGTACATTTACTGAGTGGAAAATAAGCTGGAGGATGACAACTGACAGACCTTTTGAAGGAAAGAGGGATTTCAGTGAAAAGTAGCAGTCTTAGCAGAATCATGATGTGGAAAAGTTGACTGAAAATTCAGTATCTTCATATATACATATGGCTGAATCCCTTCATTGTTCTCCTGAAACTATCACAACATTGTTAATCAGCTATATCCCAATACAAAGTTAAAAGTTAAAAAACTTTAAGTAAAAAAAAAAAAAAGAAGTATCTATTCCAGCCATTTACAAACTTTTAATAAAAGAAGCATTAGTCTCTCAGTCGTGTCTGACTCTTTGCAACCCCATGGACTGTAGCCTGCTAGGCTCCTCTGTTGCCATTCCCTTCTCCAGGGGATCTTCCTGACCCAGGGATTGAACCCAGGTCTCCTGCATTGTAGGCAGATTGTTTACCATCTGAGCCATCCTTTATTGAAATAAAAATCTGTGCAGAATACCAATGTATAAGTAGACAAAAACTGAGCTGTTTGGGTTGAAACAGGGTTGGGAGTGTATAGGAACCAAACCCCATCCTTCTTACCTCTCTCCCAGTGGGCCCTACGGAACACAGTTTAAAAATAGCTCATCTTGTCTATGCTTAGAAACCTCCCCAGGTATCCCATGTAGCCTGGCAGGTGTTAGATAATCATTTGTAACAAGGAAGCATTTTCCTCGGGCTTATTTACAAAGATGGGCAATTACCTCTTACCAGAAAAGACTTTAGGAATGTTTTCTCACCTCTTACCAGAAAAGACTGTTTGACCCATTGAGCTTACCATCTGGGAGAATCACTCCCCTTACTTGAGATTCTTCCCTGACTTTCTTGGGGACTGGCTTTGTGTTTTTCAGCTCTTGAATGTGGTCTCTCACCTCGCCAAGCAGAATCTTCAAGTGCTGGTCCTGGGCCGGAAGCACATGTTAACGCAAAATTCCCGGTGGAGAAGAGTTGAGATGGAAAAGATGCAAAAGCAAGCCAGCTTTTTTTTTGCTGACAACATGTAGGTATTGAAGTTATTAAGTGAATTACACTAGGCTCCAGTCATCTGCTTGTTACCTGTTTTCTATTTTTAAAGTGCATGTGTGTGTGAGTATATATGTATACTCAGCCTCATTCCAAAAAAAAAAACAGGAAAAAAGATTTGAGGCAGCTTATAAAAATATAGTTTTTATAGCAGGATAAACTTAAATAGATGAAAAATCAGTTTAAAGAAGAAATAAGTTAAAGCCCAAATGAGATTAGTACACAGAATGCATGCCATAAATTCCATAAATATTTAACAAATATTTAGCAAATACGAGCACCATCTGTGTTCTCGGAGAAACACTAGTGAACAAAACCAAGTCCCTGTCATCTTGGAACGTAACGGTAGACAGGTAAACAGATAAACAGGCAGTGACCAAAGCTGTGAAGACAGTGAGGCAGAGTGGGGAGCTGGAAGGGGACTAGGTCTGATATCACGGTGGGTGAATGGAGAGATCATCAGGAAAGGCCTTGGGGAGGGTGCAGAGCTGAAGGGAACAAGTGAGTTGTTTGAGAAAGGACGAGAGGTAGTGGGAAGAAACTACCAGGCAGAAGGAACAGGAGGTGTTCAAAAGGCCCACCTTTTGAAAAAAAGACCACCACCAAAAAAGGCCTTCCCGGTGGTCTAGTGGCCAAGACTCTGCACTGGAAGTGCAGGGAGGCCAAGTTTGATCCCTGGTCAGGGAACTAGATCCTACATGCTAAAACTAAGAGTTCACATGCCACAGCTAAAGATCCTGCGTGTCACAACTAAGACCCACTGCAGATGGGGAGGGGGAAAAGAGGGCTGTCAGTCAGGAATGAGGGGAGCTGGCAGGCCAGCGTGGATGGTCAGTTCTGAGGTCGCAGAGAAGGCAGGGACCGCATTACAGAGGACCTCGTGGGCTCTGGATTTTATTCTAAATATAAAGGGAATGTTGTTAGGAGCTACAGCTTCCCAGGAAACCAAAGGAACGTGGAAAACATGATCAGCAAGGAAATACACAGTGTCCATAGAGTATGCAGAAAGTAGCTAGTCAGGATGAGCACAGATCTACAACACCGAGTATTAACTGTTAGCACGCATTTAGGTTCTCATACTGTTTATGCTGACAAAGGTTTATTTACAACTTAGCATGGATCATGAGCGAACCTCAGTCCTGAGTCTAGGTTTCGTTGGGTTGAATGTGATAACTTCAAGATTTGTCAGTATTGTCCAAACCGTTTGTTCTTTAAAAGGTCAAATGGAGGAATTCTCTGGCAGTACAGTGGTTAGGATGGCGGTCTCACTGCTGTGGCCCAGGTTCAATCCCTGGTCAAGGAACTAAGGATCCCACAGGCCAAACACTGCAGCCAAAAAAAAAAAAAAAAAAAGTCAAATGGCACTCAATGCATAAGGCTGGAAACTAACCCCTCCTTCAGATCCCAAATCAAATCTCATTTTTCTGTAGCTAAGTTCTTTTATTTATTCATGGAGTGGGTACTTCCATCTTTCCAAGACTCTAAGATAATAGTAATGCCCTTCCTTCAGTCATGTTAGGCAGCATTGGCTAAACCTGAGGATCACAGGCTTGAGAATCAGTCTACCCTGGTTCAGATCATGGCCCTGTCACTTCCTGTCTGGGAAGTGTTTCCCTTCTCTGTGTCTTCTTTTCTTCATAGGTAACCCTATGGGGATTCAGTGAGAAAATACTTGCAAATAGTACATGTGAAACTCTTGGCACAGAACCAAGTACATGGAAAGCATCTGTATTTGTTGCTGTCACCATCATCATTATTTTTCATAGGTAGAAGAACTGAGTAACGGTAGTGTTATAACCAAGAAGCCTGTTGGAAATTGGTCTTGTGCTTGGTTTGGAGCCTGTATTTATTGTATATGCTGAAATTCCAAACCCAGTGGTAAAGATTGATTCAGCCACCTTCTATGGCTTTGGATTTGAGTGTTTAAATTTTTAACATTAACTCTGTTTGCCACTAATGTGCCAAAGAAGCGTGTTCAAACCTAAACTAGGGAGAATAGTATAGTGAATGCCCCCGTGACTGTCACTCAGCTCCCGTAACTACTCTCATTTGTTAATGTTGTTCCATATAACCCCCACATTTTTTTCTTTTTCCTGAAGATTATTTTAAAGACAGATTCCAGTTATTTTATCATTTCACTTGAAATTGAAATACTTCAGTATAAGGTATCTTGTAAAGGCGGAGAAGGCAATGGCACCCCACTCCAGTACTCTTGCCTGGAAAATCCCATGGACAGGGGAGCCTGGCAGGCTGCAGTCCATGGGGTCTCGAAGAGTCAGACACAACTGAGCGACTTCACTTTCACTTTTCACTTTCTTGCATTGGAGAAGGAAATGGCAACCCACTCCAGTGTTCTTGCCTGGAGAATCCCAGGGATGGGGGAGCCTGGTGGGCTGCCGTCTCCGGGGTCGCACAGAGTCGGACACGACTGAAGTGACTTAGCAGCAGTAGCAGCATCCTGTAAAGGATCCACTTTGGGTCATTTGGATCAAGGTATACGGCTTAATCACATGTTGCCATCTGAATCTCCTGAGTCAAGATAACTACTGCTGTTTTTACAGCACATGTATTCAAGTACTCACTACTGATGTTGGGGGCTCATTGGAGACTTTGAGCTCCTGGCTCTTCTCAGACTGGAGGTACCTTTGGGTGCTGATCAGGATGGCTACCCAGAAGCTACTTGGAGATACCAGTTTCAGCTTTGAGGTTAGCCCCTTACTTTTGTAAGAAAGTGTGCTCTTGCCCTGTTAGTATTATGAATGTTTCTTGAATTCAGGTGAAGAAAGGGGTAGGGGAAAGATGTGCTCTGTAGTGGATGAGGCAGATGAGGAAAACTCCATGGGGACACAGAGAACCAGCTTTTAAGTATAAAGAGAGAATTACTGTTAGAATTCTCCGTTCTAGTGGTAGAGTCCAGTTGAACTGCTAAGAATCCTAAGCATTAGCATTCCTTTCCCTGTAGCTGTCCATCTGTTTTCTCGATCATGTTGTCTACCAGCTGAAGACTTGCAGGTAGTTCATAAATATCCTTGATTGATCATATCAGTTAAGAGCAAAGAATACTTCTGAGGAAAGTAGAGAAAGAAGTAAACAGCATGGTGAAGAATGCTGTTCTCTGCCTCTTTGGACGTGTGTTTGATTGTGTCCATTCTTCTGTCCGGCTCAGCTCTGAGGATGATCCGTTCCTTCTGTATGCCACACTGCACTCGGGAAACCACTGCAAGTTTATCACAAAAGACCTGATGCGAGACCACAAGGCCTGTCTGCCTGATGCCAAGACCCAGCGCCTGTTCTTTAAGTGGCAGCAGGGACATCAGCTGGCAATTGTTAGTAAGCATCCAGGAGCAAAAATAACCTTTCAGGTATGTTATCCATCCTCTCTATAACATCAGCAGAGCCAACTATATAGTAAGAATGTGACATAGTCCAAGAACGGTGCAACTAGTTCTCCATGTTTTGTTTTTCATAGCTTTAGTTTGGTATTTCGAAGAAGGCAATGGCACTCCACTCCAGTACTATTGCCTTGAAAATCCTATGGACGGAGGAGCCTGGTAGGCTGCAGTCCATGGGGTTGCTAAGAATTGGACACGACTGAGCGACTGAGCGACTTCACTTTTCACTTTCATGCATTAGAGGAGGAAATGGCAACCCACTCCAGTGTTCTTGCCTGGAGAATCCCAGGGATGGGGGAGCCTGGTGGGCTGCCGTCTATGGGGTCGAACAGAGTCGGACACGATTGATGAGACTTAGCAGCAGCAGCAGCAGCAGTTTGGTATTCGGAATTAGCCAGATCCTAAAAACACAGAGTCTGCCAGAGCAATGTTTTCCTAGGCCAACCCCAGGTTAACTGACGTATTGAAAACCCCTGAAGTGTCATCAGTTGTGACTTCAGTTACGTTATCAGTTACAAATCCCTATATGTGTTTTTTATTTTCCTATTTATTTGCCATAGCTCAAAATTCTGTCTTATGGCTCATCATACTTCTGTTCTGCTGAATAATTCTTTTTCCTGTTTAATCCACTTTTGTGGCACAGTCTCAATTGAGTTCTTTTTTGATTCTAGTTGAAATACCTGTAAGTACAAGGATGTCTCTTGTTTAAAAGCAAAGAGAAAATCTAAAGGCAGTTTACTACAGAAAAATACACTGCTGCTGCTGCTGCTGCTAAGTCACTTCAGTCGTGTCCGACTCTGTGTGACCCCATAGACGGCAGCCCACCAGGCTCCCCAGTCCCTGGGATTCTCCAGGCAAGAACACTGGAGTGGGTTGCCATTTCCTTCTCCAACGCATGAAAGTGAAAAAATAAAGTGAAGTCGCTCAGTCGTGTCCGACTCCTAGCGACCCCGTGGACTGCAGCCCACCAGGCCCCTCCGTCCATGGGATTTTCCAGGCAAGAGTACTGGAGTGGGTTGCCAATATACTAGCCAATGGTAAATACAGTCCAGGGCTCAACAAACAGACAAAAACAGCATTTGTAGGAGATACGGTATCAAATGATACCACAGAAATGCAGTCAGCAGAAACAGTATGGGACCTGGTTTCCTCAACAACAAAAAACTGCGAGAAAAATAGAGTTGAAAAGAGAAGGTCTAGATTGTAAGAGACTTGAGAGAGAGTTTAGGCAGTCACAATGTAACAACCTTATTTCAATTCCTATTCAGACAAACTATAAAATATAATTGCACACATATAATAATTGGAAAAATGTAAACAGTAGAAATTTGATGATGTTAAGGAGTTGTTAATTCTTAAGTATAATAATAATATTCCTTTTATATTTACAAAATAAGTTCTTATGTTTCAGAGATACATACTGAATTATAGAAAAAATGATAATCTGAGATTTATTTCAAAATAATCTGAGGGGTTTTGGATGAATGGATTAAGTAAGATTAGCCATGAATTTTGATGATTTTTGAGGCCGGGTAATGGGTATATATGAATTAATTGTGCTGTTTCTTTATTTTTGTATATTTGAAAATTTTCTCTGTTTCATTCAAAATCATTAAAGACAAAAAAGGAATATACATTTTTTTTTCTTATAGAGATCTTTAACCTTAAAAATGAAACCTCCCCAAAAAGGAACTCCTAACAATAGGGTTCTTTTTTTTTTTAATTGAAGTATAGTTAATTTACAATGTGTCAACTTCAAGTATGCAGCAGTAATACAATGGTAGATATATATATGTGTGTGTGTGTGGATGTTTGTATATGCGTATGTATATATATATATTCTTTTTCAGATTCTTTTCCATTACAGGTTATTATACTGTTTATCTTTCTCTGTGCTATACAGTAGGTTCTTGTTGTTTACCTATTTTTTTTTTAAGTGAGGAAGTCCTTTTTTTTCCTTCTTCTTTTTTCCTTATTTTTGGCTACACTGGGTCTTCATTGCCGCACACAGGTTTTTTCTTAATTGTGGAGAGTGGGGGCTGCTCTTGTTGTGGAGCACAGACTCTAGATGCACAGGCTTCAGTAGTTGGGGCACAGGGGCTCATTAGTTTGGCTCTTGGGCTCTAGAGCGTGCAGGCTTCAGTAGTTGGGGCTCAAGGGCTCTAGAGCACAGCCCTGCAGTTGTTGTGCATGGGCTTAGTTGTTCCTTGGCATGTGGAATCTTCCCAGATGAGGAATCAAACCCATGTTCCCTGTACTGGCAAGCAGATTCTTTATCTACTGCACCACCAAGGAAGTCTTCTCTTTTATATGTAGTAATGTGTATCTGTTAATCCTAACTCCTGTTTTACCCTCCAACCCCCACCGTTCCTACCACCAGGATTCATCTTCACAGAGCTGGCTGCTCTTTGAAAATCCATTGTTAAAGTAAGACAAAGAATACATCTCTGAAGCAAACTAAGAAATCGTCAGAAAAGAAAGGGAAATGGCCAGATATTCCTATAGTGTTGTTCTCAATGTGTGGTTCCCTTTTTAATTCAACAGCATATTCTCAGCTATGACACCGTGGTGCAAACAACTGGAGACTCGTGGCACATACCTTATGATGACGACCTGGTGGAAAGATATTCCTACGAAGTGCCAACCAAATGGCTTTGCCTTCACCGGAAGACGTAAAGACTCTTACCCCATGCTAAGCTTGTGTCTGGGTGTCCTCCTGGTTGGCATCAGAGCTCTTAAGTTGATGCTTTTTAGAGCATTGCTTCTGTTCTGTTTGATTCAGTTTTTCCTGTTTGGTCCAGTTGGTTTATATATCAATAAGTTGACTTTTTAATTAAATGAGATATAATATCTTTTCATAACTCGTTGCATTTTTCCCCCTAACATTTGTTAGGATTTGAGGCTTATCTGAAGTTGGGGAACTCAATACGAAGTTATGCCTGCATTGGTGTATGCTAAGTCACTTCAGTAATGTCCGACTCTTTGTGACCCTGTGGACTGTAGCCCACCAGGCTCCTCTGTCCATGGGATTCTCCAGGCAAGAATACTGGAGTGGGTTGCCATGCTCTCCTCCAGGGGATCTTCCCAACCGAGAGATCGGACCTGAGTCTCCTCCAACTCCTGAATTGCAGGCAGATTATTTACTAGTGAGCCACCAGGGAAGACAGAGTGATGCCTACCTTTCTCTTATTGGGCCAGCCATTCCATTTACATGGGCAGCAGGGTCTTCTGGTATCCTTTTTGGTGCCCTTCCAGGTCCATCAATAGCAGAACCAGTCCATCTGCTGTTGGGCTCCAGGTTATTTGTAAACCCCTTCTCCATTTCTGGTATTATCTCATCCTCTACATGTTATCTCCTACCCACACTGAATCACTTATGATCCTCTGATGAACTGGCTCAGATGTCAAAGGCTTATTAGCAACTTTTACTTAGTATCCAATGATTTGGGTTGGAGGAAAGGGGGCACTTCCTTCTTTTTAGACTATGATCATTTTTCTTCATCCTATAATGCCTTTTCAGGATTAATTCAGGATTTTGTGAATTCCATCGGGCTTCCCTGATAGTTCAGTTAGTAAAGAATCCACCTGCAATGCAGGAGACCCCAGTTCAATTCCCGGGTTGAGAAGATCCACTGGAGAAGGGATAGGCTACTCACTCCAGTATTCTTGGGCTTGCCCTGTGGCTCAGCTGGTAAAGAACCCACCTGCAATGTGGGAGACCTGGGTTCGATTCCTGGGTTGGGAAGATCCCCTGGAGAAGGGAAAGGCTACCCACTCCAGTATTCTGGCCTGGAGAATTACATGGACTGTATAGTCCATGGAGTCGCAAAGAGATGGACACAACTGAGTGACTTTCACTTTGATTAATTCCATCACTTGGGATGAGGGTTTTCTAAATCATATAGATTTGTTTCATTTCATCAAGTTTGGCTTACTTTACCAAAGTGAGTAAATTTTCATAATTGCGTTTCTGTTTTACTTGCTTGCTCAGCAGTGTATTTTTCCCCCTTTTTTGGCAATGTACTTCTTGATTTTAACTGAAAAAATTCATGTCTGCAACACTACAACAGATTTTTCCTCATACATACTATATGATTTCATATTCAAGAATAGGCAAAACCAATCTATGCTAGAAAAAATCAAAATAGTAGTTGCCTGAGGATAAGGGCACAAGAGAACTTACTTTGTGGGGGTGATGGAAGGTTCTGGGTGGTGCTAACATAGTGTATATAATGTTAGTCAAAATTCATCACACTAAACACTTAAAATTGATGCATTTACAACATAACTGAAAAAAGTATATTAGCATTAAAAAGTTATTTACGTGAAATGAACAGTGACCTAATTTACATAAGACCAGGTACACAGATATAAGTAGGGTATATATTATGCACAGGGAAACAATCCAGGAAAAACAGAGGCAGGGATGTTTGATCTCCTTACCCATTATTGGATTCAACACTGCTGCCCCCAGAGGAAGGAGCTCTCCAGACGAGGGTCTGATAAATTGAGGGCATTGAAAGATGTTAAGAGTCAGAATGCTCTCAAATGCAACCTTTTTTCCTAAATTTCATGAACTACATACTTAGAACACTGGGCTTTCAGTGAGCTAAACTTTTTTTTAAAGGAACTATCCTAGTTTTAAGAAAATTAGGGGGAAATGCATTTGTTAAATAAGCCTGTCTAAAAGCTTAATGCAGATTCCTACCAAGTTGCTCCTAGGGACAGGGTAGGATGCAGAAAGAATGTAGGACTTTGGAGCAGGAGTGAACCTTGAAGAATGATGTAAGGCCAAACAGTTGCAGTTTATAGATGAGGAAGATGGGATGGCTCCCCTGGATCCCACAGCTAGTTAGTGGAGACATTTCAGCTATAATCCAGCTCTTCTGATTCTCAGCCAAATAGTCTTTCTTGTACTGTACACTGTGATTTAGGCTAGAGTAGTTCATAAAAACTCAGCCTGAATGGTAGAGCATCCGGTGTGTAGAATTAGAAACTTTGTTAGCTATAAAAGAGAAAGTAGGAAACAAGAGAAAGGGAACGGGGAGGACAATCTCTTAAAAGGCCCATGTTTCCATAGCGGCTCATCAGGGTAGAAAATTGTGGTAGGGAAATTATATGATTTTTGAACTCTTTGATGCCATTCCAAAACAAAACCCCTAATCTCTGCTGGAGGTAAATTGAGGTGCATCTGTCATTTGTCTAGAAGGAGGGGAATTCTAGGCTGCTCAGGGTCAATTGCACTGACATGGAACCCTGGGGAGTACAGATTTTTCTCTGAATGAAGACAGCTGGTACCCAGCACTTAGGCTACCTTTGTATTCTGATCACCTGAGTGAAACAAAAGCTACCTGTCTAATTCAAAGTCCCAGACACTGTGGGAAGAAGGAATTCTTTAAAACCTGCGCCCTGGATTGAGAGTATCTTTAGAGTCAGCCAGCCGTGAACAACGAAGGCTTTGAAACTCTGCCACTGAAAAGTATTTCTAAAGTGCTTTGTACTTCCCCCTGGCATACTCCTGAATTTATATTCTCTTTTCCTCCTGCTGTTCTCAGACCCAATAAAGAGAACATCTCAAAGGAGAAGCCTGAGTTCATTCTCTTAGGATTCCGCTGGGACTGTCTCACCTCAGATGCCTTGTTCTTCACATTAAATGAATTTTTCTCTTCAAGTTTGTACTTAAATATAATTAGTTTCCCTGGTCCTCTAGCAGGTTTCTTGCTTTTTTAAAAAAAAAAACTGTCCTAAGATATTATATAATGCAATGTGTTCATATTATTAATAGATTTATTTTTCCCTGATAACTTCATTCTAAAGGAGGCATAGAAAGGAAGGATATGTTAGGTAGGCACCTGAATTCTGGCCCATCATGGTGAGTCTTTGCTAAAAATCAAAATTACCAGGATAGTTGAGGGCAAAGCTAAACGGAGTCCTGGACCTGATACTTTTGCCCATCTTTCAGCAACCTGGAATTTCTAGAGTGATAAACATCTAGGGAACCCTTGTGGGAATGACTGGGAGTGGAGGAACACAGACCAGTGTGATGACATTGTGGGATTTAGGTCTGAGTTCTTTCAGGGCTGGGACTGAAATTTAACAGTCTCCCAGTTAAATCTGAATTTCAGATAAATGACAGTTCTTCTGTATAAATATGTCACAGGTATTGCAGGGACTTATTTACCCTAAAATTACTTACTGCCTATCTGAAATTCACAATTAGCAGGGCATCTTACATTTTTATTTGCTCCATATGGAAACTCTAGGTGGGAATTAGATGGGAAGATGAGGGGTAGTGGGAAATGAGGCATCTATAAAGCCCATAGCACCACAGGAGACTGGAGGGAAGCAAGGATAAGAAAAGATGTAAGTAAAAGGCAGCCTGAGCAGGAGGTGGGGCTGAGGGCAGAGGAGAGAAGACCAGCTTTTTTCTGCTTTATCCCAGCCAATGACAATCTTGAGTCTACATGATACAAATGAAGTAAGTTCCATTCACAGATCTACTTAGAGGAAGCCATACAGATCAGTGAGATGAAAGAAAATATAGGAGACAGAACATTCTCTCAGTATTCAGTTCAGTTCAGTTCAGCTGCTCCATTGTGTCCAACTCTTTGTGACCCCATGAACTGTAGCACACCACGCCTCCCTGACCGTCACCAACTCCCAGAGCCTACCCAAACTCATGTCCACTGAGTTGATGATGCCATCCAACCATCTCAATCTCTGTTGTCCCCTTCTCCTCCTGCCCTCAATCTTTCCCAGCATCAGGGTTTTTGCCAGTGAGTCAGTTCTTCGCATCAGGCAGCCAAAGTATTGGGAGTTTCAGCTTCAACATCAGTCCTTCCAATGAACACCCAGGACTGATCTCTTTTAGGATGGACTGGTTGCATCTCCTTGCAGTCCAAGGGACTCTCAAGAGTCTTCTCCAACACCACAGTTCAAAAGCATCAATTCTTGAGCCATCAGCTTTCTTTATAGTCCAACTCTCACATCCATACATGACCACTGGAAAAACCATAGCCTTGACTAGACGGACCTTTGTTGGCAAAGTAATGTCTCTGCTTTTTAATATGCTCTCTAGGTTGGTTATAACTTTCCTTCCAAGGAGCAAGCATCTTTTAATTTCATGGCTATAGTCACCATCTGCAGTGATTCTGGAGCCCCAAAAAATAAAGTCAGCCACTGTTTCCACTGTTTCCCCATCTATCTGCCATGAAGTCATGAGACCAGATGCCATGATCTTAGTTTTCTGAATGTTGAGCTTTAAGCCAACTTTTTCACTCTCCTCTTTCACTTTCATCAAGAGGCTCTTTAGTTCTTCTTCACTTTCTGCCATAAGGATGATGTCATCTGCATATCTGAGGTTATTGATATTTCTCCCGGCAGTGATTGATTCCAGCTTGTGCTTCATCCTGCCCAGCTTTTCTCATGATGTACTCTGCATATAAGTTAAATAAGCAGGGTGACAATATACAGTCTTGACGTACTCCTTTTCCTATTTGGAACCAGTCTGTTGTTCCATGTCCAGTTTTAACTGTTGCTTCCTAACCTGCATTAAGGTTTCTTAAGAGGCAGGTCAGGTGGTCTGGTATTCCCATCTCTTTCAGAATTTTCTGCAGTTCCATTGTGATCCACACAGTATTTAATGAAAATAAATGCCACAAAAGAAAAGAGATGGGATCACCAATGAATAAATGCAATAAATCTTGAGAAATAATCTTCAATTTTCTCTTGTCATGCCTCTGTTATGGTGTTTCAAGATTCCCTGAAGACTTTTGTCCCCACATTTTGTCTCTGTTGGCAGTATCTGACAGATACTTCCAGAGACTACATATATACAACTTGCTCTCAACCAGGAATTGAAGTAAACAGGAAGCCAATTATCTAGTCACAGATAAGAGCTAAAAATAATCTGTTTTGCTACCATAGTACTTTAAAAAGTACACTCTTATCAAATGGATTAAGTTATTCAAATAACAATGATCAGTTCAGTCGCTCAGTTGTGTCCAACTCTTTGCAACCCCATGAATCGCAGCACGCCAGGCCTCCCTGTCCATCACCAACTCCCGGAGTTTACCCAAACTCATGTCCATCGAGTCGGTGATGCCATCCAGCCATCTCATCCTCTGTCGTCCCCTTCTCCTCCTGCACCCAATCCCTCCCAGCATCAGGGTCTTTTCCAATGAGTCAACTCTTCGCATGAGGTGGCCAAAGTACTGGAGTTTCAGCTTTAGCATCATTCCTTCCAAAGAAATCCCAGGGCTGATCTCCTTTAGGATGGACTGATTGGATCTCCTTGCCGTCCAAGGGACTCTCAAGAGTCTTCTCCAACACCACAGTTCAAAAGCATCAATTCTTCGGCGCTCAACTTTCTTCACAGTCCAACTCTCACATCCATACATGACCACTGGAAAAACCATAGCCTTGACTAGATGGACCTTTGTTAATTTATTGTAAATAGCAGTGTTATGTGACAGGGTTTTGGTAGCTTCTGACAAAGTTAATGTAGGATTAATTTCAACCACATTTAAATGATCACAACATTAATGTTTCCAGTGTTAAAGTCCAACCCAAGAAGCAAAGGCTTGAGAAATCATAATTTGTTATATGATAGACACATAAATTCATTTTAAGGAGATCAGTTGAGATCATCCTGTCACTCTCAGCTGGGCTAGAACATTACTACATATCAAGTTTAGTTCACATCTGAATATTGAAATTCCACTTTTTTCTTTTTTTTTTAATTAAAAAAGGGTTTTTTTTTTAGCTGAAGTATAGTTGAATTACATTGATTCAGGTGTACGGCAAAGTGATTCAAATATATATGTGTGTGTGTGTGTGTTTTTTAGGTTCTTTTCCATTATAGTTTATCACAAGATACTGAATATAGTTCCCTGTGCTATACAGTAGATCTTTATTGTTTATGAAAGTCCATTAATAATACAGCTCTCTTGTGTCTTCTGTGACTGCATCAGAACCAAGAATGTCAATGTCTGGAATTCCCTGACAGTTCCGCTCCTCATTTGGCTCTCAGGGGCAGAGTGACATCTTGGCCAGGCAGGATAGTATGGGGCCTCCACCTTCCTGAAACAGGTTCCTCTGGAAGTAGATATGGCAGGTCAAACCAAAGGTAAGTTCCTCACCCAGACTTATTACTTAAGATGTACTGTATTATTAATTCTTTAAAAATAAATCGTTGTATTTTCTTCCTCTTTCCAGTGACCGTGCCATAGAATCCAAAGCTTCATTTTTTTCTGTCCTCTGCTGCAAAGCTCAGTAGTCTAACACTATTAAGTTTTTATACATATCTATGCCTGTTTTATATATATACACATATACATATATATATGTTGGTGGTTTAGTCACTTAGTTGTGTCTGACCTTTGGGACCCCACAGACTATAGCCCCTCAGGCTCTTCTGTCTGTGGGATTTCCCAGGCAAGAATACTGGAGTAGGTTACAATTTCCTTCTCCAGGGATCTTCTCAACCCAGGGATTGAACCTGAGTCTCCTTGGCAGGCAAATTCTTTACCACTGAGCCACCTGGGAAGTCCCATATATTACACATTTATCCACATAGTTTTTAAAAGATCATTCATTCTCTGTAAGCTCTTTTGTAATACTTTTTTTTCCCCACCAGACAAAAAACAAACTTTTCCTTGTTCTCATAGTCTTCTAGCACTTTTTCCTCATGTACTTCAAACATCATAATATAAATTCATAAAACGAGGCAGTCAAGCTAGGGCATTGCTGTACACCATAAAATCCTGTTCACGTGGTGGTGTACTCACAAAACACTAATCAAGGTTTCCTTGTGTTCAGAAGGAAATTTGAGTTCCAGGAAACTGTCACCCTGATGATAGCTACTGGGTCAAATTAAAGATCATGTCCTTTGGCCCTTAGCCATGTTCTGGCAGGAATAATCAAATCCTTAAAGAAATGGGTCTTTTCCAAGTTAGGCCCTCTGATCTCCAACTCCTAAGGAAATAAACTCTGGTCAGACCAAGTATTTGAAGGCAAAGCCTGAGGAAGTTTTGCTGCTTTACACAACTAAGAGAGCTTTTTATTTTTTAAAGTCAATCATGTGGCTCTTTTTGTTCTTTGATCGGGAGGTTTCTGTGAGGAAATCAGTATTGAACAGTTTGTGCTTTATAAGTGGCAGTTTTTTTCTCTCCCATTTCCACTACTATTACCCCCAGAGATTTCAACAGCTTCCATATTCTGGTCTCATCATTTCTTTCTCTTTTGTTTATTTCCTCAATACTTGTATTTATTTATTTGGCTGTGTCAGGTCTTAATTGCAACCGATGGGACCTTTAGTTGTGGCATGTGGATCTAGTTGCCTGACCAGGGCTCAAACCCAGGCTGCCTGCATTGAGAGTGTGGAGTCTCAGCCATCCGGACCACCAGGGAAGTCCTTGTTCTCATGGTTTCTTAACCACTTAAGCTCTGATGATGCCCCCCGGGAGATGCCAACCTGGATCTTTTAAACTATGTAAAAGTGCTCCACTTTCAGGATGTCAGACTTTCAAGCTCTTCGTTTTGAGCACACCCTCCTTACCTGTCCCACTGCTTCATCTCTACCTTCAGTTCCTAGACCTGTTCTTAAGCCTCTTCCTTCCTCACCTAGAGGCCTCTGTCATCCATTCCCATCTGGTTTTGCTTGCTTTCTTTCTCATCCCACCCTACCCTTAAACTATTCATTGCATGAATGCTTCAGTAACACTTCCCTTGTGCTGCCAGCAAGGCTTTCCTTGTGGCTCAGCTGGTAAAGAATCCGCCTGCAGTGTGGGAGACCTGGGTTCAATCCCTGGGTTGGGAAGATCCCCTGGAGAAGGGAAAGGCTACCCACTCCAGTATTCTGGCCTGGAGAATTCCATGGACTGCACAGTCCGTGGGGTCGCAAAGAGTCGGACACGACTGAGCGACTTTCACTTTCAGTAACACTTCAGATTCATTTACTCATTCTACCTCCTGTGGTGTCCATCTTACCAATTTTAAACCTAACTTTGGGTAACCCGAGATCTGTCCACTTCCTCTGCTCCTACACACCACAATGTTGCTACAAAAGTCATGAAATTACACTGCTGGAACTTCACTCCCATTTGAAGGTTCTTTATTTCATCTTTCAGTGAATTCCCATTAATTTCCTGAAGGAGCTCTCCCAATCTTCTTCATCCTAACTTGAAAAGTAGCTCTTCTCCTGCAGCCTTCATTTCCTTTCTGTTCAGTGGGGAAGATAGTCAGCATACCTCTCACACTCTGATGGATGTAGGATCTTGTTTAAAAAGTTGGTTCAGGTCTCATGTGCCTGGTGATGCCAATGCTACAGACCATGTTTTGAGTAGTCTCAAATGAGCTCCAAGTTTATTTAAAAATAATTATAATACAACACTCAGGATTCTATGTCCTGAGTCATAGCCTCACTCTCACTCTCGGCAGATGAACTTAGCAGGAACTAAGAACCATCTGTTAAGAGCCTCATCAGTTTTTGCTCTTTCCAACAACTTTCTGCCCTCACCTTTTTCTTACTTTTCTAGGTTAGTTTTTCTACCTGCATCCATACTATCCTTTCTTGCTAACTTCAGAACTTGTCCTCTCAGGTAATCTCTTTCCATGGGCTCTTTCTCTCATCTTTGGGCTTGCCTGGTGGCTCAAATGGTAAAGAATCTGCCTGCTATACAGGAGACCCAAATTCAATCCCTGGGATTGGAAGATCCCATGGAGAAGAGATTGGCTACCTATTCCATGGACAGAGGAGCCTGGTAGGCTACAGTTCACGGGGTCACAAAGAGTCAGACACGACTGAGCAGCTAACACTTTCACTTTTCCCTCATCTAACTACAAATTCCTTTGGGCTTCTAGCCTGACATGTACTTCCCTAGGCATAGTGTAACAGCCAGACTTCTCAGAGGAAGGAGCCATCTCTACCCTTGGTTTCTTTCCAGTTCTCCATTTGCAGCTGAGCATTTCTACCTTGGTAGCCTGTGGACCCTCAACCACTATGAAAACAACTCCTCTTCACCCCCACAAAGTGATCTCCTGCCTTACTTTATTTTTCCTGCTCCTTACCTCTTACTTACTTACTTACTTATTTACTCAATTAGCAAATCATGTCGATTTTACCTTCAAAATATCTGTCACAGGCTAGTTATTCAACTCTTAACTACCTCTCCAAAGGAAATAATTCTTTTTGAAAAAGGTTTGTACATGAAGATATTCTTCATAATAATGTTATTGAGAAGAATAACAAAATTGGGAATAATGAAATGTTCAAAACAAGGTAAGGAAGAGACAAATATAATTTTAAATGTTACAGTGATTAAAATGATACTCTGTGTCTTGGCATGGGTTAAGATTTTGTTGATTCCACAGTGTTACATTTTGTTGATTCCACAATCTTTGGGTTCTGGGATTGTAGTTGATTTTTAGTTCTCTTTGTCTTCTGCACAATTTGAAACAGATACTTGAGTAACAGACCATTAGGATTCTCTCTGTCTCCATTTCCACTGAGGCACAAATGTCAGTACATACCAAGATTCCCAGGTGAGTGTGAGGCAGACACTGCACATGCAGAATTTACAAAAGGAATAAAGGAGACTCTGCCTCACAGATCCTGGCCCCTCGGTTCAGTTCAGTCGCTCAGTCATGTCCAACTCTTTGCAACCCCATGGACTGTAGCATGCCAGGTTTCTCTGTCCATCACCAACTCTTGGAGCCTACTCAGACTCATCCATCGTGTCAGTGATGCCATCCAACCATCTCATTCTCTGTTGTCCCCTTCTCTTCCTGCCTTCAATCTTTCCCACCATCAGGGTCTTTTCTAATGAGTTGGTTCTTCGCATCAGGTGGCCAAAGTATTGGAGTTTCAGCTTCAGCATCAGTCCTTCCAATGAATATTCAGGACTGATTTCTTTTAGGATTGACTGATTGGATCTCCTTGCAGTCCAAGGGACTCTCAAGAGCCTTCTCCAACACCACAGTTCAAAACCATCAATTCTTCTGTGCTCAGCTTTCTTTATAGTCCAACTCTCACATCCATACATGACTATTGGAAAAACCATTGCTTTGACTAGACGAACCTTTGTTGGTAAAGTAATGTCTTGCTTTTCAATATGCTGTCTAGGTTGGTCATAGCTTTTCTTCCAAGGAGCAAGTGTCTTTTAATTTCATGGCTGCAGTCAGCATCTGCAGTGATTTTGGAGCCCCAAAAAATAAAGTCTCTCACTGTTTCCATTGTTTCCCCATCTATTTGCCATGAAGTGATGGGTCCAGATGCCATGATCTTCATTTCTGAATGTTGAGTTTTAAGCCAACTTTTTCACTCTCCTCTTTCACTTTCATCAAGAGGCTTTTTAGTTTTTTGCTTTCTGCCATAAGAGTGGTGTCGTCTGCGTATCTGAGGTTATTGGTATTTCTCCCGGTAATCTTGATTCCAGCTTGTGCTTCATCCAGCCCAGCATTTCGCATAATATACTCTGCATATAAGTTAAATAAATACTCCTTTCCTGATTTGGAGTCAGTCTGTTGTTCCGTGTCCAGTTCTAACTGTTGCTTCTTGACCTGCATACAGATTTCTCAAGAGGCAGGTCAGATAGTCTGGTATTCCCATCTCTTTAAGTATTTTCCACAGTTTGTTGTGATCCACACAGTCAAAGGCTTTGGCGTAGTCAATAAAGCAAAAGTAGATGTTTTTCTGGAACTCTCTTGCTTTTTCAATGATCCAACGGATGTTGGCAATTTGACCTGTGGTTCCTCTGCCTTTTCCAAATCCAGCTTGAACAACTGGAAGTTCATGGTTCATGGACTGTTGAAGCCTGGCTTGGAGAATTTTGAGCATTACTTTGCTAATGTGTGAGATGAGTACAATTGTGCAGTAGTTTGAACACTCTTTGGCATTGCCTTTCTTTAGAATTGGAATGAAGACTGACCTTTTCCAGTGCTGTGGCCGCTGCTGAGTTTTCCAGATTTGCTGGCATATTGAGTGCAGCACTTTCACAGCATCATCTTTTAGGATTTGAAATCCCCTCAACCAGGCCAAAGATGTAAGAGAGTCAGAAGAAGGAAAAAGATAAAGATGTTTCTTTATAGAGAGCTGTGGCCAGGTTTCCGGTTCCTTGGTGCCCTCTGACCTTAGGACCCTGGGAAATCGCCTCAATAGGAAGACTTGGGGCTCCTTCAGCAGTCTAGGGAAGTCACCAACCTCAGTGAAAGCTGAAGCCTCTTTGGATGGGCCTGACTCTGCCAGCAAAGCTAGAAGATGACAGCAGAGCTGACGAGGGACACTGGAAATGAGCCAGAGAGGGCTGCTGCCCTAAAGCTGCCCCAAGGGCCAGATGGAGGCCAGCTGGTTGGAAAGAGAGTTGCCTTACTTTTTCTTAGCCTGGAGGGGAACTTCTAGATGGCCAGGGGTTGAGGAAAGAGTACAGGTAGCCACCTACATATAAAAATAGATGGACTCAGCAGAGAACCACCAAAGAGCCTAGAAAAGTGGCCAAGCAGGAAGCATCCATTTTAACTATCTGTCAGGCTCACCAGAGACACCAGCTATAAACAGCTGCTAGGCCTAGAAAGCATTAAGACACCCAGCCTTACCTGTCCTCCACCTTGGCTGGTGGAGGTGGCTGGTATGAGGGAGGGAGGTGTAAAATTGAGCCAGGAGTGGTCAGGAAGGAAAAGTCAACCATGCCCCCACCCCTTTCCACTGGAAGCTTTAGTGTGAAACTGACCTAAGCTGGCAGGAAAAAAATGATACAGTACTGCTTAGAATCTGTTGGTATAGAACTGTGTATTCTAATTTCTGAACTGATACTGCATTGGTGACTTAAAGTGACCATAGCACTGCATATTATCTAAGAGGAACAGAAAAGTAAGGGGGCTTTCCAGAGTTTTTGTCTAAGGCAGGAAAAATGAAAGGAAGAGTGGGAGAACGAAAGTCAGATTGTAGTTTTATCAGCCTGTTCATCATGCTTGTCACCAGAACCCAGGTGCCCCCTTGTGCTCGCTTCCATCATCTCTTGCCCTCATAAAGGTAGCCACTGTCTAGTCTTCTAATAGTACAGATTTTTTTTTTTGCCTGTTTTTATGTTTTATGTAAATGGAATCATTCAGGATGTGTTTTTTTGTGCCTGGCTTCTTTCATTCAGTATTGTGGGAGGTTCATCTGTATTGTCACATGTAATTGTATCTCATTCATTTTCATTATTCTGTAATGTTCTATAGTCTGAATATGGACTTCCTGGTGGCTCAGACAGTAAAGAATCTGCCTGCAATGCAGAAGACCCAGGTTTGATCCCTGGGTCGCAAAGATCCCCTGGAGAAGGGAACAGGTACCCAGTCCACTATTCTTGCCTGGAGAATCCCATGGACAGAGGAGCCTGGGGGGCTGCAGTCCATGGGATCACAAAGAGTTGGACACAACTGAGTGACTAACACCAGTGTGAATATACCACAATTTATCCATTCTGCTTTGATGGGCATTTGGATAGCTTCTAGGCTTTGCCTATTAGAAATAGTGCTATGAATAGTTTATCATGTTTAATGAGCAGAGAGCTATTTTAAAATCTCTGGCATCTTATTTCCTTTCCATTCCCCTAACTACCACCCCACTTCACACCTTCTCAAACTTTCACTTGGACTAATAGCAGTAGCCTCCTGATTGATATCCCCATCTACAGTTCATAAATATACCAAGTTTATCTTCTGGGAGTGTAATGCTCATCATGCCATTTTCCTTACTCGGAAACATTAAATGTCTCCCCATTACCTTCCAGCCACAGCAGTTCCTTTACTTGGCATTCAAGGCCTCCTCCCTGCATTTGTACTCCAGAACATTTTTGTGTCCCAGTCAGGCTAAGCCATTGCCATGACCTAAACACAGACTCTTTTTTTCTTCCTCTGTCTCCCTGTTGTTGGCCACTCCCAGTCCACGTTGCATCATGGTGCCACTCAAACTGCCCCTAACAGCTAACAAATCTGTCAGAGTTCTTGTCCCCCCAGGCTGAGCTCAGACATATTTCTTTCAGCAGGCAGCTTGCATTCCCTGTGGCCATGGTCATTTCCCATCTGCCGTGCTCTGTTGGACACTACCTTATGTATCATGAGCTGCCCCGTACTTAGCATTGCTCTCATTTGTTTCATCTTTCTTGCCCACTGAATTCCAGTGGGGCCCCATCCGTCTCATCTGTGTGTCTCCAGAGCAACCGGTCCAGCTGCTTGCCCATAGAAGAGGCTCAATAAATGCTGGTTGAATTATTTTGGAGAAGTTGTTTGAAAATGTCTTCCTGATTTTTACCTCTGATTCCCACTTCTCCTTTGAGTGAATTCCCCCTCTTGCTCCTTGGTATTTTGTGTGTGTGCTGGCTAGCTCAGGAGCATAGTCTTTGGCGTCTGGTGCTTTGACTGATCTTCAAGAAATAATGATAACCTCTCAATGCCACCCTCTTTGATCATACTATTTAACCCCCTCCATGTTTTAAAAGAATTAAATATTTATTAGGCATCTACATAGACTATGAAAACTGGAATAAAATTTGCTCTGCACCTGTAAGATATCATTTCAGAGTCTCTAGTCTGGAAAAGTGTTTAATCTGTTGTCTATGGTTGATTCTTGAAACTTGCCTTTTTCTCACCACGATGGATGAATTGCACACTAGGAGAAGTTTGCGGATCTCAGCTGCGGTTTATCAAAGCAAGCAGAAAATAAAACTGGAGCACTCTGCTGCTTTCCCATCGGTACCTGGGTTCTCAAGAACTAGTTCCTAAATTAGTGACTGAAAATATTGGTTATAATGATTAGACACCTCATTCATTTGCTCTCTCTCCCCCAGTTATCTCAAGAGAACTTGGGCTTATTCTGAGCACCAGCGATGACTTAATTTTGCGGTGAGAAAATAGGAATGAGAGGAAGCCAATTAGGAAACCTCAAGGAAGAGGAAGTATCTCCAGGCTGAAGGGAAGGCTGTTGAGTCTTATTTCCTCTCTGTTCTTGACTCATCCTCTCAGTGCCTGACCAAATTCTGCACCCCCCTTTCCCCACCTGATCAGGGGGCTGGAATGGGTGTGAGGTGAAATTGGAGTTAGTAGAGTGAAGGAAGTCAAATAACATTCACAAAGACCCCAAGATATAGGGATGCGCCATGGGTGTGAAAATCTCATTGAACTGACTGATGCTTACAATTCCCATCCTCTGTCCACATTCATGGCTGAGGCTACATGTGTGCAGGACAGGGTGGGTAAGAACTGGCTGCTTTCAAAGTTAACAAAACAGACTGAGTTTCACTTCTGAACAGTCGCAGCATACAGTGTAGCCTGGTGCAGTACTTGGCTTCCTTCTTGCTAGAGAAAGAGCAAAACAACCACCGATGCAGGCTTTATTCACCGGTGTCCCCTCCTTTCACAAAGGCAGAAGCAAGTCTTTAGTAGGTGACTTATTTTCTTTGTAGTGCTTAATATATTTTTCCTCCATGCCTTTAAGGGTAGGTACAGCATGCTCACCTGTTTGAGAGAAGACATCAAGGTGGTGGTCACCAGGTGATCTCTGGCCAGCGTCAGATCCAAATCCAGTGCTTGACACTTGGAGCAAAGCCCGACCCTGTTCAGGACTCGGGCCCCTCCCTTCCCCAGTCTTATTTTTCACTGGAACATTTGCTGTTCTCTCAAGCTCTGAAGGGCTTCCTGTGTTATCATGCCTAAGGGGAAGTTGTATGTTAAAAACCACCAACGGTTAAGCCCAGACCAGCTGGGGTCTTCCATTGCTGCTTCCAGTACTCTGGGGAGACCCATGAGAATTCTTAGTGTTTCTCTAAGTCCTTGGCTTTCAGAAATGAGCTCAGTCATCCGTCAAGCATTGGGTCTTCCTTTAAAGGGGGAGTTTGGAAAAACAAGAGAAGCATCAAAAGTTGTAAGAGGGTAATTCTAAAGTTGTTACAGCTAAAAATCAAGGGTGACCTGAAAGCTAAAGGTTTTGGCTCTCTAGAAGGAGTTCCTGGATAGATATAGTTAAGTAAAATGTCCTTTGGGTTGAGCCAATACAAGTTTATTCCCTTTCAAATCAAAGGACAGTGTTACCATTTTTGGAGATGACTGATCGAATTCCAGGCACAGAATTATATAGACTGGTAAGGAAAGGGCAGAGTAGCAGGGCAATGATAATTTGTGACTGCTGTGTCGACAGACACCATATTGTATCCACCACTGGTACTGGAGAGTGAGAGAAACACACGCTGGGTGTTATGGCCAAGAGCACTGGGGAATATTACTTTACTGGAATGTGGTTCGAAGAGATTTTGAGCAGAAGCATAACCATGTGCCTCATGTAAGTCACAGTAGCACATCCCACACCACATTTGAGGCTCCATTGGTCGCTCTCCTTTGCCCATAAATTGTATAGTAGAACTGGAGTACAGAGAAATCACCGTTTTCTCTTTCCCCAGGACTCAGCCAGAATGACAGCTCTTAGGTACCCTACCATAGTTGCTGGGGTACAGAAAGAACTTAAGGACTTCGATTGGTATGAGAAAGATACAAATAGAACCAGGTTCTTGCCCTCAGTCCTCTACTGAGGCACCTGATTGGTGATGGTCTGACCAGGGAGCTACCTCGCTTCAGGTGATCAGCCAGAGCCGCTATGTGTCCAGCTCTTTCATGGCCACAGTGGACTTCTGGGGCATCCTAACTCTCCTAAGATACTCTACCTGCCAGTGTTTCAACACCTGCTTATCACACGGAAACACAGATACGCTTCATTTGTATATTCCCTGGTTCACTGAAACCACCAGCAGAGCATCCTAAGCCAAGGGCTAAATTCTTATATCGCCTTTAAACGCCATGTGATTCAGCGTGTCTGCAGTCCCTGGGAATCTACGCTGCTTCTTTACCTTTGCCTTGTGGGTAACCCCTACCTTCCACCTACCTCCACCCCCAGGGGAGAATGTGGGCCTTGCCAAATGGAGGCCCCCAGGAGATTTTCCAAGACTCACGAGATGTCAAGTCATCTCTAAAATTTTTCAAAAAACCAGAAAGTCATTTCAGAATGTCTAACTTAGTGGCCCCACAGAGAGGAAGATCAAATTTTCCACACAGACACAGCAAGTCTGCCCCCATAGGCTTGTGTTAAAGCTGCAGGAGTATTCGTACCCAGACTTTCATGAAAGCTCCCCAGCCCAGGGGGAAGTCCACCTGGGTGAGCAGTTAAGCTGCTGCTTGACACCCAAGGCACATATTCTTGAAGTCTCTGTTTCCTGGGGATTTCCCTTAGCAATGGAATTAGCAAAGGGTTCGTCTTTCTGAAAGGTTTCCCAGAGGAAATCTATTTGCCTGTGAAAAAAACCTCAAATTCTAATATAAAATCTCTGGCCTTTTAGGTTTTTGAGTTCGGATTTCTCATTTATTCACAAATCTCTTCGAATAAAAACAGTTCAACATAGTACAAAACCCAAGTGGTGAGAATGCATATTCACTGAATGATCAGAGTGCTTACTTCATGCCAAGCACTGATGATACACTCAGGAGCAGATATGGCCACTGCCCTCAAGGAGCCTGATATTCTAATTCTAGCTTTCAGTTTGCACTGTATTGAAAATGAAGTTGACTCCTTGCAGGAAGTATCCTTTAGGGTAATTGTGTTGTTGTTGTTCAGTCACCAAGTCTTGTCTGACTCTGTGACCCCCGTGGTCTGCAGCACACCAGGCCTCTCTGTCCCTCACCATTAATAAGTATATGCCATGCAAAATCCTAGGCCTCTTTTAGGGCCCAGCTTAAATGCAACCTCAACAGAGGATCAGAATTTATTTGAGCCTATGAAATAATTCTCATAGCCAATGTGTGTGTGATTTTAGATATTCCATCATTGCATGGCAGGGTACACCCAGGGTGCTTCACTGAGAGTCATGTCTATGTGGGAAGGAAAGGCAGTTATGAAAAAATTTCTCAGTTGTTCCCTTGTCTTTCTACAGTTTTCAGTTCATTTACTGAACTTTTATGAGCCAATCCCCATAGCAAGGGTCATAGAGAATACAAAGATAAAAGGTATTCAGGCTCTGCTCATCTTTCTTTCTGTGCTACACTGGGTCTTTGCTGCTGTGCACGGGCTTACTCTCGTTGCAATGTGAGGGCTTCTCATTGTGGTGGCTTCTCTTGTTGTGGAGCACAGGCTCTAGCCTTGCTGGCTCAGTAGCTCTGATGCACAGGCTTACTTGCTCCCCAGCATGTGGAATCTTCCCAGACCAGGGATCGAGCTCATATCCCCTGCATTGGCAGGCAGATTCTTAACCACTGGACTACCAGGGAAGTCCTGCTTTGGCAATCTTTAGTGAAGCCTATTAGAGCTCTTTTAAGTTAAATCACATGATTACCAATATGTGATGCTTTTGACCTATAAAAATGGCCATTTTATTTGGTTCAGAGTAATAAAAATTCAAATTATATGCACTGGGCATATAGGGGGAAAGAGGCAGATCGGTGAATCTGAGCTTCTTAGCTGAGGAGATGGGAATGAGTGTCCTTACAGGAGGAATAGGGGAGTGAGGGAACTGGAGAGCTTGAGGAGGGATCAGGCAGTGTATCTCAGAGCTGTGCCATGGAATGTAGCCCTGCAGTGGAAATAGGAGGATGAACTGCAAGACAAGGCTGAAAAGAAAGGCACAGGTCAGCTAAGTTCAAGACTAAATTTTATTGAGTACCTCAAAGAAGTCTGGGCAGAGAAGCAACTCAATGAGATGTTGCTCAGGAAAATGATTCCAAGAGTGTGATCAACAGGAAGAGACTCTACTGTGCCAGACCATGCCAACTGGTCTTAATCCAGGCAGTGGCAGTGGGAGTGAGAAGCAGAAGGAGTTATCCCATAGGGAGAATCAACAGGATTTGGTTACTGGAAGGCTGCAATCACAGTCATCATTTAATGAGTGCTTATTATGTGCTAGGTATCTTGTCTGGTACCTCAGTTTCTTGCCTTCTCTCATCTAATCTCCTAAACAGCCCCCATAAAGAGAATCCACCCTTGAGGAGGTTGCATAAGGTCAGATATCTGGTAACTGTCACAAATGGGATTTAAATTCAAGTTTAAATAGAAAGGGATGCACTCCTAGCCTCTGTGCTATAAGGGAATTCATTCATTCAGCTAAAACTTATTGAGCACTTTAATATATGCTAGGTATTGTTCAAGCTACCTGAGCTGTACAAGTGAACAAAACAAAGATTCCTGCCCTCTTGGCCCTTGGGTTGGGTGAGGAGAGACAATAAACAGTGAGCAAAATTATGAATTATATGATGGAAAAGAGGAGAGCAGAATAAGAAGGATCAGAATTACCTGGGGAGGTTTAGGAGAATTGACAACTATTGCAAGGGTTTGAGGACTTGGAAAATGTATTGTGAGGGAAGGGAACTAACTGGCTTGGGAGAAAAGAGATGGAATGAGGTGTGTTCTGTTTTAAACATGTTAGGTTTGGAGGTACTATGTGTCTCAATGTGAAAAATACCCCATAGGCGATTAGAGAAGACTCAGCACTGGAGACTGATACAGCCAGAGACCTAGTTTTGAGGAAATACCATCATAGAGGGGGTTGTTGAGTGAGTTCAGCCTCCAAGCAACCTTACAGAGAGGTCGTTTTATCTATGACTATTCAGGTGAACTTTTGGAGTTATAGTCTAAGGGGCTTGCTCAGAGTCTAAGAAAAAAAAGTACTCAGTGTCAGGAGGAGTTGGTCCTGAGGATAGGGACCTAAACCTAGGAACACCTTTCATCAGGACACTTGGGAATCAGAGGGAGCCGGAAAGTACCCTGTGTGCCAGAAATGATGTCTGCACTTAGTATTTTCTTAATTGAGTTTCAGTTTTGGATTTTCTTTTTTAGTAATGAAACAGAAGTTTATTTTTTAAAAAATACTCTTGAGAAACTAGAACTTCCTTAAGAAACTCCTTAGGAGGCTCTTAAAATTTTTTTCCTTTAAATGGAAAGTGAGTTTAAGAGGAAATACATTAAAGAGGTAAGAATTCCTTCTTCAATATTACTTGCAACTGGTATTGAAGTGCCAGACTCTTGTTATAGCTGGCTTTCCTAGTACACAAGCTGTTGGGCCAGCTACACTAGTTTAACATCTGATTTGCATTTTACAGTCACTAAACAGAAGTGTGTGTCTTGGGGTAGGTCAAAACAGGCACATTTTACAGTTTCAAAAGTCACTTGCTGTTCTCCCAGAGCTACCTTGCCTGTTTGGAAATTATTCTCATTACTTCATCTACCACAAGCCTGCTTTGAGCCTTGTCCCTTCCGTTCTTGTTCATTATCAATCAAGGCTACTGATTCCTTTATTACACCTATATTGCCTATTGTTAACCGCTCAGTTGTGTCTGATTCTTTGTAATTCTGTGGACTGTAGCCCACCAGGCTCCTCTGTCCATGGAATTCTTCAGGCAAGAATACTGGAGTGGGTAGCCATTCCCTTCTCCAGGGGATCTTCCAGACCCAGAGACCTAGGTCTCCTGCATTGCAGGCAGGTTCTTTACCGTCTGAGCCATCAGGGAAGCCCCATTACACCTATATTTCAACTTAAGTTCCACTTTTAAGACAAAACTGACCAGAGCTCCTGGCCAAAGGAAGATCTTACCTGGCCAGAATAAAATTCTGCTCTGGAGTGGCTAGCAACACCCTTTCCCTTCTGTACCTAAAATTAACTGGCTACTGCCAGGGCTTCCCTGGTGGCTCAGAGGGTAAAGCATCTGCCTGCAATGCAGGAGACCTGGGTTTGAACCCTGGGTCAGGAAGATTCCCCTGGAGAAGGAAATGGCAACCCACTCCAGTACTCTTGCCTGGAAAATCCCATGGATGGAGAAGCCTGGTAGGCTACGGTCTATGGGGCTGCAAAGAATCGGACATGACTGAGTGACTTCACTTTCACTGCCAGAGCAGCTTCGGTCCATTTATTTCTCCCTCTCATAGCAGGAAAGAAAGTGGTTGGATAGAAAGTTGTCATTTGCAGAAACGTGGATGAACCCAGAGACTGTCAGAATGAAGTCAGAAAAGAGGAAAACGAATATTGTATATTAACGCATATATGTGGTAATAGGAAAATGGTAAAGATGATCTTGTTAAGCAGAAACTGAGACACAGACGTAGAGAACTAAGGTATGGATACCAAAGGGTGAGGGAGGGGAGTGGGATGAATTGAGAGACTGGCATTGACATATATACACTGCTACTGTGTATATTGCTTCCCAGGCAGACGGTAAAGCGTCTGCCTGCAATGCGGGAGACCTGGGTTCAATCCCTGGGTTGGGAAGATCTTCTGGAGAAGGAAATGGCAACCCACTCCAGTATTCTTGCCTGGAAACTTCCATGGACTGAGGAGCCTGGTAGGCTACAGTCCATGGGGTCGCAAAGAGTCGGACACGACTGAGCGACTTCTCTCGCACTTTTTTCACTGTGTATAAAGTAGATAACTCATGAGAACCTACTGTATGGCACAGGCAAGGTCTACCTGGTGCTCCGTGGTGAACTAAATGGGAAGGAAATCCAAGAAGGAGGGGATATATGTATACGTAGGGCTAACTGACTTTGCAGTACAGCGAAACTGACACAGCAATGTAAAGCAACTATACTCCAGTTGAAAGAAAGAAGGAAGGAAGAAAGCCAGTGGGTAAACATTAAGAACGCCAGCAAGCCGGATCCAGGCTACATATACAGGTACCCAAACTAACGAGAGACTTCAATACGCGATTACTCAGGGAGGCAAATCACTACTCGAGACCCCGGAAAGCTTTTCTGCTCTTGCTACAGTCAATTCATTCTCCAGATGAAAGCTCTAAACCGCCACAAGCCGAACGTCACCTGCAATCTTCAAGCCGCCCACAACTGGGGCTGGCGCAAGCTCAAGTCGAAGAACCCGCTCTTCCCCACCCCCACCAGAGGCGGGGCCTTGGAGCTCTCCCCGCGCTGGGGTCTTAACTTCGGTGCGCAAGAGCGGAAGAAGCCAGCCGATGGCCCGGAAGCAGTCGTAGCAACTTCCGGAGGGGCTTGTACGCCTGGTGCGGGAGCTACGGGGCCCGAGATTGTGCTTGGAATTAGTGGTGCACCATGTCCCGAGGTTCCAGCGCTGGTTTTGACCGGCACATTACCATTTTTTCTCCCGAGGGACGGCTCTACCAAGTAGGTGAGTGAATCGCGTTTGCCTTTGGTCCACTCGAATTGCTCTGTCATGGTACGGCCTGCAGCAGGAAGACGCGGCCGGAGTTTAGTCCCGGGCTGAAGCGTTGCCGAAGCTGGGACTGGAAGAGGGCCGAGTCCATATGGAGGTCCCTTGATGTTCCCAGCGCTATCCGCAGGCTGGGATGGGAGCCTGAAGGCGGAAGGTCTCAGGCTGTCCGGGGCAAGCGGCCGCATTGCCTGGTCACTATAAAGAGTTACAGGAAAGTAGGGCTGTTTAGCCCAAATGGGCCCAACGTCTGTAGTCATCTAAAGGGTAATTGATTCCTTAACCTTCTAGTGAAAACGTTTCCTCTTCGTTTTCCTTTGCAGTATAGACTTCCTGGTCCTGTGGTTAATTACACGTAGACTTTCAGAACCTCTGTGTGTCAGACGTTGTGCTGGTCCTAGGGGACGCAAAGATGTCACACGCTCACTTATCCTGAAGCTCGCGGCTTAAAGGGAGTGACATACGTAAACAAATGGATAAAAAGCACCAAATAACAAATTACTGGAGTTCAGGACATCTGTGGAAAACTGGTAGACGGGATGAGTGGCCGTCAGCTCTAGAGCTGCTCTTGAAACTAACATCCTGTCTTAACCCACGTCTGATTGGGTGCTGCTGTAATTTAAAAGTTGGTTCTGAATTGTAGGTGAGGTATAGTGAACTAGCTGTTTCCTGAAGAACAGCTTCACTGGAGATAAACCCTAAAGTAGTTAGCGTTATTCAGTATAGCAGTACATTTTGGTAGATCAAAAAGGTGTCAGGGTTTAGGCTGTGATTGGAGAAGTCAGTATTAGGAGAACCTGGTTTACAACTGGCCGGTGATGGTTTTTTTTTTTTGAGTGAATTTAGCACCCCAGTGCCTTGGTGAGGTCAGTGATCGTCTGTGCTTGGAAATCATAAGGAGGAGTTGGCCTTTAAATGAGGTTCTCTTCACAGTGTAAATGTTAGAAATAAAGATAACTTGGAATGAAACCAGACTACTTTATGGCTATATACTGGATATAATGTAGTAAGAAACAACATCATATAGGGTAATTCGCTAACCCTTTTAACTCATCCCCAGTTGAAAAATATGATCTGAGATGATACCTGTATCTTCAAGGAAGTTTCATTTTAAAAGTTTCATCCCTGAGTTTTAAAGACTTCTGTATTGGCTGTGCTTTGAATGTTCTATTTCATGGTTTTTATATGCAAACAGGGAAAGTCACTTAAACTAGACTTTTGTATACTATAAAGTCCAGCAGTAGGCTTTAATGCTTCCCAGATTTGGTGAGTTGAAAGGCTGAATATAGTGTCATTTTAATAGTTTAAAAAGACTTGGAGTAGAGCATGCAATTCAGAACAGGTTAACTATCTAGACAGAATAACTTTAAGCTTTGTTATTAGTTAACCCCCTAAGCTTAGTCTTTGTAGCTAACTCCCTCTGCTCCTCAGAGCACTGGTTAGGCATTGCTGGGAAAGGGAACGGAGAAGGCCATGGCACCCCAGTCCAGTACTCTTGCCTGGAAAATCCCATGGACGGAGGGGCCTGGTGGGCTGCAGTCCATGGGGTTGAGAAGAGTCAGACACGACTGAGCGACTTCACTTTCACTTTTCACTTTCATGCATTGGAGAAGGAAATGGCAACCCACTCCAGTGTTCTTGCCTGCAGAATCCCAGGGACGGGGAAGCCTGGTGGGCTGCTGTCTATGGGGTCTCACAGAGTCGGACATGACTGAAGTGACTTAGAAGCAGCAGGAAAGGGAAAGTGAAAGAATAGTATGATTAAGCAGTATAGTGGTGAAGAGTTCAGGCCCTGGAGCCATAACTGGATTCAGATTCCTGCTCTGCTTCATAGATAGTCCTCACCTGGGCAAGTGATACAACTTTACCTTTAGTTTCTGTTTTCATAGTTGGCCTAATAATTCCTCCCTTTTGTGGTGGTTTTGAGGATTAAGTAAATAATATGTGTATAGTGCTTAGCACATTATTAAGTTTTCAGTAAATGCTGTTTTTTATTTGATTCTTTGGCCTTTTGTGTGTGTGTGTGTGTGTGTGTGTGTGGTCTGTCAGATAGTAGCTCTGTAGACATGGACTGTTTCTTTTATGGTCCATCCATGCTTGATTCTCTAATGAAATATACATACATTGTCACAGTGTTGTGAATATTGTTTGTTAGTTTCTAAACTTTAGAATCTGCCGAAGACAAAACATGTAAGACAGAGTGCAAATTGTTAACGGTGACAGTGGAAAAATAGTAGAAGAAAAATAGGAGATGACAAGGGAATGGAAAGGTTAGTGGAAAGGATTAAAGATGTTCCTCATCTTCTATAGTTGGATTTCAAAAGATAAATGTGGTCTAAAGTTGATACATTTAAAAAGTACAGGTATAAATTTAAAGTTATAATATTATAAACAAACTGTTGATGGTGTTTGTTGTCAAGGAATAGGGAAATTTTTTATTTTTACCTGTACACTTTAATAATTGTTGAAAATTTTCTTTTAATGTGTTCAAGACGGTGTGTGTGTGTAAACGGTAGAGCTATATAAAGAGTATTTGGGTTTGAAATCCAACTTCAGGAATTTCATATGTTATCAGTGGGAAAATAGGTCCGTAAGCCTGGCTACTTTAGAGCCCCTGTCTTCTGCCTTGTTCCTGGGTATGACTGGCAAGGCAGATGGGAGCAGTCACTTGAATTTGCCTCCCAGGTGAAGTGAGCGCTGCCTGGTTGTTCCTGAGAAGGGAGCATGCTGATAAGAAACGGAAAAGAAGTGGACTGGTAGAGACAGACTGGAGAGGATGGTTTCCTAATCTAGAAGGTGGTAATGTGTATTGAAGCCAGGATTCCTGGGGAGTCCTAACTCCACACCAACTAGAGGAAGTATAGAATTTTACAAATACTACATATGTAAAATATAATCCCATTTACCTATAGATGTAAAGTACTTAGTGTCTGTCACATAGTATTAATAAGCAGTCAGTAAATGTTTCTGTGAGGAATGCTGTTAAAATCCCTCACAGAAACATGGCTGATAAAAATGGAAGTTTTTTCACCTCAGGAGTTTCACAAGTAAACCCACTTACTTACTTACTGTTTGCCTCTTTTGCTGTTTAAAAAAAAAAAAAATCTTGTTTTGGGGACTTCCCTGGTGATTCAGTAGCTTAGACTCCATGCTCCCAATGCTGGGGGCCTGGGTTCAATCCCTGGTCAAGGAACTACATCCCACATACCACAACTAAGAGTCTGCACGCCTCAACTAAAAGAGGCTGTGTGCCACGACGAAGATAGAAGACCCCATGTGCCACAACCCAGACAAGCACAGCCAAAAAATAACAATAACCATAAGAATTCTTGTTTTAAAGTAGTGTTTCTCAACCCAGACTTCTCATGCCCTCCTTCAATCGGATTTGAAATTGAATGTGTACATGTATACATATATATGTGTGTGTGTGTGTGTGTATATATATAATACATACATATTCAGTTCATTCGCTCAGTCGTGTCCAACTCTTTGCAACCCCGTGAACCACAGCACGCCAGGGCTCCCTGTCCATCACCAACTCCCGGAGTCCACCCAAACCCATATCCATTGAGTCGGGGATGCCATCCAACCATCTCATCCTCTGTCGTCCCCTTCTCCTCCTGCCCTCAATCTTTCCCAACATCAGGGTCTTTTCCAGTGAGTCAGCTCTTTGCATCAGGTAGCCAAAGTATTGGAGTTTCAGCTTCAGTCCTACCAATGAACACCCAGGACTGATCTCCTTTAGGATGGACTGGTTGGATCTCCTTTCAGTCCAAGGGACTCTCAAGAGTCTTCTCCAACACCACAGTTCAAAAGCATCAATTCTTCGGCACTAAGCTTTCTTTATAGTCCAACTCTCACATCCATACATGACTATTGGAAAAACCGTAGCCTTGACTAGACGAACCTTTGTTGACAAAGCAATGTCTCTGCTTTTTAATATGCTGTCTAGGTTGGTCATAACTTTCCTTCCAAGGAGTAAGCCTCTTTTAATTTCATGGCTGCAGTCACCATCTGCAGTGATTTTGGAGCCCAAAAAAATAAAGTCTGACACTGTTTCCCCTGTTTCCCCATCTATTTGCCATGGAATGATGGGACTGGATGCCATGATCTTAGTTTTCTGAATGTTGAGCTTTAAGCCAACTTTTTCATTCTCTTTCACTTTAATCACTTTCATCAAGAGACACTTTAGTTCTTCACTTTCTTTTTTTTTTTTTTAGTTCTTCACTTTCTGCCATAATGTTGGTGTCATCTGCATATCTGAGGTTATTGATATTTCTCCTGGCAATCTGGATTCCAGCTTGTGCTTCATCCAACCCAGCGTTTCTCATGATGCACTCTGCCTATAAGTTAAATAAGCAGGGTGACAATATACAGCCTTGACGTACTCCTTTTCCTATTTGGAACCAGTCTGTTGTTCCATGTCCACTTCTAACCGTTGCTTCCTGACCTGCATACAGGTTTCTCAAGAGGCAGGTCAGGTGGTCTCGTATTCCCATCTCTTTCAGAATTTTCCACATACTAAAAGTATACAAAAAAGTCATGGGATCAAACTCTGCTATGTTCTCAATCTCACATCTGCCCCGACACACACATGCTCCTCCCCACACACACACCACCAATATTTTTAATGACCCCACCTGCTTGAAAAATCACCATTTTGAGGAATGTAATATTAGGAGGCACTGTGAAATGAGAAGCACTTCCTGCTTAAGTTTAAAGGTTAGGGAAAGACAGAATGGCAGTTTCAAAAAAAATCTTAACGATAAGATTCTAATTGTACAGCATTCGAATTGGATGTTGACACATCATGCAGAATACCTGCCTTGTCCCAGTAGAACACCTTATTTTTTTGATAACCAAACTTTGAAGAATGTAGGAGCCATATTTTTCCAGCCAGTGTTTATATGGGGAAAAATATTTTCTAGAATCTCACACAGGTTTCTGTTTGTTTTTTAGTTCAGTTCAGTCGCTCAGTCATGTCCGACTCTTTGCAACCCCATGAATCACAGCACGCCAGGCCTCCCTGTCCATCACCAACTCCCGGAGTTCACTCAGACTCACGTCCATCTCGTCAGTGATGCCATCCAGCCATCTCATCCTCTGTTGTCCCCTTCTCCTCCTGCCCCCAATCCCTCCCAGCATCAGAGTCTTTTCCAATGAGTCAACTCTTCGCATGAGGTGGCCAAAGTACTGGAGTTTCAGCTTTAGCATCATTCCTTCCAAAGAAATCCCAGGGCTGATCTCCTTCAGAATGGACTGGTTGGATCTCCTTGCAGTCCAAGGGACTCTCAAGAGTCTTCTCCAACACCACAGTTCAAAAGCAACATGTATTTATTTTCTCCCAGTTTTGTAAGTTAGAAGTCTGGTAGGCTTAGGGTCACACAGGCTGAAAATCACAAGGAGGCTACATTCTTTTTTAAAATTTAAGTTTAGATTTGTTTTTTATTGAGGTAACATTGGCTTATAACATTATAAACATACTACATCATGATCGCCACCAAAAATTTAGTTTCCATCTCAGTACAGCGTTTTAGACAAAATTATGGGTGAAAAAGTCTTGACTTACATTCCTTTAATTATCAGAATTTCAGAATCACCTGTAGATGCTTCGCAATGAGTGCCCATAAATGGGATGTGCATCTGTGCTGTTGCTGGCATCACAAGAGCAGCTCCTATTGTGAGCCACTGTCGGGCATTGTGCGCTTGTCCTGAACATGTTGTCACAGTACCTTTTATATTTAGCCCTTGTTTTTTCCTAGTGTTATACAAATCAGTCCTGGAAAAGTTGAAAAGTGTTGGGAAAAATTGTAGGGGAGGAAGCAAAGTGTGTGAGAGAGATTACTATGGAAAGAGGTCTCTATATACAGACAACTGTTTATTAACTATTTTATTTATAATCAAGGATGCAGTTTTCATTCTAACGTAACGGTTTGTTGTTAGATTGAGCCCTTTGAACCTGCTGGTGTTTGACTGCTTTTTACCTGTAAAACTAGCTCTTTCATGTGGTTCAACCTAAGATAGATACATATATATGTATGTATATAACCTAATATATATATTTACACACACACATATATACTGGTAACTTATTATGTATTTAAATTAAAGATTAAGAAATTGAGGACTTGAGATGAACTATAATCCATTATAATTTTTCCTATTTAAAAAATAAGAAATGGGCTATCAGTTCTTTTCTTGCATAATCTTGGACATTCAAAAACAGATTACTGAGGTAAACATAACAGTGTTTGCTAGTTTTGTAAGTTTCTGAAATTTATCCAAAAAGCAAAATTTTTAGTGATGGAAATAAAGTGTTTAATTACTGTTTCTGACATTTAAATTCTGACTCAAAACTAAATATGCCTTTTAAATACTGCCTATAAACTTCTGTTTTTTAATTGGCCTTCATGCTCTCCTCTGCTGTAAACTGTGATATTACTTTTACCCTACCAGTGTTTCTTTTAATTACTGTCTAGATTCTTTAATTGAATCTAGAAATTATAGAAATTACTATAGAAATTGCTATAATATAGAAGTTACTATAGAATTTTTTATAGAAATTTTTATAGAAATTACTATAATATATTTTATGGTGGTGTTATTTTTAATTTAAGTTGTAGTATAGTTGATGTACAATATTATATAAATTTCAAGTGTTCAACATAGTAATTCACAACTTTTAAACGTTATACCCCATTTTAGTCATTATGAAATATTGGCTATACTCCCTGTGCTGTACAGTGTGTGTCTTTATAGCTTATTTTATGCTTGTGGTAGTGTTATAATGGGGATTCATTTACACAGAATTTTACTGAAAATTACACTGTAATGCCACATGGTAAGTACCAAAATATTGATACAGAGAAGGGTACTTTAGGAAGTGACACTGACAGATAGAGCCAGGAATGTTTCCTCAGGGGAGATAAATTGACCTACATGAAGATTAGATAAGGAAACTTAGGGAGACCTGTGTATTGATCAGTCAGCTGTGGCTGGAGCAGACAGTGACAACTGGAAAAAGATTGTAGCAAAATTTTGAAAAGTTTTGGATGTCATGCTACAGTTTGGACTTTGTCCCATGGATTTTGGACATAGCCAGTAAAAATCGTTAAGAACAAGATTATTAAGTAAGATAGCAGAAGAGTTGGGTATAGAATTAGAGTTAAGAGTAGAAAGGGACAGATGACAGGAAGACCGTTTTGGAGAGGGTTGTTCCAGTAATCCATGCAAACAAAAGTAGATAGAATAGTACAATGACACATGTATTCATAACCCAGCTTTGATGACTGCATTTGTCAGTCTCAGTTGTCATTTGTCAATCTCAAACACTTAGCCCTCTCTGCTGGAGTGTTTTAAAGCAAATCCTACATACAAGAGTGGACATTTCTCTGATAAGAGGAAAGTGAAGAGTCAGGAATGGTACCCAGGTTTGTAGCTTGAAAACTTGAGTGGTTAGTAATCTGAGATAACTGTAAGAAGCAGGTTTGCAGAGATAACTGCGTGCATGCTCAGTCTGACTCTTTGTGACCCCATGGACTGCAGCCCACCAGGCTCCTCTGACCATGACATTTCCCAGGCAAGGAGTCCTTCTCCAGGGGATCTTCCCAACCCAGAGATCGTACCCGCGTCTCCTGCATTGGCAGGGCGAATTCTTCACCCCTGCACCACCTGGGAAGCCCAAGAGTTGGGAGAAATGAGCATTTACAAATACTAAATTCAGAGCTAAAGATGACAGTTAGTAGTGATTATATAGGAAGATCACCCAGTGATAGGGAGAAGTGATAGAATCCTTGGGGATACCAGTATTTAAGGAGCCAGCTAAAGAGATGGAAGCAGTGAAGGAGACTGAAAAGTAGGAGATAAATAGCAGTAATTTTTTTGGGGGGGCTGCATCTCATGGGATCCTAGTTTCCTAGCCAGGGATCAAACCTGAGCCCCCTGTTGTGGAAGTGTGGAGTCTCAACTACTAGACCACCAGGCAAGTCCAGGGATGATATTCTTAACTAAGAACTTTAAAAATTCAGTTTCTTAGATGCACTAGCCATATTTCAGGTGCTCAGTAGTCACACTTGGTTATTGCCTATTATATTGGATTTTGCAAATATAGAACAGTGCCTTCGTCACAGAAAGTTCTGTTTGACAGCAGTAGTCTATATAGAGAGGGAGAGAGGACTAGGACCCCTTTAATGGATCTTTGCTGATTCATAGGCACATTCTCTGTTGAGAAACATTTTTTATATGTAAAAATTTTTTTTATATTTTGTGGGAGCAAATTTTAATATGTGGTGAGAGCCGTAGCTCTTTTCCTTGGTGGCTTCTTATGTTTTGCATTATTTAAGCAGAACAGGTAAGTAATGCACATGAGTGAAACCAGCTGGTGAGACAGGAGGAGGAGTGATGGGAACTGTGACAAACTACAGAACACACGTCAGCCCTAAATGGTTTTTGCTCTGCTGGACAGTTGCTATGAGGGTCAAATGATACCAGAATTTTTTTCTGCAAAAAAATAAACCTGCTTTTATTTTATCAAAGTTTTAGTTAATTAAAATTTTCCTAGAAAACTGTGTATTCTAAACCAATTTGAGTAAGCTGGATTGGGTCCATGGCCAACCTTTGACTTAGTGTCTACTGGTTGCAAATGTAATTTTTTTTTTTTTCTAATTTTATTTTATTTTTAAACTTTACATAATTGTATTAGTTTTGCCAAATATCAAAATGAATCCATCACAGGTATACATGTGTTCCCCATCCCTCCCCCTCCTCCCTCCCCATACCATCCCTCTGGGCCGTCCCAGCGCACCAGCCCCAAGCATCCAGCATCGTGCATCGAACCTGGACTGGCAACTCGTTTCCTACATGATATTTTACATGTTTCAATGCCATTCTCCCAAATCTTCCCACCCTCTCCCTCTCCCACAGAGTCCATAAGACTGTTCTATACATCAGCGTCTCTTTTGCTGTCTCGCACACCGGGTTATTGTTTCCATCTTTCTAAATTCCATATATATGCGTTAGTATACTGTATTTATGTTTTTCCTTCTGGCTTACTTCACTCTGTATAATAGGCTCCAGTTTCATCCACCTCATTAGAACTGATTCAAATGTATTCTTTTTAATGGCTGAGTAATACTCCATTGTGTATATGTACCACAGCTTTCTTATCCATTCATCTGCTGATGGACATCTAGGTTGCTTCCATGTCTTGGCTATTATAAACAGTGCTGCGATGAACATTGGGGTACACGTGTCTCTTTCCCTTCTGGTTTCCTCAGTGTGTATGCCCAGCAGTGGGATTGCTGGATCATAAGGCAGTTCTATTTCCAGTTTTTTAAGGAATCTCCACACTGTTCTCCATAGTGGCTGTACTAGTTTGCATTCCCACCAACAGTGTAAGAGGGTTCCCTTTTCTCCACACCCTCTCCAGCATTTATTATTTGTAGACTTTTGGATCGCAGCCATTCTGACTGGTGTGAAATGGTACCTCATAGTGGTTTTGATTGGCATTTCTCTGATAATGAGTGATGTTGAGCATCTTTTCATGTGTTTGTTAGCCATCTGTATGTCTTCTTTGGAGAAATGTCTATTTAGTTCTTTGGCCCATTTTTTGATTGGGTCATTTATTTTTCTGGAGTTGAGCTGTAGGAATTGCTTGTATATTTTTGAGATTAGTTGTTTGTCGGTTGCTTCATTTGCTATTATTTTCTCCCATTCTGAAGGCTGTCTTTTCACCTTGCTAATAGTTTCCTTTGATGTGCAGAAGCTTTTAAGGTTAATTAGGTCCCATTTGTTTATTTTTGCTTTTATTCCCAATATTCTGGGAGGTGGGTCATAGAGGATCCTGCTGTGATGTATGTCGGAGAGTGTTTTGCCTATGTTCTCCTCTAGGAGTTTTATAGTTTCTGGTCTTACGTTTAGATCTTTAATCCATTTTGAGTTTATTTTTGTGTATGGTGTTAGAAAGTGGTCTAGTTTCATTCTTTTACAAGTGGTTGACCAGATTTCCCAGCACCACTTGTTAAAGAGATTGTCTTTAATCCATTGTATATTCTTGCCTCCTTTGTCAAAGATAAGGTGTCCATATGTGCGTGGATTTATCTCTGGGCTTTGTATTTTATTCCATTGATCAATATTTCTGTCTTTGTGCCAGTACCATACTGTCTTGATAACTGTGGCTTTGTAGTAGAGCCTGAAGTCAGGTAGGTTGATTCCTCCAGTTCCATTCTTCTTTCTCAAGATCGCTTTGGCTATTCGAGGTTTTTTGTATTTCCATACAAATTGTGAAATTATTTGTTCTAGCTCTGTGAAGAATACTGTTGGTAGCTTGATAGGGATTGTGTTGAATCTATGAATTGCTTTGGGTAGTATACTCATTTTCACTATATTGATTCTTCCAATCCATGAACATGGTATATTTCTGCATCTATTAGTGTCCTCTTTGATTTCTTTCACCAGTGTTTTATAGTTTTCTATATATAGGTCTTTAGTTTAAAGCTCCTTGGTTCCTACTTTCTTTGACTATCCAGTCTGGTGGTAGAGGGGGAAATAACACAGTTGAAAATGCTAAAATTACTAGTGAAATAGGAAATGCTATGGGAATTCAGAGAAAGGGTTGAAGAATCCCTTCTAGGACAATCAGAGAAAGTATCCATGGGAAATGGAGGACACTTGAGGGGAAGGACAGGCTAGGTGGAAATAAGAGTGATAGCGCAGTCCAGAGAGGACTTGAAGAAGCAAAAAGTACATTGTAAGAGGAGAGGTGGTAAAAATGGCAAACTAGTAGCCCTCCATATCCATAGACAGGCTTCCCATATGGCTCAGTGATAAAGAATCTGCCTCCCAGTACAGGAGATGCTGGTTCAATCCCTGGGTCAGGACAATCCCCTGGAGAAGGAAGTGGCAACCCACTCCAGTATTCTTGCTTGGGAAATATCATGAACAGAGGAGTCTGGCAGGCTACTGTCCATGGGGCTGCAAAAGAGTCGGACACGACTTAGTAACTAAACAATAACACCCATAGATGGGAGTATTTTTTAGGCCAAAATTGTGTTCTGAACAATCAGGTAATAACAGCTGGCAGTTGAATATGTACTGAAATTAAGTGAGATCAAGGATAGTGACCCAGTTATTAGACCCAGGTATACATCTGTATAGAAAATGTTGTTCCTAATATTTATATCTGTAACACCTATAGTGATAATCATTTTATTACTGATAACTGGTCATTTGTATTCTGTCATTTTCTAGATTAGTATGGCTAGAGGTTTGTATTAGTTTCCTGTGGCTGCTATAACAAATTACTACAAACCTGGTTGCTTAAAACAACAGAAATTTATTCTCTCACAGTTGTGGAAGCCAGAAGTCTAAAATCTGTATCATTGGACCAAGATCAGAGTCTCAAGCAGGGCCATTCTGTCTCTGGAGGCTCTAGGGAAGAATGCTTCCCTCCTCTTGTCCACTTCAAGAGGCTACCAGCATTTCTTGGCTTGTGGCTCCTGCTCCATCCCTCTAATCTTCAAGACCAGCATTTGCAAATCTCTCTGCTCCTCCTTCATAGCACCTTCTTCTCTCTGTGTGTAAAATTTCCATCTGTCTCTCTTAATAAGGATACATAGGAATGCATTTAGAGACCACCAGAATAATCTCCCCATCTGAAGATTAACTTAATCACGTGTGCAGAGTTTTTTTGGGGGAAAGGAGCTGTACATGGTAATGTTTGCAGGTTCTAGGAATTAGTACATGGATATCATTTGGGGACTGTTTTTCAGTATACCAAAGGATTTATAATTTTATTGGTATTTTTCAAACAATCAATTTTTGACTTTTGCTCATGTCCTCTTTTATGTCCATTTCATTGATTTCTGATCTTTATTATTTCTTTTTTCTAATTTAGTTTTATTTTGCCTTTTTTAGCTTCTTAAAGTAGAAACTTAGGTTTGCAATGTAGAACTGGGGGCCCTAGCCGCTTTCTGACTGACTTCACCAGAGGCCATCAGTGGTTCTTGCCACGGAGCCACTTAGCAGTCCAGCAGGAAGAAGGTCTAGAGTGAGTCTGCTAGCAAGATAGTCTTATATAATGTAATCAGGAAGGTGCCATCCCATCACCTTTGACGTATTCAGTTAGAAGGGAGTTAGAGATACTAACTGCTCAGGAGAGGGGATTACACAAAGATGTGAACACCAGGAGGCAGGTATTGTTGAGGGGAGGCCACCTTAGGATCCTACCACCATAGTGGTAAAATTCCTTCTGAACACTTTGAGCTGCATTCTGCAAGTTTTGTTATATTTTACCATTACTACTCAATTCAAAATATTTTAAAATTTCCTTTGTGGTTACTTCTTTGACCTATGGATTATTTAGAAGTATGTTTTTAAATTTTCAAATTTAAAAAATTTCCAAAATATAAGGTTTCTAGCACTTTACAATACCATCCATTTCCCCTGTGTGCCCACTCCATCCCAGGCTAATCGACTTTTTCTCATCCATTTTGTAAAGTGTGTCTCTGGTTGTCAGCATATATTTGAATCTTGCTTTTTTATCCGTTCTGACAGTTTATGCTTTTCATTGGAGTATTTCATCTATTAACATCTAATGCAATTGTTAACATGGTTAGATTTCTCTTTTTTTGACATGGCTAGATTTTTTTTTTTAATCAATTCTTTTTTTTTTAATTGCTTATTTAATAGTTTTTTAAAAATCAATACATTTTTTAAAAGCTTTAGTTTTCTTTTTTTTCTTTTGGCTGCTTTTTTTTTTAATTTTAAATTTTATTTTATTTTTAAACTTTACATAATTGTATTAGTTTTGCCAAATATCAAAATGAATCCGCCACAGGCATACATGTGTTCCCCATCCTGAACCCTCCTCCCTCCTCCCTCCCTATACCATCCCTCTGGGTCGTCCCAGTGCACTAGCCCCAAGCATCCAGTATCGTGCATCGAACCTGGACTGGCATCTCGTTTCATACATGATATTTGACATGTTTCAATGCCATTCTCCCAAATCTTCCCACCCTCTCCCTCTCCCACAGAGTCCATAAGACTGTTCTATACATCAGTGTCTCTTTTGCTGTCTCGTACACAGGGTTATTGTTACCATCTTTCTAAATTCCGTATATATGCGTTATTATACTGTATTGGTGTTTTTCCTTCTGGCTTACTTTGTATAATAGGCTCCAGTTTCATCCACCTCGTTAGAATTGATTCAAATGTTTTCTTTTTAATGGCTGAGTAATACTCCATTGTGTATATGTACCATAGCTTTCTTATCCATTCATCCACTGCTGGGCATACACACTGAGGAAACCAGAAGGGAAAGAGACACGTGTACCCCAGTGTTCATCGCAGCACTGTTTATAATAGCCAGGACATGGAAGACATGGCTAGATTTTAACTTATCATTTTATTTATTTCTGTTTGTCTCTGTTTTGTTTGCTTGTTTTTTCCTCAGTACCTCCTCCCTTGCCTTCTTTTTGATTATTTGAACAGTTTTTGGAATTTCATTTTAATCTATTAGCCTTTTGGCTACATCTTAGCATTTTTTAGTCTTGTTTTAAGAATTATAATATATATGCTTAACTTCTTTCCATCTTTCTTAGAGTTAATGTTTATCATTTCACAAAAAATGTACAAGCCTTAAAACATTGTAAGTCAACTTACTCCCTTTCCTTCTGTAAGTAATACATCTCCATATTTTACAAACTCCATAAATGTTATAATTTTTGTTATGTATTTTTAAAGAATTAAAGAGAATAAAATAAGTCTTTTATATTTATCCAGGTATTTACCATTTTTTGATGTTTCTTATTTCTAAAGATTGGGTTTCTCTTGGTACTATTTTCCTTCAGCCCAGGGAACTTCTTTTAGCATTTTTGTTGCAGATCTGAAAGTGTCTGTTTTACTTTCATTCTTGAAGGATGTTTTTGTTGAAAATAGAATTCTGAATTGATGGTTTTTCTTTCCACAATTTAAGGATGTTCCACTATCTTCAGGTGAAATCCATGGAATTTAAATCATTGTTCTCTTGTATGTAATCTGTTCTTTTTCTCTGTTCTCAACGTTTTCCCTGCTTTTGATTTTCAGGAATTGGACTGTAATGAGTCAGGGCCTTTTTATTTATTCTGCTTGGAGTTTGCTGGATCTTCAGCGTGGAATTTTATGTCTTCTGCCAAATTTGGAACATTTTAACCATTATTTCTCAAATTTTTGTGTCTGTTTTGGGTCTCATTCTTTCCTCTCCAGTTAACACAGTTATACCTGTTGATATTAATCTGCAGACTTGTATTTTTAAATCTGTTTTCTCGGTGGACCACTGGTTAGGACTCCGTGCTTCCACTGCAGGGGCACGGATTCTATCCCTAGTCCAGGAACTGGACCCCACATTGTCATGCAGCAAGGCAAAAAACAAAAAGTATACTTTGATTCATTTTTCATACTCTCTGCTATATTATCTCCATTCTGCAGTTAAGTCCATTTGGTGAATTTTTTAATTTTAAATTGTATTTTTTAGTTTTGTGATTTCTACTTGGTTCTTTTGTACTTTACTGAAATTTCTTTCTTCATCTTGAATATTTTTATTATGTCACTGAACATAGTTTTAATAACTTTGCCTGCTAATACAACATCTGGATCATCTAAGGGTTGGTCTCCTATAAGTAGATCACATTTAACTATGTTTTGTTTTCTTTTTTAGTATGTTGAGCAATTCTGGATTATATCCTGGGCATTTGTAAATGTTGGGTTGTAAAGACTGGATTTTGTTATGTTCCTCCTTCTAGCAGGCAGTTAATTGATGGCAGCTTAAATCTCACCTTAATTCTTTTATCCTAGCTAAGATGCTTGGAGTCTGTCTTTTGTTATGTGTGGTTATGGAATCAGCCAGAGATTTGGGCAATAAAGACATTGAGGATCTCCCTCTCTCCTTTCTCTCCCTCATTCTCCAGCAGCTGTGATTACTCCCCCAAGCTGTTCTCTAGCTCTTCAGGTCAAAAGGACTGAATTTTCTGTGGGTGTTTAGCCCAGACTAGGGCCTGCAGGCAAGCTGTAAGTCATGAAAATGGGAGGTTGACCCCACTCCATTCCCTTCTTCAGGCACGGACTCCCTCTCTAGAATCTGTGTACTTTTGGCCTCTCTCTGGTATCTTTGGGCTAGTTATTGTTTTGGCTAGAGTTTATAGTTTATCTGGAGGATTGATCTGGTACAGGCTTTATTGATCATATGAGAAACAGAACTGAGAAGCATTATGAAACATATTTTAGAAATTATTTGTGGTATAATGAGATGGTAAAAACAAGTTATTATAATTTGATAAAGGATTTTTATCACAGCTCCTATTAAAGGTAAGTTCTTTGGTGTCATAGGTAATATCTTCCTTAGATGAGCCTCATCACAGCGGCTTTTTGAACCAAATGAGACCAGGCCTCAGACCTGGTGTGCAGAGTAATACTTGACAGAATTTTGAAAGCATTTATTATGTGTCAGATGTAAATAACAACTGGAGTAGTGAGTGATTTTTTTCTTCTATATTTCCTCTGTATTTTCTACAGTGAGCATATATTAAATTTTGTTGCAGTTTTCCTGTTTACAAAATACGTTTTTATTAAGTTTAAATATTACAGAAATAAATAACATTGAAAGGGATAGTCTCATCTGTAATTCTGCTCTCCATAGGCAGTCTCAGCTAAACCATGTGGTACCAAAGTAGTTTGTTTTTATAAATCACTTTGATCAGCTGTTTTAACGTGGGAGTGGTTTGACAGCAACTAGAGAAGTGCACAAGCTGTAGTTTGTTATAGATAAACTAAAGAATCCAATAGTGTAAGTAATGTGAAAGTTGCAAACAACATGATCCAGAAATTTTCACCTTGGTAGAGAGGGTAAAAAAGAGTAACAACAATTAAAGCTGCATACAATCAATTAGTTATTGACCGAAAGTTAACAGAAATAATAAATTTTGAGAAAATGTAAAGCACCTAAATTTTACCCAGGAAAACCAGACGTGGTAGGAATAATGGCTATAAAACAGATTTTTTTTTTTAATGATAAAACAATTGATAAAGATTTGATATGATAAAAATTGATTATTGGAAATTTAGTGTTTGCTCCTGATGAAAATGATCAAAATGAAAAGAAATACAGTTGGTTTAATCATGGTTTATTATTATCATTATTATTTTGATTTTGCATATCTCAGATGGCATTCCATGTTAATCAAGCTGTTTATTTTTAATGACTGTTTATTACTGAATTGCATGGATCTATGATCATTTATTTTACATTTTAAAAAATCTGTTCTATTTTCCAGAATATGCTTTTAAGGCTATTAACCAGGGTGGCCTTACATCAGTAGCTGTCAGAGGGAAAGACTGTGCAGTAATTGTCACACAGAAGAAAGTACCTGTAAGTAGTACTGCCCAGATAGGCAGTTGTTGCAGAATGCAATGTAAGAATGTCTCATGAGTTTGTACAAGGGTATATTATTATCTGTATATGTTATTTCTATAAGCAAAATGGCATTTCTAGGTCTTTTGTCTTCAGGTACCTCAGAACACACTTTGGTGAGCTAAAGTTCTTGTCCACAGAAAACATATCATCTTAAAAAGGAAAACAGAGTAGTGCCCACGCCTCCATTTTTTATTGGTTTTAACTGTAAAATGAACAGAAGACATTTATAGTTCATTGTTATAATTCCATAATGTTTTTTTATCACTACACAGAGACCTGTGATTTTTTTGTTTTTAATTATCTTGATTTGTTCTTTAGGACAAATTACTGGATTCCAGCACAGTGACTCACTTATTCAAGATAACTGAAAACATTGGCTGTGTGATGACAGGAATGACAGGTGACTGGCTGATACTTACTTAGATTTGTTATTTTCTTCACATTATTTTTAATTTTAAAAGGCTTCCCTGCATATCTGATTTGCAGTCTTCCAAGACTAGTATCAGTCTTCGGAGTATTGTGTGCTTTTTTGAAACCGTAAGTTTAATAGAATTAGATATCTATGCTGCTGTCAGGGAAACTGAGCGAGGCCCCTCTCAAAAATGATTGATTTCATCTATGAAATGGTTTAGTAATTTATTTCATCTATGATATGGTTCATAATTTAAGGGGACATAAGTCAGTATATCTCAAACCTGGTGATAGTGACACTGGTTAGAAGTAGGTGACAATTGTGAAAATAACTTTGGGTTTCTGTTTTCTGAAATCAAGGGAACATTCAAGTCTACAAAAAGGTGGAGAGAAACCTTATTCTTTCTCCTTATACCTTGTTCTTTGGGAGATTATTAGACACTTTTAGAAATTATTGTGATGGCTGATGAAGAAGAGTTCAGCATAAAAGAGCAGAGCTATCTATGTATAGGACTTCATCTTTTACATTTTTTTCCTTGTCACATACTTATTGCTGAGTCATTCACTGTATGTTGGTGGGAGAAAAAACCATTGTGGACCACTTCTGCTTTCCTTAAGTCATAATGAGATACATGCATATGTTGTGACAGTTACCTGGCTTTGAGGTTCATGCTTTCCTTCTAACGAAATAAACCTTTGTTTCTTATGCTCTAAGCTGACAGTAGATCCCAGGTACAGAGGGCACGCTATGAGGCAGCTAATTGGAAATACAAGTATGGTTACGAAATTCCCGTGGACATGCTGTGTAAAAGAATTGCTGATATTTCTCAGGTCTACACACAGAATGCTGAAATGCGGCCTCTTGGTTGTTGTAAGTATGCAAACAAGTCTCCCAAATAATTAATGAATTCAGATTGTTTTTTAGAGAACATACATTAAGAAAGTTATTTCAGCAAGACTTGGGTTTTGAACATGTGGTTTGGAAAATCATGAAAGGTGAGAAAAATCTTTATAATAAATGGGTGTTGGAAGGATAGGATTCACAGCAGTCTTTTAGGCACACCTTTGAACATGAGACACTATTAGGCTTTTGTAGTGGAGATTCCACTGCAACTCTAGATTACTAGTTGAGTGAAAATGCCTAAATTAGGCATCTTAACATTGTAGTTGTTTCTTTTGACCACCCTAAAGATTCAGGGTCACACACATATGCCTGTGATTCATATACTTTATATTTTATATACTTTATAGTCATATAAAGAAGAATAAATTTCTTCTTTTAAAAAAACAAGTAAAATTTTATTGGGAGAGAAATAAGATTTATTGATTTAAACTTAATGGAATAAGTTAGCCTGGAAAATTCAACATGTCTGTTTCAGACAGCATGTCATTTATTTATGAGAATTAAAGCAGTCAGTGTAATGATTGACCTATTACTTAAAAAAGTCTCCCTTGATTTCTTCAGTGATACTCTTCTCCTCTGCCTCCTCACTTTCCTTAGTTTATCCTCTTCTACGGGTCCCTTAAATGTTGTTTATCAGGTTTCTCTCCTTGGTCCTTCTGTCCTCTTTGTTTTGTCTGGGTAATCTCATCTGCTTTCATGGCTTTATTTTACTATCTCATCTATATGTCAGTCACTCCCTCATTAGCTTTATCCCAGTCTCTTCCTTCATGTCCCACAGATACTTCAAACTTGAAATCATTGCTCTTTTCCTACTCTCATCCTCAACTTTTTTCCTACCCCCACCTCACCTTCCCTGGTCTTCTATTTAGTCAGACTATCAAGCTTTACTGCAGAATATCTGTGTCACTTTTCCATCATCTCTTGCCTTTGCCACCTATTTTACCACCTTTCTCCCTTCTTACTCTTTCCTAGACTGTTCCATATTGCTACCTGAGTTGTCATCCTAGAGTTTTGTTGTTTTGTTGTTAATATGATGTACAGGGTCCCTTACAGTGTATTCCCAAGTTGCCTCTTTCTTGTGCTGCATTTCTCTGTCCTGAAACTGCTGTAATACATGGATCTTTTTGTCGTTCCTGGGTGTGTCCTGACCCATTGTGTCCCTTTGTGTGTGTTCCTTTTGCCTTGATTGCCCTTCGGTTCCTTATCATGTGTTAAACCCTGCTCATCTGGAGTAAGGAAGTGTTAACTACCCCGCCCCCCAGGTAGTAAGTGGGTATCTCTTTTGTGGTGTCCTTGGTACTTTCTATTGTATGTCAAGTATAAAATGTAAAGAAATGTTATGGATAACATAAGACACTATATTAAAAAGGTTCAGATGGGGTTAAGCCCTTCTTTGTTACCTGTTCTGCTGAGTAGAGAGAAGTTTGGCGGTGGTGTTTATCTTAATTGTATGTCATTATAATAACATTTAATATGTTATGTGTACAGAATTTAGAATTTGGTTTATACTGACTAGTACAGGAATATATATCAACAGTAACAAAGACGGGCATTATAGATAGAGGTGAGCAACTAGTCCCTAGGTTTATTTCACTTAGTGCCAGCATTCCCAAGGTGAGTTCCATACACTTTGAGTTCTCTGGAACCTTAATAGGTAGTTCCTAAATTAAAAAAAAAAAAAGTATTCTATGGTCAAATAAATTTAAGAACTACTGAGGTAAAGTAGATCAGCTTACAGCAGAAGATTTTAGAACACTTAATATGCTTCTGTATATTTTCTAAAAATAATATGTGAAAGGTCTATTTTCCAAATTTATCTGACCAGTTAACATCTTGAGGGGTTGGGGTTCAGAGGAACATGCTTTAGGTAATAGCAGGGATTAGAAGATTGTTTGTATGTTACATTTGTGATCATTTAGACCTTTTAAACTCTGTGATAAAACCTTTTGCAAAGTGGAGATTTATTACCTAATTTATCTGTGGAGATAAACTATGTTTTGTTACTAGTTTTCTTAAAGCAAAACATTTTTTTAAAAATTTTTTAAAGAATTCTGAAATTGGCTAACTTGATTTTCTTTGCTTTCATGAGTTTCCTTTTCTATATAACATCATTTAATTTCCACGTTTATTGAGCACTTACTATCTGTCACCCATTAAAAAACCTGTTCTCAGGAATTACATATATGTATATATCCTAAAAAAGCCAGAGTAATTAAAAGATATGTGACAACACCAAGATAAGATGAAATCTGGTTGTATGAAGGTTTAAGATATTTAATGAGGGTCTTTCTCTCTGTTTAGGTATGATTTTAATTGGTATAGATGAAGAACAAGGCCCTCAGGTGTACAAGTGTGATCCTGCAGGTTACTACTGTGGGTTTAAAGCAACTGCAGCAGGAGTTAAACAAACTGAGTCAACCAGCTTCCTTGAAAAAAAAGTAAAGAAGAAATTTGATTGGACCTTTGAACAGACAGTGGAAGTAAGTTAACTGAAAGGAGCTGACCTTTTTTTTTAATGCTGTTTAGAATAATGAAGATGGTTGCATAATTGACAATCTTTATAAGCTATTCCTGGAATATTCATGATATCCAAATTTGTCAGGTTAATAGTAAAATTGGTGTCACATGGGAACCGTGAGGACTGCTTTATTCATCTAATTCTCTGTCTCATACTGTATTTGAGACTGCTTTCAGCAAAACACATAAAATGGGAAAATATAACTGAGAGTCAAGTCAAGACCAGGCCGAAAACCTGCATGGCTGGGATTTAAATTAGACTTAAGCTAACTGGAAGCAGAAGTGAGAAAGTTGAGTCAGTAATATTGCTCTTACGGTCCTAAAAGAAAAGCAGTCACACACCAAGTTTTCAGGGAAGCAGATATCTTCATAGTAAAATAGTATGCTCACAGGAGGACTTGACAGAGAAATTATAACTGGAATGCCTAGAGTCAGCATTAAGCAGTATTCTTGAGGGGATTGTTGGTTATGATTGGAAAGTTTTAAATTGACAGGACAAGCCAAAATTCCTATACAAGTACTTAGTAACAACCTTAGACTAAAGAAGCTTCTTATTTATTGCCAAGAAGTTAAAAACAAAATTTTAGTAAATTGTTGAAAAGAAGGTCTGGGATACAGCAATTCTGAAGACTAACATGATTCTGATAAACAAGAAAGGAAAAATTATCATCTAATACTTTGTTTGGTTGGCAGTATTATCATATACTAACAGGAAATGTGAATCTCGTTCTTATGTGGGAGGTACTGTTTAAATGTCTCTTAAGTTTTTTTTTTTTAATTGCAATTCATAGTTACGTGAATTAATTAATCACATCACGTACAAAGCCACTTAAAACATTCTTAAACTATTATCACTGTAAATTCCTTAAAAGAAGGCTGTATTTATCTTTTATCCTCTCCACGTCTTACTCCAAGTACTGAGCCTATTGTGTGGCATGTAGTGATCATCAGGTAAACAGACTGTTTTGTCTTAATCACCCTGTTTTTCTTGTGAGGTGCCTTTCATTTATAGCTCAACTTGGTATAAACAAGTTTCTTGTTATTGGCAGGCAACATCTTAGAATTAAGCAATCTGTGTGGCTGTTGAACTACCACCTCAAAAATGAATAGCTTGTGGTTAATTCATGAGTTGAAAAAGATGAGGATGAGAAAAATCTTGGAATCTCTGAAAAATTCTATATTATTTTAAATATTGATACTTTTTTTCAGACTGCGATTACATGCCTGTCTACTGTTCTATCAATTGATTTCAAACCTTCAGAAATAGAAGTTGGAGTAGTTACAGTCGAAAATCCTAAATTCAGGTGAGATATATTGTTGGGTAAGGTACTTAAAGAAGTTTGCCTGGTGATAAATTCTGGTGTAGAAAGGCAGAGGTATGTTGGTTCATTGACCTATAACTTGAAGAAAAAACACTTTTTTGAATGAGTTAGGTTTTTCCCTAGCACTTGAGAGATCTGGTTTTGTTGTTATTGTTGTTTATTTTACTGTTTGTTTAACTGCGTCGGATCTTGGTTGCAGCACGCAGCATCCTTGTTGCACACTCTGCTTGTGTGTGGGCTCCAGAGCTCACAGACTCGGTAGTTGCGGCGCACAGGCTTAGTTGCTCCACAGCCTGTGGGATTTAGTTCCCCCATCAGGGATTGGACCCGCGTCCCCGTGCACTGCAAGGGGGATTCTTAACCTCTGGACCACGAGCAAGGTCCTGAGAGGTCTGTTTTAAAACTTATTGGATGTCTCCTTAAAACAGACATAACTGCTTTTTTTCTCATTTTATTTATTTTATACCTAATACCAGAGGTGATATATAATAACCTCTTTTATATAAGGAGTAAAGTAAGTATAAGAGTTTTTCTTTTTTTAGCTTAAGGCCAATAGAAATTCAGCTCCAAACTAGTAGTTTTCAGATGGAGCTTTGATTATTTAGTGGTTATTTAAATGGTGCTTTGAAGAACAATATGAAATACTGATGTACATCAGACCCTATCTGGGTATCTTTGAAACCCCCAGATTTTGCATACAGCTAATTGAATATCTGATGCTGGACTGGATGCTTGTCTGTTCTTACTCACAGCTTCCATGAGTCAGGTCTGTACTGGGTGCTTAACATGTTATCAGCTCACTTAATCCTCCGAGCAGACTTTTACCATGAACCTGATACTCTTGTGAATAGAGAATGTTTCTGTTAAATCACAGATGCAAGGAAGCTGCTGGAAGGCATGTTAACTGTTACGTGTATTTACTTTTAGGTCAGAATTAAAAAAACACATGTCAAGTTTAGGGCTGGGGAACAAAAGTAGTAAACTAAGCTTAACCAGACCTTTCAGAGCTTCCTTAGTACATTTTTCTAGTTTGTCCTTTTTGTTGCCTTCGGGTAAGTGATATAAACTTGAAAGATTTAAGAAAAACTTATAGAACTTTTTAAAAAAACATAATTGAATTCCCCTTTATCCCCTGGAGGAAAAGATTGCCTTTTTTTTTTCTTTCTTTTTTTTTAAAGCAGTAAAATTCCAGCGGGAGCAATTTCTCTAAAGGACCTCCAGTTAGTTCTTGTGTTCTATTCTGAGACCCTTCTATAACCTTTAAAATCTTTATTTTCATCTACTAGTTAAATAAATAAGAAACCAAAGAGCCTATGTCTTCAGAAAACTCTTGTATCATTTATAAATTGTGATAGTATTTAAATAATAAATAGAATATATATATATTTATATATATAAATAATAGCTAGATAGTAAGTATTTAAATAATAAGCATAAACAACTGTATAAACTACTTGCATGCACACAAAGTCACTTCAGTTGTGTCTGTGCAACTCTGTGGACTGTAGCCCGAAAAGCTCCTACTGTCCATGGGATTCTCCAGGCAAGAACACTGGAGTGGGTTGCCATGCCCTCCTCCAGGGCATCTTCCTAAATCAGGAATCAGGTGGGTATCAACCTATCAAATTGGGTGATAGGTACACAAAAGGTCATTGCTATCCTACTTTTGTATGTGTGTGTTTATTTTGCATAATAAAAGGTTTTCAAAAAGTAAATAGTTGTGGGGTTTTTTTCCCTTTGCCTTCCAGGATTCTTACAGAAGCAGAGATTGACGCTCACCTTGTTGCTCTAGCAGAGAGAGACTAGACACTGTAGTTAGTTTACCAAATCCGTGACGCCACTTGCCTGTGTGTTTGGTAACAACAGACCAACATTTTGGGGGCCCCTCGATTGAAAAAGGAACTTCTCCCACTCTTGCTGCCACTGAAATGGTTAGGACTCTGTCTGTATAAATAAAACCAATGCTTTTGGAAAATAATCGCATCCTGTCTTTTTTACCTCACATTTAGAGTATTAAGTCTTCGGTATGTGCACACTGTTAAATTAGTGTTCACCACCTTCACATGGTAGTTTTTATTCATCTTTGTTGAGGGATCCACGTTTCTTTGGCTTAAGGAACTTAATAGCCAGAAATTTAAACTGTAGCTTGTATGGCATAATTAATAAATCACAAACTAAAACTCTGGTTTCAAAACTTGCTCTGACTGTAGTAACTTGGCGTGGGAAGCCGTCTTTTTTACAATTCCTCATTCATTCCTGAACTTGAATTCCAAGTACCATTGGAGGTTTTAACTATAGTAAAATGATTAGCTTTATTGATCTTCAGTAGTCGAGGTACACATTTAATCTATACTCAATAAGAACCAGTATTTTTAAGAGCAGAAATTGTAGTTACCTTTGGGAAACAATAGGGTTAGAAAAGTTGTAGAAAGTGTATTTTCTTTGCTGCCTTAAGATTGATTATTTAAAGCAGACTTTAAGAAATTGGTCTATAGTAAAGGAGAGATACCACCATAAACAACACTAAGGGAAAAAGAGCAAACTATATTTTGAATAATCTTTTTTTGAATTAAGTATTTAAACTTGCCAGAGTAGATCCCTGGTGACCTCAGCCACTAATTGTTATGTAAGTATGTGGTTAGTAGCTCAGTCATGTCCAACTTTGCAGCCCCATGGACTGTAGCCTGCCAGGCCCCTCTGTCCATGGGATTTTCCAGGCAAGAATACTGGAATGGATTACCATTTCCTTTTCCAGGGGATCTCTACCCAGGGATCAAACCTGCATTGGCAGGCAGGTTCTTTACCACTGAGCCACCTAGGAAGCCTCACTAATTGTTACAGAGGATCCAAAAATCTTGGAATGTCTAAGGCCAATACATTCCATGTTCTTGTTTGCACCGGGTAAGTCTGGTGCTGTTGATGTTGTTACCTCAGGCAGGTGAGCATGGCTGCTGGTCTAATACCAATCCCTGTAGTCAGTTGCTCCTATTCCTGTAGCCAACAGGCCCGCAGAGCGGGAGCAATATGAACTTGTGACCACCAGATGCAGGAAACTTCACCGACCACATCCTCTTCAGAACTGAGTCATGAGTTGTACTGTGTCCTAAAAGGGAAGCAGAGTTCTTCCGATTCTGAGGCTGCTGCCCTGGGATTACCCATCCAGATCAACTAGGCTCTATAAAGTGCTGCTTTCAGTTTGAAAGTGGAGTCTGTGTGAAGAACTGCTCCCCTGAAAAGACTCTGAATTTCTGTACCCTGACGGCCTTGAGTAGCTTCACCCTCCTGGAATCGTGGGTGAGAGACTAGCAATAACTGGATTTTTCTATAAGAAAATATCTTCTGGTGTAGAAAATGGAAATTTACTCATTTGTTAAGAAAATGTTAATACAAAATCTAGATGAATTTAAGAAGTAGTTTTAAGTTAACCAATATTAAATTGGTTATTTTATACTTAAAAGAACTGGAAGAAACAGAGATGAGTTTTAAGTATGTAAACATTCAGTGCTCTAATTCTGTTTTTAACAGTCTTGGATAGACAACAGGGTTAACATGGAAGTCTTATTCAAATGCTAAAAAAAAAAAAATGTTAAAACTAAACATTTTTACCCAAAGGGCATTTTGATCAACTCCTAGTAAGAAATATGCAGTTGAATACTGACATTCAGAGGGGTATGTCCAGACATTCATGAATATGAAGCTCTTTGGGTAAACATACGGCTTTCCTTCTTTTGGTACTCACATGAAGAAACATCTTTTACCATTTAGATTACATGAACAACGGACTAGGTACTCAGCTCCCTCACTAGCCCCAAATCTAACATTCAGATATGTGCCACAATCAAATTACTATATTAAGGATCTTTAGGGTCTCTTAAAGAATCAGAAATGCTAAGGTGAAATATATTCTGACGATCAATAATCACAAAATACAAGAAACAAGTCCTAACAGCTAACATGATAATGGCACTTCGACTGAAACCATGAATGATCCTAGGATGACTGTTAACCTTCATTTATTTTACATTCTGGAAAATCCAACTAATTTGTACATTTCTCTGCTTCCCTGTCTCAGGGGTTTCTCTGAACAGGAAACCCTGTGTGCAAGCCTAACACACCAGAAATTGTATAAAGAGTATCTGCTGAAACTGGTGAGTAAGTGTTTAAGTTCTTGTGGGGCATTTCTGGAATGGGCCATGGTGGTTTAGCTGCTAAGTTGTGTCCAACTGTTTGCAACCCCACGGACTGTAGCTCGCCAGGCTCCTCTCTCTATGGTATTTTCTAGGCACTTGCCCAGCATCTTCTTTTAGGATTTGAAATAGCTCAACTGGAATCCCATCACCTCCACTAGCTTTGTTCATAGTGATGCTTCCTAAGGCCCACTTCACTTCACATTCCAGGATGTCTGGCTCTAGTCCAGTGATCACACCATCTTGGTTATCTGGGTCATGAAGATCTTTTTTGTGTAGTAGCTCTATGTATTCTTGCCACCTCTTAATAGCTTCTGCTTCTGTTAGGTCCATAACCATGTCTGTCCTTTTTTTGTCCATCTTTGCATGAAACGTTCCCTTGGTATCTCTAATATTCTTGAAGAGATCTCTAGTCTTTCCCATTCTGTTGTTTTCCTCTAATTCTTTGCATTGATCACTGAGGAAGGCTTCATATCTCTCCTTGCTATTCTTTGGAACTCTGCATTCAAATGGGTGTATCTTTCATTTTCTCCTTTGCCTTTCTGCTTCTCTCTTCTCAGCTATTTGTAAGGCCTTCTCAACCATTTTGCCTTTTTGCATTTCTTTTTCTTCGGGATGTCTTGATCACTGCCTTCTGTACAATGTCACAAACCTCCGTCCATAGTTTATCAGGCACCCTGTCTATCAGATCTAATCCCTAATCTATTTGTCACTTCCACTGGATAATCATAAGGGATTTGATTTAGGTCATACTTGAATGGTCTAGTGGTTTTCCCTACTTTTTTCAATTTAAGTCTGAATTTGGCAATAAGGAGTCCATGATCTGAGCCACAGTCAGCTCCCAGTCTTGTTTTTGCTGACTGTATAGAGCTTCTCCATCTTTGGCTGCAAAGAATATAATCTGTCTGATTTTGGTATTGACCATCTGGTGATGTTCACGTGTGGAGTATTCTCTTGTGTTGTAGGAAGAGGGTGCTTGCTATGACCAGTGTGCTCTCTTGACAAAACTCTTATTAGCCTTTGCCCTGCTCCATTTTGTACTCCAAGGCCAAATTTGCCCGTTACTTACTCCAGGTATTTCTTGACGTCCTACTTTTGCATTCCAGTCCCCTATAATTAAAAACGTCATATTTTTTAGGTGTTAGTTCTAGAAAGTCTTATAGGTTTTCATAGAACCGTTCAGCTTCTTCAGCATTACTGGTCATGGCACAGACTTGGATTACTGTGATATTGAATGGTTTGCCTTGGAAATGAACAGATCATTCTGTCATTTTTGAGATTGTGTCCAAGTATTGCATTTCAGACTCTTTTTTTGACTATGAGAGCTACTCCATTTCTTGTAAGGGATTCTTGCCCACAGTAGTAGATGGTAATGGTCATCTGAGTTAAATTCACCCATTCCAGTCCATTTTAGTTCACTGATTCCTAAAATGTGGATGTTCACTCTTGCCATCTCCTGTTTGACCACTTCCAATTTGCCTTGATTCATGGACCTAACATTCCAGGTTCCTATGCAATATGGCTCTATTTATAGCATCAGACTTTTACTTCCATCACCAGTCACATCCACAACTGGGTGGTGTTTTTGCCTTGGCTCCGTCTCTTCCTTCTTTCTGGAGTTATTTCTCCACTTATCTCCAGTAGCATATTAGGCACCTACTGACCTGGGGATTTCATTTTTCAGTGTCCTATCTTTTTGCCTTTTCATAGGGTTCTTAAGAATACTGAAGTGGTTTGCCATTCCCTTCTCCAGTGGACCATGTTTTGTCATAACTGTCCACCATGACCCATCTGTCTTGGGTGGCCCTACACATGGCTCATAGTTCCATTGAGTTAGACAAGGCTGTGGTCCATGTGATCAGATTGGTTAGTTTTCTGTGATTGTGGTTTTCAGTCTGTCTGCCCTCTGATAGAGAAGGATAACAGGCTTATTATGGAAGCTTCCTGATGGGAGAGACTGAGGGGGAAACTGGGTCTTGTTCTGATGGGTGGGGCCATGCTCAGTAAACCTTTAATCCAAATTTCTGTTGATGGGCGGGGCTGTTGTTTGACCTGAGGCCAAACTATGATGGAGGTAATGAAGATAATGGCGACTTCCTTCAGACTGTCCATACATGCACTGCTGCACTCAGTGCCCCCAACCCTGTAGCAGGCCACCACTGACCCATATCTCCACTGGAGACTCATGGACAATTCTGGGTCAGTCTCCTGAGGGGTCACTGCGCCTTTCTCCAGGGTCCTGGTGCAGACAAGATTTTGTTTGTGCCCTCCAAGAGTCTGTTTCCCAGTCCTGTGTAAGTTCTGGCGCCACTATTGTGGGTAAATGGCAATCTCCTCCAAGAGGGCTTATGCCATACCCCAGTCTGCTGTACCCAGAGCCCCTGTCCCTGCAGCAGTCCACTACTGACCTGTACCTCTGCAGGAGACACTCAAACACAGTTCTGGTTCAGTCTCTGTGGGATCTCTGGGTCCTGGTGTGCACAAGGTTTGTTTGAACCCTCTGAACATCTCTGGTGGGTATGGGTTTGATTCTAAACGCAATTTTGTTAAGAATCATTTCACAATTTCCATATGCCAGCAAATTTGGAAAACTCAGCAGTGGCCACAGGACTGGAAAAGGTCAGTTTTCATTCCAATCCCAAAGAAAGGCAATACCTTTGCTCAACTGCAGCACAGTTGCACTCATTTCACATGCTAGCAAAGTAATGCTCAAAATTCTCCAAGCCAGGCTTCAACGGTACATGAACCGTGAACTTCCGGATGTTCAAACTGGATTTAGAAAAGGCAGAGGAACCAGAGATCAAATTGCCAACATCCTCTGGATCATCGAAGAAGCAAGGGAGTTCCAGAAAAACATCTAATTTTGCTTTATTGATTATGCCAACGCCTTTGACTGTGTGGATCCACTGGGGAACAGCAATCCACTGGAGAAAGAATACTCTTTCTGAAAATGGTGCTCTGCAACGATTCTGTATCCACATGCAAAAACATGTATCTATTAATAGATACAGACCATTATCTATCACAGAGTTAACTTACATTGGATCTTTAAGTTAAACTTCACTTAATGTGAAACACCAAACTGTAAGACTTCTAGACAATAACATAAAATCTAGGTGACCTTGTGTTTGGCAATGAGCTTTTAGATAAAACACCAAAAGCATAATCCATGAAAGAAAAAATTGATAGACTTTTAAAATTGAAAACTTCTATGAAGACACTTAAGAGAATAAAAAGACAAGGCCAGACTAGAACACACACGTGTTTGGTATCCAAAGGATACCAAGGACTGGTATCCAAAATATATTAAGAGTTCTTTGTATGTGTGTGCATATTAGTTACAAAGAATTCTCAAAGCTCAACAATAAGGAAACAGACACCCAATTTAAAAGTTCACAAAAAATCTAACAAATACCTCACTGAAGAAATATAGATAGTAAAGAAGCATGTGAAATACACTCAACATCCTATGTCCTCAGGAATTTCACGTTAAAACAATGAGATACCACACTAAACATCTTTTAGAATGGAAAACTTTTTTTAAAATCAACAATACCAACTGTTGGTGAGGCTTCAGAGCATCAGTAAGAATGTAAGAGTAGTACAGAGCAGTAAGCAGTAAGAATTCTGATAAGAATGCAAAATGCAACAACTTTGGGAGATAGTACAGCAGTTCCTTACAAAGGTAACCACACTGTTAACTATAACATCCAGCTGTGCCCCCACACACAAAGGCTTGCACACAAATGTTATAGCAGCTTTATCCATAATTGGCCCCAAACTGGAAGCAACCAAGATAATCTTCATTAAATGAATGGAAAACAAACTGGTACACTCAGACAACGGAATATTATTCCGTGGTAACAAGAAAATGAGCTATCAAGCCACAAAAGACATGGAGGAAACTTAAATGCATCTTGTAAGTGAAAGAATCCAGTCTGGAAAAGCTACATAGTGTATGGTTTCAACTATAAGACATCCTGAAAAAGACAAAACTGTATAGAGACAGTAAAAAGACCAGTAGTTGCCAGGAGTTTGGAAGGGGTATGTGGGAGAGTGGGGAGAAAAGACTGGTGGAGAACAGGTTTAGGGCAGTGAAACTTATTTGATACTGTAATGATGGATACGGGACATTATGCATTTGTCAAAACCCATAGAAATATACAACACAAGGAATTCCCTTGCAATCCAGTGGTTAGGATTCGGAGCTTTCTGCCATAGCCTGGGTTCAGTCCCTGGTCTGGGAACTAAGATCCTGCAAGCCGTGTGGCTCCACCAAAAAATAAATATAAAAAAGAAACATACAACGTAATGGTAAACCTAACTCTAAGTATGGACTTTAGATCATGATAATGTATCAATATTGGTCCATTAATTGTAACATATATCACACTAATGTAGGATATTGATAATAGGGAAAACGTGTATGTGAGAAGCTGGATGTTAATGGGAACTCAGTACAATTACCACTAGATTTTTCTGTACATCTAAAACTTTCTAAAAAATAAATCTTACTAATTTTTTAAATGTAAAATGTTCATAAATTTTAACAAATTTATAAATAATTTCTCACTTATTTTTAATGTATTTTCAAAGTCTTTTCCAGTGGATTAGTTATTATTCATAGAATCAGACAAAAATTAAGCCCTGAATTCTAAAAACCCTATACTGAAAAGCACAATTTTTTTTTAACTTGAAGTTTCAGTCCTACTAAGAGCAAACAAGCCTAAATTTTCCCAGTAAAATACCAAAAGTGAAGGTGTGGGTATTCATACCTTCATATGAAGTGTTCACACATCCTAGCATATTACCTGGAGAGGAGCCTTGCTCAGCTGGTCATGTGCTGGTCAAGCCTTCTCGTGCGAACCCTGTGTATGACACTGGCTTTTCTCAGTTCCAGACTACAGGAAAGCCCTAACCCAGGTGGCCTAAACTCGGCACGTGCGTGAAGTGTGTTCCCATTCCCCCGGGCAAAACTGTGAACGCTACACGTAATGCAGGTGCCTCCGAAGGGGAAACAGAGTCTCCAGAATTCCCTGCTGCACATTCTCACCTTTCTCACTCGTTGTGCATCTGACTGACCCCAGCTTGAGTGACCCTTCCTTTAAAAGAGAGGGTCCTGCTTCTCTTGGTTTTAAAGCACACCATCAGATGGGTGTTGGTCCTTGCTTCTGACTCAAAAAGAACCTCCAAGGTAACGATAAGCATGATTTGCTCAATGATACCCCTATACAAGAAGGAAATCACTGAGCTCGTGTGGTTTGAAATTCTGTGTAATACCACTTACCTATGCCCACATCCCATGAGAGTAAGCAGTGAAGACTTTTAAACTGAAATGTGCTAGATTGACTGTTCTTAGCCAGAATTTCACATCAGAACCACCAGAGGAACTTTCCCCAAGTGTACAAGCTTGGCCCCCTGCCTTGATCTCTCACATCACAGAGGGTTCCCAGGAGGCTGCTTTGGGCATGTGTATTTTGAGGACGCTCCCCAGTCAGGTCTGGTGTTTGCTAATCTTAGGAAACGCTTTAAGAGGTAACTGCAGGCGGCCTGGTCATAGTCAAGGGTATTTGGGGCTCATCCCACCTTTACCCCTCTTTTGGTCAGTGGGCAGCTTACTAGTGTGCTGAGGAGGCAAGCAGGTTTCCAAGAACTGACCCATATGCCTTAGATTCTTGTCATCTTTGTCTTTGCTGATCTCATCCTTGACTCCTAAAGCCAGTCAGGGGACAAAAAATGCAAATATTCAACAATAATTAACCTCTTTGGGCAGCCCAGCTTGTGGCAACCTCAGCCTGGGGGCCCCTTGCAAAGGCTCCAAGCAGCTCCAGCAGGGCTTTCTGCAGACCACACACTCCTGTGCAATATTAGGGCTCCTCCAGATCCGGGGGGACATGGAGGGAACATAGGGGAAAGTGCTTGCAGGAGAAGGGAACGTGCCATTGTCCCAGAAGGCAAGTGGTGTTACCGAAATTTTGATGAAGTTGTTGATGCTTCTTTTGAGCAGCTACCACAAGATTGTCTGCATGACAGACATCAACAGCTAACCTTATTTCAGGAGTTGACCTGCAAGTCTCAGAGTTAATCCAATCATTTAGGTAGGTTTTTACCGAGAACTGCAGTGATTAATCCTCCACTGGGTACTACTGGAATGAGGGTGAAAAGGAGAAGCAGAAGAAGAACAGGACAGACCTGGTTTCCCTGGTCAGCGTAGGGATAAACCAGGGGCAGCCCCATCTAAGAGACTCAGAGTGCCCGCCTGAGCTTGGGTTTTCCAGGGATAGAAGCTGAGAACAGCACCTTGGTTATCATCTGGATCTAGCTGGTTAGTTGGTAACCCCTGTCAGAGCCATGTTCGCCTTGGTCGTATAACTGGAGTCACTCCCCTTAGGCAGACTCCAGGGGCCTGACAGTCACTGGGGAACTGTTCTTGTCATAAGTTCTTGCCAAGACTGAAGGCAAAAAAGCTGAAGATAGCCATGCTGGTGTTCCTTAAGTAATATAGGTCAAGCTCTAAGTTTCGGATGGACTCATCAGACAATCCCATGGATGGAGGAGCCTGGTAGGCTGCAGTCCGTGGGGTCGTTAGAACTGTCAGACACAACTGAGCGACTTCACTTTCATTTTCACTTCCATGCATTGGAGAAGGAAATGGCAACCCACTCCAGTGTTCTTGCCTGGAAAATCCCAGGGACGGGGGAGCCTGGTGGGCTGCCCGTCTATGGGGTCACACAGAGTCGGACATGGCTGAAGCAACTTAGCAGCAGCAGCAGCAGCAGACAAAATCACCTCCCTCTGCAAAAGTAGCTCTTTGATCCTGACAGAATGTCTGTTGCAGGGTGACCTGGAGAAGGCCACCAGCTTCTTTGTGCCTCTGTGTCCAGCAGTCTCCTGAGAAAATGAGCTCTGAGAGGACCAGGGGAGGAGTGCTGTTTTGCAAGGGCCATGGGATTGTACCATCTCCTCCTGTCAATGCAAGGAAAATCCCCTTAGTTCTTACTGATGACCAAAAACGTGGGGCCTCCAAGTCAGACCCTGCCTTGAGGCCTGGGGATAAGGCAATGAACAAGGCCTCATGAGCTAAGCCTCTCCAGGGACTAAGAATTTTGGCCCTTGCATCTCTTGCAGAGTGTCTCCTCCAAGTAAGCTGAGAGAGATTTGTGGCAGCTTCACTTCCTGTCTGCATCTAGCAGGGCAGGGGGTTGCTCCCCTTCACAGAAGCAGATTGGGCACAGAGGCCTCTTGTGTAAAACCAGGCTCCAGCCCCCTTCTAGACAAGCTCTGCAAGGGGCATCCCTGGGGACCAGCGGCCACCTGCCCAGGATGAGCGAGCAGATGCCTCTAACAACTCCGATTGTCACATGCATAGTACGCTCCTTTCCTGCCATACACTATGTGGACATCCCTTCTGGAATGGCTTTTCTTTTCTCCTCTGTGTTCTTAAAAAACAAAACATCATTGTAAAACAGGGAATCATGCAGCTTCTTCTGAAGCAGAACAGGCTGCAGGTGCTCACTGCTCCTTTCCCATTTCTGAAAAACCCCAGTCCCAAGTCTCCCTTACCCAAAGTGGAGGAGGGAGGCAGCTGATGGCCTTGGAGGGAGGGGCTTTCCAGGGAAGGAGATAAATAGTCACAGGAACCTCTGTCTAAAAACTTGGACGCAGGACAACATAGCAAAACTGGGAGTGGGGAAATTCCTGCTGAAAAGGTCACAGCCAACAACAACCATGAAATTAGAAGCTGCTTGCTCCTTGGAAGGAAAGCTATGGACAAACCTAGAGAGCGTACTAAAAAGCAGAGACGTGACTTTGCCAGCAAAGGTTCGTCTAGTCAAAGCTATGGTTTTTCCAGTAGTCATATACGGATGTGAGAGTTGGACCATAAAGAAGAAAGTGAAAAAGTATGAAAGTGTTAGTCCTTCAGTCGTGTTCGACTCTTTGGAACCCCATGGACTGTAGCCCACCAGGCTCCTCTGTCCATAGAATTCTCCAGGTAAGAATACTGGAGGGGGTTGCCACTCCCTAAAGAAGGCTAAGTGCCAAAGAATTGAAGCCTTTGAATTGTGGTGCTGGAAAAGACTTTTGAGAGTTCCTTGGACTGCAAGGAGATCAAACCAGTCAATCCTAAAGGGAATCAACCCTAAATATTCAATGGAAGGACTGATGCTGAAGCTGAAGCTCCAAACCTCCGGTCACCTGATGCGAAGAGCTGGCTCATCGGAAATGACCCTGATGCTGGGAAAGATTGAAGGCAAAAGGATAACCCAGGATGAGATGGATAGATAGTATCAGTGACTCAATGGACATGAATCTGAGCAAACTCCGGGAGCTAGCGAAGGACACGTTGTGCCTGGTGTGCTGCAGTCCATGGGGTCGCAAAGAGTCGGACATGACTGAGCGACTGAACAACAGCAGCTCCCAAAAGTGGCACACCCCCACCAACTTCCCAACTCTGCATCTGCTCCATTCCAGACTAGGCCTCAGGGAGACTGAGGTGACTGAGACACTGACTGGAGAGGTGGGGAGAGGGCTGCTTGCTTCCCCGGGCTTCCATCCCTGACTCGAGTGCCAGGGACTTTAGCTCTCTAACGAAGAACCTCACTCAATTCACCCGCTGCTGACTGCGTCCCAGCCTCACTTTTCTCTTGCGTGATAATGATACAATCATAGAATCCACCTCAACGAGATGCAGTGAGAACTACATGACACAACACATTTAAAGTGCAGAAAAGAACAGTATTCCTGTCTCTCAACAGGGGTTCGTGAGCTCTTCCAGAATGGCTCTTCAGTTCAGTTCAGTTGCTCAGTCGTGTCTGACTCTTTGCAACCCCATGAATCACAGCACGCCAGGCCTCCCTGTCCATCACCAACTCCCGGAGTTTACCCAAACTCATGTCCATCGAGTCGGTGATGCCATCCAGCCATCTCATCCTCTGTCGTCCCCTTCTCCTCCTGCACCCAATCCCTCCCAGCATCAGGGTCTTTTCCAATGAGTCAACTCTTCGCATGAGGTGGCCAAAGTACTGGAGTTTGAGTTTTAGCATCATTCCTTCCAAAGAAATCCCAGGGCTGATCTCCTTCAGAATGGACTGGTTGGATCTCCTTGCAGTCCAAGGGACTCTCAAGAGTCTTCTCCAACACCACAGTTCAAGAGCATCAATTCTTCGGCACTCAGCTTTCTTCACAGTCCAACTGTCACATCCATACATGACCACTGGAAAAAATCATAGCCTTGACTAGACAGACCTTTGTTGGCAAAGGAATGTCTCTGCTTTTAAATATGCTGTCTAGGTTGCTCATAACTTTCCTTCCAAGGAGTAAGCGTCTTTTAATTTCATGGCTGCGGTCACCATTTGCAGTGATTTTGGAGCCCAAAAATATAAAGTCTGACACTGTCTCCACTGTTTCCCCATCTATTTCCCATGAAGTGATGGGACCAAATGCCATGATCTTCGTTTTCTGAATGTTGAGCTTTAACCCAACTTTTTCACTCTCCTCTTTCACTTTCATCAAGAGGCTTTTTAGTTCCTCTTCACTATCTGCCATAAGGGTGGTGTCATCTGCATATCTGAGGTTATCGATATTTCTCCTGACACTCTTGATTCCAGCTTGTGCTTCTTCCAGCCCAGTGTTTCTCATGATGTACTCTGCATAGGAGTTAAATAAGCAGGGTGACAATATACAGTCTTGACGTACTCCTTTTCCTATTTGGAACCAGTCATTGTTCCATGTACAGTTCTAACTGTTGCTTCCTGACCTGCATCTAGGTTTCTCAAGAGGCAGGTCAGGTGGTCTGGTATTCCCATCTCTTTCAGAATTTTCCAGTTTATTGTGATCCACACAGTCAAAGGCTTTGGCATAGTCAATAAAGCAGAAATCGATGTTTTTCTGGAACTCTCTTGCTTTTTCGATGATTCAGCGGATGTTGGCAATTTGATCTCTGGTTCCTCTGCCTTTTCTAAAACCAGCTTGAACATCTGGAAGTTCACGGTTCACGTATTGCTGAAGCCTGGCTTGGAGAATTTTGAGCATTACTTTACTAGCGTGTGAGATGAGTGCAATTGTGCAGTAGTTTGAGCATTCTTTGGCATTGCCTTTCTTTGGGATTGGAATGAAAACTGACCTTTTCCAGTCCTGTGGCCACTGCTGAGTTTTCCAAATTTGCTGTCATATTGAGTGCAGCACTTTCACAGCATCATCTTTCAGGATTTGAAATAGCTCAACTGGAATTGCATCACCTCCACTAGCTTTGTTCATAGTGATGCTTTCTAAGGCCCACTTGACTTCACATTCCTCTTAAATCCTTTCAAAAGTTTCAAAAGTGTCCTGACCTTCCAAAATATGAGAATGTTTTTACCCAAGTAATGGGATCAACAAGGCAGAAGCCAGCCTGCGGTTACAGAGCCTCCCTCCTCAGCTAGAGCAGAGCCAGTGTGGCCCTGAGCAACCTGCAAAGCCACATTTGCTGCTCAGCCTGGGAGCCAAATCCCTGCTTCTTTCTGGATGAAGAGGTTCCTTCCTGGGCACCCCCCATTGCTCGTCTGCCCACAACATGCACAGGCCGCAGCCTTTCCTCGGGCAGGACCCTGGCCTTCAGAATGAGGGCTGACCTGGCTCCAGTTTCTCCTGCTGAACAAAATGGCACCGGGGAGCCAGCCTCTCTGACCCTGCATGAACCCAAAGCCTCCTGGAGCTCGAGGGGAACTCCCGTCGGCTCTCACTCACCTCCCCTATCAGGTGGGGCCTGCAAAGCTGTGCTTGGTTCAGCCTGCCCCCCAGCTAGGAGGTCCCCGGAGCCTGCTTCCCTCCCCCCACCCCCCACCCCTCTCTCCTCACACGGGGTGTCCTGAGGACCCGGGTGGGGTCGATGGAGGGGGCCAGAGGACAGGTGCCTCACCCAGCGAGTGTGAGTCAAGGCCAGCTGGGAGGGCGGGGCTGAGGTGGAGGAGCTCTGGGGACAGCAGGAAGGAAGGGGAAATGGAACCTTCTCCACGGTGCCCAGCTCCTCTGGAGCTCTTTCTCTGGGCTGAGCCAGGAGACCCTGAAGAGGGTCACCCTGACAGAACGGCCAGGGATCTTCCACCTTCTCTTCACACCCTTGTCGGAAGACTGTGGCCTCTTGAAGCCTACCTGTGCAGGAGAATTTTGCAAATTGCCCATGGCTTTGTCACCTGTGGGAAACTACACAGGTCATCTTACAAGCCAGCCTGCTTATCAGGTGACTGGAGCCAAGAAGATTGCAGGCCTGGGGTGGGGAAATCCCGGCTAGCATGGCTTCCTTCCTTACCCCCTCTGACTGGACCTCACGGGCGGGGAGCCTTTCTGGACCTGGCACCCAGGCTGCTGGGCTCCCTGCCAGGTGTCCAGGGGACACCCTTCCTGCCACCTGGTTCCTTCTCGGCTTCCTGGGGCACAGGGAACCTGAGGCTCCTGCTCTGGAGACTATGTGGAAAACACCTGTATTTGCAGGGCCTCAAAACATCCTGCGAGAAGCCGAGGAGTAACGTTGGTTAGGGGCATTCCAGTCTGGTTTTGAACTTCATGGAGCATGTCCTGCTGGCGGGGCTGTTACCAGCTTAGGACTGAACAGTAGGCAACACAAAGGTGCCCATGAATGTGCTCCCTCAAGGCCCTGGGCCCAGCAAAGGACTATATCCATCAGTATGAATCCTGCCTGTGAATGTCTGCACCTGAGTGTTACTAGTGACAAATTTAAAATCTTGATATGCTGGTGGAATGCTGCTTGATTTGTTTAAACAAACGTGGGTCGTTTCAGTTTTTTCAGTTTCTCAGCCTATTTTAGAGGGTTGTTGGACCTCCTTTATATGCAGAAAATAGGTCTGTCTTCTCTCATTTCCTAATGGCCTTTGCATCCTGGGCTTCCCTGGTAGCTCAGTGGTAAAGAATCTGCCTGCAATGTAGGAGAGGCGTGTTTGATCCCTGGGTCAAGAAACTTCCCTGGAGAAGGGAATGACAACCCACTCCAGTATTCTTGCCTAGGAAATCCCATGGACAGAGCAGCCTGGAGGGCTACAGTTCATGGAGTCACAAAAAGTCGGACATGACTGAGCAACTGAGCACGCACGACTGAGCACGGTCCACGTCCTACCCAATGAACACATCACCCAAGCCCACAGTCAGGCCAGTTCCCAAGAATAAAGAGAAAGGGAGGGAGGCCTGGTCTCCATTCCCCTCCCCTTGAAGTTGTTCAGCTCTGCTGCTCCCAGTGTGTGCCCTGCCCACCCGCATGCAGTCAGGGCCTGCCTGGAGCCCAGCGCCCCCTCCCCGGTGCGGCTCAGGGGCAAGAGCGCTGTGGGAATTTTCCATCTGACTCTGCAGCCCAGTCGGCTCCTCCTCAGATCATTATCCTGCCACTGACACCAGGCTGGTTGGGCAAGCTTTCCTGCAGGGCTTGGACCTGCTCAGCCCAGGCTTCCGCTCTGCAGCTCACAAGGGCAGGAGCGGTTTCGGGCCCCAGGTACCTGCACCCAGCCTCAGACCAAGGCCTTGTTTCCCGCCCCCGCCCCCCGCCTGCAGCCTCTGCCCAGGCCTGTTCCCTCCTAGCCTTCTGCTCTCTTATTTCCTTCCGCTTTCCCTCTGGGTGGTTCCCGACTCTTCCAAAACCCCCCTCCAGGAAATTTGCTTGTTGCCACAAAATAATGCAAATATGCTCCTGAGGCTACCTGGGCCACAGTGTTCTTGGCCTTCCAGAGACTGGAGAGGGAGGAAGAGGCAGGTTGGTGTCCCTGGGTGCCCCCTCTCCAGACACCCCGATGGGGACAAGAACAAGCCACAGCCACCACGGGGCCTGGGGACCAGACAAAGCCTTGGCGCACTGTCTAAGGGAACCAAGCTCAGCCAGGGAAAAGCCACACAAGACCCTCAGACGCTCCCAGGCCCTTTCTGTCTGTTTAATAATAGAAAAAGTTTGTGTTCATCATGCTCAGCGTTTGTTTCTGTTTATCTGATTCACACTCCTTGCCCTGGCAGGAGCAGAAAGGGAGGACATGGGCACAGACACCACACAAGCCCCACAGTCCCGGGGAGCGCCCAAGGTGGGGCCGGCAGAGGGCAACGAATCCTGGCTGGGCGGTGTCTGCGGGCCATGCCCTGATCTACACCCCTTGGTCACAGTGGCCTGATGCCCTGCACGCCCAGGGGCACAGGGCACAAGGCAGGGGTGAGGGTTGCCCTCTGCAGAGGAGAACGGCGGTGGGGTGGGGGCATGGGAAGTGTCCGGGGCAGAATTGAGTGATGCCCAAAGCCTCTCAGTGGCCTGACCCCTCAGCTCTTCCCGCCCCTCCCCTCACCACCACTCGGGTGAGGGGCTGAGGAGAATGTGGCCCGTCCCCAGCTCTCCTCTCCTACGGCCGCCGCCTCCGTGATGCCACCATGCTTGCTCAGGAGAGGAGTGGGATCCCAGGGGCTCTGGCTCCTGGTGCAGCAGAGGTGGTGGGAGCACTCCCCTACCGTCTCCTGTGTACCAGCCCTCAGACCAGCGCCGCAGATGAACTCTACCCCGTCGACTCTCTCAGTTGCAATCCTATGAGGTAGATGTTTTCATGCCCATTTGACATGGGCTCCTGAGGCTCAGAGAGATGAGCGAGGTCACACAGGTGGTAGCTGGTGACTCAAAGCCAGGCTGTGGAATCTTTCCCAGTTTCGGGGCTGCCATCAACCAGAAGACACAGCCCTCACCTTGTGAAACCCAGCACATCCAGTCTCACCCAGCTCCAAACTCCAAGTCCCATAGCATCTTTGCACCTACAAAGGGGAGCCCAGGGACTCCCTGGATGCCCCTAAAAGAGACAGGTGTTTGAAAACTCAGCTTTCTGGATTGGCCTGGGGCTGACTGGAGAAGAATTACATGGCAATGAGAAGTCCCTGGCAGTCTAGTGGTTAGGGCTTGATGCTTTCACTGCCCAGGGCCCAAGTTCGATCCCTGATTGGGGAACTAAGATCCTGCAAGCCGTGTGCAGTAGCCAAAAAAAAAAAAAAAAAGTGACATAAAGTAGGTGAAAAGGTCCCATGTCCACCTTGGGTGTGTGCATGCTAAGTCTCTTCAATCGTGTCCAGCTCTTTGTGACCCTATAGACTGTAGCCCATCAGGCTCCTCTGTCCATGGGGATTCTCAAAGCAAGAATACTGAAGTGCTGGAGGGGGTTGCCATGCCCTCCTCCAGGGGATCTTTCGAACCCAGGGATCGAACCCTTCATCTCTTATGTCTCCCACATTGGCAGGCAGGTTCTTTACCACTCGTGCCACCTGGGAAGCCCATTTTCACCTTAAGCCTCCGAATTGGGACATAGACCAAGTGAGGTATAAGGCCTAATAAGAAGCAAGCCAAAGTAATTGTGCCTTCTGATTTCAAGGAAGAATTGACCTCATGGTGGATGAGCTACATTTATCCTTGTGGCCCATTATTGGCTCTCACCAGCCAGAGGCCAGAAGGGGCTTAGGGCTCTGGGGCCAAGCCTATGGGCCTGTGGCCTGTCTGCCTTCAGGCCCTGCAGCCCTCAGACTGCAGGTCAGAACCCAGGAGACATGAGTTACTTAACTGAGAAGATGAGTTACTTAACTGAGGCCGGAAAGCTTTTGAAATGAGGCCCATCTGCCCTCAGACAAGCGCTGTGTGCCTGTGACCCTGAAGAGAGGGCAATGTCTTTGACCCGGCCAAGATCCCCCTTGGGACCGCTCCATCCTCTTCTGACCTTCTCACCCCCCGGGCTGCTCACCCCCACCTGCCGCATCTGTGGTCTATCAGCTGTGAGGGTGAGCAGAGACGTTAAGCCCTAATGCCTCCAGGTTCTTAGCAGCTGGGAGCTCTCTCTGTTGCCTGGTGGTTTCCAGCCCTTCTTCAGGAATGTTCAGCTGACACCATCTCTATCAGCTGTGAGTGCCGAGAGGCTGAGGACTGATGGGTAGGCAAAATGCGTTTCAGCCTTGGCTTACCAGACCGGAGACCACCGCAGATCCTCATGTCTGCTTTGTTCGCGCTGTTTTTCGGTTGGGAAAAATGTTATTGAGAGTATTGGGGTGGGGCCTCTCGAGACTCCAGGGTCTAGAGTCTATCTGTTGACATGCAGTTGGAGCCGGTGGGGATGGCAGGGAGAAAAAGACCCTTTCTGAGAACTTGAGGCAGAGTTGGCTATGGAACTGATAAGGATCAAAGGACAAGTCCTGGGCTCTTGGGAGCTGCCATGCCCCCAGTGAGCCTCCAGTTCCCAGCCTCCCAGTGGCTCCCAGGCCCCATTAGGCCCCGCTTCAGGGCTCTGAAGCCCCTGGCTGCCTGCATCAGAATCGCCTAGGTGCTTGTTACAGTTGCCCAATGCTAGGTTCCAGCCTAGATGTTCTGATCTCAAAGTAGAGGAGGAAGGACAGGGACTGTGGCTCCCAGCCCCCTGACCCAGGTGACTCTCAATTTAGGAACCATCTCCCTGTGTGCTCAGGCCAAACCCAGACCAGGGGCAGCTCCACACACACAGCCTGTTTCCTCTTCCTTGGAGGCTCCCCCACCCCCGGATTTCTGGGTTAATGGCCAGAAATTCCAGAAAAGCAGCATTTCTCCTGGTGCTCTCCACAAAGGAGCCGGTGGCTAGGCCAGAGAAGCAGCCAGTCCTCACAGGAGTCCCTCTCCAGAGCCTTCCACCCTTGTAACCCCACCTGGTCCCTGCCCCGCGGGCTTCTGGCCAGGTTGACAGCATGGGAAAGCCCCGTGGGAGCCGCAGAGGCGGTGGAGAGGAGGTGCCAGTGAGGGCTGGGAACCCCACCTCCCCTGGGGGTGCTGCTGGCGCCCCAGGCCAAGGCCTCCCCACCTCGGGGTGCCCGCTGAGCCCCATCCCGTGGCACCCGCCCCCTCCTGCTTTCTCCTCTGCACTCAGAGCCAGGGAGGCCTGCTCTGGCCAACCTGCAGACTTGGATTCATCTTTCAAAACCAACCTCCGCCCCCTCACCTTTTCTGCTAATCCTCCTGCCAAGCTGACAGAGCCCTGATGTTCCCTTCCCGTGGGGAGGTGGCACGTCCCTCATGTCCCTCACGCCGTGGGCCTCACATCAGCACGCAGAGCGCCCCTGCAGGCGTGCCTCTGTGAGCAGCCACAGGTGGGAGTAGGTGTGTGGGGAAGGTGGTTCTTAATTGGGCTTGTGGTCTGGAGGTAGTTGAAAGCTTCTTTTTTTCCCCTCCTAACAAGGATTTGGGTGGGTTCTCTATTATCTCATTTCAGAGGTGAAGCAAGACCAGCTCAGTCACACCTTCCACACTTCAAGTAGGATCATGGCTCTCGACTTTGGCTATTTCCTCCCTAATGTTTATTGCCATTTGCCATTATTTTGTTGGTTTGCTTTCTCAGTTTTTTTGGTTTTCCAGAGTGTGAGTGAGGACAGGGTGTATTTGCTTCCCCACTGAGTCTTCAGACACAATGGCAAGTGAGACCCAGGAAGTGTTCACTAAATGTTTGTTGACTGAGTACATAGGGCTTTGAGATTAGTGTTTGTAAACCTAAACATGTTTGTGAATTGTGTAAGGATAGGCATGACTTTAAATCATTGGTCCTACCCAGCAGACTCATTTGACAGGTAATTTAGCCTCGTGGTCTATATTTTCCAGGTCAGACGCAGGTACCACAGCGACTCTTGACCTCACTTCCACAGGCTCACCCCTCATGGCAATCGTGTGTGACTCAAGCCACTTGGGATGAAATATGATTGGTTAGGATGTGACCTGCCACAGTGGCTGAAGTTAGCTCACAGGTAGGGGAGGAATGGGGCTTCCCTAGTGGCTCAGTGGTAAAGAATCCGCCTGCCAATGTAGGAGACGTGGGTTCGATCCCTGGGTCGGGAAGATCCCCTGGAGAAGTAAACGGCAACCCACCCAGTATTTTTACCTGGGAAATCCCATGGACAGAGGAGCCTGGTGGGCTACAGTCCATGGGGTCACAAAGAGTTAGACACGACTTAGCAACTAAACAACAACAAGGGGAGGTTGTGGAAGCACACAGCCTAGGGTGGGGTCTGGGCTTTCTCACCAAGGGCCCTCCGGCTATTCAGTCAACCTGCCACTCACCACCTAGGCTGAGAGTTCACCCCAGGAGCCTGAAGCGCTAACGACCAAGCCAGATGTTCGGTCCTGAAAGTGCCACACTGGCCTTGGGGGATGGGTTACCCAGTGCCCAGGGCTCCTCTCTGATGAGTAACCCCCTCTGACCCTGACCCATGGGCACCAGGCACCAGCCAGCACAGGGCCTTGGTGAACTTAAAATAAAGGCGACCCCCCCATCCAGATGGTCACAGCCCAAACCAGCTGGATGGGCCCCCACTCATACCTCCACCCACACCTGCATGGCTGTACACAATAGTCCTGACCTCAGGAAAGTCCCCAAGATTTGTAGGAAAAGGAAAGGCGGACAGTACATTCTCCATCAGGCCTCTTCTCCGGGCCTTCCCCAAGCATTCCATTCCATCTGGCTTTACCATATCCCAGCTGGGCGGATCTTGGGCTACCCACCCCCTCAGTAGGACCCTGGGCCCTGGACGGGGCTGGACCTGCCCCATGGCCCAGGATTCGAAGTGAGGTTCCTAGTTGGAACCAGGGACTGGTCAGACTGCCCCACCTGGCTCCCCTTCAAGGCCTGTCTTGAGCTCCTGCCCACACCTCCCCGCCCTCTGTCCCCACACCTCCTCGCGGTGTTTACCACACAGGAGGCCCAGCGAGCCAGTGAGCTGGGAAACTCCCGGCCACCTCCAAGCCACGGCCGCCAGCTGAAATATAATTAGCCTGCCGCTCCCACAGAGGCGACACTGTGTGCTTGCCAAGCCCCTGCCTTCTACAGCATGTTGGCAGCCACCCAGGATAGGCGAGCCTCCCAGTCTGCCTTCACTGAGGGGGAAGGAAGAGCTGAGAACAGATAGAGAAGAGGGAAACAGAGCCACGTCGGGGAGGCCCGAGCTCGGGGCTGGGTCCCGGAGCTCGGGGCTGGGTCCCGGAGCCCGGGGCAGGCCTTGGAGTGGCTGTCACTCCAGAGTCACCCCCTCATCCGTCAGCCCCTGAGCCCCTTGCCCTCAGCCATCCCAGACCCTGTGCAGGGTGTAGGTGGGGAGACGCCTCTCTGGGCATCACCGTCCAGCGGCTGCCCTCGCTGGCCGAGGGTTTCTACAACAGAAGCGTCCTGGGCTGTGGGGGACTTGGCCACAGGGGCCTCAGCTGGCCCAGATGAGGTGTTTCAAGTGGTTTTGCTTTTGAGGAACCTGCTGCCCAGCACTTCAAGGGCCTCCCCTGCCCATGCCTGTCCCAAGGCCTTCGCTGGCCCCGTTCTCCACCCCACCCCTGGCTCCCACCTCCTTGCTGCTGGCCCTGGGCTTCAGTGGCCAGGAAAGCGGCACAGGCACTGGCAGGTGCATTGCCCTTGACCCTGGAATGATTCCAGACTCTGCTGAAACTCTGGAAGGCAGGCAGAGCCAGGGGTTACTCTGAAGCCCAAGCTTCCAATAACAACCTGTTTAAACAGAGCCAGGACCCTATGGGCCCACCCTCCCAATCCTCAGCCTGCCTTTTGTCAGCGGAAAAACTTCAGTCAAAGAATAAGTTTAATCAGAGAGGTGAAGAAACAAAGGAAAACTATCAAAGGAGATCAAATACTACTATAGTCATTAAGCAAAGTCAAGGACCTTTTAGATCCTTCTCAAGGGTTACAGATAATATTCTGAGCCATTTCCTATGAGCTGTCCTATATAGACTGAGCGCCCCACCAGGTGGAAGAAGTTAACTCTATGATGACCAGACTGTAGGCGGGACATTAGCTGCCACAATTCCCAGAACTGGCCTCAAGGAAATGGGAACAAAACAACCCTGGAACTAAAGACTAATTGTATTTGATGCTGATCAGACCACCAATGACCAATCTCAAAATAACTGTCTGAGCTGACTGTGCTATTTCTACATGTTGCCCCCTCAGCCTGTAAAAACTCTAACCCACTGATTCTCAGTGCAGGGGGATTCAATCAACTTCTGGACAAGTGTCTGCCCTCCCCCCAGTTGCCAGCACCCAAAATAAAGCAAACTTTCCTTTCCACCAACCTTGCCTCTTTATCGGTTTTTGAGCAGCAAGCAGCCAAACCCCACTTTCAGTTATACTGTTTCAGTCCCCAGCAATGACACCAAAACCCCTGGAGGCCCCCAGTATACACCATCTCCTCAAGTGTTCCCCGAGGACCATGCCCTACTTAGAGAAACACTGGACCATAGCTCGTGACTTCAGTGCTTATGCAGAAAGGAACAGGAGCAAACCCTTCCCACTGTTGGGGGCAACTGGGGACGGTCAAGGGGTCCATCTGGGTTCTGGCTAGGGTCTCCCCTCCGGCAGCCAGAGTACCACAACCCACGAAGGCCGAATCTTCAAACCCCCTGAGGTAGGAGGACCCACCACCATTTCCTTTCTCCTCCCCAGCCATCCAGCCTGAAAGTAAAGGCCATTGGAACGTCAGAGCTTCTGGCACTCTTGACCCCATGTGCATCATAAACCCTTAACACAATGGTCTTTCCTGCAAGGGTTCATTGAGGAATTTACTGCTAGAAATCTAGGTAGTTCTCACAGTTCACAGTATGTTGTTTTTGCTGTTTAGTGGCTCAGTCGTGCCCGACTCTTTTGTGACCTCATGGACTGTAGCCTACCAGGCTCCTCTGTCCATGATAGGATTTCCCATGCAAGCATACTGGAGTAGGTTGCCATTTCCTTCTCTAGGAGATCTTCCTGACCCAGGGATTGAACCTGTGTCTCCTGCATTGGCAGGCAGATTCTTGACCACTGAGCCACCAGTGACATCTTTATCTCCTTCAAAAGTTCATTCCTCGACCATCATTTCTAAGTACTCCCTGCACACTTTTCGTTTCTCTCCTTCTCCACACCACTGTTTAAATTATCTTAGATAACTGGAGAATCCCATGGACAGAGGAGCCTGGTGGGCTACAATCTATAGGTTGTAAAGAGTTGGACACGACTGAAGTGACTGAGCAGATATTTGTTCATCACGTATCTTCTACCACAAGAACGTACATTCCATAAGAGACCTTCTCTTTTCTGTTCACTGGGATTTCTGCCCCTCCTCCCCCACCCCTCTCCTACACAATGCGTGGTGTGTTAACAGGTGCTCCATAAATGTGTTGAGTGAATGAAATGCCCATGGTTTAGCCCCATTCTCTCTGCCAGGAACAGGTGTTCGTCCTTTGATCACTCAGGAGGTTCATTTGAAAATTAGTACTGAGGCTGCCTTAGGCAAGGGGCTTGACCCCTGGGCCGGAGGAGCAGCCTGAAGCTCACATGTATCATAGATTATCCATGTGATGTGGGAAGGGGCTGCTGACCACTTGGTCTACATTCTTGCTGATAAAGACCCCATCTGGCCAGCACTGGCCTTGCAGACCAGAATCAGAAGCTTCCTGGGTGGCCCCTCGCCCTCTTTCCCCGCATGCCTTCTGTGTGCGCCAACAGGAGGCTGGCCACTTCCTCTATGGTTTGTTTTACTTCTCCCTGATGTCCAGTTCTTGAACTTTGACACCTGAGGCAGGACTGCAGGGAGCAAGGGAGAGATGATCTAGAATCATCTCGGGATGGTTCCCAGTGCTGCCTCAATCCCTCAGGTTCCAGCACAGCAGGACGGTGGCAGGTGGTGGAGAAGTTCTCCACGGGGTATCCTGGAAATATGCTGAGAGACAAAAAACCATGTCTGGACAGGTGTCCTGGCCAGGGTCCACCTGCGTAGGAGAAGTCCTGAGACTGTAAGATAGGGCCTGATGCTCCCCACCAGCCACTCGAGACAGGGTAGAGCCTCTCCCTGGAAACAGCACCAGGATCAGAGGAGGTGATAGTGCTGTGGCCTTGGTCCTCCATTCTGGGTGCTGGGGTGACAGCCTCAGACCTGAGTCATGGACCTGTGGATGATGGAAACCCTTCCCCCTCCCTCAGGAAGCAGGGGGCTTAACAGAAATGCAGAGAGAAAAGACTTCCTCCCCACGTCCTGACTTCCCTGGTGCTGCCAAGGGGCTAGCTTGCCCCCAACCCCTCCCTCTCCCAGGCCCCGAACACAGGCACCCACCAGATCCTGCCAGGCCTCTTACCACCTCTTGCCTCCCTTTCCAGGCCCTTCTAAAAATGTCAGGAATTCCCTGGTGGTCTAGTGGTTAGGACTCCACCCTTTCATTGCCGAGGGTCCAGGACCTGAGTTGGATCCCTGATTGGGGAAATAATATCCCACAAGCCATGTGGCATGGCCAAAAATAAACACAAATAAAAATGCTGTCACCTTGAGCCCCCAAATGGTGACCATGACATGGTTCCTTCTATAACCTCTCTCATCCCTTGGTGAGATAAATCTTCCTTACAGTCTTGGTCATATCACAACATTTTTCTGTCCCAAACCCCAAAGCGTACAGTACTGCCTCTTGGGTACAATCCTCTCTTCAGCCTTTCCTATGCAGCCCAAACTGTCTTCCCAACCTGATCACCACTCCAGCCAGGTCTGTCTGTCTTTCAAATACATCAATCGTCCATCCACTCATTCTTTCATTTATATTTACCATGAACAGTGATTTATAGGGATGAAAATAATCTTTTGTTTTGTGAAGGAGCAGGGACAGAGAGCAAGAAGGGATCCACACTTCCACTGAAATGTGAGGTGGCCTCGGATTTTTAAAAATTTTTAAGTATTTATTGACTGAGAAGTTGTGTTTATTATATTGGGTTTATAAAATAATTTATTTTAAAACTTTTAAAAAATAAGATTATTTAAAAAGATAAGGTACATTCTAGCAAATAACAAACTTATTTATATCAATTAGTCCAGTATTTTAAAATAACAAAAGAAAAATACTATTCTTGATACTTTCATCACTTTAATATTAATCCTGTACGTTAACTATGTCTATCTCTAAGTACCACGCCCCTGGTATTTTTCTGAGAAAAAAAAAAAGTGCATTATTTTCAATATGGGCTTAGCACTTTTAATTTTTCATAAAATTGCCTGAAATCTTTTAAAGTTGTGTTTTGAAGTTAATAAATTTGATATTTTGGACACTTTTAATCGACTCTTTCAATTGACCACAATATTTTTGAATGAGAATTTACCCTTTGTATAAGTGCCCGGTGAGCTTAGGAAAATTCTGCACATAATGGCTGTTCTAAATTCTGATATTACAATCTGCAACTCTTGCAGCGCTGAGTTGCTGCGGGAACACTTAGCAACTGGGAGGGGTGGGGCAGTGAGAGCCCAGCTGGGAGTAGTTTTCATTAGCGGCGGCGGGCGCTTGACCGGGGCTTCCCCTCACAAGTTTAGTTTCCCCAATTTGTAAGGAGCAAGGATTCCACCCGGTTGCACCCAGCTGGCACGTGCGGTGAGGGTCTCGTGAGAGTGAACACTGCAGGCGCAGCTCAGGGCTGACACGTGGAGGCGCTCAGTGGACCTACAGTCCTGCTACACCAAGTGCAGCCTCCCCTGGGCCCTCGCGGCTGGCTCCGCCTCCTGCCTCCCAGGACGCCCCGCCCACCGCATCCTGCCTGGGTCGGAGCCGCGGGGAGCTCGAGGTTCCACTCGGCAGGCTGTCACACGTAAGTCACAATTCGCGTGTACATTGTGTACCCTGCGCCCGGCACTGTGTTCTAAGCACTTTGCGTCAACATTAACAAATGTACTTCTGGCAGCGGCATCTAGGATCCCTACAGTCATTACCCCGCAAGGCCCAGGGGGTGAGTGGCCGAACCAGGCTACACGCCCAGGCAGGCCGGCTCCTCCGCTGGCAGGCTGCCTCCAAGGTTGTCCCGCTGTCCCCTTACGTACTATCCCCACCCTTTTCCTGTGTCAGGAGGAGGGTGACCCTTGCGTCCAGTCCTGCTCCACCCAGCGCCCTTGCCCACAGGCTGCCTTTCCGTTGGGCAGTGGAGCGGCCAGGAGAGATCAAAGGGAGGGAAGAAAGGGAGGTCTGTGTTAATTCCCCCGATGCCCTCCCTGCCAGGTCACCCAGGCTGGCTGTGACCCTGGAAGGAAAGTCGCAGCCTCTGTCAGGTAGCCCCTTGCACTGATTCTCTCTTTGATTCCAGTAAGTTGTCCGAGCATGGGGCTTCACTGCTATTAAGCCCAGGTGCTGTACCACGCCCTCACCCAACCCCCTACCCTCTCACCCCTCACTGCTCTTCCCGGTTTTGTTGTTCAGTCGCTCAGTAGTGGCTAACTCTTTGAGACCCCCATGAACTGCAGCAATCCAGGCTTGCCTGTCTTCCACCATCTCCCTGACTCTGCCCAAACTCATGTCCATTGAGTTAGTGATGCCATCCAACCATCTTCCCCCTTTACAATCTTTGTAAATAGTTCCTTTGTCAGTGAAGTGTTCGCCACCTGTACTGCCTCTCAGCCATCCATCCTGCAAGGCTTACCTTGTCTTGGGCCCTATCAGTTTGCTTCCTCTTCTTTTTTAAAATATTTGTTTTTATTTATTTGGCTGCAGTGGATCTTAGTTACGGCCTGCAGGATCTTTAACTGTGGCATTGGAACTCTTGGCTGCGTGGTTGTAGGATCTAGTTCCCTGACCAGAGATGGAACCTGTGTACCCTGCTGTGAAAGCACAGAGTCTTTAAAACACTGGCTGCCAAAGGAAGTCCCTTCCTTCCTTATTTTTTTGAAAAGATTCCCATGGTTACAAAAGGAAGTGCAGTGAAGTCTCCCTTCCTTTCTTTCTTGAACACCCAGTTCTCCCCACAGGCAGCTCATGAAATGTTTGGGTTGTTTAAAATTGTAGTTAAAAGTAATATAAAATTTTTCCATTTTAATTATTTTTAAGTGTATAACTCTGTGGAATTAAGTGCATTCACGTTATCACCATCATCATTCTTCAGAACTTTTTCATCCTGCCCATCTGAGACTCTGTACCCATTGTCAGGAAGGACAATAACTTTTTCCTCTACTCTTTGAGGTTCTTGTCTAAGATACCTCTTTCATGAAAGAGGGATTAACAGGAGAAAAACAGATTTAATTTAATTTTATATTTCTGAGGGTCCCAAAGATATGAGACCCAAAAAAGTGACTAAAGTAGGCACAAAATCTCCAAAATGGGGCATTTTTTTTTCTTGCTCTCAGAGGCACAAAGGAAAGTCAGAGTAGCTGTCCTTGCACTGGCTACTTCTTAAGTAACTTTAATTCACAATAACCAATATACCATAGTGTCATGTTTTGGAATGGCCTTCCCTGAACCCCATCACCATTAAACACAAAATTGCTAAAATGACTTTCTGTGACGCCTTCCGGAGACATTTTATGCATAGTCAAACCACAAATGGTAGCTTATTTTATGTACCACCTGCATCTTGCCTTTTTCACTTTATACTCTCTCTTGAATATCATTTCACATCCATCCATAATACAAGCTCTCATCCTTCTGCTCAGCTTTCCCTTGTTTGGATATTCCCTTGAACTTAGCCTTTCCCACACTGATGGAAACCGAGGGTGTTTTCAATCTTTTGCGGTTTGTTCCTAACCTCCTGTTTCCTCTCCCGGTTCATGACCTTGCATCTCTTGCTCTGCTTCCCCGCAGGGAGACCAACCACCCCCATGACTTCAGGGCCTTCCAGTCCTCTGGGCTCCTGACTTGCTGTCCCTTCTCAGGAGACTACCTGCTCCTTCACCCTGGCTCTGCAGTGACCGCAGCGCATGTCTCTTGAAGCCAGTACTCTCCTGGTAGCCTGTGTATCAGATGTGGCGTAAGGTAACTGGAGAGGGTGCCCATGGGTGGGGGTGCCTTCCTAACACAGGCTGCTGGAGCGCACCCAGATTACACCTGCAGGGGTGGAGGCCTGACTTCTGTCAGTGTCTGCAGAGGCCAGGAATTCAGCACTAGGTTTCCAAACTTTATTTGGTCCTAGCTGAATCTGTTGACACCTACTTTGGGAGGTGAAGCTGCCATATAGCCTATTTGTCTTTCCATCCACATCCTACACTATTTTTCCTGACACTGCTACCACCATCCCCACTTTCTAATTAAAATAAAAATTGTAGTAAAAAGAGAAAGAAAATAGTAGAGAAATCTCCCCTCTAAAAAAAAAAAGAAAGACTCAAGATTTACGCTAGATAGATGGGGCAGGATCACTTACAATGAAAAATGCTCTTCACAAAATACTATGAATAATAGTGTGTGTTTTATAAGCACCCATATGATACCCATGGACCCCTCATTGCCCTGCGAGGCAAGTACTGTATTTTTCACCACTTTACTCATGAAGAAAGAGGTCCAGGGAGATCAAGGGACCATCCAGGAAGTGCCAGAGGTGGGGCTCCACTGTTGCTGCTGCTACTGCTGCTAAGTCGCTTCAGTCGTGTCTGACTCTGTCCGACCCCGTAGACTGCGGCCCACCAGGCTCCCCCGTCCCTGGGATTCTCCAGGCAAGAACACTGGAGTGGGTTGCCATTTCCTTCTCCAATGCATGAAAGGGAAAAGTAAAAGTGAGTCGCTCAGTCGTGCCCGACTCTTAGCGACCCCACGGACTGCAGCCCACCAGGCTCCTCTGCCCATGGGATTTTCCAGGCAAGAGTACTGGAGTGGGGTGCCATTGCCTTCTCCGAGGGCTCCACTAATGCCTGCATTTACCCCTGAGTTTGACCTTCAGCCCTAAGTCAAGCCTGTTGGTGGATGATGTTGCTCAGAGATGCTACTGAGGAGAGGATTCTAGAAAGATGGTACTGATAAACCTATTTGCAGGGGAAAAATGGAGATGCAAGCATAGAGAACAGACTTATGGACACAGCGAGAGAAGGAGTGGGTGGGACAAACTGAGAGAGTGGCATGGAAACCTATACATTACCATATGTAAAATAGATGGCCAGTGGGAATTCTCTGTGTGACCCAGGGAGCTCAAACGGTGCTCCGTGATAACCTAGAGGGGTGGGATGGAGTGGGAGGTAGGAGGGAGGTTCAAGAGGGAGGCGACATATGTATACCTGTGACTGATTCATGTTGATGTATGGCAGAAACCAGTACAATATTGTAAAGCCAATTATCCTCCAATTACTTTTTTTTTTTTAAAGAAAGATCTATAGGCCTCAAGGCCTTGGACGTAGTAGGCACTGAGGTGGGTAATGCACCAGCAAAATTAGATCAGGTTGGGGGCTGAGCTCATGGACGATGCTGGAGGGGACAATTAGAAATGGCTGGGGGCCTGGAGACAGCTGAGGACACGTTTGCACTATCCTGAGAATTGGTGCTGTCCAGAAAAGTGAAAGAGGGGCAAGGAGAAGGGGTGCTGGGTGGGGAGGAGCCCCTTGTGTGCAGATGGCTGGATTTTACAGCAATCACCAGATTCAGGAAATGTGACACCTTGTCCCTTAGGACCAGAAGGCTTAGAGGTGGAGCTTTGGTTTGGCTGGAGGCAAAGTAAAGATGGCGGCACCAGGGCTGCAGTAGCATTGGGTGAAAACCCTGTGAGGAATGATTTCAGTTGTGTTCAAATGGAGCTTCGTGTCTGGTACCTTCCCTGTGGCTCGGCCCCTGCGGCTCCCCATCCTGAGCAGCCCAGGTCTGAGGTTATTTTACACTGTCCAGCTCCCTGGCCTGATGAAACCCCAACAAAGCAGGGAGAGAGGCTGGGGAGACAGATGAGCGAGGAGGGCCTATCTGCAGACAGAGTTCTCTGGAGAAAAGCTTTTTTCCTGGTTCCTTGGAGCTCCACTGAAGAAAGCCTTGAGGAGAAGCCAGGGAGTTCGTTTGGGGGGGATACCCTAAGTACCCTCCTCATTGGGACCCCGCCCATCCTGGCCTTTTTGGAGAGCTCCCAGGACGAAAAAAGCCCGGCCTGTTATGACCAGTAGGTGATTCAGCGCCATGCACCTGACCGAGCGCCCAGATGTACAAGGCCCACGGGGCTGGATGCCACCGAGGAGAGGAAGACAGGCCACCCCCCCACCACCCGCAAAGGGCTTCTAGGGAAGGGGACACTGCGAGCATACAGACCAGAGAAGCCCCAGATGGAGTCAGCTGGGGGCTTGAGGGAGTCCAGGCCTGAGGCAGCCAGAGGGGCCGGCAACACTTGTCAGGAGAGGCAGGGTTTAATACCCGTTTGCTTTCTTTCCTCCAGGCAGTTCCTGATAAGCTTTGACCTCTCCTGTCTCTGGGAGCCACACACATGCACACACACTCTCACACACACACTCACACACTGCTGGCCATTCTCTGTGTGCACTGCTTCAGGGAAGGGAAGTGACAATATAAAAAGGAGAAAAAAGTATAAAAAGTCTTCCTGATCTCTGTGGTCCAGAATTCCAGCTCCTCAGAGGAATGGAAGACACAGGAATAGATTTGGGGAACTGTTTGAGGAGGAGCAGCTAGGCTTGTCAGCATCCTGGGCTTGGGAGCAGAGTCGGGGGTCTGTGAGATATACGGAGATGTTGGTGGGGCCCTGAGAAAGGGGTCCTGACCCAGTTTTCTGGGATGAGCCAAGAGCAGGCGGCAAAGGTCCAGGTTAGGAAGGGCCAAGTGGGGTGTCAGGCAGTTGGGCCCCTGCAGCCCTGTGGGCGGCAGAGGAGTCCTGTGCACTCCACCTATACTGCGGGACTCGGGAGGAGAGCACAGCCTCGGAAGGGCCTTGCGGACAAGAAGTAAGGGCAGGGACTCCCTCTGGATGCCAGATGGACAGTGGGCCTGAGGGATCGAATGAGCTCAGGCCCCCTCCCACATCCTGAGTAAGCCCACCTGGGCTCAGGATCCCCCAGGAACCTTGAGGGGATGAGGGAAGCAGCCGATCTCTTGATTGCCATGATCAAGTGTCTGCCACCTCAAGGGAGTGGGGACTGAAATGCAAAAATGAGGATGAGGTACAGAAATCAATCCTTGTCCACCCAAATGTGCATATTGAAAATCTAACCTTTTATAAGATAGCAAATTTTCCCAGGTGCCTCAGTGGTAAAGAATCTGCCTGCCACTGCAGGAGACACAAGAGATGCAGGTTCGATCCCTGCTTCTCAAATATCCCCTGGAGTAGGAAATGGCAACCTATTCCAGTATTCTTGCCTGGGAAATCCCATGGACAGCAGAGCCTGGAGGGCTGTAGTCCATGGGGTCATAAAAGATTTGGATATAGCTTAGCGACTAAACAACAAATATATAATAAAAAGCCTACAAATAATGGATAAATAGTAAACTGGAGGGTATAATAATATACCATATATAATGAAAATACTAATTTCTTTCATATATGAGGAAGTCCTATTAACAAACAAGATAGTTCATAAAGGATATAAGTAAGCAGTTTACAGAAAAATAAATACAAATGACTTGTTAATGCTTGAAATGTATTCCTAAGCCATAACTGGAAAAATGCAAAGATTACAATGAGATACCATTTTTCACCTACGAGATGGGAGAAGGTTTGTAAGTTTAACAAAGCCCTATGAGAGAGCAGACAGGCAGCCCTCTCTTTATGACTCTTTTTTTTTTTTTTTTTGATGTGCACCATTTTATAGTCTTTATTGAATTTGTCACAATATTGCTTCTGTTTTATGTTTTTGTGTTTTGGGCAAGGCATGTGGGATCTTAACTCCCCAAACAGGCATTGAACCCACACTCCCTACATTGGAAGGCAAAGTCTTAACCACTGGACCATCTGGGAAGTACCTCTCATGACTCTAGATGGTTGGGTACATTGGCACAGCAGATCTATCAAAGTACACATTTCTTTTGTTTGACTCAGTAGTTCCAGTTCTAGGAATTGACCTTGCAGGTCCATCTTCACATGTCCACAAGGATGTTTGTTCGAGAACGTTCACAGTAGTAGCCTTGTGTGTAGTGGTAAAAAAGTGGAAAGGACCCAAATGTCTATTAATAGGAGACTAGATAAATAAATAAATAATGACACCAATGAAATACTAAGACCATTCAAAATGAAAAAGGTCTATGTATACTGACAGGGAAAGAACTTGGAGATATGTTGTTACTTAAAAAAAACAGGGACTTGCCTGGTGGTCCAGTGGTTAAAAGAATCTGCCTTCCAATGCAGGGGACGTGGGTTTGACCCTTGGTTGGGGAACAAAGATTCCATACGCTGAGGGGCAACTAAGCCAGCTCACCCTTACTAAGCCTGCGCACTCTAGAGCCCAAGCACCCAACTAAGACATGATGCAGTCAAATACATAAATAAATAAATATTTTTTAAAAAGCCAGGTACAGAATACAATGTATAGTTTCCTTCCATTTGCATTAAAAAAAGATTATGTAAATATATGCATGCTTATGCATGAACATTTCTAAAGAGGTTGCAGAGGTTAAGCAAATATCCATGTTCTCATGGGATAATTTTGTAGTGTTTGAATGGTTCAGCTTCCGTGGGTGTCTTCTCTTTACACCAGCATTTTGAGGTAAAGGGGCAGGCAGGAGAAAGGAGCAGTGGGAGGAATGCCGAGCAAGTACTTCTGTTGGCCGAGGGCCGAGTGGGTGGCGGGTTCTTGCGTAGGGAATTAGCGTTTTCCACGTGGATGGCCGCAGACTGCAGGGACAGGGGCTGAGTCACTGTGACAAAAGTCCACAACCCTCCAAAGGCAAACTTTGCTGACATGTTCCAGAACAGTTCATCCTTGAGAAAGGAGCCCCAAAGGGGCTCCAGGAAGGGCTGGGAAGAACTGATAAGCATTCTTAGCAGAATGTACATAAGCTCAAAGGTGAGATCAGCAAAGAGTTTTAAAGAGTCATTTTAGATTATTACTGGGGAGGGTGCAAATGCTTGCACAGGATAAGAGAAGAAATCCAAAGCCTAGTAATAGATGAGCAATGAGGGAACTAGAAACATAAATTCAAGCAGAGTTAATTCCAATTCAAACAGGAAGATCTCATTTTCTACCCATCGTATTAGTAAACAATGTTCAGGATCGCTGCTATTCAGTATTGGTGGGGATGTGGAAAGACAGGTGATCTCAAACACCATTGAGGGAAGTGAAAAATCACCCCAATCGTTTTGGAGAACAGTTAGGCAGTAGCAACAATTTAAATGTGGATTCACCCTGAGCTTGATATTACTACACTACCTTAAGTTGGCTTCCCTGGTAGCTCAGACTGTAAAGAATCTTCCTGCCAATCTTTCTTAGGTCAGAAAGATCCCTTGGAGAAGGGAATGGCAACCCACTCCAGTTTTCTTGCCTGGGGAATTCCATGGAAAGAAGAGCCTGGGAAACTATAGTCCACTGGGTCACAAAGAGTGAGTCACTAACACTTCACCCTGAGCTAGAAATTCCACTCCTCGGAATCTGCCCTCTGCCATTCTGACAAAGGCATATTCAAGAATGTTCAACACACTGTGGTTTTTCAAGCAAAATGTTAGAAACAACCCAAATGGCTATCAATCAGAGACCAGATAAATAATTTATGGGACAGTCACACCATGGAATCCTTAAAATGCTTGAAGGGCTGAGGCAGATTTACGTATGCTGGCAGGACATGACCTCTAAGGCATACTGAAAAATGAAACTAACGAGTCAAAAGCATGGCACATATAGTGTAATACATGTATTTAAAGACCCTCCCAAATCCTAAGACTGTATCATACATAGAAACAGGTCTAGGGGATTCCCTGGTGGGTCCATTGGTTAAGACTCCATGCTTCCTCTGCAGGGGCCACAGGTTCCATCCTTAGTTGGGGAACTAAGATCCCACAAGCCAAATGGACAAAAAGAAAAGAAACAGTTCTAGAAGGATGTTACCTCTGAGGAAAAGAATTGGAAGAGGAGGAGAAGAATTGAAAGGGTGTGACAAAAAGAGAGTATACATTTCTGTGCTTGAGGACTTTTAATTACTTACTTGTAGACAATGAGCCCGCATCAGTGTATTGCTTAGCTGCAGTAGGTATGGCCATGGTTAGTGTAGATCCTGGTTTTATGAGTTATTAGCTGTGTGAGAGGCACAGAACTAAATCTCAATGAGCCTTACTTTTTTTTTTTTTTTCTAAAAAGATAGGGCTAATAATGGCTTGTTATGAGGATTGCAATAAACTGTGGAAGATTCTGAAAGAGATGGGAATACCAGACCACCTGACCTGCCCCTTGAGAAATTTGTATGCAGGTCAGGAAGCAACAGTTAGAACTGACATGGAACAACAGACTGGTTCCAAATAGGAAAAGGAGTACGTCAAGGCTGTATATTGTCACCCTGTTTATTTAACTTATATGCAGAGTACATCATGAAAAACGCTGGGCTGGAAGAAGCACAAGCTGGAATTAAGATTGCCGGGAGAAATATCAATAACCTCAGATATGCAGATGACACCACCGTTATGGCAGAAAGTGAAGAGGAACTAAAAAGCCTCTTGATGAAAGTGAAAGAGGGGAGTGAAAAACTTGGCTTAAAGCTCAACATTCAGAAAACGAAGATCATGGCATCTGGTCCCATCACTTCATGGGAAATAGACGGGCAAACAGTGGAAACAGTGTCAGACTTTATTTTTTGGACTTACAAAATCACTGCAGATGGTGATTGCAGCCATGAAATTAAAAGACACTCCTTGGAAGGAAAGTTATGAGCAACCTAGATAGCATATTCAAAAGCAGAGACATTACTTTGCCAACAAAGGTTCATCTAGTCAAGGCTATGGTTTTTCCTGTGGTCATGTATGGATGTGAGAGTTGGACTGTGAAGAAGGCTGAGCGCCAAAGAACTGATGCTTTTGAACTGTGGTGTTGGAGAAGACTCTTGAGAGTCCCTTGGACTGCAAGGAGATCCAACCAGTCCATCCTAAAGGAGATCAGTCCTGGGTGTTCATTGGAAGGACTGATGCTAAAGCTGAAACTCCAGTACTTTGGCCACCTCATGCGAAGAGTTGACTCATTGGAAAAGACCCTGATGCTAGGAGGAATTGGGAGCAGGAGAAGAAGGGGACGACAGAGGATGAGATGGCTGGATGGCGTCACCAACTCGATGGACATGAGTTTGAGTGAACTCCGGGAGTTGGTGATGGACAGGGAGGCCTGGCATGCTGCGATTCATGGGGTTGCAAAGAGTCGGACATGACTGAGCAACTGAATTGAACTGAATGAGGATTAAATTCATAGAAGCAAAATGCTCTGAACAGAGCCGACCCATGGAAAATGTTCCAATTTATCACTACTTATGTAATTAAACATAACCTTTGTTTCACAAGGAGTCTGTGCCTGCTTGGATGGAGAATCCCACACCAATATGGCCAAGCGTATTCCATGAAGGGCTTGAGAAGGGAGGGAGAAACTTGCTGCGTATGTCTATGTGAAAGGGAGAGTCACAACTCCTGGAGGGTGAGGAGCCAGGCCAAGAAGGCACTGAAGGTGCTCCCTGAGCACCACTGGGCTGACGTGGACAGTCTTTCTGTGGGTCATCGTGCTGGTAAGCTTCAGTTTGAGGTGACCAATGTCAGTGAGCCAAGCTGGGGGAGCCCCTCTGGTCTGAGACACGAACTCTTTGAGGGGGACACTGAGAAGCAGTGACTTTGGAAGGTGGACAGTTGTGTTTGGGATCGTCCTGTGGGTTCTGGTCAGGAGCCACTAGTACTCTGTGCTAACAGGGAGATGCTGGGAGCGAAGTCAGCCAGGCCTTGGACCTGGAATCACCTGTGTAGACCTTGTGCTTTGGGGACTTACGCAGACTGCTGTGTTTCCATCAGCAACAGATTCAACTGATAACTTTAAGGACATTTAAAACTTTTTGCCAATAGACAATATTTCCCCCTCTCTGTTGACAGAAATTAGGTATGACTTTTCTTCCCCCCTTCACAGACAACATGCTTCTAGAAAAGAAATTCTTCAAAAGGGGTGATCAGCCCTTCCTGGGATGAGGTCTTTAAAATGCATCAGAATCAGAGTGGAAAGATAAGCAAGGCTAGAATGATCCACGTGGTACTGGAGTAGAGAAAGGCAAAGTAAGAATTCATGTTTATCTTAATATAGACACAGATGGTTACATATAGAAATAGTTATGGATGTCTGTCTATAGACTAGTAAACAGGTTTTTATCTTTGTTCTGTTACCTGGGAAATGACACTTTAGTAGCAATGAGCAACACCAAGTACCTGAATCTTGGTTTCTAGAATCATTCTCTCATAACCAGAACCAGGGCTCCCTGGAGAATGGTCTGATTCCAGGACTGAGGTGGGAAATATACAAGATGAAACAAGCATCCTGTAGTGCCAGAGAGAAAGGAAGTGCTCACAAAACAAACACATGGATAGAGAAATGGCAAAGGGGCACAGGAGTCAACTGACAGAGTTCCCAATGGCTAAGCGGAAGATTTTGAGCAGTACAATAAATAAAGTAGTATTGACTATACCCCAAAGTCTAAAACAAGTCCATATTGATATAAATAAATGGTTGAATATATCCCTAAATGGATAGGAGACATATCTTCTGTGCAGAGCAATTTTATTTGGGGCTGTGCTGAGTCTTTGTTGCTGTGTGGGCTTTTCTCTAGTTGCATCCAGCAGGGGCTACTCTAGTTGCGGTGCACAGGCTTCTCATCTTGGTGGCTTCTTTTGTTATGGAGCACAGGCTCTAGGGTGCGTGAGCTCAGTAGGGCTCTAGGGTTCAGGAGTTGCAGCATAGGGGCTCAGTGGTTGCGGTTCAGGCTCTAGAGCACAGGCTCAGTAATTGTAGCGCACAGGCTTAGTTGCTCCGCATGTGAGATCTTCCTGGATTAGGGATCGAACCCATGTCTGTTGCATCGCAGGAGATTCTTTACCACTGACCACCAGGGAAGCCCCTGTGCAGAACAATTTAAAAATAGAAATGCATGTAAAGTCCAGAAATGCTCAAGTCAATATCTTGGCATTTTCAGGCAGGAAATACACACACACACACACATATAATATGTATTTTTTGCGTTACTTGTCTATAAATATTTTGCTTATAAGAGCTTCAAAAATCTCAGTTTCCATTTTTACAGCATTTACATTTGAAAAAATATATACACATTTATATATACATTTACAAATTTAAACGCTGTAAAAAATATAAATATATATGCTGTAACACTTCAATCCTGGCAAAGCTGTAAGAAACTTCAGCACAGACATCCATCACTGTGAGCAACATAAGTTCATACATGCCTTTTGGACAGCACCTTGGCAATATCTGTGAAGAAGTAGAAAAACATTTAGACCCTTGAACACGGTAGTTTCTTTCTTTCCTGAAAATTAATCACAAGAAAAATAAATCCCAGAGAAAAGACAGCAGGGAAAGCAAATTGCATTTTCTTGCTATTTTATTCAAATGAACAAAGCTTGAAACTGTTTAAATGTTCCACTGAAGTTTACAAAGTGATAGTCACTTGGTGGAATCTTACTTGAGTACTAAACGTATATGAGAAGTAACATGGAAAATGCTTATGAGCACTTTCGAGAAAGAAGTATAACGCAAAATGTGTAACTGTACTACTGTAATTATGACTGAGTACACACATGGGCTGGAGGTCTGGGAAGCTGAGCAGTTGGGCTGTTGGCACCTGGATCCTTTCCATTTGCTTCACACACCCAGCCATTCCTCCCGCCTCCAGGGTCCAACACAGCCTGCGGAAATCCTCACCCAATGAACTGTCAGGTATAGGGCGCTCAACTGGTATACTTTTGGAAGAAATGTTTCCTTAATGTTGCTATGATGTTCTCCAGTACCACTTTTAAAAACTTTCCTAAATATTTACTGCTGAACCTGGATTCAAACTTGAACAGGTCTGCCAGTGCCTCAGCTCCACTGAGACCTAACCAAACCCTCCCACGACTCACACATCCTATTCAAAGTTTCCGTTACTATCACACAGCCACCTACCGGCTTTCTCAAACAAGAGTGCAAGAAAGCCCCTGCGCGCCTTCAGATGAAGCTGAGGATTTTAAAAGGTCAAGCAGGTCAGAAATTAGCAGCTTAAAAGAGAAAGGATTTTCCAGGGAGATGCTCGGATCTCACGTGGAGAATGTAGGAATCAAAGCATCACAAGCCCGGGCCAGTTACTCTCGGTCTGGGGAAAGGGGCGGGGCTAAAGACCTGACCAGTTTGGTGGGAACTAGCGGTGGGTCTGTGGCCCCGCCTCCTTTCCACTGCCGTGCTGCGCACCGGATGGTTCCCGCCCCCCAGCAAGTATACGCGGAGTGCAGGCCACGCATGTTAGGGTTTTAGGAGGCACATTAAAAAGAGTGGAAAATAAGTTACATTAATTTTAATAATATATTATTAAAATAATTAATATATTTTGCTTAATCCAAAATCTCCAAAATATCATTTCAGTATGTACTTGATAAAAAAAAATTTTTTAACATTCTTTTTTCATGCTAAGTCTTTGAAATCCAGCTTACAGCGTATCTCAGTTTGGATCAGCCATATGTCAAGTGCTCAACAGTCACATGTGAACAGAAGCTACTATATCAAACTGCACAGATCTAGAACTTTTATGTCTCCTTTTCTTTCCTTCTTCCATCCCTTCCCCCTTCCTTCTTTTCACTCCTTCCTCATTCCCCTCCTTCTCTCCCTTCTTTCCTTCCTTCCATCTATATTTCTTTTTAAAAGCATACCATTTTTAAGAAATTGAGGCATATGCCTACCTGCCTACAATGCTCACCTACACAGAAAATCCTGGAAAACCTTATTTTTTGGAATTGTCTGTTGTCCAGGGGCTGTTCCTTCCTGCTTGCTGCAGCTGACATGTGAGCAGATACCCTCTTTAGGCTCCTGGCAGCCCCCTTATCAGACTCCCCTGGACACATCCAGCCCCCACATGCTCATCCTCCATGGTTGTAGGTGAACAAGTTGAGCTGGCTCTCTCCATGAGGAGATGGGGGCAGGCTTATGCAAGCCCTTTCGTCTTTTCTGGCAGAGTCTTTAGCACTTGGCAAGACTTCTCAGGTCTTTTTCGTGACTGGAGTTGCACTTTGCATTGGAAGTTGGCTGCTGGCCAGAGACTCTTCTAGCCTGGAGAGTCCCTGCATCCATCTCTGGGCCTGAGGGAAACTTTGAGCCCCCAAGTAGAGGTCTCATGGAGTTAATGACAGAGATTGTCACATGTCCCTTAGCAATCCTGGAAAACCGCTCTGGGAGCTAAGTTCCTGGAGAAGAGATCTTGAGAAGAGGACTTTTAAGGGCACAGGAGAGGTAGAGAATAGAAAGTCATTTTCTAGGCATAATTTTACCTGAAGTCGTTACTTCTTTATTTGCATTTCCTCCCATTATCAAAGTAAACACACTCACAATTGCAGTTATGCAATGATTTATGCAGTTGCTATGAGCCCAAAAGCACTTGCGTGGCTGTGTGTGAGTTGGTGCGTCCCTGGCTTCCCGCTCTTGGGGCAACAGGAGGCGCTGGGAATTTCTCAAATGTTCACAAGAATGTCGAGAGGGAGTTCTGAGTAATCACAATTCCTTGAACTTCTTGTGGGAAAATAAAGTCCCAATTTCCTTTTAGAGATAACTGTCTTTGAAAGCTGTTTACCATGAGAGTTTTTGTTTATGGTTCAGAGAATGGTCAAAACACACTTCTGTGGAAGGTCCCAGCAAGTAAAAAATCCCACCATGGGGACGCCCTGGCCCCCAGCACGGGAGCAAACTTGAATTATCCAGCTGGGCTCCAACACCTTCTGTATTTCTGTATTTCCAACAGACTCTGGTGTTTTAGCCATGAATGTAATCAGTCTCATACACTTGATGTTGCTGTCTCCCCCTGCCTCTCCCAGAGGGAGACAGCCGTATAGGTATCTCCCAGCTGGATCCTGGGGAACCAAGTGTCAGGGAGACAAGCAGGATCTGCCTGCCTTGTGGGCTGGTCGGGGAGCCGCTCCTCACCCAGGCCTCCCTGCTGAGCCCTCACCCCACCTCAACTCGGTGAGCCACACCCTCTCTGGCTTCTGGTCTCCACCAGCCAGGTTGACACATAGATTAAGTAAAGAGAAGGCAAAAAAAAAAAAAAAAAAAAAAGAAAAGGGAAGGGAAAAGGAAAGAGAAAAAAAAAAGCCATCCCAAGCCAAGATGCCTGTGCCCTCTCTCTGAAGGGGTGGAGAACTGTGTTGGCAGCTGCTATCCAACCCACAGACCCAGCTGAAGGTGGAGAGGATGCCATGGCACTGTGGAGCCTGCAGTGTGGGGAGTTGCCTGTCCACTCTGTCCGGGCAGCTGGACCGTGCTCATCTAGCCTGGACCCTTAGCACCTGTCAGCAGGCTGGCTTTTGTTCTTTGTACGGAGCACAGTGAAAAGAAAAAAAAAAAACAAACACAAAAACTCTTTTGAGGGTCTCAGCCAACACAAATTTGATAATTCCAGCAATAGCCCAGGTACGGTGATATCATTCCCTCAAAGGGTGCCAGGCCATCCCCTACCTTGTGGATAGAGGCAGAGGGAGGGCAAGCCCCTGGGGTGCCCAGGCCTCTTTGTCCCCGGCCGACCTCTGTGGAAGTCCAGGCTTCCTCATGAGGACCCCACAAGCATCACTCCTTTGTACTCAGAAGCAAGAGAGCAGGGAGCACCTACATGGGAAAGTATGGGCTTTAGGGTTTGTACCAGCTTTGCTTCATGGTTTTTCTGTTATTCCTTTAGTCATCTAACAGACACAGAGCTGAACACCGCCCGGTCTTGGCTCTGACAGCCCCTCCCTGGGCGGCTGGATACACCAGAGATGGGCGGCCCCATCTCTGGTGTATCCTGGTTTTTCCTCCAGGAGGTGGAGAGCCCTTGCTTTGAAAAGTGCCTACAGAGCAGTTTCGCCCCTCTGTGAACATGAACGAGCCTTGGCAAGCGTGCGGCTGAATCACAGTCTTGGTGACACAGAGCACGTGGCGTCAAATTGCCCAGAAGTATGACTGGCACCCCAGCCTGTGCCTCCGCACCCCAAAGGAGGACCCACTGTCAACACAGAACAAGGGATCCAAAGATGAGCCTTCTGGTTTTCTAAAAGCCAGTTGTTGAGTTTCAAGGCCTTCTCCGTACATGGTGAATTCCTTGAAGGCAGCTGAAGTAACCACTAATTTTTTTTTTTTTTTAACCTACCTAGGTTAAGTGCCTTTTTCTGAGAGGAGTAAATGCCTCTGTGTGTGCCAAGTTGCTTCAGTCATGTCCGACTCTTTGCGACCCTATGGACTGTAGCCTGCCAGGCTCCTCTGTCCATGGAATCCTCCAGGGAAGAATATTGGAGTGGGTGGCCATGCCCTCCTCCAGGGGATCTTCCTGACCCAGGGATCGAACCCACATCTCTTATGTCTCCTGCATTGGCAGACAGGTTTTTTACCACTAGTGCCACCTGGGAAGCCCAAATTCCTCTGTGGGACTTCTGAACTTGAGGGGAAGGTGAAGAATGTTCTTACGAGGGATTTGAGTGGGGCAATCAGTTCAAACAGCTGGCTGGGGGCACTTCGATTCCTGACCCTGGAAGCTCATGGCCGACCTGGTGATGGTCTGCCTCAGTCACAGTCATGCCAGGCACAGCCCAGAACTGCTTCCAGCTCCTGACATGCCCTGGGTCTGGTGTGACCCCAGTGGATGTCTACTTGACCATCCTTGCAGGATGGGGCAGAGGTGGGAGAAGGCAGGGCAGCCACTTATATCCACCGAGTCGGCTGGAAGCTAGGCAGCTGGTGGCTTGTCAGTGACAAGCTGAGCCTGACTCATGGCCCTGTCATAACTCCTGGTGGCAGACTGACCCACAGAGGAAATTACACAGCACTCTGTGGTCATGATAGAGGCAGGGGCTTTTCCAAGTGCATCAACTGGGAAGCAGCCATCACCCACGCTGGAAGCTCAGGCTTGGGGACCCCCACTAACTTCAGGTTAGTCCTGGTGACCACAGGAGTGAGATGGCCTGTGCAAACCCCTTCCATCGTGCCCCGCTGGCAGGTGGGGCACCCATAACCCCAGCCCATCTGTGACAGAGCTGCCACGCTCCCCAAATCAGCCTTCCACACACAGTTCCTGGGGTGGCAGATCCCAGTACAGCCTCAGTCGTTCACCCACAATCTACACAGGCCCTGGGAGCTTGCCAAGGGGCCCTCAGTCAGAAAGGACAGTGCCAGTAGAACCAGAGGCCGCTCCCCTCAGGTGGTTGTGTGACTCTGGACAACTAAATCAAACTTGCTGCATCTCAGTTTTCTCATCTATCAAGTGGGTCTAGAATGCCTACCATAAGCTGTGGTGAGGATTAGATACTGTATGCAAAGGGCCCGGCACAGTGTCGGGCTCTAATACATGGCCCTTGTTCTCAGTCTGCTCTGAGGCAAATTTCAGATTGGCCCCAACCTCCAGGGCTCAACTTTCAGAGCTGCCCCTCCCCCATATCCAGGCTCCCAACTCTTCATGCAAATATGTGGCTAGAGGAGGAGACATCATCACGAAGGAGTTGATTCTTCTGGGCAGTGTGAAGGGGTGGCCTTGCTTGAGACACTCTGCAAGGGGCGAACCACTGGGGAGTGTTCTTACCAAACTCCTCTTGTCCACTCCTATCTGACCCCCCAGGGCCATCCTTCAGAAAACTCTGGAGTGGGGGGAACTGGCTCCCTGCCCCCAGAAGCTGGAGGAGAATGGTGACCAGAGAGCAGGAGGAAAGAAGTGATGGGCGGCACCAGGCCCTGTGTCTGGAGTTAGTCCTGGGAGCCACCTCTGGGAGAGCCTTCAGCCCATGAGGACTCTGATGGGTTAGAATGTTCCCCTGGAACCCAGAGGGCAGGATTGTCTTATGGACTCTTCCAGCCCACCTGTGCTGTCACTCGGGGCAAGGGCTGCACTGCCCGCACCCTGCCAGTCCATGACAGGGGCCCCACGCTGGGGTTACCAAGTGCCAGTTATGGGGATACCTGCAGGGTGGGCGGCCCAGGTACGCCTCTCCAGGAGGTATCAAAGGAATAGATCAAGTAGATGTCTAACAAGAAAACACTGCCCAGGACCCTGCCTCCTCCCTACCTGCTCTCCACCGCCACTTTGAAGCTCCCTCCCCCTCGTGGTGTGTCTGTTCTTCCTTCAGCCTGAAGGCCCATCCACCAGCACCCCTGGGTCTGGAGTGTGTCTCCAGGGCCCTGGTCAGGGTTCCAATTCTCTCCTGGGCTCAGTTCAGTTCAGTCGCTCAGTCGTGTCCGACTCTTTGCAACCCCATAGACTGCAGCACGCCAGGCCTCCCTGTCCATCACCAACTCCCAGAGTTCACTCAAACTCATGTCCATTGAGTCCGTGATGCCATCCAGCCATTTCATCCTCCTGGGCTCAGGGCGGTCCTAACCAGCAGCCTTGGGGTTCCCAGAGGCCGAGGCCAGCTCTTGTGCCTGGTCCCTTGAAACTTGTGCAGTGCCCAGCACACAGTGGGTGCTTGGCATTTGCAGAAAGTCTGGTGGGGAGGCCGAAAGCAGTTGTGTGTATGCACATACATGTGTAAAGGGGGTGTGTCAGGGATGCAGATTCACTGTGCACCTGCTATGCAGGGTATCTCATTTCATCAAGTCATTTGGTCATTTGTGTAGTTGCTTTGAGGGTGGCTTTTCATGTACATTCCTCAGCAGGGGTGGGGGTGAGGAGAGCTCTATTCTATTTTTATCTCCCCCACTGAAGGGTGCTCTGTTCACAGGGCCCCTTTCCTCCCCTGGCACTTTCCCCTACATGCAGCTGCAACTAGAAACTTTGCTTGTAAAAGGAACTGGTTGCTTCACATCCACTCACCTCACCCACTCCCTCTGAGCCCTATGGGGCCCCAGTGCCAGCGTCACTTCTTCCGAGGACCCTCCTTCTTACCCCACCCCCAGACCAACGCTGGGCTGGATGGGGTAGAATCCCTGCTTCCTCCTGGAACCTGGGAACCAGCTGAGATGTAACACCTTCCTTCTCCCCCATCCCCAGCAAGGGTTCTCTTGGACTAGTGGCCCCTCCCTGCATCAGCCTGGCAGTGGGAATAGCCCACAACTCCATGTGGCAAAGGAGCAACTCTAAGGCCCTTTCACACCCATCGAGGTTGGTTTATTTTAATCCATTTTATGCCCAGTTGAGCATTAGAATGCAGTTTGGGGACTTCCCTGGTGGTCCAGTGGCTAAGACTCAAATACTAATGCAGGGGGCCCAGATTTGATCCTTGGTCAGGGAACTAGATCCCACATACCAAAACTAAGAGCCTGCATGCCAAAACTAAGACCCAGTGCGGCCAAATAAATTAATTTTTAAATCAAGAATGCAATTTGGAATTGGAGGCACGATGGTTACATCTGGGAAAAGGTAGTTATTCTGCATGTGATCTTTATAACCAGCCTGCATGTGAGTACATGGGGAGGACAATTATTATCTGTAATTTACAGATAGGAACCCTGAGGTCCAGAGATTAAGGTCACTCAACTATTGCTCTGTCTTCTGAATCCCAACTCAGAGCCACTTTTTACCACCAGGTATACACAGAAGCAGGTGCCTGGCACACAGGCTAGAAGAGGCAGGGCTCAGAAAGAGTTTCTGGGGACATCTCTTCCCAGGGAACACAAGCCAGGAGACCCTTGGCTCCACTAAATGGCTGGTCTGCTCTGGGTGTTGAGAAAGCCTAGAAGCTGTGGTCTCCTGGGGTGGGAAACGGTGGGAAACTGCACCACCTCTGGGTCAACACGTGATCATAGCTGGTAGTGAGGTAACGACCATGTTACAATGTCCCAGACTTCACATGCTTTCCAGAGATAGACTCATTGAATCCTCATAAACCCCTAGAAGGCAAATCCGATTCCCTTTTACAGATAAAAGGACAGAGGCATAGAGAGGTTAAGAAACATGTCCGAGGTCACACAGTTAGAAAATAGCCAATGAATGTGGCTTTCCCTCAACTCTTTTTGGACTGTTGACTCCTGTGGGCAGAAAATGAGACTGGTCCCTACATCTGTGCCCTGAACATGAAAACAAGTGTCCCTAACCTGTTGTATCATCCCTCTGCTTATGAAGGTGCACTTTTGCTTGGCAGGTACAATGGAGGGTGGTTTACTGGATTTTGTAAAAGCAAAATTCCTTTTAGTATTTTGTGTTGTTGGGATAAGAAGTACAGGGGTTTTCATTTTTCAGCTATTTGCAGTCATAGGTGCTTTCCATCAGCTGAGACTCTGTACAAGCCTGACCTGGAAAAGGGACACGTGATCTAGGGCTTTTCTGGCCAGAAGACCTGGCATGCACCAGCTGCAGTCAGCACTGCCCTCAGGACTATGGCCTCAGTGAATGGCTGGAGAACACAAACCCAACCCAGCATGAGGCCCGGTGTTTTAGGGTAACTTTTTTTTTTAATTAATTACTTTTCATATATATATATGATTGAAGTAGAGTTGATTTACAGTGTTCCAGGTGCTCAGCAAGGTGAGTCCATTATACATATACACATATATTATTTTCCAAAGTGTTTTCCTTTATAGGTTGTTACAAGATATTGACTATAGTTCTCTGTGCTATTAGGATAACTGACTGCATCTGGATGCAGTTCTTTGTAACAGTTATCTCTACACTGCAGTCCTGGACATTTGTCCCTGGGGCTCCTCTCACCAGTCCGCCCTTCTCCGTAGAGGGCTAGGCTGGGCTCAGCCTGGGGGCACACAGCGGAGATGTGCACAGGAGCGAGTGAGGCTGGCCTATTCCCTTACCCCACTGCAGGCTCTCTGGGCTCAGGTCTCACCAGGCTGCCCAGACTCCTGCCAGGCCAGGCCTCAGGGAATAGGAAGGCTGCTGCGAGGCCTGGGCCATGATCCTCATCTTTCTAAGTGTTAGTTGCTCAGTCGCGACTGACTCTTTGCAACCCCATGGACTGTAGCCTGCCAGGCTCCTCTATCCATGGGAATTCTCTAGGCAAGAATACTGGAGTGGGTTGCTATTTACTTCTCCAGGGGATCTTCCCAACCCAGGGATCGAACCCAGGTCTCCTGCATTGCAAGCAGATTCTTTACCATCTGAGCCACCTCTAAACAGCCCCTTTATTAAGCTCTCCAATTACCCACCTGCGGGTGAGGGCTGGTTGCCGCCTGTTACATCTCTAATGTGCACAACAGTTATCCCGACCCTCTCCTCTCATCCACTCCTCACGCCCACTGTATCAAGTCAAAGTGACCTCCACCAACTCTCCACCCTCCGTTCTGAGTGGCCCGGAGCCCGGGAGATCCCAGCTCATTGGGTTTAATGGAACTGATGGGCCTGGCGACTGGAAGCCGGGTTACTTCCTGGGAGAGGTGCCGCAGGAAACTGACAGATGGATGTCCCAAGCGCAGTCCTCCAGGGTGTGGAGCCTCGGGAGGCACGGGTCAGTCGGGCCATCCACGGGTAGGACTGAGACCTCCGCTCAGTTAGGAGGCCCTGCTGCGGGCCGCAGGGCGCACGTGACCTCCAGGAGCGTCCAAGCTGAGAACGACCCCTCCCCCACCCGCTCTGCAGACACGAGGGCGGGGACTCCGCCGCCCAGCTCCCGCTTCAGCCGGAGACCAGCCACGGGGAGGCTACGCCCCGCGCTCCAGGGAACGCGGTCCTTTTTGGCAGGGGCTGCGCCTAGGATACTGACCGTCGGCCTGTCAGCTCTAAAAGAAACAGGAAACGCTCATAGGCCGGTCCCTCCTTGGCACTCTGGTCTTTTTCCAGGTCCAGAAAGCAATATCAAACGCACCCTGTTATGGTAATGTATGAGTCAGTTCTGTCCTGTTGGGGCTTCTCCCCCAGGTGCCCAGATGAATGGCTTGACAGGTGGGGGCAGGGACTGGAGAGTAAAGGGTCCTAGACTTTGCAAGCAGGAGGAGAGCTTGATAAGCTTCCGACCACCTCCCTAATCACCTTATATTGTAGACAAGGAAGGGACCTGGATTGCAAAATCGGTCTGGAAACCCGGACTCCCAGCACCCAGCAGCACCTTTGCACCCAACCCTCCTCTCTGGCACTGAGCTGTTTTCTGAGCAGTTTTTCTAAACCTCTTGCTGAAGGCCTACAGGCTCAGGTCAAAGAAGCTTTGTTGAAAAGTTGTTGCTCAGAAGCTGGGGAGAGACGACCCTGGCACATTAAGGGAAGTAGATGCCGCCTCCTGAAGCCCTTCCTGAGGAGCCTTGTAGGAATACATCCCTTTTCTGAAATCCTCTGTTAATTGGGATCTCCCAAAGTAAACTGTAAGCTCTAACCTTCACCTAGGTCAGTCCACATTTCCTGGAGAATTTCAGTTCTCCTTCTTCCTGCACATTACAATGTTGGCAATGCTTCCTAGGCAACATTCCAGCTTGCCTCATACCCAGCCTGAGCAGTGTGTGTTGAATTTGGTTGCATAGTCATCGTAGGACAGAAGCCACATCGATCCAAGGACTAGGATTAAAGAAGGACTGGGTGCCAACGCCCAGACCATCCCAGACAGGGATGAGGGTGGGTGCCGGATGAGCCGGGGCTAATAGGAATTGTTTTCTGAAGCAAAGCAGATAAGACTTCCTCTTGTCCCCACTACCCTACGACTAGTATCAGTGGTTGTATTATTGAGAGCTTATGGATCCTGTATGTTTGGATTGCTTCTTTCAACCCTGCAGGTTGGAACTACCAAAGCCCCAGTTTAAAGATGATCAAACTGAGGCCCAGAAAAGTTAAGTGGTGTGCTCAAGGCCTCATGGCTGGCAAGCGGTGAGGCTCAGAGGCCTCTGTTAACTACTCCGTTCTACTGCTCCCTCCTCCCCAAAGTGATATCCACGGTGGCCTCCCCGCTTTTGAGGGCACTGAGGTACCCGCTGAGCAGAGAGTCACAAAGGCTGCCCAGGCAAGGCAGACTCCAAAATCAAAAAGCCTTTTCTTTGTTGTGTTTCTTCCATGACCCCTGAGCTGTGAGAAGTCCTTGCCCAGCCTGTACCCATGGTTGCCCAGTGGGCCTCTGAGGTGAAAGTTCAGAAGTGAGAGGACAGCATGAGGAATGCATCCAGCCACCCCAGCCCTATCCGTGGCACTGCCTACTGTAGTGGGGGTTGGGGGGGAGGGTCGTCATGGAACCCTCACCAGAGAGCTTGGTTATTCAAACAGACTGCAAAACAATAAGGCTGGAAACCAAGCCAAGATGCAGGGCTGGAAAGCCAGAAAAAATAGGAAAGGTACCTCCCTTATCAAGATCACAGAGGCTCTGTTCAGGGAGCAGCTGGAACAAAAAGTTCCAATGAAAACTCAAAGCAGCCACTGAAGGAGACGGTGTTGGAGGAAAGAACATGTTTCCCAGGGCAGGGTCCGGGCCATCTTTCCTATGTCTGTGGATGGAGCCCACAGCACAGAAAAAGGGCACGTCCTGCTTAGAACTTACTGAACCTGAAGCAGCCCTAGCCGTCAACACCTGTGCTTTCCAACCTTCTGTGACATTTACTAGGCCACTCATTGTACTAATTTCTTAATTTAGGAAAAATGAAATAGAAAAAGTCTTGGGAAATCTAGGAAGCTCATTGCAGGAATACCTCAGAAAGATGACTCAGCACTTCTCCATTTCACAAAGGGAACCAGAAGTTTCGCAAATACAACGTTGTTCTTGCTAAATAAGGGGATTGAACCAGGAACCTGACACCTAAACTTTCTGCTAAGTGCCCCTGGGGCTCAGTTAGAAGATTCATTGTTGGCAGGAGGAGCGCTCTCACCTTTTCAAAGATGGTTGAGTCTGGAATGGCTGAGAGACTCGATTCAGCCAAGGATCACAAGTTGGTTCAGGCCTGGTAGCCAGCGTGTTTTTCTGGAACACCAGAGATTGTTGAACTATTGATCCATTTCTCAGACCAGAAGCAAGAGTGCCAACAGAAACTTTTCCTAGAAATAGGACATGAGCCTGTGTGTAGAGTATGGATGCATACTCAGCTGTGTCCGACTCTGCGACTCCATGCACTGTAGCCCACCAGGCTCCTCTGTCCATGGGATTCCCCATGCAAGAATACTGGAGTGGGTTGCTATTTCCTTCTTCAGGGAATCTTCCTGACTCAGGGATCGAACCCGAGTCTTTTGTTTCTCCTGCACTGGCAGGCAGATTCTTTACCACTGTGCCAACTGGGAGGCCCAAATAGGACATGAAATCCCAATCAAAAGCAAGTGTCCAAAAAAATCTTTTAATGACCGCATGGTCAGTGGTTTTCTAGTTTGTTCACTATGACATTTGCTCTTATAAATGTGTTTTGTAACAGGTATATGAACATTAACTATAATTCATCAAGAAATTAGATGAGTGGAAATAGAGTTTTATGTTTCTGTAGTAGCTTGTTTTGCCAAGTTACTTAAGTTGTTTATTTTTAAAAAGTACTTTCCCAGATGTCATGCCCTCCTTACCAGTGCTGTAATTTTCCTAATTTTGCACAGGCCTCACATATGATGTAGCCAGTGAGAGTTCAATTAGCTTTAGAACATCCCAGCTGTACATGCCACATCATATCACCTGCTTGCAGATGGCAACCACAGCATGGTTTGGTCTGGAGCTGACTGGAAGAGTTGAGAGAGTTCAAGACTTGTCCGAGAGTCCCCCCAAATCTCCCTGAGCCAGGGAACTGAGCCCAGCACTGCTGCAAACCCCGGGGACTCAGGACAGGGGGGTTTTCTAAGGCTGGATTTCTTCTTGCTCACATACACGCACATGCACAGATGCAAGCTCTTTATCAAGTGTAGTTTCTTCCTTACTGAGAACCACCTTTCTATAAAAAGAGGATGTCAGTTACTTCTCTTCGAAGCCATACTGGCCTTTAGTTGGCCCCAGAACTTCTCGCATTCGTCCTGCCCCCTCTTTGGGCTGGGAGTCAAAGCATTGCTCCCAAGAGCAGCCTGGCACTGGTTTTCCCCAAGGATTGGAAGTTCTCGAGAACAGGAGCCACAGTACACTTTTGGAAACTCCTTATAGCACTTTCAAAAAATATATATACTTTAAAAGTAACCAGGGGAGCAGCAAATGTTTTCAGTACTTTTAAAGCGTCCCCTAGTCTTGGTTCATGGTATGTTTATGTATTTTTATATAGACTCGATCCTGTGTTTTTGTCCTTTCTGTATTAACATCCTACAGTGTACACAGCACACATTTCCATGTGATTCAGGTATTTGTTACTATGTAGTATAAACTACCCCAACATTTAGTGCCTGAAAGCATCCTTGATTTATGATTCCTCAAGATCTTGTGGGTTGGCGGGGGGTTCTTCTGTGCCATATAGTATTACTCAAGTGGCTCCTTCAGCCAGGAGTTCTCCTGGGCACCTCTGTTCCTCTTTTTGAGCTGCCTCATTCACAGGTGTCTCCTCCTCCCACTGGCTAGTCAGGGCTTCCTTGAAGCATGGCAGCTGGGTCCTAAGAGAGACATCTTCCAAGAGAACAGATCTAAAGCATCAGCACTGATAAAGGCTGCTCTCTTATCATGCTTCCTTGGGCTTGTTGGCCATCATCAGGCACCTGGTTAAGGCCAGAGAGGATGTGGGAGGGACCACACAAGGGGACAGATTCTAGAAGACAGGCTTCCTGGGAGGGCACAGTCTATCTGCCACGCTGGAATAGCCTGCCACCACTTCCTTCTTATTCCAGCAGTTGAGTAATGGTTATGGATTTGACATTTTCAGGCTCAACTCTCTGAGAGCGGACCTGATGTTGGCATTGTGAATTTGCAGGGATGACATTAGACTCGTGCCTCCAGGCTAGTGCAGAAGTAAGAATCACTTACCAGTGAGTGAGCCTGGCTGTCAACAGAGCACCTGACTCTTACCAAGGCTGGGATGGCCTCCATTTGTCTTGGTTACAGGGTAGCTCTTGTAAAGTTGTGACAGGGGTTGAGGGGAGAAATCAATACCTTTTTATTTGTGCGGCTGGGGAAGGAGGACTTCATGTGAGAGGTAAAGATAGTGATGGTGAAAAAGGTGCAAGAGTAAGCACAAGACCTCTCGGTGATGACATGATTCCAGGGGTGAGGAGCTGGCTGTTTCCTAATGTTCAAATTTGGAGATTAGCAAAGGTCTTGAAACATATCCATTGCAAATGTTGGGTGGCTAGGCAATGGCACCCCACTCCAGTACTCTTTCCTGGAAAATCCCATGGGTGGAGGAGCCTGGTAGGCTGCAGTCCATGGGGTCGCTAAGAGTCGGACACGACTGAGCGACTTCACTTTCACTTTTCACTTTCATGCATTGGAGGAGGAAATGGCAACCCACTCCAGTGTTCTTGCCTGGAGAATCCCAGGGACGGGGGAGCCTGGTGGGCTGCCGTCTATGGGGTCGCACAGAGTCGGACACGACTGAAGCGACTTAGCAGCAGTAGCAACTGTCTTCTTGTAATAAGTTTTTGCAGGGGGTGTAGGGGGGAGGGATAAATTAGGAGTATGGGACCAACAGATATACACTACTAAATATAAAATAGATAAAAAACAAGGATTTACTCCATAGCATGGAAAACTATCTTCAGTATTTTGTAATAACCTATAATGGAAAAGAATCTGAAAAAGAGAGAGTGTGTGTATATGTATGTATGTATATATATGTGTGTATGTATGTGTATATATATATATATATATATATATATATAACTGAATCACTTTGCTGTGTACCTGAAAGGAACACAATATTAGATCAGCTATACTTCAATAATAAATAATAAATCTTTTGCTGATATGAATATAATTTAAATAAAAAAGGAAAATAATTCACCCAGTGGCAACTCTCCCATCTACAGAGCTCCTTTCTGAACACCTTTCAGAGAAGGTACGCACAGCCAGGACCGCTCACCGACCCAGCAGCAGTCGGTGATTCACAGCCCTGTCACTGTGTTTTTCCCAGGCTGTGGCCATATTCCTGCATGATATATTGTAAGTCTAAACATGGGCTAGGTACGTTTTTTGTTCTTTTAAAAATTCATCATACCTTTCTTTTTCCTATTCCATATCACAGTTTGGTTAACTCTTCCTCTGCAGGAGAACATCTCTCTAGGCTTTCTACACTGTTGCTGTTATAAATAGTACTGCTCTAAACATCTTTGCAAGTCTTTTATTTTAGATGATTTCCTTGAAGTAATAAATTTATACTCCCTGACCCACTTACCTCTAAAGTGGGTCAGGGAGTATATATGTATAGTTCTTGTTGCTTATTTCCAAACTGTTCCTAGACCCAGGCCACCCAAATATATTCCAGATATATTGGAGTCAGATATGAAACAAACAAACACCCCCACCCGCACTACGAAATCTAAGTGAAAGTGAAGTTGCTCAGTCATGTCCGACTCTTTGCGACCCCATGAACTATAGCCTGCCAGGCTCCTCCGTCCATGGAATTTTCCAGGCAAGAGTACTGAAGTGGGTTGCCATTTCCTTCTCCAGGGGATCTTCCCAACCCAGGGATCAAAGCTGGGTCTCCCGCATTGCAGGCAGACGCTTTATGATCTGAGCCACCAGGGAAGCCCTCATGAAATCTAAAGGAAAACAATAGAAAACAATATAATTGTTGGAAGTGAAAAGACTTTCTAAGTCTAAAAGGGAAATGATCATGCAAGAAAATATTGATAGAGTTGATTTAAAAAATATTTTAAGCCACACTGAGCTGAGTAAAGACCATTTCCTGAGGCAATGAGGGAAATACACCTCCAAGCAAAGGCTGATGTCCTCTGCATTCCATTGAGATATAGGTAATGAAAAAAATCCCTTTCCAGGAACATCACAGAAGTAATGTGCCACTCTGCTTGGAAACCAGTTTGAGAATATATGTGGTACACCTGAAATGAACATTTCAACTAAGTCTGATGCTGTAATTATAAAGTCTTTAAGAATGTAAATAAAGCCTGGTAAAAGATATTGATAAGCAAAGTGACAAAATATTAAAATTCTTACAGTATGAATAAGTATGAAAGAAAAAACAGTATTACTTCAATATAAATAAAGGATACAAGTAGACAAATTACAAATAAAAGCAGAGTTCAGTTCAGTTGCTCAGTCGTGTCTGACTCTTTGCACCCCATGGACTGCAGCGGGCCAGGCTTCCCTGTCCATCACCAACTTCCAGATCTTGCTCAAACTCATATCCATTGAGTTGGTGATGCCATCCAACCATCTCATCCTCTCTTGCTCCCTTCTTCTCCTGCCTTCAATCTTTCCCAGCATCAGGGTCTTTTCCAGTGAGTCAGTTCTTTACATCAGTTGGTTGAAGTATTGGACTTCCAGCTTCAGCATCAGTCCTTCCAATGAATATTCAGGACTGATTTCCTTTAGGATGGACTGGTTGGATCTCCTTGCAGTCCAAGGGACTCTCAAGAGTCTTCTCCAACACCACAGTTCAAAAGCATCAATTCTTGAGCGCTCAGCTTTCTTTATAGTCCAACTCTGGAAAAACCATAGCTTTGACTAGACAGACCTTTATCAGCAAAGTAATGTTTCTGCTTTTTAATATTCTGTCTAGGTTGGCATAGCTTTTCTTCTGTGGAGCAAGCGTTTTTTAGTTTCATGGCTGCAATCACCATCTGCAGTGATTTTGGAGTTCCCCAGAAATAAAGTCTCTCACTGTTTCCATTGTTTCCCCATCTATTTGCCATGAAGTGATGCGACCGGATGCCATGATCTTAGTTTTTTGAATATTGAGTTTTAAGCCAACTTTTTCACTCTCCTCTTTCACTTTTATCAAGAGGCTTTTCAGTTCCTCTTCACTTTCTGCCGTAAGTGTGGTGTCATCTGCATATCTGAGGTTATTGATATTGGTTTTGAGGTTATTGATATTTCTCCTGGCAATTTCTTCCAGCTTGTGCTTCATCCAGACTGGGCATTTTGCATGATTTACTCTGCATATAAGTTAAATAATCAGGGTGACAATATACAGCCTTGACGTACTCCTTTTCCAGTTTGGAACCAGGCTGTTGTTCCATGTCCAGTTCTAACTGTTGCTTCTTGACCTGCATACAGATTTATCAGGAGGGAGGTCAGGTAGTCTGGTATTCTCTTCTTTAAGAATTTCCCACAGTTTGTTATGATCTACACAGTCAAGGATTTGGTGTAATCAGTAAGCAGAAGTAGGTGTTTTTCTGGAATTCTCTTGCTTTTTTGATCCAACGGATGTTGGCAATTTGATCCCTTTTCTAAATCCAGTTTCAACAACTGGAAGTCCACGGTTCACGTACTGTTGAAGCCTGGCTTGGAGAATTTTGAGCATTATTTTGCTAACGTGTGAGATGAGTGCAATTGTGCAGTAGTTTAAACATTCTTTGGCATTGCCCTTCTTTGGATTGGAATGAAAACTGACCTTTTCTAGTCCTATGGCCACTGCTGAGTTTTCCTAATTTGCTGGCTTATTGAGTGCAGCACTTTCACAGCATCATCTTTAAGGATTTGAAATAGCTCAACTGGAATTCCATCACTTCCACTAGCTTTGTTCTTAGTGATGCTTCCTAAGACCCACTTGACTTCGCATTCCAGGATGTCTGGCTCTAGTCCATTGATCACACCATCATGGTTATCTGGGTCATGAATATCTTTTTTTGTAAAGTTCTTCTGTGTATTCTTGCCACCTCTTCTTAATATCTTCTGCTTCTGTTAGGTCCATATCATTTCTGTCCTTTATTCTGCCCATCTTTGTATGAAATGTTCCCTTGGTATCTCTAATATTCTTGAAGAGATCTCTAGTCTTTCCCATTCTATTGTTTTCCTCTAATTCTTTGCATTGACCACTGAGGAAGGCTTTCTTAACTCTCCTTGCTATTCTTTGAAACTCTGCATTCAAATGGGTGTATTTTTCTTATTCTCCTTTGCCTTTCACATCTCTTCTTTTCTCAGCTATTTGCAAGGCCTCCTCAGACAACCATTTTGCCTTTTGGCATTTCTTTTTCTTGGGGATGGTCTTGATCACTGACTCCTGTATAATGTCACGAATCTTTGTCCATAGTTCTTCAGGCGCTCTGTTTATCAGATCTAATCCCTTGAATCTATTTGTCACTTCCACTGGATAATTGTAAGGGATTTGATTTAGGTCATACTTGAATGGTCTAGTGGTTTTCCCTACTTTCTTCAATTTAAGTCTGAATTTGGCAATAAGGAGATCATGTCAGCTCCCGTCTTGTTTTTGCTGACTGTATAGAGCTTCTCCATCTTTGGCTGCAAAGAATATAATCAATCTGATTTTGGTATTGACCATCTGGTGATGTCCATGTGTAGAATCTTCTCTTGTGTTGTAGGAAGAGGGTGTTTGCTATGACCAGTGCATTCTCTTGGCAGAACTCTGTTAGCCTTTGCCCTGCTTCATTTTGTACTCCAAGGCCAAATTTGCCTGTTACTCCAGGTATCTCTTGACTTCCTACTTTTGTGTTCCAGTCCCCTATGATGGAAAGGACATTTTTGGGGGGTGTTAATGCTAGAAGGGGAGAAGGCAATGGCACCCCACTCCAGTACTCTTGCCTGGAGAATCCCATGGATGGAGGACCCTGGTAGGCTGCAGTCCATTGGGTCATGAAGGGTTGGACACGACTGAGTGACCTCACTTTCACTTTTCACTTTCATGCATTGGAGAAGGAAATGGCAACCCACTCCAGTGTTTTTGCCTGGAGAATCCTAAGGATGGCGAAGCCTGGTGGGCTGCCGTCTGTGGGGTCGCACAGAGTCGGACATGACTGAAGCGACTTAGCAGCAGCAGCAGCAATGCTAGAAGGTCTTGTAGGTCTTTATAGAACTGTTAGCTTCAGCTTCTTCAGCCTTACTGGTTGGAGCATAGACTTGGATTACTGTGATACTGAATGGTTTGCCTTGGAAATGAATAGAGATCATTCTGTCATTTTTGAGATTGCAGCCAAGTACTGCATTTTGGACTCTTTTGTTGACTATGAGGGCTACTCCATTTTATTAGAAGAAATAAAAGCACAATTATTATTAAATAATCAAAAAAGATATGATAATCAAAGAAATCCACATTTAAAAGAAGACATACTTTTCCATCTATCAAATTAGCTGACTTCAAAAATGTATCACATCCAGGATTAGAAAAAAAAAGTGCTGTTGCAGCACAAGTGTTCTTACTAACCCACTGCCTGGAGAAGGGAGACTGGCTCTGTGAGAGGGCACTGATTTAGCAATAGATGTAAGAACTGAGCGAGCACATGCCCTCTGACCCAGTACTTGGCCTTGTGAAACACCTCCCTAAGTATATAACCTTAAATGCGTAAGGTCCTCTATATTCAGCGTCATTTCAAGTACCCAAAGAAGGAAATAAACTAAATATCTAATGTTAGAGACGTGATCAGGTCCATTACAATAGTCACTTGTTGAATGTTACGCAACACAGTCTGCTGACTGTGATGATGCTGAGCAGGAGAAATGAAAGCATGGAACAAAGCCTAGAGCGTGATGACCGTTATACAAATGAGAATGAAGTCAACTCTGCCAAGACTGGTACCAGGCGCTGGGTACGTGCCATTTAAGTATATGAAAGTGTACATGATGCATCGGGTGCCACAGGTGGTGGTTAAAGGGGGTTTCTGTTTTATGTCCAGAGTCCTATTTCATTCTGAAAGGAGGAAAGGATTGCAAGTAAAGATCACAGAATGTGATATGCCTGGAGGGGAAATGCTTTGATTGAGATGTACCAGTGTGATGGAATCAAAGGAGGCGTGCTTAAGAATCCTGGGGAAGATGAGGAAGGGGTTCTGCAGGCTGAAGAGGAGTTGGCCAGCTGCAGCCAGATGAGTGGGCCGCCGGGTGGGGGACAGAGGCCTTTTGGGCAGAGGGACCAGAAGAAGCAAGGGTGCACAGACAGACTGGGAGGTCGGGCAGCCAGGGCCCGCTTATAAAGGGCCTTGTGCCCACCCAAAGGACCTTATGAAGCATCTTGAGGATGCTGGAAGGCTCAGTCGGGGGCTCTATGAAGGTCAACTGGGGGAGAGAGGGCAGCCAGGGTCCGCTTATAAAGGGCCTTGTGCCCACCCAAAGGACCTTATGAAGCATCTTGAGGATGCTGGAAGGCTCAGTCGGGGGCTCTATGAAGGTCAACTGGGGGAGAGAGGGCAGCCAGGGCCCGCTTATAAAGGGCCTTGTGCCCACCCAAAGGACCTTATGAAGCATCTTGAGGATGCTGGAAGGCTCAGTCGGGGGCTCTATGAAGGTCAACTGGGGGAGAGAGGGACCCAAGGAGGCAGGGACCATCCTGAGGAGTCCTGGAAGCTCGGTGGTCAGCTCACCTGCCCACGGCAGGCTCTCCCTCATGGGCAGGAGCATCAGATCCAGTTGGAAGGTCCTGGAGCTTCTGGGCGGTCACGTTGGAGAGCAGTATCAGGAGAGGAATAGTGATGGTCAGAGGTCTTGGCAAACTGCAGTCAGTGGGCTGGAAACATGGAGCAAGGGGAATCTAGTTGTCATTTTGGGGGTGTCCACTGCCCCGTCCTAAGAGCACTCTGACCCCCTTTTTGGAGATTGCCTCATCCCTACTTCCCTCAAAGAGAGCCACGGGGGCCAAATCCTTCCAGCTCCACCCCTACCCCAGCCCAGTCTTGACAGGAATGTGGCCTCTGCCTGGTCAATCAGATGTTCTTGCCCAGGACTTCAGATCCTGAGTGAGTGAGCTGAGGGCAGCAGGTGGTTAGAAGTCATTTAGGGAAGCAGCTACAGGAGAGCTGACTGCAGCTTTGGCGTCCTGGCTGTGACCTTCTGGCTGACTAGAGCCCTTGATTCCTGGCTTCCCCAAGTCTGGACTGCCTAGTCTCTTGTCCATTTTGTGATCCTTCCATCCCCTGTGGGCTTCCACTAAATTCTCCTTTGCTTCAAAATTAGCTAGAGCTGGTTAATGGCTTACAGACAGAGAACAGGGCCCGAATCAACCACTCATCTGATGTGTTGATGTATTGGTAATTGGGAGCTGGTTGGAGTACCCCACACTTCTCTCTTTGCAGTACTTCTCGTACCTAATTCATCCCCCATCACCTCCAGCCAGATCTGTGTTTTCTCACCGCTGGACAACTGCAGCAGCTTGCTAGCTGGGCTCCCTTACAGCTCACTGTGCATCCTAAACTCTACTAAGTATCACTGTTGCACTTCACCCTGTGGCTTCCCTGCTCAGGAACCTAGTGTGACTCCTGATTGCCTGTAGGTCCAGTCCAGATGTGCATAGCCTTCTGTAATCTGGTCTTGCCTGTGCCATCTGCCCATAGGAGCTCTGTGGTCAGGCCAGGTGGGCACCCACCTTGGCACATTCTGCTGCTGGAAAGCCTTGTCCTTGCTCATCTGTCCAAACCCTGGCAAGAATTTGGGGCTGAGAGTTGGCTCTCTGGATCTGGTTCAATGCCCTCAGAAACTTGCCTTGGTGAGGGGGTGGTCACTGACCCTCCCCGGGGGTGCTCCTGTTATCTGTAGAAGGCCTGGGATGGTTGCTGGTGGTTCCTCACAGTTCTGAATTGAAGCAATACTATTCAAGACCCCTTCCCCTGCTCCGTTGTTCACCATTTTTCTTCTTGAGGCCCTTTTTCCTTTCTCCATGCCTTTTTCCTCAGTACTAGAATTTTAAGGCATGCTCAACTAGGGGTTAATGTTTTTGAGAACAAACTAAAAATGGGAATAGTTTTTTCTTTTCCTGATAATTAAAGTAATAAATGCACAAAGTAGAGAGTAAAAGAACTCTCTCTCCTGAAAGTTTTAAAGTGTGATAATGGCACTCAAGTTATACATTAAATATACAGTGTTTATCTTTCAGGGATAAATACTAAGATATTTAAGGATGGACATATAATACGATGACTGGTGTTACTTCTAATGAGATGGAGGTAAGGAAATGGAGAGGTATAAATGAAAACAAAATTGCCCATGAGCTGATAACTGAAGCTAGAGATGAAAGTTCCTTTTAATATTCTACATTTGCATATATTTGAAATTCTCCATAATAAGTTACCAAAAACCCCTAAAAGACCCAACCACCCTAGAATCCAACCCCCCTGGAGATAAGCCCTATTAACTTCTTGGGACATTTGTCTCTCAGTTTTGACATCTGAACCCACTTCTTACATTTGGGGGATGCCCTAAGTTGAAGCAAAAATGCCAGGCACTCACGTTCCTAGCCTCCCTTGCACGGGCGCATGACCAAGCCTCCAGCAATCACACCCTTCTGCCTAGACCTTGAATCACAGGCTAATAATGATGGGAGGGATTGTGTGGAATCCATTCCAGCTGCAGTGGAACAGGCCAGGCTTCAGTGATGAGCTCACCAGCTCTTTTCTCTTGACTGTTCATACTGATGGGATTACTGTGCAAACTGCTCTGTGAGGTGTCTTTTTCCTCTTCTACTTGATAGCATGTGGAAGTGTCTTTGAGAGTACACAGACCCCCTCCCTCCTTCATTTTTACAAACACAGTTGATGCTGCTACAGGACCAAGTGTTTCCTCCTTCTCACCTTTGCTGCAAGTGGGTTGGTAGAGGGAAAGGAAGGGTCGTCATAATATAAGTTCACTTTCCTCTCAGTGAGGCAGGGTGGGGACTGGGACAGCTGGACGGTGTGCCCGGTCAGCTACCGCCCCTCATATGGGCTCCTGGCAAGGCCCCAGGAGAGGGGTATTCCTCACACTGTATAGGCAGGTTGTGCTCATGCCCCGAGCAGCTGGCAGCCTGGCCCACTGCTGACCATGGGAGCAGAGGTGTCGCTTTCCACGGCTCCATGAGGCTGATGGAAATCAGGAGCCTCCAGCTCACATCCAGGCCTGTGCCCACAAGAACCTTTAGTTTCCCACTTCAGGTCAGGCACCTAATTCAAGGTGTCTCCTAGTCCAGCCCTATGGCAGCTTTTGTGGGTCAGGTCTGCACTGAATGAGTTCCCCTTCCCATCAGGGGACCATGTCCTGAGGATGAGACGGGCTGGGCGAGGGTGGAACCCTGGGGCAAGGGACAAGTTCAGGAGGGGCATGAGGGAAGACTGGATACCCCAGTTTGTCTTTAGAGGATCTGGTTCCTCAGGTCCTGGGTGACCCTGAGAGGCGGAGGAAGGAGGGGTCCTGCTTGGAGGGGACACCCTGCCATAGGGAGGGTTGTCAGATGCCTCTCAATGCTGCTGGTGTGAGTAATCCTAATAGCAGGAGCTGTCAGCTCCTGAGCCCTTGCTACGCATGGGGCACTTTTTCAAAGCTTTACGGACACCATTTGTGATGGTTAAGCATCATAGCAACTCTTTGAGGCAGCTGCATCACCCCGCTTTACAATGAGAAACAGAAGCATAGAGGTTCGGCACTAACCCAGGGTCGCGCGATGGTATAGACGCAGGGTGGGATCCAGGCTGGTCTGAACCTCAAACGGCTAGGCAGTCATGCTGGGGGTGGCCTCTGAGCTGACAGCCACCCAAGGTGGTATCTGCTGGTCCTTTGAAAAGTGATCCTTGAAGCCCCCTTCCCTGGAGCCTCACAGGCGTTTGGTCACTGTACCCATGTCCTACCCCGAGTCAGCTGGAAATGTGTTCTAAACTTAATCCTAAGTTGCTTTGGACAGGGTTTCCTAGCAGGCTTGGAGGAGGCAGAGCTTTCTCTCTCCTTCGCTGGTGGGTGCCTGCCATTTGGTCTCAAGAATCTTCAGGAACAGCCCCTGAGCTGGACCCAGTGTCTGGAGCCTCGCTGGCAGCCAGAGGCCACCCACACTTAAGCCTGGCATGCCAAGACTGTGTGCACAGTTCTGGGTGAGTCTCCTATGCGCTCTGTCAGTTACTTTTCAAACACTCCTAGGAGGTACCTTTCCTACTTTTCTGATAAGGAAGTTCTCTAAAATAAAAGTACTAGTAACAAGTAACTTCTCAGAGTTAATAGGGGTTTACGTGGCTGGTGGAGCTACTTGAGGTTAAACAGCAGCAGCAGTGGGCAATGCCAATGGTTGAGGATCTTCAAGTGATTGAGGATCTTCAAGTGTCTTCAGCAGATGAGGAGGCACCCGGACCAGTCTGATGAGAAAGAGCTTTGGAGGCAGAAGGGGTGAAGTTTGGGTCCCAGAGCTGCCCCTCTTCTTGGTTGCATCACCTCAAACAAGTTACTAAACTCTGAACCTCAGTTTCCTCATCTACAAAATCGGGATAATAATTCTGCTGTCACCCTTCTCCCTGTAGTGATCATGTATATAAAATGCCTGGCATATTGAGACAGTATATCTATTATTATTAGTCAGCAGTAGCTGGATTACATGGGTACTTTGTAGTGGGGATTTGTGATTGTATCTAAGACTTGTCAATTATGGGTGAAGTGATGGAACATGTAAAACTTGTTGTTTGATCCCCCTCCACTTCCTCTGGGCTCCCTGGGTACAGTCTCCTCTGTAAACTCCCTACTGGCCCACCCCTAACACTCACTATGCTCATAGATTCATGTCCTGGATTTTTAGTCTTTTTAATTTATCAAAATGTGCCTGTCATGTGTCCTTGTATTCCTCAGGACCTCTAGGCCTAATGGCTAATCAGTGGAGGCTGAAATTACCCGCTCCTGCCTCTAGTTTACTGTCTACATTAACATGACTTTATTCTTCTATTTTTCATTGCGGTAAGTTTGCTATTCTAGGACACTCTTGCCCAGACAAATAAACTTGGTTGTTAAATTACAGAAATTTCCTGAAAGACCCATCAGCTCTTTAACAGGAAGCATCAACAGATAGTGCATGCTGGAGATACTTCAAAACCCTCACCTCGAAATCCTCACCTTGCTGTTTTCAACCGCAAACTGCTATATCAGGAAGTTGCCCCAATCCTAGTCAAGCCCCTGAATGGAAAGACCTGTTTTAAGCCACATTTGAAATTCTCATTGAGATATATATGCCCTTGCCTCTCCCCGCTCAGGGTGCAGTGGGAACACGGGTAGAGAGCCAAGTACAGAAGTTCCCTGGGGACACTGTTGCTGCATGCCTTGGGAAATGCTGCATACTCAATGCTGCATACACCCCATACAGACCCTTCCCCGGGGAATCTGCCGGTGGGAGAGTCCTAGTTCTAGCCTCAAAGAGGCAACAGCTTTCTATTCCATATGACTTGTTAATTACATGATATTTACATATCTATAGTTTAGACCTCACCAAGCCAGAGGTTTACTCAGTGTTACAAAACACAGAAGAGAGCAACTGAGTTAATTGCAAATACACATAAAGGTTTTTGGAGCCCGAGCTACCGCACTGGCTAGGCCCCATGTGACGTGCCATGTGGCAATGTGCTGCCTGGACAGTTGCCTGCTAAGGATGGAGGTGGAAAGTCATTCAAAGGAGAACTTTAAAAATCAGCTTAAAATTGAATCAACACTAGAGCGTTTCACCTGAAAGAAGATCATTCACTGGTCTTTGAAAGTTGCGTTTGCTTGTTTGTTTTGGGTTCCCCTGGAGATGAACATTAAAATACTGCGAAGTTTTTAAATGTCTGACCAAAATATCTAATGTGGTGACTTTGGGTAGACCTGGCTTCAGTCAGGAACAAACATAGACCACACAACTGGAAACTCCTGGAAGGAGAGACATGCCTCATTTCCTTTTATTTAGAATCATATGAAACTTGATACTGAACATCCAGAGGAGATGAATTAGGATTCGGGTCCAAATCTGCCTCAGTCCCATGCGATTGTTTGCTTTACTGAGGTTTCCCAAGGTCTTAAATCTATCTTATATGCTCTGCATTATTATGGAGTTTTTATCAGATAATCTTTCATTAAGCAGCCCATCGAAGTTCAAACCATCCTTAAGTAATATTTTTCCAATTTTGAAAGGACAAAAGTAGCAAAGGTGTTAGAAATAAAATCAGAATTGATGACCTGAAGTCATTTAATTAATAGGAATCTCCATGCATGTTGGGAGCTGCTTTATACCACAAGCTGGGAGTGTGAACCCAGAGCCCACCCAAGCCTGGAGCTTCCATTTACTGGCTGTGTGACCTGAGCTGAGTTTCTTAACATGGCTGTGCCTTAGCTTCCTTTACAAAAAATATGAAAATAATAATAATACCTACCTCACAGAGTAGTTTGAGGATTCCAGGACTTAATATTTATAAACCACTTAGAATAATGTCTGGCATAGAGCAAGTACTGTGTACATGTGTAATACTGAATACATAAAAGTAAATTTAGGGACTTCCTGGTGGTCCAATGGTTAGAACTCTGAGCTTCCTCTGCAGGGGGCAGAGGGTACAAAATGAAACTATAGCAACTTAAAAGCTTTCCAAAAATTTATCTTCAAATGGCTGAATGTTTTCCACATAGACTATATTCAGTGAATTTCTGAAATTAGGAAACACGAAATGCTGGCAGTGTTTAAGGGGAAGCGATTCTTTAAGGTCTTCCCGGATGCATTTTAGTCAGTACTTGTTAAAGCTTCTCATGTGCCTTTTTTCTATTTTTTTGTTCCTTGTTTGATTTTTTTTCTTGTTAAGGTATCTCATATTCTGATAAGGATATTGTGGGGACTTTGTCATAGGGAAGCCAACCCCTCCTCCCATCGTCTTGAAGGAGGCCTGGTCAGGGCCCCTCCCAACACGCTGCAGCAACCTCATGAAAGGGACAAATAACCTTCTTTTAAAGCCAGCTTTTCTTCTTCTTGGGCTTCCCTTGTGGCTCAGCTGGTAAAGAATCTGCCTGCAATGCTGGAGACCTGGGTTCAATCCCCTGGAGAAGGGAAAGGCTACCCACTCCAGTATTCTGGCCTAGAGAATTCCATGGACTATACAGTCCATGTGTACATGTATACAGGGTTGCAAAGAGTCGGACACAACTGAGCGACTTTCACTTTCTTCTTCTTAATTAGTGAATTATTCACCAAGTGCATTTCCTTCATGCTTTTGTCCTTTTCTTAGACCTCAGGTGATCACACTTTTGGCCTTGCATTGTATCAGCTGCTTTCCTTATTATTAATACACCTACCTGGTTCGATGGCAGATTTTTTCGCCTTGGCTCCTATTTTAATGTCAGCCCTCGGGATCCAGCCCTTCTTTTCAAAAGACTCACATTGCCGGATGCCAGATCATCCTCAGGAGCAGCTGCAGAAACGCTTGTCTAGGTTTGTCGGTGGTACCCAGAGGGATGGCCGAGAGTGCTGGCTTTAATAAATAACCAACATAACATTGTATTCAGAATGTTCCTCAGAGTGTGGTCCCCAGGCCAGCATCACAGGCCTTGTCTGGGGACTTGTTAGAAATGCAAGTGTCAGGCCAGCCTGGGACCAAATGAAATAGAAACTGTGCTTCAGCAAGATCTCCAGGGCACAAAAGTGCACATTCGAGCGCACGTTGAGTTTGAGAAGTGCTAGACTAGGGAAAGGGGCAACAGAGGATGAGATGATTGGGTGGCATCACCGCCTCAATGGACATGAGTTTGAGCAAGCTCTGGGAGATGAAGGACCGGGAAGCCTGGCGTGCTGTAGTTCATGGGTTCACAGAGTCGACACGACTGATCGGCTGAACAACAACAGACTAAGGCAGGCGGATCATTTGTCATTCATTCCATTGCTTTCAGGCTCAGCTCTGGAATCTCAGCGCTCACATAAATGCAAAAATGAACAGTACAGCGTGCTGTGGATGCTTGGTTTAATCCCATCCCAGAAGTTAGTTTTGTTCTGAGCACAGCTTTGTTTCCTGTACTTGTTGAGAGGGGCCCACTGATCACTTGGGATATAAGAGGATAGTTCTGGCCTGGGGAGCAGATAGCTAACTAGGGTGTAATCTCTTGGTCTGCCTCCCCTGCCGCATTCTGCCCTGGGGGCCTCTGATCTGAGTTCACATCACATTCTGTGCCTCATCCTGTCATCCTCTCTTCTATGTACTATCTTTCTCTCCACTTGAGCAAGGAGCTCTTTGAGGCAGAGGCCATGACGGGTTCCTTTTTGTGTCTCTCGCACCTAGCACAGGGCCTGGAGAATAATGCTTCATCATGCATTCCCTCTAGGAGGGAAACACACGTGAGCCATCCAGTTTCAGTCTCTGTGATGCTCCCTTAAAATGGGGAAATGAACTGGGATATTCTCGTCCAGGTCCCAGAGGTTGGGGAATGCTTCTTGGGTATGTTTCTGACTGTAGTTCCACTCTGACCTTTCTTGCCAAGTGAAACTTCAACTTTACCTAGGGCAAGTTGATGAAAATCGGGAGGAGAGGGGGCGAAGCAAGTACATCTCACTGACTCAGTTCTAACTGTAAGCACTTAATCACTTCCAGTAGCAAATGAAGTTTCAATGCAAATGCCCCCCAGCACCCGGCCTTGACATCTCTAGGCCCCACGTGAAGGAAAGTCTTCAAATTGCTCAGACTGGAGTTTGTCCCATCTTTAAAGAAAAACCCTTCCTTCTGGAAATGACTTATCCTGAGGATGAGGCAGGCAAAAGGAATCAAGGAACTAAATTCAAGGAAGTTGCTGACATGATTTTTATTCCTCTCTCATACCACTTCCCTTCTCCCCAAGGCTCCTATACTTCTACCTGTCTTGACAGGACCTTTGGCTTCTTGGAGAAAATCAGAGTGCACAGAAGGCTGCCAGTCTGTTGAATTGTTTTCTTTGAAAACTTGGGTTCTCATGTGCTTAGAAATTTGCAACGGAGAAAGTCTAAGGAAGATTTTCCATGGATTAGAATGTTTCAGTTCTAAAATTTTTCTTTAGGGAACTCCAGGCTCCAGCCACCAACCAGTGGTATGAAGGTAGGGTAGGTTTAAAAAAAAAAGAAAGAAAGGAGATGGAGGAACAGGAAGATGATCCACTAAGGCCAGCTACTTCCCGGTTTATGCAGACAATGGAATCCACTTTGGAGATTAGGATCCAGAAAAGCAGAAAGATTGAATGAAGCCAAGAAGGTGGAAGGCCGGGCCCAGCTGGGTCAGAAGAGGCCCTTCTGTGCTGTGAGCCTGGAAGGTCATGCCTCTACACATAAGCCCGTCCCCAAGGAGGCCAAGGACAGGTGGGCCACGTCTGTCCCATCTCTCCAACCCTCTAGTGTAGAACTGGAGTGACTTGTACACTCAACCGTGGGGGGCAAAGAGGCACGTCTGACTGAGACCTGCTAAGGGAATCATTCCAAAATTGGGAGCCAATTTCCAACCTTTGTTCTTTGAGGTTGGAGGTGGATGTCCCCACCCCTCACCACTCTGACCGCTTGTGTGCGTCAGCGGAGGGCTGAGCCTGACATTCATGTGTTAGACCATGTAACACCTGTGTTCAGGTGCTCTAAGAGGGACAAGGAGTTTCAGTGAGGGCCCTGCAGCACCTGAAAGGAGATGAGACAGGTAGAGGGGCCACCACAGTGCTCAGCTCCAGACAACTGAGGCTGCAGGAGGGGGATAGAGCCGGCTTTGACCACATGGTCCAGTCTACAGCAATACTCTTTACATATGAAAGATTCAGGGGGTATTGGCCCCTTTTTGGTCTAAGAAGATAATTATCATATTCACTTCACTGTGACATCATTTATGAGTCCAGAAAAGGACAACATAAGGGAAGAATAATGTCCTCTTAGGCATAAGCCAAGTACATGAGTTGTATTGATTGATACACCATTCTGCATTTTATGCAATGCTATAAATTTTCCTTTACTCCTCTTTCTGTCTAGGCAAGAGATGCATTTTAGGGATAAAAACTTTGATAGCGTCTAAACCTAAACTTCACAAGTTACTGATTTCTTGTGAAATCATCTTCTGTAGGATCATTCAGGAGAATCAGACTGAACTGATGAAAAGACCCAGACTCTGTCAGTTTTATCCTGTAGCTGCTAACAGTACTATAGGCTGATTTGCAGGTGGATGGTGCTTAAAAGCTGTTAACCACTGAAGATAAGAGTGCATTAACTAAGTTAACCACCTGTCTGTCCTGAAAGGTGACCCCAAACAGGACATTCTCTGTGGACTTGTTCCTTCCCGTGTGAAATACAGGATGTTGTGCAACGGCTTGCATTTTTTTTTCAGCGCTAGGTGCCTGGCACTCTGTTATGATTTTTGTGCGGATAGTCTTGTACAGTCTTCAGATGGTCCAGTTTGTAAGCGAGGAAACACAGGCCCAGAGGTGGGCACCTGCTAACACACATTAGCACTGCCCTATTCCTAAGCCCCCGTCCTCAGGAACTTCTCATAGAGGAGATCTTTCCCGGCTCTAGAAAATGTAAATTTCACAATACTACTCTTGGCCAAAATAATTTCCTAAAGCGGAAGGTCTTGGAATAGCTTAAACCAAGAAGATGAAAGCAGGCGACAATGAAGAGCCTTCCAGCTGTAGGCCAAACAGCCTGCCCGCCCCAAGCCTGAGACTGATGTTTCCTATCACCTTAGAACAGCCTCCCTCCCACGCACTGGGCCGGGGCTGCCTGCAAAGCCCAGCTGGGAGGCTGGTGTCGACAGTGTGAGAAGCTGCTCTGTGAGAGGGTTCCGTGGCTGTGGTGAGTTCTCCCACATGCTCTCCACCTCCGCCTAGGAACTGAATGACTCTCAGTGTAGGAGACCCACAGCAGCCCAGTGAAAACGATCAGGATAACTCTGTTTGTAAAAATCTGTTTAATAAATATACATCTTAAAAGTACCAAAATAATTACTGACAAAATACACTATGTACACTATTTACAGGAGGGGAAAACACACCTTGACAGGTAGTGACTTTTAACCCCACCCCCCCGACCGGTTTAACAACACACCTGATGGTTACATGTCACTCAACTGGCGCAGCCACAGAATCCATGGTGATTCAACCAATAAGCATAATAAATAAGAGTCCTTTCATCAAATTTTGAATAACCTTCCCCCTGAAACCCCACCAAAGGTGACATTTAAAAAAGAGGTTTTCTCTGAATTCCAATGATCTTTCTTGCCCCCTCTTCCAGAGTTCACAAAAATGACAAACTGAGGGTTAATCCAGAGTAAAATGTTCCAGACCAGGCAGTGTGGTTATAAGTACACCCCTCCCTTTTTTTTTCTTTTTTTCTTTTTTTTTTTAGAAAAATAAAACTCTCTATTTGTACAAATATACAAGTCCATGTTCTTTTAGCTTCTTTCTGAAGCTCATAACGTCAGACGCTGGCCTCCAAGCACACAGTCATCGTAGGGAAGCTAAAAAGAGAAAAAAAAGGCAGGTTAAACTCGCAGGGCTTTGCCAAGGGTGCTGGGATGATGGGGAGGGCTGCTACTGGAAATAACTCAAGTGTTCTTGGACTCCATTCTCTATACACTGAATGTAAATGAATTTCCTGGGCTGAGGGAGCTTTCCTTTAAGGATCCTCTCCTTCAAGAAGAGCAAAAAAAAAAAAAAAAACACGCTCTTGGGATTCTGCTTACACATACTCAAGCTTGAGAGGCTCATTACATTGAGACCCTCAGGATAAGGAGGAACTCTAGGAGCCTTAGAAGGGGGAGGGAGAATGGCCTCTCTTCTTCCTTCTTGCAGAGCCATGAACAAGTTAATTGGGACTCACCTCGTCCTCTGTGAACTCTGATTCGGTGTCATAGCTCTCCTCATCCTCGCTCTCCGGCAGTGTCTGAAGGTTCTCTAGGGTCAGCTGGCCCAGCTGCTGCTGTATCCGGGTGCTGGGGCGGCCCCACGTGAGCTGGTACGGGGAGTAGCCCTGGTAGGTGACTCTGTTGACATCAGCCCCACACTTCAATAGGAGTGACACCAGGTCGGGATTCTGCAGGTCCACTGCCAGATGGAGGGCAGTTCGGCCATTGCAGGGCTCCTGGAACCATAAGGAATTCAAGATGCTTACGGCTGAGTTTGGAAGTTCTGCTTGCAGCAAAAGCCCTCGCACTGAGGACCAAGCTGGCCTGATGTACCCCATCTGAAGGTGTGAGGCACTCACCTGAGCGTTGACATCAGCGCCCAAGGACACCAACAGCTCCACGATGCCCAGGTAGCCATGAATAGAGGCCAAGTGCAGACACGTGTGGCCTAGAAGACCAAAAGTAAGACAGTATTATAACCACTTGTTTCAACACTCATTTCTCAAGCAGAAGCTTTCACCTATTTTTTTTTTCTTAATTTATTATTTTCAATTGAAGGATAATTACAATATTGTATTGGTTTCTGCCATACATCAACATGGATCAGCCACAGGTGTACATATGTCCCTATTCTTTTAAGGGACACATTCTTCTTAATTTGAAGAGCCCAGAATCTGGGTTCTGAATGGACTTTAGAAAGGCATCAACTAGGCCTTTATATATGTATTCTCCATCTTTCACATGTTGAGAGCTTAGGCCTTGCCTGGACTCCTTAAGTGCCTGCCTCCCCTGTGTATACCTCACCTGCCCTCTGATGGGCAGGGCAGCCAGACTTACCATTGTAGTTGGTGGCCTGCAGGATGGAGTGGAGGTGCTGGGTCCCCCGGGGCTGAGTCAGGACTCCCACACTGGCCAGGCAGCCCTGCTCACAGGCAAGGTGTAGGGGGGTATTTCCTCGAAAGTCTCGAAGCTCAGGATCACAGCCAGCTTCCAGAAGTGCCTCAGCGATTTCTGGCTGGTTAGTGATCACAGCCAAGTGGAGTGGCGTCTACAAACAGAAGAGGGACAAAAAGGATGAGCCATGGATCCAACCCACCATCTGTGTTCCCTTGAACCCCAGAGAGATCCTGGTTGTGGGTGCTGCTTTTCCCAGGCACATACCAGGGGCAAGGCAAAATACCAGAGGCCCCAGATGGGCTTCATAAAGGCCTCTCCAAATCAATGGAATTTTCTGTTCTAGAATACTGGCTGACGCAGGTGTAAAAGATCAGGGTAGATAATGACCAAATCTTTGTTAATCTAGAAATCATGTGCAAGACCCGGTTTTATCTCAGGGTCAGAGCAGTAGAGAGAGTACGCGGCGGGAGAGCAGTACCTGCTGCAGGTTGTTCTGGAAGTTGAGGAAGGCCAGGTCTCCCTTCACTTGGCGGACCACTTCCATGGTCAGCGCCTTCTCTTCATGGATGATGGCTAAGTGCAGGAACCTGAGAGGAAGAGAGGGAAAACCCCCAGGGCTGGTGAGTGCACTGCGTGGGGCCCGGGGAGGCGCGCCCCGCGGGGGATTGCGCAAGGCCGGGGTTTCTGGAGGCCGAGGCCGCGGTGTTTTCCGCGAGGTTATTATGAGCTGAGTGTTCCTGGCAGGCGCCCAGGGACTTTCCGGGCCCCCCCCCCCCGCGCTCGGCGGCGGGCGCCGGCCAGACCGCCCCGCCCTCTCGCCGTGCCGGAACGCCCTGTACTTCCCCTCCCGGCTGCGCGGCGCCCGCCAGCGGGGCAGAAACTCCCGCCCCCCTTATGCAAGCGGGGACTTCGCGTCCCCGCCGCCGCCCCGCCTCCGGCCGAGGGGACCCGCACGGGGGTGTGCGCGCGCGCGAGGTGCGCGCGGCTGCAACGCAGAGCCGTGGGACCACGGCCCCGGGAACCAGTGCCAACCCCCGACCACCGACCCCACCCCCCCGCCCCGTTCGCCATCACCCGGCCCCGCAGGCAGCCGTGCACCTTTGCACAGCCTCGGGGTCGGTGCACGAACCCCGGTGCGCGGCCGCCGCGCGGGCCCCGCGCTTGGGGCTGCAGGCCCGGCGCCTCCACCCGGCCCTGCCACCCGGGCCCGCGACACTTACGAGTCTCCGTCCTCGGTGAGCTGCTGTTTCCAGGGCTCGGCGCCGCGCGGCGCCTCCTGCGGCTCGAGGCGGATCTCTCGCAGCTCCTTCACCATCTGCTCATACTCCTCGTCCTTCATGGAGTCCAGGCCGCTGTCGTGGCGGTCGTCCAGCAGCCGCTCCTTCTTGAGCGCGTCCCGGGGGCCCTCCATGGCCCAATCTTGGCCGGGCTCGGCAGGCTGGAACATGGCGCGGTGAAGGCTCGGGCGCTGCTCCCCAGGTGCACGGGCCGCGGGCTGCGCTGCGCGCTGGCTGCTCTCGGAGTCGCGGGCGGGCGGGACGACGGGCTAGGACTGTTGTGGGCTCGGCAGCGCCGCCGCGGCGCCCTATAAACGCTGGCAGGGGATTTCTCCGGGGCGGGGTCAGGCGCGGGGAATTTCCAAGCCAGTCAGACCAGAAAAGAGAACTGGCCTCGTCCTCTGCTAGGGGGAAAAAGAAGCCTAAACCCCGCGCCCGGGTTCATCAGAGAAACTCCCTGTGATGAGCCACTGGGGTCATGTACAGGGAACTTTTTGATGAACGCTGAGTGGCTGGAAAGTCCTCCTGACCGGGCCCCCTCCCCGGGTACTTCCCTGCAACCTGCACACAGTAATCCTGGCCCTCTGCAAGAAGCGCTCTTTCCCTGGGTTTTCCCGATTTGATCGATTTGATTTAGGGTCGTCAGCTGCTGAGATCCCAAAGACGCAGGCCTGCAGGCTGGTTCTTCACTGGGGTTTACCGACCTGCAGGTCTTTTCCGGTTTTTTTTTTTAATCTTTTGAAAACGCGAGTGGAAATGTTGGCCGGGTGTAGGGATTCACTTCCCCAAAGCTCTCTGCGGGGAGGACGCACTGGTCGGTGGAAGGTCGGCTGCCTCTGCCTTCCTGCCAGTACCAGGCTCTTAGCATTGTAGGCACCGGCTGAATAGCCACCCCCAGCCCACTCTCCACCCCGACCCTCGGGTAGAAGTTTCTAAAGCTTTTGGCATTAAAAGCCTAAATGATTGGGGAACCCTCAAATCATTTCTTCGGGATTAGCAATCCTGTTGACTGGGGGAGAGGCAAGCACTCTGCCCTGTATGCAGGAAAACGGTGAAAACAACCATGGTATTTTTCAAGGAAAGCAAGGTATGAATCTTTGTAGCAGAGGTTGTAGATCCTTTGCAATAAGGAAATCATTATGGAGGTCGGGTTCCCCGCTCTGCGCTGTGCTGCTGCAGGGAACAGACCCTGAACCTACTTCTGGGTGCTCCGCTGGGCGACTTTGCAGAAGCATTTGGGGAAGGTGGCTGAAGAATGGGTAGAGTAGTGCCTTATCCAAGATGGGGCCTTATGGATGGCTAAGAAATTAGCTGCCACGCATAGTGCAGGGGGCTCAAGGCAGCCCATGGTGCCCTTCATCCTGCCTCTGCTGGCTCCTTGCTCTCCTGCCTGGGAGAGACCTGCATGGGCCCCATGCTTGCCCTATGGGTAGCCACTCCAGGCTCACCACCCTCCTCTCACCTGCAGAAATAGAACCTAGGCTCCCTGCCCCACCCCCACCTCCTAGTCAGTGAGCGGTATGCATTCATCTATTTCTAGAATTGGTCCAGGCAAAATAAAGAAACTTGGGTCAGAGTTCTTCAGAATAGGTCCCAAGAAGCCTCTGTAGTTTTGCAAAGATTTCTGGTGATCATTGCAATCATCTTCAGCTTAACTGACCATGTACTGCTGCTGCTGCTACTAAGTCGCTTCAGTCGTGTCCGACTCTGTGCGACCCCATAGACAGCAGCCCACCAGGCTTCCCTGTCCCTGGGATTCTCCAGGCAAGAACACTGCAGTGGGTTGCCATTTCCTTCTCCAATGCATGAAAGTGAAAAAATAAAGTGAAGTCGCTCAGTCGTGTCCGATTCCTAGCGACTCCCTGGACTGCAGCCCACCAGGCCCCTCTGTCCATGGGATTTTCCAGGCAAGAGTACTGGAGTGGGTTGCCATTGCCTTCTCCGACCATGTACTAACCAAGCCTTATCTGTTCCTCATCTCCCCTTTCCATTCCCCTACCCCCAGGGTCTGAATATAGGGAATCTGGGTCAATAAGAGTGAGAGACAAAATATGAGGGGGAGAAAAAAGTAAAATCAAGAAGTAAAACTAAAAAAAAAAAAAAAGTAAAACTGTCGGGGTAGTAATGGTCATATATTAAAATGAAAACTTCTCAGGGATAGAATCCACATGTCCTCTGCAGGCCTGTGATACACAAATACGTATTAGGCGAGGTGCAATGCGTTAGGCTCTAGGAGACCTCAGTTCCCAGCTCTACCTCTAATTACCTGCATATTAGTTGGAGAAATTAGCTGCCTTTGCTATGGGATACCTGCTTTTATAATAAGATTGGGTTTAATGCTGTTTAGATTTTTTTTCCAGATTAAAAATTGTATTACTTGATCACAAATACTCATGTATCTTTGCTTAAGGGTGACCACGGCTCTTATATCATGGTATAAATTTTTGAAGGGCTCCAACATTTCTGCTGTACATTGTTAGTTCTCAGAACTAATCTTGTAAGTAAGGAACTATTGTTCCCACTTTCCTAAAAAGAAACAGGTGCAGATAAATTTACCTGGACATTCCATGGCAGTTTATCTAGTTTCTATCCCAACCTGTTTGGCCAAAACAGTCATGATATTAACACTTTGGAAAACACTTTGTGAAAATGAGACTGAATACACTATAATTTGAAAAATATGCAAAGTATTTTCTACTCCAATTGTTAGGTAAAATAGAGAGTAGATGTTCCCCCATCTAACTCTCTATTTTCATATATAAAAAATACATTTAAAAGGTACAGAAATAGTAAACTCTGACTGCCCCACTTACAAAGGTACCTTAGAAGACAATTGTCAGCTGCAGGTTTGAAAACGATCATTGAAAAAAACTGCATAAGTCCAAAGTATTTCAGGAATATGTTTCTTTGCACCTCCTGCGATGGTTTTCTGCAGCTGCTGCTGCTGCAGCCTTGGGCAACTGGGGGGTCTTTATTCCTCATTGTTTAGTGTGACACCTAGTGGTAGATTCAGGCCTAGTAGTCAGTGATTTGTCATGGTGCCTTGGAACTTCTGAAAAGATCCTGATGCTGGGAAAGATTGAAGGCAGGAGGAGCAGGGGATGGCAGAGGATGAGATGATTGGATGGCATCACTGACTCAATGGGCACGAGTTTGAGTAAACTCCAGTGATGGACAGGGAGGCCTGGCATGCTGCAGTCCATGGGGTTGCAAAGAGTCGGACATGACTGAGCAACTGAACTGAACTTGGAACTCTTGGGAGGTGCTGAGCCTTGATGATCTGTCCCTCTAGTGGGGATTCCCAAGGAGGTACCTTTTGTTTTCCTGAAACCAGGGAGACAGTTTTGGGTAATGTGATCCAAACGGTTTTCTCTGTCATATGCTCTAAAGGGTTTAAATCAGCAAACATTACAGTTTGGGTGACAGAGAACATACTGGGGAAGTCAGAAAACAGCAACAGATGGAGCAGAAGACAGAAAAACTGACTTTTGGTTTAGAAAGACCTTTATACACTTAAGAGTCCTCCCTACCTCACTGTGAAGAATTTTAGCTAATCTTGACCATTTTAAAGATGTTAAAACCTCTTAAAGTCATATAAAAGCCTTTTTTTTTTTGGCTGTGGCAGGCAGCTTGTGGGATCTTAGTTCTGTCCCCACCTCTCCAATGGAGAAGGCACTGGCGACCCACTCCAGTGTTCTTGCCTGGAGAATCCCAGGGATGGAGGAGCCTGGTGGGCTGCCGTCTATGGGGTCGCACAGAGTTGGACACGACTGACATGACTTAGCAGCAGCAGTACCTCTCCAATTGGACCTGGGCCCCAGCAGTGAAGTCCTAATCACTGGACTGTCAGGGAATTCCTTTCTTTTCTTTCTTTTTTTTTTAATATAAAAGGCAAAAGAATAAGTTAGGCTTGAAGTGGCTCAGGAGCAGCCCTGGGGAAGCAAGCATCATGGACAGGATGGCCAATGATGCTTGCTTGCTTCACTGGCAGCAGGAGCCACCCCCATGGGAAAAGGAACACCGTTAAGGCCTGGGGGCTGGCTGCAGGCACTTCATGTGCTCTTCCTGGGTGGGGAATGCACAGTGTGGACTGAACCTCCTGCCTGAAGTGTCCAGTGGCCTGGCAGCATAGGGATTTTTCTAGAAGTTCAACCAGGTGGTCCAACATATTTGACTTTTCTTAACAGCATGGGCAGGGTGTCCTGTGTCAGTTGCCAAAACTTGTTTTAGCTCCAGCAAACCAAGCTCCTGAAGAAGGCTGTCCATGGCTCACTGCGGCCAGGCTGGAAGAGGGAAGAGCTATGACAAGAGCCCTGGAGGGCAAGCAAGACAGGCAGGCTGCTGATGGATGCCCCGCTGTGAAATTCTGAATTTATATTCGGCCTCGAATCCCAGTCTTCTTTCCTCCTGTGGTGGTTAGCAACCACTTCTGTCCATCCCTCTCAGAACCTGGGGCTCCCATGCTCTGGAGCATTTTTCATAGAAAAACAGCTGTCAGGACTTTCGCAGTGATGTGAAAATAAGACTGTCAAAGCCTTCAGGGGTTTCTTTAGCTATAAATCCTGCAGTTTAACGGGACTCAAAGTTTGAAAGGGTCTTAAACTCCTCCCCCTACTTTCCAATAGGGCCCAGGCAATTTTTGTAGATGCGTGAAGCTGGCCACATGAGTCCGAGAGGGAATGGTGACATCTCTGACTGAAAGTGTCTGTCACACTCAGCTCAGATAATTTTTGCCAAGCAGCACTTGAAGTTCAGCACTGGAATTCCATTATTAAAGAAAAAAAAATCAGAAAATGGATTTTAATGTGAAAAATCTCAAAGCATTGTAAAAAACCAAGCAAAATGCATTTCTGTATCCTTTGACTAAATCGAGCCTATAGGCCCTGAGTTTATAACCTCTTTTTCAGCCAAGGTATGATGTTACTTTGGGTACTTTGGGGCAAGGCACCTGCCTTCGCCTCCCTTGGCAACATCAGGGTTCTGCTCTTCTGTGTAACCGTAACCAGGGGCTGAGAGTGGAGTGTGTCCCTCCAGGAAGCTCCATCTGCCCCTGCAGGCAGGGCTGGAATCACTGGAAGAGAGTTCTGTCTTCTCCCCCAAAACTTTCAACACTATCCTGTAAAATAAGTGTAACGAGTTCAACAAAACTCCTATTTTTCTTACAGAGATTACTTAGGTTTTTAAAAAATACTCATATGGTTTCAATAAACCTCTCCTTGAGGTGTTCCTGCTCGGCAGGTCTGCCTGTTGGATAACCAGCTGCTGCCAGGGATGGGGGTGGGGGTGGCCGGCACATGTTATCTGTGGCCAGAATTCCTGGTTCTCCCTTTCGGCTGTTTGTTGGCAGTAACCAAGCTACAGGTGTGAGGGCGGTTCATGTTCTGTTGTGTTCAGGGAGGAGGACTTGGATTAGGGAGGGGGTGGAGGTTTAAAAGCACATTGCTTCTTCTGCGCGCCTGTATGTTTGCTGTTGTTTCTCGTGTGTAAATTCACTCTGAGTTCAGTCAGGGCACAAGTCGGCAGAGCACCGGGGCCTCTCCACAGGACATGGGACCTAAGAGAGAGGAGGTCCCTGCTCTTGGTACATAATCAGGGGAGGAGGTCATGATCCCTCTCAATGTCAGAGCACCTCCAGAAGCTGTATGGGGATGTAGACATTTTTTTTTTTTTCCTGTGTGGTCTAAAGTTTTGGGAATGGTTTAGGTCAAAGGTAAACAATCATAGCTGCATCACAGATAATCATAGATTTGCTTCAGTTTATAAATAGAGTGAAGAGTTAGGAACCTTAATCCTTAGCCCTTTCTTGTAATCACCAAGATAATGTCTTGCCCAAACCTCCTTTTTGACCCTCTGTTCTCTGGAGTAGAGCCCCAGCTAAGTATTGGATAAGTATTAAAAATCAAGATGTGTCTTGGAGTCTTCTCTCTGAGGCTGTTAATGACGGATACTTATAAAAAAAATTAATTCTGAATGTTACTCTTAGGCTTTTTATTTTTAATTTTTCAATTGAAGTATAATTGATTTACAATATTGTGTTAGTTTCAGGTATATAGCAAAGTGATTCATATATGTACATGTATAATGTATATATTTCATATTATTTTCTATTATATTTATTATACTAAATATTGTTCCCTGGACCAAACAGTAAATCCTTGTTGCTTATCTGTTTTATATGTAGTAGTGTATTTTTGTTAATCTCATATTCTTTAGGCTGATTTTTAGATGCTGAAAACAAATGAGACAGAGTAAGAGGAAGGGCTCCAAACAGAAGCCGTGAGCAGGGAGAAAGGGGGAAACTGATGTGGGACATTTTCCCTTTGTTGCTGAGTCTTAGCCATCAGAATCCAGTCCCATGACTGTGACATATTCCCTCTGGATAAATCACTCAGCTTGGCTCCGAAATGCTCATCATTTCCTATATCCCACGGCTGTTTATATAGGCCACAGTTCAAGGATTATTTTAACCAAGAACACCGACATTTTCAGCAAATGAGGTAAATTTATGCGTCACCAAATCTTTAATGCTAATATTTGAAAAATGGGCCATTTAGAAGAGAATGTAAAGAGCACAGGAGACAGGGAATCGGTGTACCCCTACGCTCACTGATTGAAACTCAGGAGGCTGGGGGAACGTGCTCAGGGGTGAGAGCAGGGGTGCCGGCCTCGGTAAATAATCTATACAAATGTGAGGATGGAGAGACGCAGGGAAGCCCACGTCCAGCTTGGTGACAAGGTAGGCTCTGCTGTCTGGAAGGGCTCAGAGTCACCCCCAGGTGGCCAGGGCATCAGGGCAGGAGGGAGAGGGAAGGATGAGTGTTCACAGGAGAGAGAGGAGCAGCAGCTGGAGTTCAGGGTTGGGTACAGAGCCACAGTGGAATTTTCCTGCTGGAATGGCAAAATCCAGAGAGGATGAGGTGCTCAGTATGGATGGTATTGTCTGCAGCGACATCTTCAGGCCATCTGTGGAATAACTTCTCCGAGGAACCACATTTTCTTAAGGATGGGATTTTGGGCAAGTTGGGTGGAAGATGTGCCCAGAGACTGGGTATTTAGGTGTGACTAGTGCATCATTTATCACAGTTCCCCGGAAAGCTGTGCATACTCCTGCTCCTGAAATCCCTCTAGCTGATCAGTTCAGTGTATCCTACTTTTGATATGACTCCAACCCATGTCCTTCCGTTTCCATTGTCCCCACATTACTGTAGGCCTTGTTTAATGACAGTAGCCTCTCAAGTTATGTATACTAAATTTACTGAACACTTACCACGGCTGGCACTTGATGTACTTTATCCTATTTAATCTTCAGAAGCGTTGTCCAAGATGGGGATCGTTCTCTGTTTTAAAAGTTTAAGTCACTTACCCAGAAAGCCAAGCCAGCATTCAGACCCATCCCCTGTACACACTCTGACAACGTGGCTTGACTGTTCCTACTTAGAACTTTTTCAAAGGTAATGGCACAAATTATGTGTTATATTTTCTGTAGTAATAAAAATACATAAACACAGAACTTGCACTTGGTTGGAAAAGTGGTTAAAAAATTCAAATAGTATCAGAGGGTTACAATGAGACAATTACATTTCCTTTCACTAACACACATTTTTGTCCTGTTATTTCCTGTAACAGGACCTCTAATGACTTACCATGACCTGCAGGACAGAGTCTTGAGCTCCTCAGGCAGGATTCACAGCCCTCCAGAGTTAGAGTCTGCCCAGTTTGGCCACCCTGGTCCCCATTTCTTCCCAGCACCACCATTCTGCTCCTGGGGATCTGGTCTGTATTGAGATATCTCCTCTGCTGTCCCTCCCTGCCCAGGGACTGGCTTCCTTCTACTACTTCCTTGCCAGGACCTTCCCTTTCCAAGAGACTTTCCCTCCGTTCCTTTCCCCAGAGTACTCTGCCCAGCTTTGAATCCTTCTGATTCTTATGGCTTGGCTTGTACATGGGGTCTGAGGTCACACGTTGATTTGTACTGCTTAGTTATTTCTTGGTGTCCCCTTTCGACTCTAGTTGGACACAAAGATGGGGGTGGCATGAGCCCTGCTGGGAGGGGTGGAGAAAATTCATGTCTTCTGTGTTTCTTTTGTTCAGTCCATTGTTTAAAGTGCGAGTATCCTCTTTTCAGAGCTAACATAATGATTCTGTTTAAATGGTAATTTAAAAAATCTTATTTATTTATTTTGCCTGTGTCAGGTCTTAATTGCAGCACTGGGGCTTCTATCCAGTTGTGGTGTGTGGGCTGCAGAGCACTTTGGGCTCAGTACCTGTGGAGCGCAGGCTTAGTTGCCCCATGGCATGTGGGATCTTAGTTCCCTGACTGGGGATGGAACCCCCTTTCCCTGAATTGGAAGGCAGGTTCTTAGTCCCTGGGCGACCAGGGAAGTCCCGATACTTGTTCTTTGACTCTTCTTTTGTTAATACCTCATTCTTCATCCAATCAACTCTTCTCTGTCTGGAAACTATCTCAAGAGCCCATCTGGTCCAGCTTCTGCCGTGGAGTACGGTGTTACCACTCTCATTTTACAGGGGAAGGAAGCGTTGAGGAATAAAGACTATGAGGAGGACAGGGGGCCAACCCAGAGCCGCTCTAGAGAACTCAGCCCATTGGGGGACTGGAGCATTAATAAGAGGAGTGAAGAGACTGCAAATAGACCTAGATGGTGCCTCACTTCTCTTCTTTCCTCTCTGCTCCCTGAGGGTACCCTCTAAGGTAGGACCCAGGATAAATAAGAAGGCAGATGACTCCTCCTCAGAGGAGTACAGAGATAGATGAGGTACAGAGATATCTTCAGTACAGAGACAGATGAGGTCCTGGAAGCTTGCTTATGATTTAGTCCAGTTCCTCAGCATAAGAGATCAAAGAGTAAGTTGAGGCAGAAGCTCTAGGTTAGAGGAAAGATAAGCATTTGCCTAGAGTATTTCCCATGGCAGAAATCCTTGGGGGACATAATGGAATGAGGACAAGAAGGCTGAATGGGAATCAACCTAGTTGATTGAGAGGTTGCCCAGCAGGGCGGTGCCTCATCAGAGCTCCCATCAATGGATTGCAAGGCTGAAGGCCCATGGACACGTGGTTGGGTTGGACCCAGTGGAGGGGTAGCTGTCCTTCCAGGGTGATCTATTAGAAGCAGGAACATTTTCAACACAAAATATATCTCAAGAGCTTGACCTTGTATCACAAAGCATACAGCAACTATTTAAAAAAAAAAGTCGCTCAGTCACGTCCAACTCTTTGCAGCCCCATGGATGATACAGTCCGTGGAATTCTCCAGGCCACAATACTGGAGTGGGTAGCCTTTTCCCTTCTCCAGGGGATCTTCCCAACCCAGGGTTCGAACCCAGGTCTCCCCCATTGCAGGTGGATTCTTTACCAGCTGAGCCACCAGGGAAGCCCAAAAAACATGGAATGCTTCACAGATTTATGTGTCATCCTTGCACAGGGGCCCTGCTAATCTTCTCTGTATCATTCCAATTTTAGTATATGTACAGTGGAAGCGAGCACCAACCAACATAATCAGTACTTAAAAAGCCCAAGAGCGATAGATGGTGTGTCATATACCTCATTCAGGCAACATCTAGAACAATTCATTTCCCAGATGAGTTTTCCTTCAAGAGCAAATCCTAGTGAGGAGTTCAGGTCATTCAATGCAGGCTCTAAATCTCAAGAGCCAGATCACAGAGAATTTCATTGAAATAACACATGTGACCATACACAAAACAGTTTTGTAAAAGAAGCACAGGGAGGCTTAGATGTGTTAGGTGTCAGGGCATCTTTGCAGCTTTCCACTGTTAAAGGGTTTTACCTTCTCACTTCAAGTCTGTCTTCTCACTTCAGGTCTGCAGTTCATCAGGCCAGCCCTGGGTGATTCATCTTGGCAGCAGCAGGAGTGAAAATTAGCATAGAGGTGCATGAGAGGGGTGCTGTCTGTAGGGTGTTGAAGTGAGGCTAAAAATAGTTGGGGGTTCCTGGGGAAGGCTCTTTCGTGGCCACAGGCACCACAAAAGGAAAACTCACAGGGGAAATCTGCCCACAAGAGAAGACAAAAGCCCCCGCCCCTGTCACCCCTTTTGCCCCACAGGAAAAGCTCGAGGTGACAGTGAATTTGGTGCTTTTAAAATGTCACAGCCCCCACAGATAGGCTGGCCTTCCTTCTTACCCCAGGCCTCCCGTCAGAGTCTTTCCTGCCGAGCAAATTCGCTTTCTTAGTTCATGATCCAGGATCCAGCACAGACATCTGTCCCTAACTGCCTGCAGCTACGTTTAGTCAAAGGACTGGTTATGCTAAAGGAAATGTGACATATTGACATGCTTGACTAATAGGAAGAAAGCAGTTCCCTAGAGAAAAAGTGTTGTGTATATAAATAAAAAAATAAACATTAATTTGTCAAGCATTTGTTAAGCACTTTTCTGCCAGGCACTGCTGGTGTCTGAAGATACCAAAAAAAAAAAAAAAAAAAAAGGTTCCTGGCTGTTTGGGAACTTATAGGCTATTGGGGAGAGAATCAGATCCAGGAATGATTTGAGTAAGGAGTGATAAAGACTGAAGTTGAAATAAGAACAAAGTGTTCTGGGAGCATAGAATTAGGGAAATTAAGGCAGGCTGCGAGGGTTGGTCAAGGAGAGTTTTTTTTTTTTTTAACTGAAATAGTTGATGTATAGTATTATAAAAGTTACAGGTGTAAAATATAGTGATTCACAATTTTAAAGGTCATGCCCCATTTATAGTTATTATAAAATATTGCCTGTATTCCCTGTGTTGTACATATATCCTGGTAGCTGATTTATTTATTTATTTATTTTAGCTTATTTATTTTATACACAGTAATTTGGATTGCTTAATTCCCATACCCCTATATTGCCCCTTTCCCTTCCCTCTCCACACTGTAACCACTGGTTTGTTTTCTGTGTCTGTGAGTCTGTTTACTTTTGTTATATTCACTAGTTGGTTGTATTGTTTTAGATCCCACGTATCAGTGATATCATCCAGTATTTGTCTATGTCTGATTTATTTCACTCAGCATAATACCCTCCAAGTCCATCCATGTTGTTGCAAATGGCAAAATTTCATTCTTTTTTTTCCTGGCTGAGTAGTATTCCATTGTGTTGTATTCCATATATATGGAATACACACACACACACACACACACACACACACATATATATCAATCCTAAAGGAAATCAACCCTGAATATTTATTGGAAGGACTAAAGATGAAGCTCCACTATTTTGGCCACCTGATATGAAGAGCCAACTCATTGGAAAAGACCCTGATGCTGGGAAATTTTGAAGGCAAAAAGAGGAGGAGGCAGTAGAGGATGACATGGTTAGTTAGCGTTACCAACTCAATGGACACGAATTTGCGCAAATACCAGGAGATAGTGAAGGACAGGGAAGCCTGGGGGTCACAAAAAGTCCTACAAGGCTTAGCGACTAAACAACAACAAATATATACACACCACATATTCTTTATCCACTCATTTGTTGTGGGCCCGTAGGTTGCCTCCAAATCTTGGCAGTTGTAATTGATGCTGCTGTGAATATCGGGGTGCATGTATCTTTTCAAATTAGTGTTTTCCTTCCTTTCAGATATATACTCAGGAGTGGAATTGCTGGGTCATATGGTAACTCTGTCTGTAGTTTTTTGAGGAACCCCCCATACTGTTTTCCATGGTGGCCGCACCAATTTGCATTCCCACCAGCAGTGTGAAAGGGTTCCCTTCTTCCCACATCTCCCCAGCATTTGTTATTTGTGTTCTTTTTGATGATGGCCATTCTGACAGGTGTGAGATGATAAAGGACAGCTTTTAAGGGACAAGTGAAAGTCAGTTAGGAAAGCGGGGAGAAGGACATGCCAGGAGAAGGTGGAGTCTGTGGTGAAGCACCCAAGTGTGAAACAAGCTGTTGCACGTGGGCTGGTGTCGGGTGGGGAGACAAGAGTGTGGGCAGGAAGGAGATGAGGCAGATCCATGTGACCGAGCAGAGAAGCTAGAACAGTGCCTTGAAACCTATGGAGAGCCCCTGGGGGATTTTGTTTAAATTTTTAAAAAAATTGTTTTCTTTTTTTTTGGTTGCACCGAGCAGCATGAGGGATCTTAGTTCCCCACCTAGGGACTGAACCCAGGCCCCTTGCAGTGGAAGCGCAGAGTCCCAACTGCTGGGCCACCAGGAAGGTCCCTGGGGGGTTTTACATGGTGGCTGCCATCAGTGTGCTTTGGGGGACAGTGTGGCAAGCAGACTGGAGTGGATTAGGCATGAAGCTGGCGGCCGGTGAAAGGCAGTGACTGGAAAGTGAGGAGAGAGATGGCTAAAGAGATCCCAGAGTGGGGACAGAGAGGATGAGGGGCAAGGACAGAGAAGGAGGCATCAGGAGCTTCTAGTTCCTGACCTGGGCTGCTTAGTGGGGAAATTGGAAGAAGAGTGGGTGGGGGAAGTGATGGGTTCTCTGTTGGATGTTTTAATCTCAGGGGACCTAGAAACACATGACAGGTGATTGAATGTGGAGATTTCTTTCTTTTTTTTTTTTACCAGTTTAAAATCTGTTATTTATTTTGGATTAAATGATTTTTTTGTGACAAAGATGCATGTTCAGAGTCATTCCAGAGCACTGACATTTTTGGTTGAAGTTTGATGAGAGATCGCATAAAATATCTTTATCATCTAGCCATTAGTCAGACAATTACCTAGTTAATTGGTTAATTGGTTACAGTGAAATAAAATAACCAGTTCACTCTAAATCTAAAATATAGTTCTTTTGAATTTGCCTCTGGATTGAAAGGATTTGATGTTAATTGGTGGCTGCATTTGTGTGTTAGGGCTGTTGTAACAAAATCCCACATAGAGGGTAGTTTAGACAACATAGTTGTTCCCTCATAGTTCTGAAAGCTGGAAGTTCAAGATCCAGGGATCAACAAGTCTGTGCTCATCTGAGGCCTCTCTTGGTGCTGGGGACGCTCTCCATGTGTCTGCATATAGTCTTTTCCTCTGTGTGTGTCTGCGTCCTAATCTCCTCTTCTCATAAAGACACCCTTCAGACTGGGTTAGGTCCCATGCTGTGGACCCAATTTTAACTTCATTACCTTTTGAAAGGCTCTGTCTCCAAAGTCAGCCACATTCTGAGGTACTGGACATTAAATCTTTTTTTTTTTTTTTAATGTTTTATTTATTTTTTAAAAATGTATTATTATTATTTTTACTTTACAATGTTGTATTGGTTTTGCCATACATAAACATGCATCCGCCACGGGTGTACACGTGTTCCCCATCCTGAACCTCCCTCCCTCCTCCCTCCCCATACCATCCCTTTGGGTCATCCCAGGGCACCAGCCCCAAGCTTCCTGTATCCTGCATCAAACCTGGACTGGCGATTCATTTCTTATATGATATTATACATGTTTTAATGCCATTCTCCCAAATCATCCCCCTCTCTCCCTCTCCCACAGAGTCCAAAAGACTGTTCTATACATCTGTGTCTCTTTTGCTGTCTCGCGTACAGGGTTGTGGTTACCATCTTTCTGAATTCCATATATATGCGTTAGTATACTGTATTGGTGTTTTTCTTTCTGGCTTACTTCACTCTGTATAATAGGCTCCAGTTTCATCCACCTCATTAGAACTGATTCAAATGTATTCTTTTTAATGGCTGAGTAATACTCCATTGTGTATATGTACCACAGCTTTCTTATCCATTCGTCTGCTGAATGTGGAGATTTCTAAGAGAATAAAATATTTGGGAGTTGTCAGCTTACTTGAGAAATAGCTGAAGTCAAGGTGAGGACAAAGTCACCCAGAATTGCATGTAGATTCTAAGAATCAAGATGCGAACACCAGCACTTAAGAAGCTGAGGGTAAGAAGCCAGCAAAAAAACTGAGACCAGCTCAAGGGACAGGAGGGAAATCAGAGGAGAGGGCTGTCCCAGAAGCTGAAAAAGGTGAGAGGTATGAGAAGATGGTCATCAGAAGAGGCGTCCAGTGTGGCCAGATTGTGTGACTGTACAGATTGCTCACCAATTCAGGAAACTTGAGAAAAGGCCAGATTGAAAGAAAAGAAAGTTTTCCTTATGATAGAATGTTGAATTAATACACATTTATAAGGTTAAGTAAAGAGGTCCTTCAGGGCTGTGATTGCAAGATTTACCAGTAGTACGTTGAAAGCATGGAAGAAAAGTTTAGCAGCTGTTTCATTTTGTAGGTGAAGAGACGAGGTAGATGAGGTTAAGGGATGTACCCAACTAAGGGATGTTGGATGTGACCAACTTAGGTCACACAACTAAGTTGACCAGGACTAAAATCCATATCTCTAGATAATTTAGCCCTCCGCTGTTTACTCTGATTAGTTCTCAAACTGCAGCTTGCCTTAGAGTCACCAGAGGGCTTTTAAAACTAGATTGCCTCACCCCACTTCTCCCATGCCCCCACCTCTGGAGATCTTCATCCAGTAGGTCCTGGGTAGGGCTTGAAAATGTCTTTCTTACAAGCTCTAGGTCCTCTATTGCTTCTAGGCGGGGACCACACTTTGAGAACCACTAGAGAACCACACTCGGAGAAGGCAATGGCACCCCACTCCAGTACTCTTGCCTGGAAAATCCCATGGGCAGAGGAGCCTGGTAGGCTGCAGTCCGTGGGGTCGCTAAGAGTTGGACACGACTGAGCGACTTCACTTTCCCTTTTCACTTTCATGCATTGGAGAAGGAAATGGCAACCCACTCCAGTGTTCTTGCCTGGAGAATCCCAGGGATGGGGGAGCCTGGTGGGCTGCCATCTATGGGGTCGCACAGAGTCGGACACGACTGAAGTGACTTAGCAGCAACAGCAGCAGAGAACCACACTACAGAACTATTCTAGATGCTTCTAAACCCTTAAAAGTAAGGAGGATTCTAGAAAGCAGCTGGGTTTCCCAGGATGCTTGACCATTCTCTAAGAAACTCTCAGGATAGTAATTCACTTGGAAAGAAATTCATGTGAGTCAGTGTCCCTGCGGAAAGTATGAATATGGAACTGGACTTGATTCATTCAAAGCTCTGCCCTGAGTGCCCACGCTGTTCTAGACACTTTTCTTGGCATGGGAGTACAGTCCAAAACTCTGCCCTCAGGGAGCTTACCTTATTTAGGAGACAGAAATATACCAGATAAATAAGGAAAATATAGAATATATTAGTGAGAGTGTTTAAGAGAAAAATGAAGTCAGAGAAAGGAGTAGAAATGTCAGGGCAGGAGGACATATTGAAGTTTTAAGCACGGTGGCTGGGAAGAGGAGAGGGCAACAGCGAAGACCTGAAGGAAGGGGGAGAGTGAGCTGGGTGAGTGCAGAGGCCCTGAGGTGGGCCCTCTTGGAGACATGGCAGGGAGGCAGTGTGGGTGAAATGGAGTGAGTCAGGGGAAGAGCAATAGGAAATGAAGTCAGAGATCTCAGAAAGCCGGGTCAATGCCGGGATCTTAGGAATGGATTTTTCACATTTAGGAAATTCCTCCTTAAAAAGTTACTCCATTTCTCTTGTACTAAACTGTACTATCTACTGCTAAGGGAACATTAGGTCCCAAACTTGAGCTCTGGCTCTCCCTATAACCCTACTGAAGGGTTATAGAAATTCCCTCCACAGATTGGCTAAGGAGTTTGCTCAGCTGCTTGTTTTCTTTTCCAAACAGTTGCCCCCAGGCCCATCTGCAGAGACAGACCCAGGAGGAAATGTGTTTCTTTGATCACCTTCTCCGTGTGTATATGCACGACCCCATCCCCGCTTCCTCATCCATGCCCCATCCCACCCCCATCTCTTCACTCAATGCTGAGAGAATTGCCCTGGCAGTGTCTGCCACATTTTTTCTGTATTACAAATGACATTGTCCGCACTTCTGGGAAAAACGGACCCCACCCACATGAGTCTTGGGCGGTGGCTCAGACCTTCAGTTTGTCAGTCTGCATTCTTTTTATGGTCAGGACTTTTGGATCCTGGCCCACCCCACAACCACCTGTACTGGGGAAAGAAAAAACCCAATGCATTAAAGGACAGCCTAGGATCTTTGTCTTTCTGGAAGATTATTGAATTTATATTCAAATGTATAGAAGGCAAACTATTAGGCTTGATGGAACATTGTGCTAAGAAAGCTTTGTATTTTCTTATATTCTGACACACACAGTCTGACCTCGAACAGGATTGGATCTATAACACAGCAAGGTGTTTGTGGTCTGTGAAGTCTCAGGCTAGGTCCTGCCCCAACACATAGGACCAAAAAGATGTAGTCCTGGGGTCTGGGGGGTTATATCCTAGGCCTCTGAGAATAGAGGAGTATTTATGATAATTTATGTTTTCATGTCGGGACATGAGACGTATTTTCTAGCAGAACAAAAGAGAATTCTAAGCTCCCCTCACAATTTGGTTTTGAGTCTTCAGAGACCGTATCTGTTTCTTTGAGTCGAATAGTTTCGAAGCTAATACTAATATTGACAAATCAGTAAGTTATCTGTGGGTTAAATTGATAAAGTATTGGATTTAAGAACAAATGAGTTTTCACTGATGACTTTTCTTTCCAGACTTGAATTTCAGGTTCTTAGTGGCCCATGTAGCGTAAAGGGTGAGTTTCACCACCTCTCTGGAACAGCAACTCTGTCCCATCCAGAAAAATATACCACATGTGGGCTGCTCTAGGAACTTAGATGACCTGTCCCACTCCTGGAGTCTGGGGACTCTTTGGCACAGGGGCATTTTTTGTTGATCTCTAGAATCTTAGGTGGTCGGGGCTGAAGTGACCTTGAAGGTCAGTTAGTTCAAGTGCTCCTTTTATGTTTAAAGTGTGTCTCAGTATCCTAAGTGGTCTAGCAACTTTGGTAAAACACCTCTAGTGTTTGTACCTAGGAAGGACATTAAGTGAGAGGAGAGACCCCAGTTCTACTTACTGAAGAAGACCTTTGTGCGGGAGCTGAGTTTTGATGTGGTTAATCTGCTCAGTTCAAATGAAAGTCAGTTCAATTAAAAGAGAGGAAAAGGAAACTTGGCCAATGTCTCTCTTCTTTTGCCAAATGAAACAGTATTGTGGATGCAGAATCAAGACTACCTTTTTGGAAAATAGCTAAATGGCAAGCACCCTACACTTGTATTTCCCTTCTAATTAAAAAACAATGCCATTTAAAAAAAAAAAAAGGAAAAAGAAAAAACAATCGCAAATGCCAGACCACAACAGCAAAATGTTTCACAGTGCCCCCACCCCAATAAACCCTCGTTTCTTGTCTCCACCAACAAAAACAAATTTTATGGCCCAGTCTGTACATGAATCACTCTGTGGAAATGATAGCAAATGCAATAACCCCAGACAGCTGCAATTATCTAAATGTCTCCTTATTAGCCATTTGAATGGTTGAAGCCTTATAATCAAATCAGAATGAATGCTAATCGAAATCTAATAGAGCTTACATCCGTTTGATTAGGTATCAGAATTTGATTCCGATATTGTTAAGTTACAGCTATGACCCATCAAGTCACACTAAAAATACATTTTATAACCTTAATGGCAAAAGGAGATGGATTCTTTCCATAAACCAGGGCAAACTGGAACTGGTTTGTACTGTGCCGGCGCCACCTACCGGGATTTAGTGGAACTGCAGAGACCATCTTTCCTTGGAAGTGGGGCACAACTATTTGTTGTCTGATTCCAAGAAGATTTTTGAAAATTAAGCAAGAGATACTGCCCACGTTTTAAATTCTATAATTAAATATGACTAGTGATCATGGAGAATATTAATAGTGATTATTTCTGGGAAGGTGTGTGTTGGCAAGAACTAGAGGTAAAATTGGCGGGACTAGGTGAGACCAGTTAATGGAGCGCCGCTGGGTGAAAAGCTGCAGAAATGAGCCTTAGCACTCCCCACGTCCTGACTGACTCCATTCCTCCCCTTTTCTCTGCTAACGGAAGATTCACTTATGTTTGTAATACCTCTGGAATAAACAACATGTACTGAATCTCTGCCATGATACAAATACAGTCTCAAAATCCTGTTGAGTAATAGAAATATAAACTGTGGTCCCTTCCTCAGGAGATTTGTAATCAGTTCTGTGAAGAGTTTGGAAAAAATACACGATACCTCATAGTAGCAATTAAGGGCTAACTTTTGTCATATAGTAGTCTGCTAAGAAAGAATGGTTGGGATGTAAATTTTTAAAAATTGAAGTATAGTTAATTTGCAATGTTAGTGTACAGCAAAGTGATTCAGTTATATACATATATATACATATATATGCATATATATGTATATACATATATTCTTTTTCATATTTTTTCCATTGTAAGTTATTATAAGATATAGAGTATAGTTTCCTGTGCTATTCTGTAGGTCTTTGTTGTTTACCTATTTTATATGCAGTAATGTATGTATGTTAATCCCAGGATCCTAATTTACACTCCCCCATCCCCTGCTATCCCTTTGGTAACAATAAGTTGGGTGTACATTTTTTGAGACTTTACATGTGTGAAATACATTTATTCTACACTCAAGCTGAAGACAGTTTGCCCATATAAAGTATACTTTTCTCTCACTCGGTGAATACATAGGGAAGCTTGTTTGTAAAATATATGCCCCAGGAATTTGAGAGGTAGTAGAGGGATGGTAAGTCAAATTTGTTGCTTAATTTACTAACTGCCTAGAAACTTAAGGTCTATATATTTGCATACTGGATTTGACCTGAATTAGCCCTGATCTTTTTTCAAATTTTTAAAATTGTGATATACACATAACATAAAAATTGCCATCTTAATCATGTTTAAGTAACAGTTCAGTGGTATGAATTACATCCATATTGTTGAGCAACCATCACCACAATGCATCTTCAAAACTCTCTTCATCTTACAAAACTGAAACTCCACAGCCATTAAACAATGACTCCTTGTTTCCCTCTCCCCTCAGTCCCTGGCAGCCGCCATTCTACTTACTATAATTTTGACTACTCCGAGTACCTCCTACAAATGGAATCATACAGTACTAGTCTTTTTGTGACTGACTTAGATCTTCCGTGGTGGCTCAGAGAGTAAAGCATCTGCCTACAATGCGGGAGACCCGTGTTCGATCCCTGAGTAGGAAAGATAACCCTGGAGAAGGAAATGGCAACCCACCCCAGTACTCTCGCCTAGAAAATCCCATGGATGGAGGAGCCTGGTAGGCTATAGTCCATGGGGTTGCAAAGAGTCGGACACGCCTGAGCAACATCACTTTTTAGTTCAGTTAGCATAACAGGCTCCAGGTTCATTCATGCTGTAGAGTATGTCAGCATTTCCTTCCTTTTTAAGACTGAAAAATGTTCCCTTTATGCATATAGCACATTTTACTTATTCATTCATCTGTCCGTGAACTCTTGGGTTGTTTCCAAAATTTAGCTTTTGCAAATAAAGCTGCTGTGGATGTGGGTGTATAAATATGTCTTTGAGACACTGCTTTTAATTCCTTTGGGCATATATCCAGAAGTGGAATTGTTGGGTTATATGCCAAGTCTATATTTAAATTTTTTTAAGGAACCACCATGCTGCTTTCCACAGTGGCTGTATCATGTTTTAGTCACACATATAATGCACACAGGTTCTAATTTCTCCATATCCTTGCCAACATTTTTTTTTTTTAAATAGTAGTTACCTTAATGGCACCCCACTCCAGTACTTTTGCCTGGAAAATCCCATGGACTGAGGAGGCTGGTAGGCTGCAGCAGTCCATGGGGTCGCTAGAGTCAGACGCGACTGAGCGACTTCACTTTCACTTTTCCCTTTCCTGCCTTGGAGAAGGAAATGGCAACCCACTCCAGTGTTCTTGCCTGGAGAATCCCAGGGACGGGGAAGCCTGTTGGGCTGCCGTCTATGGGGTCGCACAGAGTCGGACACGACTGAAGCGACTTAGCAGCAGCAGCACCTAATGGATGTGAAGGGGTACCTCACTGTAGTTTTGATTTGCATTTACATAACGATTAGTGATGTTGCACATCTTTTCATGTGCTTATTGGCCATTTGAATATCTTTTTTGAAGAAGTGTCTATTCAAGTCCTTTGCCCATTTTTGAATAGGGTAATTTGTTTTTTGTTGTTTAGTTTTAGGAGTTCTTTATAGACTCTTAATATTAATCCCTTATCAGATATATGATTTGCAAGTATTTTCTCCTTTCATGAGTTGCATTTTCACTCTGAAAGTGTTTTTTTTGGAGGGGGTACCAAATTGCTTCATTTGAAAGAATGGTACAAAAGAACCTAAGTAGATGTTTGGGTACAACCTATAGAAAAAGTAAAGGTTACCCCCCAAAAAACACTTTCAGAGTATTGTGAAGTCCATCGTGTGTAAATGTGGTCACCCAGTTCTTTGTATTACCCTGCTTATTCAGGTAATGAGTCTCAATGAGGTCAACAAGTGGGGGTTGATCTTATCAGTGGCCAGTTCTTGCAGCTCCAGTAGCAACTGATTGACGCTTCCCAAGTGTAACACACACTCCACTGTGTTCAGCTCCTTCTCCTGGTCCTTAGGATCTGGTTCCTTGGTATCCTGGAAGAAGATGTGGTCACCTCATTGATTCTGCAACTTCATCAGTTTCTCAACACGTTTTCTCTCCTCACGAGACTGGTGAAGAAACTATTTGGCAAAGTTCTGCCAAGCCACACGATTGCAGCCAAAGTAGTGAGACATGGACAGGCAGAGGTTGGAAGTGTAGGGCTCTAGGTTGATCTGGCAGTTGATGGTGGCCTCTGAGTCCTATTGGTGGTTCTGGCCCTCCGGTGAGGGACCTCAGTGGTCAGGGCAGGTGACAAGGAGAGGAAGTGAAGGCTGCCCAGCGCTAGAGCAGCAGCAGGGGCCGTGGGGGTGCGGTGGGGTGTGGGCTTTGGGGCTCTGTAAGGAGGGTTGAAGGGCTGGCTCTGAGCACCAGCAGGCATGGGAGATTAACACCTGTTCTGTCCAAGCATTGTTTTACTTATTTGGCCGCACTAATCCAAGCCAGGTTTCAGCAATATGTGAACCGTGAACTTCCTGATGTTCAAGCTGGTTTTAGAAAAGGCAGAGGAACCAGAGATCAAATTGCCAACGTCCGCTGGATCATGGAAAAAACAAGAGAGTTCCAGAAAAACGTCTATTTATGCTTTATTGACTATGCCAAAGCCTTTGACTGTGTGGATCACAATAAACTGTGGAAAATTCTGAAAGAGATGGGAATACCAGACCACCTGACCTGCCTCTTGAGAAATCTGTATGCAGGTCAGGAAGCAACAGTTAGAACTGTACATAGAACAACAGACTGGTTCCAAATAGGAAAAGGAGTTCGTCAAGGCTGTATATTGTCACCCTGTTTATTTAACTTATATGCAGAGTACATAATGAGAAACGCTGGACTGGAAGAAACACAAGCTGGAATCAAGAGTGTCAGGAGAAATATCAATAACCTCAGATATGCAGATGACACCACCCTTATGGCAGAAAGTGAAGAGGAACTCAAAAGCCTCTTGATGAAAGTGAAAGTGGAGAGTGAAAAAGTTGGCTTAAAGCTCAACATTCAGAAAACGAAGATCATGGCATTCAGTCCCACCACTTCATGGGAAATAGATGGGGAAACAGTGGAAACAGTGTCAGACTTTATTTTTCTGGGCTCCAAAATCACTGCAGATGGTGACTGCAGCCATGAAATTAAAAGACACTTACTCCTTGGAAGGAAAGTTATGACCAACCTAGATAGCATGTTCAAAAGCAGAGACATTACTTTGCCAACAAAGGTCCATCTAGTCAAGGCTATGGTTTTTCCTGTGGTCATGTATGGATGTGAGAGTTGGACCGTGAAGAAGGCTGAGCGCCGAAGAACTGATGCTTTTGAACTGTGGCATTGGAGAAGACTCTTGAGAGTCCCTTGGACTGCAAGGAGACCCAACCAGTCCATTCTAAAGGAGATCAGCCCTGGGATTTCTTTGGAAGGAATGATGCTAAAGCTGAAACTCCAGTACTTTGGCCACCTCATGTGAAGAGTTGACTCATTGGAAAAGAGTCTGATGCTGGGAGGGATTGGGGGCAGGAGGAGAAGGGGACGACAGAGGATGAGATGGCTAGATGACATCACTGACTCGATGGATGTGAGTCTCCGTGAACTCCGGGAGTTGGTAATGGACAAGGAGGCCTGGCATGCTGCGATTCATGGGGTTGCAAAGAGTTGGACACGACTGAGCGACTGAACTGAACTGAAATCTTAGTTGCTGCATGTGGGATCTAGTTCCCTGACCAGGAATTGAACCCAAGCCTCCTGCATTGGGAGTGTGGAGTCTTAGCCACTGGACCACCAGGGAAGTCCCTGCCCAAGCATTGTTGAAGCAGGAAACCATGGTTGAAAATGTCCTTTTATGCACAATAGTTGTCAATTTTCATGAAGTCCAACTTGTCTAGTTTTTCTTTTGTTGCCTATGTCTTTGGTGTCATCCCCAAGAAATCATTGCCAAATCCAATGTAGTAAAGCTTTTGCTGTTTTCTTCTCACAGTTTTATGATTTAGGTCTTACGTTTAGTTCTGCAATTTTTCTGTATGGTATTAGGTAAGAGTCCAGCTTCATTCTTTTACATGTGGCTACCCAGTTTTCCCAGCACCACTAGTTGAAAAGATTGTCCTTTCCGCATTGAATTGTCTTGCTACCCTTGTTGAAAATCAATTGACCATATATGCAAGGGTTTATTTCCAGGTCTCTATTTTATTCTGTTGGTCTGTATGTCTATAGACCAGTACCATACTTTTTGATTACTATTGCTTTGTAGTAAGTTCTGAAATCAGGATGTGTGAGACCTCCAACTTTGTTCTTCTTTCTCAAGATGGTTTTGGCTATTCTGGGTTCCTTGAGATTCCATATGAATTTTAGGATAGATTTTTCTATTTCTGAAAATAGAGATTTTTATTATTTTTGAGATTTTGAGATTGAGATTTTGTCATTTGTCATTGAGATTTGTCATTTGTCATTGAGATTTTGATAGGAATTGCCTTGACTGTGTAGATCATTTTGAGTACAATAGGCATTTTAAATATTAAAAATTTAATATTTAGTCTTCTCATTCATGAACCTGGGATGTGTTTCCATTTATTTATGGCTTCTTTAATTTCTTTCAGCAATGTTTTATAGTTTTTATTGTATGTCTTTAACCTCCATAGTAAGTTAATTCCTAAATATTTTATTTTACAGTTTCCTTTTCAGTCTGTTCATTTTAGTGTATTAATAGAAATGCAACTGAATTTTCTGTGTTAAGTTTGTACCCTGCTATTTGCTGAATTTATTAGTTCTAACAGGCTTTTTGAGGACTCTAAGGGTTGTATACATATAAGATCATATCATCTGTGAACAAAGATAATTTTAATTCTTCCTTTCTGATTTGGATGCCTTTTATTTATTTATTTTCGTTCTATTCCTAGTTTGAGAGGCTTTTCTTTATATAGTGAAAGGGCATTGAATTTGTCAAATGATTTTTCTCTGCATCATTGAGATGATCATGAAGGTTTTTTTCCTTCTGTTGATGTGGTGTGTTTATACTGGTCAATTTTTCATACGTTGAACCCTCCTTGTATTCCAGGAATAAATTCCACTTGGTCATGCTGTGTAATCCTTTCAATATGCTGCTTAATTTGGCTTCTAGTATTTTATTGATGATTTTTGCATCAGTGTTCATAAGAGATATTAGCCTGTAGTTTTCTTACAGTGTCTTTTTCTGGCGTTGGTACTGTAGTAATACTGGTCTCATTGAATAAGTGTGGAAGGGTTCCCTCCTTGTCAATTTTTTGAAAAGTTTGAGAATGTTTGGTATTGGTTCTTGTTTAAATGTCTGGTAGCATTTACCACTGAGCCATTAAGCCCAGGACTTTTTATTTGTTGGGAGGGGAGGTTTGACTACTGATTCAGTCTCCTTATTCAGTTTTTCTATTCCTTTATGATTCAGATTTGGTAGGTTTTGTGTGTCTAGGAATTTGTTCATTTCATCTAGGTTATACTGTTTTTGGACATACAATTATTCATAGTACTTTCTTACAGTCCTTTTTATTTATGTAGATTCACTAATAGTGTCTCCACTTTCATTTATTTTGTTTTAGTGATTTGTGTCTTCTCTCCTTTGTCCTAGTCATTCTAGCTAAAGGTTTGTAAGTTTTGTTGGTATTTAAAAAAAGGGATTTTTGGTTTCATTGATTTATTTTTTCCCCTACTGTTTTCTACCCTTTATTATGATTATCTCCACCCTAATCTTTATTATTTCCTTTCTTCCACTAGCTTTTTTAGTTTTGTAAGTTGTAAAGTTAGGTTATTGATCTAACAAGAGAAATTTCTTATTTTTTAATGTAACTGCTAATAGTTATAAAATTTCCCCTTTGCACTGCTTTTGCTGCGTTGCATAAGTTTTGGTATGTTGTGTTTTCATTATTAGTTTGCAAGTATTTTCTAATGTTCCTTGTGATTCCTTTTTATTTTTAAAAGAGTGTGTTGTTTAATTTCCACACATTTACTGAATTTCCAATTTTGCTGCTTTTATTGATTTCAAATTTTTCCTTGTTTGGAGAAGATATTTTAGGTAATACTATTGTTTTAGTCTATTGAGAGAATTGTGGCCTAACATAATTTATCCTGGAGAATGTCTCATGTGTACTTGAGAAGAATGTGTTTACTGTTGGGTGAAGTGTTCTATTATATATATCTGTTGGATCTAGTACTTTATTGTGTTGTTCAAGTCCTCTTCTTACCCAGCTTCTACTATTTGTTCTATCAGTTATTGAGAGAGGAGTATTGAAGTCTTCAACTGTTTTTGTGGAACTATTTTCCCCTCAATTTTGTCAATTTATGTATTTTGGTGGTCTGTTATTAGGTGCATAAAATTTTATAATTGTTATATCTTGATATATTCAACATTTGTTAATATACACTGTTCTTTAACTCTTGCAAACTTTTTTTATTTAAAGCATTTTGTCTGATACTAGTATTGCCATCTCTAATCTTTCTTGGTTACTATTTGCAGTCTTTTCCCATCCTTTTACTTTTAACTTATTTTTGTCTTTTGATCTAAAGTGAGTCTTGGGGACTTCCCTGGTGGTCCAGTGGCTAATACTCAATGTTCCCAATACAGGGGTCCCAGGGACTGAATCTATTTACATTCAGAGTAATAACTGCTAATTTTATTTTACTGTTTGTTTTCTATATGCCTTATACTTTTTTGTCCCTCACTTCCCACACTTCTTCTTTTGTGTTTAGCTGATTTTTTTTTGTAGTAAAGCATATTAATTTCCTTCTCATTTCTTTTTGTGTATATTCTTTAACTATTTTCTTTGTGGTTACCATGAGGATTACATTTGATAACCTAAACTGCAGCATTCTAATTTGAATTTATACCAGTTTAAATTCAATAACATACAAGCACTCTTCTTCTGGTACAGCTCCATCCCCATTCCTTTCAGTTACTGGTGTCACAAAATTACATCTTTATACACTATGTGTCCAAAATCAGTAATAATTTTTATTTATTATTCATCACTTAAATTGAATGGGAAACAAAATGTGGATTTACAAAGCAAAGTTACAATAATGCTAACTTTTAGACTAGTAATTGTTTTTTTAATGTATTAAAAGCAGAGTTACAAAGCACTTTCATAATAATACTAGCCCATGTATATACCTTCAGTGAGATATTTATTTCTTCATATGACTTTGAGTTACTGTCCAATGTCCTTTCATTTCTACCCACAGAACTCTAGCATTTCCTGTAGGACAGGGCTACTGTTAATAAACTCTCTCAGATTGTGTTTATCTGGGAATATCTTAATTTCTCTCTCACTTTTGAAGGTTACTTTTGCCAGGTATAGGATTCTTGGTTGACAGTTTTTATCTTTTAGTACTTTGACTATATCAGTCCACTGCCTTCTGGCCTTCAAGATTTCTGACGAGGAATCTGCAGATAAACTTATTGAGAATCACTTGTACATAAGTGATGTGTTGTTTCTATGGCTGCTTTCATGATTCTGTCTTTGTCTTTCAGCAGTTTGATTATAATGTCCCTTGGCGTGGCTGTCTTTGAGATCACCTAGTTGGAGTTCACTGAGTTTGGTTGTTTATATTCAACTTGGTTGCTTTTTATCCAACTTGAAAAGTTTTCAGCTGTTGTTTTCTTCAAATAATCTCTTCCCCTTTCTTTCCCTTATTTTGAAACTCCTGTAATGTGTGTATGGTGGTTTCCTTAAAGGTGTCCACAGTTCCCTTTAGCTCTGTTAACTTTTCTTTAATCTTTTTTCTTTCCATTCCTCAGTTCAGTTCAGTTCAGTTGCTCATTCATGTCCAACTCTTTGCAACCCCATGAATTGCAGCACGCCAGGCCTCCCTGTCCATCACCATCTCCCGGAGTTCACTGAAACTCACGTCCATCGAGTCGGTAATGCCATCCAGCCATCTCATCCTCTGTCGTCCCCCTCTCCTCCTGCCCCCAATCCCTCCCAGCATCAGAGTCTTTTCCAATGAGTCAGCTCCGCATGAGGTGGCCAAAGTACTGGAGTTTTAGCTTTAGCATCATTCCTTCCAATGAACACCCAGGGCTGATCTCCTTCAGAATGGACTGGTTGAATCTCCTTGCAGTCCAAGGGACTCTCAAGAGTCTTCTCCAATGCCACAGTTCAAAAGCATAAATTCTTCGGCACTCAGCTTTCTTCACAGTCCAACTCTCACGTCCATACATGACCACTGGAAAAACCATAGCCTTGACTAAATGGACCTTTGTTGGCAAAGTAATGTCTCTGCTTTTCAATATGCTATCTAGGTTGGTCATAACTTTCCTTCCAAGGAGTAAGTGTCTTTTAATTTCATGGCTGCAGTCACCATCTGCAGTGATTTTGGAGCCCAAAAAGATAAAGTCTGATACCATTTCCACTGTTTCCCCATCTATTTCCCATGAAGTGATGGGACCAGATGCCATGATCTTTGTTTTCTGAATGTTGAGCTTTAAGCCAACTTTTTCACTCTCCTCTTTCACTTTCATCAAGAGGCTTTTTAGTTCCTCTTCACTTTCTGCCATAAAGGTGGTATAATCTCCATATCTGAGGTTATTGATATTTCTCCTGGCAATTTTGATTCCAGCTTGTGCTTCTTCCAGCCCAGTGTTTCTCATGATGTACTCTGCATAGAAGTTAAATAAGCAGCCTTGACATACTCCTCTTCCTATTTGGAACCAGTCTGTTGTTCCATGTCCAGTTCTAACTGTTGCTTCCTGACCTGCATGCATATAGGTTTCTCAAGAGGCAGGTCAGGTGGTCTGGTATTCCCATCTCTTTCAGAATTTTCCACAGTTTATTGTGATCCACATAGTCAAAGGCTTTGGCATAGTCAATAAAACAGAAATAGAGGTTTTTCTGGAACTCTCTTCCTTTTTTGATGATCCAGCGGATGTTGGCAATTTGGTCTCTGGTTCCTCTGCCTTTTCTAAAACCAGCTTGAACATCTGGAAGTTCACGGTTCACGTATTGCTGAAGCCTGGCTTGGAGAAGCCACAAGTCCATTCCTCAGACTTGCTAATTTCCATCATCCTATCTTTAAGTTTGCTTATTCTTTCTTCTGCCTGCTCAAATCTGCCTCTGAAGTTTTCATTTTAGTTATTACACTTCGTAACTCTAGAGTTTCTTTTTAGGTTTTCTATCTCCATATTGACATTCTGTGTGTCCTCTTTTAGTTCTTTAACCGTCTTTATGATAGTTATTAAACAGTCTTTGTACGGTAGGTCCACCATCTGTTTTTTCTCTGGTACAGTTCTGTTGGTGTGGGTTTTTTCTTTGAATGGGCCAACATTCCTGTTTCTTTGTATGCCTTGTGATATTTTTTCTGTTGCTGTTGATAACATGGACATTTCAATATAATGATATGATAACTCTGGAAATCAGATTCTCTCCCTTCCCCAAGGTTTGATGGCTTTTGGTTTTTATGGGGAGGGAGGTGGGATGGGTGTCTAGGAGGGAGGGGACACATGTATGCCTATGGCCAATTTATGTTGATGTATGGCAGAGATCATCACAATATTGTAATTATACTCCAATTAAAATAAGTTAATTTTAGAAAGAAAGGGCAAAAAAATTGCTCTAGTCTGTCTCTGCCAAAGATCAGCCTGAAATGTAGACATGTGGTTGTCTTGGGTCTCTTTTTCCCTAGAGTATAATTTAAATTTTTTTTTAATTAGAAAATTTGAAGTATAGTTGATTTATAATGTTGTGTTAGTTTCAGGTGTATAGCAAAATGATTGAGACATATGTATCCTTATTCAGGTTCTTTTTCCTTGTATGTTATTGCAATTCTCAGATCTTCTTAAGTCTGTGTCTTTCCTCAGGCATGTGAGGTGACTTTCTCATTTCTCCTGTATATACAGTTGCTTTTGAATGTCCTGGTATTTAATGTCTGGTTCCCAAAATGGAGGATAAATAGTCTGTGCTATGCTGAGAATTGAAATTGATGAAAATAGCTTCCTGGAAGTTACAAACATTCAATGGACTCTAGAGTTTCAAAATAGTTACATGAGACAGATTCTACCAGCACAATTGTTGTCCAGGTGGGGAGACATATTCCTGGTGCTTCGTATCTATTATCTTCTCAGAATCCTCCCTTCAGATTTGATTTTTTAAATTGCAATTTACTATCCCATAGTACATATTCTGAAATCATACCAAATTTTTAAGAACAAGGCAGGAGTATAAAAATATAAATGAAAAAGTTTGGAATTGATAGGAAAGGAAAAGAAAGGTCACCTGAAGTGATAAGAAAAGATTATTTCAATGCCAGCATTATGGCTTGTGGTAGACAGAACAGTGCCTACCCCTACCCCAAGATGTCCATAATTCTCAGATCCATGTGAAAATTTGAGATGACATGGTAAAGGGGAAATTAAGTTTTCAGATGGAATTAAGGTTGCTAAGCAGATGATCTTGAGATGGGGAGATGAACCTGGATTACCCTTGTGGACCTAATGTAATCACAGGGTTACTTATAAATGGAAGAGAGAGGACCAGAGATATGCCAATGTGAAAAGAACTTGGCTGATGTCGTTGGCTTTGATGGTAGAGCCAAGGAAAAAGGTAGCCTTTGGACACTGTAAAGAGGTGAGGAAATGAATTCTCTACTAGGGTGTCCACAATGAACATGAGCCCATTGAGACTCATTTTGAACTTCTGACTTCCAGAACTGTTAGATAATATCTTTGTATTATTTAAGCCACTAAATTTGTGGTAATATTTGTTATGGCAGCTTCAGGAAAACTAAAAGAGGATGGACAGGAAGGAAAGCTGAAGGTGAGGAGGCAGTAAAGATCAAGGCCACTATTACAGGGGCAAAAGCAGTAAACCAATTGAGGATCTCAGCTCTACCAAATACCGTCTGTGTGAGCCAGATCAAGTTACTTAGCCTGTCTGTGTCTCTATATCTTAATCTATAAAAAGCAATAATAATAGCACCTCCTTACATGGCCGCTATGACGATGAGATGAGGCAATCTATGGGAGACTTAGGGCAGTGCCTTTGGTAAGTCCTAATAATATGAGCTGCTGCTGCTGCTATCACTACTTTCACAGTTTAAATATATATATATATGTATGTATGTATTTTTATAATTTATTTGGCTGCACAGGATCTTAGTTGCGGCTTGTGGGATCTAGTTTCCTGACCAGGGATTAAACCTGGGCCCCCTACATTGGGAGTGTGGAGTCTTAGCTACTGGACCACCAGGGAATTCCCCCTGGTAGCTCTTATATGTCTTTTTTGTTTTTCAGTGACCAGTGTTTATTTACAAAATTATCTGTATAACATATACAAATGTAGCCAAAATTCACTTTCCATGTGAAGTAGTACAGATTAAAATTATATTAGAATTTTGTGTATAACAAGGTTTTATTTAAGTGAACATTCAGTTAAACCTGCCCTACTTCTAACCCCATTTCAGGTGAGATGATTCCTGCCTTCCAGACAGGAAAACCAGACCATCGCAGTGGAAGCAGTTACCCTTTAAAGCCCAATTGGTGACTACAGCTCCAGGCTAGGAAAATGAAGTTTACTTCTTCTTAATCATGGTTGCTGCTGCTGCTGCTGCTAAGTCGCTTCAGTTGTGTCAGACTCTGTGCCACCCCATAGACGGCAGCCCACCAGGCTCCCCCGTCCCTGGGATTCTCCAGGCAAGAACACTGGAGTGGGTTGCCATTTCCTTCTCCAGTGCATGAAAGCAAAAAGTGAAAGTGAAGTCGCTCAATCGTGTCTGACTCTTCAAGACCCCATGGACTGCAGCCTACCAGGCTCCTCTGTCCATGGATTTTCCAGGCAAGAGTACTGGAGTGGGGTGCCATTGCCTTCTCCATAATCATGGTTACCAGGTACCAGTGTAGAGTGTTGCTCTTTTCTTAAGTTTTTGGAGTGGTTCACAGTACTCTTGCCTGGAAAATCCATGAACGGAGGAGCTTGGTAGGCTGCAGTCCATGGGGTTGCTAAGAGTCAGACACGACTGAGTGACTTCACTTTCACTTTTTACATTCATACATTGGAGAAGGAAATGTCAACCCATTCCAGTGTTCTTGCCTGGAGAATCCCAGGGATGGGGGAGCCTGGTGGGCTGCCATCTATGGGGTCGCACAGAGTCGGACACAACTGAAGCGACTTAGCAGCAGCAGCAGCAGCAGCAGAACATATAGATCCATAGGATATTAAATATGGCTCTAATGTTTACAATTGATGATTGTCCTGATGTGAATTTTTTACTTGGTAGCCCTTCTAATTGGAAGTCTGTCGTTTTGTTTTGTGTGTACAATTTTACATAATTTAAACTTATGCAATAATTTTGTGGTCATAAAAGTTGCAAAAGTAGAAGAGAGAGTTCCCGTGTATCCTTTACTTGGCTTCCTCCAATGATAACATTATCAAAACCAGCAAATTGATGCTGGTACAATGCTAACAATAATGAACTGCAGAGTTTTCTCAGATTTCACAGTCCTTACATATACTGGGTTTTTTTGTTTGTTGTTGTTTGTGGTACAATTCTGTGAAATTCTATAGAACGTATATATTTGTATAACCACTGTCACAATCAGGTTATTGAACTGTTCTGTTGCCACAAAGAAACACCCTTGTACCCCTTCTAGTCACACCCTCCTCTGTCACCAACCCCCCACAATGACTGATCTGGTCACCATCACTATAATTTTGTCATTTCAACAATATCATATAAATAGAATTATATGTAAGATTTTGAGATTGACTTTTCTTTTTCACTCAATTTAAAGCCCTTGAGACCCATCCAGGTTGTTGCATTTGTCACTAGTATGGTCTTTTTTTTTTTTTTTTTTTTTTACTAATGGGTAATATTCTATTTTTTACTAATGGGTAATATTCTATTATATGGGTATACCACAGTTTATCCATCCACCTAATGAAGGATATTTGGTTTCTAGTCTTTAGCTCTTACAAATAAAACTGCTACAGGCATACCTACAGGTATGTAGGTTTTGCTCCAGGTCTCCACAATAAACTGGATATTGCAATAAAGAAAATCACATGAATATTCTGGTTTTCCAGCTTATATAAAAGTTGTGTTTATACTATACCATGGTCTATTCAGTATGCAGTAGCATTATGTCTGAAAGAATAATGTATATATCTTAATTTAAAAAATACTTAGTTAAAAAATGCTATTTAGCTAAAAGATGCTAACTGTCATCTGAGCCTTCAGTGAGTTATAATAGTAACATCAGTGATCTTGGATCGCTGGTCATTATAACAAATATAATGATAATGGAAAGTTTGAAATATTGCGAGTTGTAACAAAATGTGATGTAGAGACATGAGTGAGTAAATGCTGTTGGAAAAATGGTGCTGATAGACTTGCTTGACACAGGATTGTCACAGATCTTCAATTTATAAAAAATGCACTTATCTGTGAAGTGCAGTAAAGCAAAACCGTAAAATGAGGTATGCCTGTATAAAACTCATGTGTATTTTTTATGACCATAGCTTCATTTCTCCATGATAAATACTCAGGTTTATAAGATTTTTAAGGGTTAAGCAAGATCATTAATGTTAAGGTACTTTGTAAATGGCAGTGCTCAATTTAAACTTAAGGCATATTACTCTGAGTTGTATTAATCATGATAAATAGTGATAAAAGGCTGAAAAAAATATAGGAAAAGAGGTGATAAGAGTTGGTGGCAGATGGGATGGGAAGAGTGAACCCAGTTTTGGGCTTTTTCTTTTGGAGAAAATAAGACAATATTTGTCAGGTAACAGAAGGTGTTAGATTCTGGGGCAGCCTTTTGTACAATGGAAATGTGGGATTGAAGTAAAAACAAAATGTTGAAATATCTTGGGACATTGGTGATGCACCAGCCTTTGCAGGATACCCACAGTTCAAGAGGGAATATTAATAGGAAGAAAGATGGACAGAGAGAGATTCTTTCATACATTCGACAAATATTTACTGGGCCCCTGCTGTTTGCCACGCATTAGGCAAGACCCTAGATACAAAGTGATGTTCGCTACCAGGCAGGGTCCCTGCGTTGATGAAGCTTATATGCTAGACAGAGCGCAATGCAGTAAACAAGTTAATATATAAGATAATGTCGCTCAGTCGTGTCCGACTCTGTGCGACCCCATAGACGGCAGCCCACTAGGCTCCTCCGTCCATGGGATTTTCCAGGCAAGAGTACTGGAGTAGGGTGCCATTGCCTTCTCCAAGATAATGTCAGGTGGTGATAAATGCTATGAACAAACTCCCTTCTCAATTCCCTACTTCCTCACCAGTAAAAGAACTGGAAAGGAATTCCAGGGGAAGGAACTGGAGAGAGACTGGAGTCGCTCTTTCAGAATGTACAGTCAAGAAGTCTTCTTCAAGGAGATGATTACTTTTGAAGTTTCTGGGGAGCTGAGGTCATCGGAAGATAAGAACTGCGCCAAGACTTGGTTCAGAGGAAGTTGTCAGAGACATTGTGTACAGGGGAGGCAGGTTTTTACTTCTACCCTCTTAGGGTTTTTCAGCTGAGTCTGAGAACTAAACTGATATAGAAGAGAGTGATGAGAGGAAAGCATACAGATATATATTACATGACACCACAGCCCTCATAAGGAATGAAGACCCAAAACAATGGCCCTCCAACTTGCATTTGTATTATTTTTATTAAAGCATTTACATTCTATTTGAACATAGAAAAGCAAGTGTGGAAAAGTGACCTACATGAGGAGGCCAAAGGAAGAGAAGAATGACTTGAACAAGGTCTAATGTGTAGAATTCTCTTGGTCTCAGCTTCTCATCCTTGGTGAGAGGAGGAGGAGAAGGGGAGGACCCCTTTCATATAGGAATTTCACCTTTGGCTTTTAAGAAAAAGAAGGAAGGTCATAAGCTTTTCTCTTATATCTTCTTTTAAGTGCCTTTAACTCAAAATAGTCCATATGTTAAGGCACTATATTTTAGGGTAAGGTGCTCTGAACTCCTTTGCATTCACAGGAAGAAGGAAACTTCCTTTCCCCTTGTCAGAGCCCAAACCTGGGGTTGTCAAATCGGAGCAAGTTGCGTTTCTCTCCTTTATGTAACCGTTTTGCTGTTTTTTACTCCAGTGAAACAGTGTGAAAATGGAAAAGTACTATGGAAATACAAGTTGTGTTGTTATTAATGATATTGTGGCCCCTCCTGTGCCTCGCACACACCATGATGATAAGATGTATCTCTTTAAAGAGAGGAATTATCCTTCCCACAAGTACTGGTGTGATTCATGTTCTTTTTTCCTGTCTTCTTCCTTTCCTTTCTTCCCTCCTCCTCTCCATCCTGTCCTTCCATCCTTCCCATTTAGGTAGGTACTGATATCTAAGTTGTTTGAAAGACCAGAGAAAAAGAAACAAAAAATAGCGACATAGACCATTCTTAATCCTGCACTGTTTTGCCCTGAAGACAGGGCTGCTCCCACTGAACTATCCTTTGCAGCTTTCCTCTAGACCGGATGGGGGATCTCACTTTTTCACTGCGCCTTTGCTCTCTCTTTTCCAAGGTGAGGAGGAGGAAATTGGGAAGGAGTGAAGTTGAGGTCAGTTTTAAACAAAATATTTTGGATACAACTGAAGCTCTTTTTTGAACCCTTCTCAGTCTCAATTCCCTACTTCCTCACTCATGTGTATCCTTCCTATCCCCGTTTTCATACTCCTGGTATCTGTAAGTGTATCCATAAACAGATTATTGTTAAAGATTTACATTAATGGGGGACTTCCCTGGTGTTCCAGGGGTTAAGATTCCATTCTTCTAATCCAGGGAATGGAGGTTTGATCCCTGGTTGAGGAACTAAGATCCACATGCCACATGGCACAGTGAAAAAAAAAAAAAGATTTGGCACAAATGGCGTATTGAATGTATTCTGTTGCAACTTGCTCTTTCACTCCTCATTCTGATTTGAGATGTATTCATATTGATACATGTTGTTCATTCATGTAACTGGATTGCTTGAATATTCTCCATTTACTCATCCATTTCTTTATTAGTGGCTTCTAGGTTTTCACAATTGTGGACAATACTATGGTGAACATTTTTTGTATGTGTCCTCTTAGGTACCTGTATGATGGTTTCTCTAGGGCAGTGATTCTCCAAGGACAGTATCTAAATCAGCAGCATCAGTCTCACCTGGGACTTGTTAGAAATCCAGATTCCAGGACCATCACCCAGGCTTACTAAGTCAGAACTTAGGGGTGGTACCCACCAGACTACTTTAACAGGCTTTCCAGTGATCCTGATGCAAGCTTGAGTTTGAGAATTACTGCTCGAGGTGTACATTTTTACAGTAGAATTGCTGGGTTATAGGATAGGTGCGTTTCCAAATTTATGCAATTTAGACAAATTGCCTTGAAAGTAATCATGGCTAATTTACATTCCTAAATATCATCTCACAGTCTGTAGCTTTTCTTAATCTTTTTTTTTTTATGATAAATGTTGCCATACAGAGGCTTTACATTGGAATATAACTGAATTTATTAAAATTTTTCTTTGTGTTTTGTGGTTTTGGTCTTATTTGTGTCTGGATGTTAGATAGAGTATCCTACATGGCCTTCTGATCATTTAAAAGTTTTACCTTTCCCATTTAGGCCTTTAAATTTTCTAAAATTAATGAAAAAATAGTAGTGCTTTTTTCTGACTTGCGCTAAAGAAATAGGGCTTTTGCCAACTTTAAAATACCTGGACAGTTGCCTCAAAGATACAGATATCATTATAGGTAAATATTTGATGAGGGTAGGGTGGATGGTGGTGTGGGGAATACATGTACATGGTGAAAAAAATGTAAAGAGCCAAAAGTTTTACTGTAATGAAAAACACAGATTTAGTTGAATTTAGGATCACTAGGGGAGAAGCTGGAGCTGTGTTTTCTATGATTGTTTTATTTATAGTGCTGTGTATTTCCTGAGCTTGCTTGTTTTCATGCATCATAGATGCCATTGTACATGGGGTCTTGTTAAAAAACACAAGCTGTGAAAATTATACTATTTTACAATACTACATTGCTTTCTGTCTATATTTGGATCCTTAAGCCGTCTGAGTAAGTAAGTGATAGGCCCTCAGTTGTGTCTGACTCTGTAATCCCATGGGCGGTAACCTGCCAGGCTCCTCTGTCCATGGAATTCTCCAGGCAAGAATACTTAGGCCCTCTAGTGGCCCCTACATTAGTTGGGACTAATTAATAATTTACCTGTGAACTTGGTATTATACATTCTTTGATATGAGGTTCTTCATACAAATTCCAAGAAAACAGAAGATTTGGGGATAACTTATTGTTAATTAGGAAGGAGTCTTCAAATACTTTTCTGATGGAGATCAAACTTATTTATTTTATTGAAGTATAGTTGATTTCCAATGCAGTGTTAATTTCTACTGTATAGCAAGGTGATTGAGCTTTATATATCAGATCAGATCAGTCGCTCAGTCGTGTCTGACTCTTTGCAACCCCATGAATCTCAGCACGCCAGGCCTCCCTGTCCATCACCAACTCCCGGAGTTCACTCAGACTCATGTCCATCGAGTCAGTGATGCCATCCAGCCATCTCATCCTCTGTCGTCCCCTTCTCCTCCTGCCCCCAATCCCTCCCAGCATCAGGGTCTTTTCCAGTGAGTCAACTCTATATACTCTTTCCCCAGTGACTAAGTGGGTAAAGAATCCACCTGCAGTCTAGGAGATGCAGGAGACGTGGATTCTATCCCTGGGTTGGAAAGATCCTCTGGAGGAGGTCATTGGACTACTAGAATACTGGAACCCACTCCAGTATTTTTGCCTGGAGAATCCCATGGACAGAGGAGCCTGGTGGGCTACAGTCCATAGGGTTGCAAAGAATTGGACACGATTGAAGCGACTCAACACAGCAGAGTGGTGGCGGGGGCGGGAGGCTCCCATCTACAGGTAACTGACAAGTATTTGCTACCATGGTCTGTGGCCTTCCTCTCTCCCCAGGGCACCAGCACCTTTTCACCCAATTTTCCTTGTGCTTTGCTTTGCTCTTCCAGCCTCAATTCAGGGCCTCATGATATAATGTCTAGAGGTTCAGTTTTGTCATTGTAGAAAACAAATGAGCCTAGAGGTTATTTGGTTTTAATTATCATTCGTTAACACGATCAATGTAGAGGATTTAGTCATTCAAATGGGTAATGGTGGGACATTTAGGTAATTACAGCTGTTGAATGTTCTTTCTTTTGCTAATTGTTTTATTGAACAAGATTTATAACTAGGTCTTGAAAAGGAGTGGTTGAAGCTGAGGGTATCAGAGGCCAGCATTTTGGGAGGAAGTGGTGGAGAGAGACCTGGGCCTAACTAAGCCTTCACTCTCCACTGTTTCAATCTCTTCATATTCCTAAGAATAGACGTACGGTAAACAATCCCTTGAGGCTGAGGGAAAAGACCCAAGTATGATTGTGTCTGTATCTGGACACTTGTGACCTCAAGGAGCCCCCTGAACTAGTCAGCACTAATTAATAATTAACCCATGTACTAATGTTTTCTTTGATAAATGGTCTTGGTTTATTTGTGGCTCTCCCTTTCTCAAATATTCTTCTCTGTCCTTTCTAGTGATCCAGGTCTTACCCTTTCTTCACAGGCTGATTTCAAAACCACTTATTCATTCAAATCCCTTTGCTCTGTATCCATTCGTTCAAATTTATTATTTCAACCAACTATGCACAGGTTCTGTGATGGCCCTGGAGATTGCAAAAGTGAGAAATTAGAAGAAAATTTAAACTTGCTTCCTGACACTGCTTATACTTTTGTTTATTGTGAAAAATTCTTCCATGACACTAGAGTTTGTGTGATTATGGTTTGAATATTACCCAGCCTTATAGTTATCAAATATAAAATGATGATTACAATGCACAAATAAAATCCTGAAAAGTATAGTTGAGATTAGAAGTAGAATAAATATGAAATGTGGTTGGGATACTGATAGAAAATAGTTCACAGAGACTATGCTGAAAGACTGAATTAGAAATGTTTAGTTCACTCATAACTTTTATTTATCTGTGAGTTCCTTAAAAGTAGGCATCATGTCTTATTTAATTTTTGTGTTAACACCAGCAAAGTATCTGGCACAAGGTAAATACTTCATAAATGGTTCCTGAATTTAAAAACATTAATAAACCAAGGAACAGTTTCCTTAAAACTCACAAGGGGGCAGCAAGGAATACAATTCTTTTCCGTTGTCTGCAAAATCATGCATCTTTAGAGCTAGAAGAACATTAGGTTAGTTGAATGAGAATGAACTTTTCTTCTTAGAAGGCTCAAACATTTCTTTTGAAAAGGACTGCACTACACGTAAGGCACTCTATAAGGTATCCTATAAAGGCAGGCTTTGATAGCTGCCTCAGTTCCAGGCTTTTAAACATGCAGTCTATTGGCAGTCTTCACAAACATGCATATTTAGTCTAACTCTGTGCTTAGTCGCCTTAACAGATTCTTCTAAGATTGTGTAAAATAATATGCACTGCCCTAGATGAAATTTTTTTGAGTACACTGTTTGCTTGGCTTATTGGTTTCTTACATAATTTTATTACCTTATTTAGTATCAACTCCCCATTTTTAGTACCCACTTGCCAATGCAGGAGACATAAGAGATGTGGGTTTGATTCCTGGGTGGGGAAGATCCCCTGAAGGAGGGCATGGCTACCCACTCCAGTATTCTTGCTGGGGAACCCACGGACAGAGGAGCCTGGTGGGTTACAGTCCGTAGTGTCTTAAAAAGGCAGGCACGACTGAACATGTACGCACGTGCCATGTAAAGATATGTCTCATTCTTTTTCATAGCTTTAAAGTATTCCATTATAAGTACTGTAGTTATTTAACCAACCTCAATGAAAGGACAGTTGAGTTATACTAGATTTTAAAAATTTTATAGACAATGCTATGCTAAACACCCTTAACTACTTGAACATTTCCATGAGACGAATTTTTCTATTATTAGAAGTAGATATGTTGAGTCAAAGGAGATGAACATTTAAAGTGTAATATAAATATACGTACAACAGGAGTATTTCTTCATTTATGTTTCCCTACTTTCTTTTTTAAAAAATTTTTATTTATTTTTTCCCTACCATCTTTTAAAAAAGCTTATTTATTTGGCTACCTCTGGTCTTGGTTTGGGACTCGTGATCTTTCATTGTGGCACTTGGATGCTCTAGTTGAGGCACACTGACTCTAAAGTGTTTGGACTTAGCTGTTTTGTGGCATGTGGGATCTTAGTTCCCTGACCAGGGATCGAACCAGTATCCCCTGCATTGCAAAGCATATTCCTAACCCCTGGACTACCAGGGAAGTCCCATTTTCCTACCTTCTTGCTGACACTGAATATCATTAATGTTTCCATCTTTGGCAATCTGATAGAAATAATCACATTATTGCTTTCATTCTATTTGATTAATTTTAGGGGAAGTTGAACAGCTTTTAATGTTCGTTAGCAATATTGGTGTGCGTGACTTGCCTATTCATGCTCTTTGTCCATAGTTCTATTCGAGGTGTTTTTCTTTTCCTTATTGATTTTTAGGTAGTTAATAAATTTTTGTTTTGAAAGATCTTTGGGGTTCTTATTTTCAGTAGACTATTATCCTTCTCTGCCCTGGAAACACATTCTCTGGTTCATCTGTGGTAAGAGCTTCCAGGCCATTTAGTTAATGAAACCCTTTCCTGCTCAAGAGGGCTTGGTCTCTGATCATCAAAAGGATGATAATATCCAGTTTCCGTTTCTTTTAGAGCCAACATCTTTTTCTCTCACGTTAATTGCTTTATGTTCTCCCTGCTTGATGGATTTGACCTTAGGTTTTTCATGTAGTTCTTTCTTGCTAATATCCAGCTGTATTATATCAGAGGAAAATTCCTTTGGAGTTTTGAGTGCATTAGATAAGGAAACTCCATTGTATCAGTATTTCTTTCAAGATGTGTCAAATTTTTGTCTGGACCAAAGAATCCCCTTTGATCAAAACTTTGTTCTTTGGAGTCCACCTGTTCTAAAGCTTTTTGGACTCCCACCTCGCCTCGGAGCCAGTGACAGCCATTATTTCTTTGTCAGGGTGAGAATGCCTAGATTCCTGGTCATATGTAATTTCCCTGAACTCCCTATAGTGCGAATGCTTCTCTGTTTCTTAATTCAAATGACTGTCCTGGGTTTCTGTGTGCTATCGGGTTCTGCTTTGCCCCAGAAGCAGCAACAGTGACCTCTGGGGCTAGCCTGAGAAATTAATGAAGCCTTGTGGGATCCTTCACAAAGGAAGAGTTGGCATAAATGGGAGGTGTATTCTGTATGGTTCTCAGGGGAGTTGAAACAAACTAAAGATGAGAAAATGCTGCCACAGCTGCTATTGCCTGTGAGTAATGTGAGGGTGAAGTGTTGATAACACACGGATCCCCAGAGAAAACTTGGAGGGTGAGACCCTCATGATACTGCAATGCTGTTTTCATGGTCTTAGCATTGATTTTCAAATAACACATTCACTTAAAGCCCAACTGACCACGGACGAATGCAGGATGGGTTGGTTATGCAAAGCCCACCCACAGCAGCCTTATTATCTCTACCACCAAGCATCAGGGTGGAAACAAATCAGGAATTCTAGGTCCTTTTCAGCTCCCTGCTCATAAATAAGCTTTGTTTGGAGACAGGCTCAAAGAGGGAAGCCAACAAGAATTTTCCCTCCACGCATTTGACAATGAGTAGAAGGAAATTTTGTTCTATTTTGTTTTTATGAGGAAGCATAGTATTATTCAATCACCTTTCCCTACTTGCCCCCACTTACCTTTCGGTAGGTGAGCCTGTGCACTCATCTATGTGGTTTTTCATATGGTAACTTATGCCGCTGGTACTTTTAGAAATATTGGGGTCCACCCTTAATGGCTTCCTCAGTAACTAAGGTCTTTTCTTTTTTTTTTTTTGGTGTGATCTATTTCTCATGGTCTTACATTTATTTATTGCATAACTAACTTTTCCTCAACTGTATATATTACACATGTTGCTGATAGAAAATGAGGCAAATATTGCAAAATACTAGAAAAAAGAAAATCAAAATCAACCACCTTCTTATTAAAGATAGCCACGATCATTATCTTAATATATGTCTTTCCGTGTTGTATATACATAAACAGTTCTCATTATTAGTGGTAGTTATGTTCTGTAGTTACTACAAACAGTGTGTTAGCGAATATTGAACCATTGCTCCTAGAAAAAGTATTGGGTTAGGTTCCTGTGAGTCTCTGGTCACTACATTTTCGTCAGTCAATTAATACATTGCCTTGTTTAGTACGTGCTTCAGTTTGAAGACAGTTTAAAACATTGTTAATTCATTAACATTGAACTCATGTCCAATGGCACTAAAACTCATGCCTGAATGAACCTTATTTAGCACATATGTTTTCTCTGTAAGGCACACCACAGGCTTCTTGGCCTTGGGAGCGCTAGACAGCACTTCAGTACTGTGCTTGGGGCCACTTTAGACAGAGAAGTCACCGACAAAAGCACAGAAACGTGAAATGCATGGCAGGAGGTAGATCATGAGAAGGATAAACAAGAAGGCGGTTGTCTCCTTGTTTGACCTCAGCTGGGAATGTGCCCACTGGGCAACTCAAACTTTTTGCCACTTTGTGCAAGTCCACAAATGACCACAAACAGCACCTCAATCATTGATTTTGAGATTACAAGTAAATTTTAGAAATGAGGTGAATTCACAAATGCAAAATTCATGAGTGATGAGCGTTAATTATATATCTTGTTTTTCACCTTACAATATATGGATTTTAAGATATAGGGCTTCCCTGGTGACGGTAAAGAGTCTGTCTGCAATGCAAGAGACCCAGGTTTGATCCCTGGGTCAGGAAGATCCCCTGGAGAAGGGAATGGCTACCTACTCCCGTATTCTTGCCTGAAAAATCCTATGGACAGAGGAGCATGGTAGGCTACACCCCATGGGGTAGCAAAAGAGTCAGACACAACTGAGCTACTACTACACTAGGAGTATATAGTAGTCCAGGCTATGAGTACACCATGATTTATTTAACCATTTTCCTAGTCTTAGACACTGAGTTTGTTTTTGAATTTTTGCTCTTTTACTGTCGTCCTAGAATGCTGAGCTTTATTCATACCTGTTATTTACTTGGACACTGTCTTCTAAGTGGAATTGTGATTCTAGTTTCTAAAGACAGAATGTTATACAGTTCTGTTTTGCACAGATAATCTAGTACATGGCTTATATTTTTATGTACATGTGTAGTCAAGGGTTAACTCAGGAGGCCTCTAAACCCTTGGAATATCTGCCTGATAAGAGTGTCTTTGTATGCAAGCTCAGTTGTCAATCGTGTCTGACTCTTTTCAATCCCCTGGACTATAGCCTGCCAGGTTACTCTGTCCATGGGATTTCCCAGGCAAGAATACTGGGGCAGGTTGCCATTTCCGACTCCAGGGAATCTTCCTAACCCAGGGCTTGAACTCATGTCTCCTGAATTTGCAGGCAAATTATTTACCACTGAGCCTTCTGGGAAGCGTAGTGATCATAGGCCATGCCAGATAGTTTATGTTGACCATATGATCTATGGTGAATACCTGTTTTGGTTCAGCTGAGGTTCTGGGCCACACTGTATTAGGTAGACCTCTGGGGGCGCTGGAGACTGACTAGCTGAAGTTAGTCATGTCTCTGCTCCATGTCCATATGATTGATTTGTAATAAACACTTTGGTCACCAAGGCTCAGGTGAGTCTCCCTGGTTGGCAGTATGTTGTCACACATGTTGCTGGGAGAATAAGTGCTATCTTTCCTGGGAGAGGACACCTGGAAGCTTGCACTTGATTTCTCCTGATTCTGCTCTATGAAATTTTTCTTTTGCTGTTATAAATCATAACCATGAGTATAAGAGCTTTTCTTTTTAAAAATTGAAGCATAATAGTTGATCAGAAGATGAGATGGTTGGATAGCATCACTGACTTGATGGACATGAGTTTGGGCAAGCTTCAGGAGTTGGTGATGGACAGGGAAGCCTGCCATGATGCAGTCCATGGGGTTGCAAAGAGTTGGACGTGACTGAGCGACTGAACTGAACTTCAGTGTATAGTTTCAAGTATTGTTGTTCATTTGCTAAGTTGTGTCCAACTCTTTACAAGCCCACGGACGGCAGTGCACCAGGCTTTCCTGTCTTTCATTGCCTCCTGGAGTTTGCTCAAGTTCATGTCTATTGAGTCAGTATGCCATCTAACCATCTCATCCTCTGTTGTTCCCTTCTCTTCCTGCCCCTTATCTTTCCCAGCCTCAGGGTCTTTTCCAGTGGGTCAGCTCTTCATATCAGATGGCTAAAATATTGGAGCTTCAGCATCAGTCCTTCCAATGAATATTCAGGGTTTATTTCCTTTAGGATTAATTGGTTTGATTTCCTTGCAGTCCAAGGGACTCTCAAGAGTCTTATCCAGCACCACAGTCCGAAAGCATAAATTCTTTGGTGCTCAGCCTTTTTTATGGTCCAGCTCTTACATCCGTATATGACTACTGAAAAAACTATAGCTTTGTCTATATGGACCTTTGTTGGCAAAGTGATGTCTTTGCCTTTTAATATGCTATGTAGATTTGTCAGCTTTCCTTCCAAGAAGCAAGTGTTTCAAGTGTATAGAACAATGGTTTAGTTATATCTATCTGTCTAGACATAGATTCTTCTTCAGATTATCTTCCCTTATAGTTTATTACAAAATATTGAGTATAGTCCCCTGTGCAATACATATAACAACTTTTCTGAATTTTGTGTATCCCTCTAGTGAATTATTGAAACTGAGGTGGTCTTGGGAATCCCCTTGATGCAGTATGTTATATATTTATATGTACAGGTAGGATTCTGTGCACCAAATCATGTATACTTATTTCCTGGGAGATTTAAAAGATTTCCAACTATACTGCACTTGATTTTTGCCTTACATTCTGTTTCTAGAAATCAATCTGTATTAGCAATTCCACTATTGAACTTTTTTTTTTCAAATGCTTATTGGCCATTAGACTTTCTTCCTCTGTGAATTGTCTATTCAGATTGTTTTTCTCAGCTGAGCTGTTTTTGAATTTAGAAAACAGTAAGCACATTCACATATACACAAAGGAAATCAAACTTTATTTCCCTATTGGTGCATGGAGCTTGGTGTTGTCTATATAGCTAATGATTTGCTTTATCTAAATAATCCCTAAAATTGCTCACCCCTCAGGAATACCAGCTTTCTTCAATATCTAATTTTCTTCTGCCCTGCCTCTACCTTTAAGTCATGTCAGACCCCTAGCAATCTCTCTTAGACCCTTTTCTCTGGGCAAAGGTTTCATTCATGAAATTCATTGGTTTTTTTTTTTCCTTTACAATATCTCTAATGTATGTATCTTTCTTTGCATTGCCATCGTGCAAGCTTAGACTTTTAGACACTCACATTTTATTGTTATAATAACATTCCCATGAATTCTGTAACTTTTGTCTTCAAATCCATCTTGCAGATGTCAAACTAATCCTCTTAAAACATGAATTTCATTGTGCCACTCTCTTGCTCAAAACCTTCTAATACTTTCTTTAAGGTCTTTGGTTAGACAGGGGAACTTCTGAGTGTGCTACTGCTAAGCTGCTGCTAAGTCGCTTCAGTCGTGTCTGACTCTGTGCAACCCCATAGACGGCAGCCCACCAGGCTCCCCCGCCCCTGGGATTCTCCAGGCAAGAACACTGGAGTGGGTTGCCATTTCCTTCTCCAATGCATGAAACTGAAAAATGAAAGTGAAGTCGCTCAGTCGTGTCCGACTCTTAGCGACCCCATGGACCGCAGCCTACCAGGCTACTCCATCCATGGGATTTTCCAGGCAAGAGTACTGGAGTGGGGTGCCATTGCCTTCTCCCTGAGTGTGCTAACCACTCCCCAATTGGTTTACTCCTGGAATCACCATCCAAGAGGCAAGTCCTTAAATAAGACAGTGGTCAGTTTCTGTGTGGTTGGTCTAGATGTACGAGCCAGGAAGTGTCAATAGGTGAAATGTGACCTAGGAAGTTAAAATGGTGAGAGATATTCAAAGTCTGGTTAAGGTTGTCTAAGCACTTTATGCTAAAGCAATTATGGTATTTACTGATAGAATCAAGCTTGAAGCAGGCTGAGAAGGGTGTGATCCATAACAGGACTGCATGTAACGGATGTGTGTGTGCTGAGTTGCTTCAGTCATGTCCAACTCTTTGCAGTCCTATGGACCATAGCCTGCCAGGCTCCTCTGTCCATGGGATTCTCCAGGCAAGAATATTGGAGTGGGTTGCTATGTCCTCCTCCAGGGGATCTTCCAGACCCAGGGATCAACCTGCATCTCTTACATCTCTTGCATTGGCAAGTGGCTTCTTTACTTGTAGAGCCACCTGGGAAGCATGCAATGAATGCCAACTCCTAATTGTAGCATGTTTTTTATATGGTCTTCACTTTCGGGGGTCTCACCCCTGGTCTCTCCCTTTAGTCTTCACTGAATTGGGCTGGACTCTGGGTTTCTCCAAGTTCGTTCAAGAGAAGCCTACCAAAAAATTAGGAATATTTGTTAGGCAGGCTGCAGGTCTCCTACATATTACCCTCAGGGGTCTATCCATTCTCATCTGTCTGTATTTCACCTGGGTACATGTGTATTCAGTAGGAAATCAAGAGATACTTGGAGTAACAGGCAAATTTGGCCTTGGAGTACAAAATGAAGCAGGGCAAAGGCTAATATAGTTTTGTCGAGAGAATGCACTGGTCATTGCAAACACCCTCTTCCAACAACACAAGAGAAGACTCCACATATGGGCATCACCAGATGGTCAATACAGAAATCAGATTGATTATATTCTTTTCAGCCAAATATGGAGAAGCTCTATACAGTCAGCAAAAACAAGACTGGGAGCTGTCTATGGCTCAGATCATTAACTCCTTATTGGCAAATGCAGACTTAAATTGAAGAAAGCAGGGAAAACCACTAGACCATTCAGGTGTGACCTAAATCAAATCCCTTATGATTATCCAGTGGAAGTGACAAATAGATTCAAGGGATCAGATCTGATAGACAGAGTGCCTGAAGAACTATGGATGGAGGTTCGTGACATTGTACAGGAGGTAGTAATCAAGAGCATCCCCAAGAAAAAGAAACATGAAAAGGCAAAATGGTTGTCTGAGGAGGCCTATGAAAAGAAGAGAAGTGAAAGGCAAAGGAGAAAAGGAAAGATATGCCCATTTGAATGCAGAGTTCCAGAGAATAGCAAGGAGAGATAAGAAAGCCTTCCTCAGTGATCAATGCAAAGAAATAGAGGAAAACAATAGAATGGGAAAGACTAGAGATCTCTTCAAGAATATTAGAGATACCAAGGGAACATTTCATGCAAAGATGGGCACAATAAAGGACAGAAATGGTATGGACCTAACAGAAGCAGAAGATATTAAGAAGAGATGGCAAGAATACACAGAAGAACTATACAAAAAAGATCTTCATGACCTAGATAACCACAATGGTGTGATCACTCACCTAAAGCCAGACATCCTGGAATGTGAAGTCAAATGGGCCTTAGGAAGCATCACTACGAACAAAGCTAGTGGAGGTGATGGAATTTCAATTGAGCTATTTCAAATCCTAAAAGATGATGCTGTAAAACTGCTACACTGAAAATGCCAGCAAATTGGGAAAACTCAGCAGTGGCCACAGGACTGAAAAAGGTCAGTTTTCATTCCAATCTCAAAGAAAGGCAATGCTAAAGAATGCTCAAACTACCACACAATTGCACTCATCTCACATGCTAGCAAAGTAATGTTCAAAATTCTCCAAGCCAGGCTTCAACAGTACATGAACTGTGAACTTCCAGATGTTCAAGCTGGATTTAGAAAAGGCAGAGGAACCAGAGATCAAATTGCCAACATCTGCTGGATCATCGAAAGAGCAAGAGAATTTCAGAAAAGCATCTACTTGTGCTTTATTGACTATGCCAAAGCCTTTGACTGTGTGGATCACAACAAACTGTGGAGAGTTCTTCAAGAGATGGGAATACCAGACCACCCTACTTGCCTTCTGAGAAATCTGTATGCAGGTGAAGAAGCAACAGTTAGAACTGGACATGGAAAAACAGACTGGTTCCAAATTGGGAAAGGAGTTCGTCAAGGCTGTATATTGTCACCCTGCTTATTTAACTTCTATGCAGAGTACATCATGAGAAATGCTGGACTGGAAGAAACACAAGCTGGAATCAAGATTGCCGGGAGAAATATCAATAACCTCAGATATGCAGATGGCACCACCCTTATGGCAGAAAGTGAAGAAGAACTAAAGAGCCTCTTGATGAAAGTGAAAGAGGAGGGTGAAAAAGTTGGCTTAAAACTCAACATTCAGAAAACTAAGATCATGGCATCCAGTCCCATCACTTCATGGCAAATAGATGGGGAAACAGTGGAAACAGTGACAGACTTTAATTTTTTGGCTCCAAAATCACTGCAGATGGTGACTGTAGCCATGAAATTAAAAGACACTTACTCCTTGGAAGAAAAGTTATGACCAACCTAGACAGCATATTAAAAAGCAGAGACATTACTTTGCTGACAGAGGTCCGTTTAGTCAAAGCTATGGTTTTTCCAGTAGTCAATTATGGATGTGAGAGTTGGTCTACAAAGAAAGCTGAGCGTCTAAGAACTGATGCTTTTAAACTGTGGTGTTGGAGAAGACCCTTGAGAATCCCTTGGACTGCAAGGAGATCCAACCAGTCAACCCCAAAGGAAATCAGTCCTGAATATTCATTGGAAGGACTGATGTTGAAGCTGAAACTCCAGTACTCTGGCCACCTGATGTGAAGAGCTGACTCATTGGGAAAGACCCTGATGCTAGGAAAGATTGAAGGCAGGAGGAGAAGGGAATGACAGAGGATGAGTTGGATGGATGGCATCACCGAGTCCATGGACTTGAGTTTGAGCAAGCTCCGGGAGTTGGTGATGGACAGGGAGGCCTGGCGTGCTGCAGTCCATGGGGTCTCAAAGAGTCAGACACGACTGAGCGACTGAACTGAACACATGTATAGACCCTGCAAGGGGTGGAGTATTGTGGAATATGTAGGGTTACTAAAAAAACTAGTGGACCAAGTATTCCTCCCTAATTGAAGTCCAGACTGGAGGCTGGACTTTAATGAGTAGTACATAAAAACAGACAAACAACACTATTACTGCTACAGGAGGCTTGTATGGCCCATGAAACTGTAGTAGGTAAAATAGCTGGAGAATAAATGCCAACAGAGATAGATAGGGCCACATTCCTGTGAAATCCCAGCTGGGGTAATGCAGGTGCTGGGATTCTGTTCTATAATCTCTTCTGTTCTATAATCCATTTCTGGGTGACGACCCAGTGGCCTGACTGACTGCTTCCTTCAGAAGATTTGAGACTGAGTTAGACATGGATTACTGGAGGAACAGAGACACTTGTGTTAGTTTTGACCCAGTTGGCAGGAAGCCCACGATCAGCAGAGGTGTCTCAGATGTTTCAGGCAGTGAGCCTTTTCCAGCTTGTGTTGAAGGTGGTCGTCAGTAGGAGCTCTTTCACTCCAATGAGCTGACAAAGAGATGCATTTATAAAAGAAGTATGTTTCAGCTATCAGAGCATTTGTCTAGAGTAGATGCCTGGATCTTGTCCCTGGAAATTGTAATTTTTGATCTAGATGTGGGCCCAGGGACATGGTGTTTTTATGCTCAGGGGGACTCTGGCCTCAGGTTCATTTGTGAAAAAAGAGCTCTGACCGAGGTCAGAAGTGTTGGATTCTTCCAAAAACAGGCATCGTGGGGCTGGAGGAGGTTAGCATTGTAGTATGGGTGAAGTCTAATTTGCTAAAGAGCTGGGAAATGTCCAATCCAGGAACTGCATGGATAATAGCCCTCCTCAAATAGATTCATCAGCAGCGTGGTCACACTGATGAAATGAGGGATAAACCCAAGGAACCCAACTCCGTGGTTAGCTGGGAAGAGAGATGCCTCTTTAGGACAGTGGAGATTTTTGTTGGGATCGATCATATGAACTTCTTGGATTAGGAGACATTGAGCTCTAAGAATCTGATCTCACCAGGTTCCTCTAATCATTTCTTCGAGTGTACATTCCCAGAAGGAACAACGCTGGGTGGTGTCAACTGAGGGTTTATGTAAGGTCAGACCTGGAGAGTAATTTGTCATCCAGAGGGGACAGGAGAAGGCATATGTTTGTATTAAAAACACTTTGCAAGTGATTTTGATGTTCTGGTCAAGAATTCTTGCTTTTGAGGAATCTGTGATCTCCATTTGAGATTTAGTGTAACCTGGCTACAGACTCAGCCTTGTCTGGCTGCCTCATAAAAATTCTCTTACTTTATTACTCTGACTTTCCTGATCCTTTAACAGCCTGGCATCTGGGTTGAATAAATTCTCTTGCCTTGTGGCCTTTATCCACAGTGATTTGCATGGGGCTTTCTGGTGTTCCATTACTTTGACCTAGCAGCCTGGCTAAGATTTACTCTCAGAAGCAAACTTGTCTGGGGTGGGTCAGCATCCTAGACCTATTCTACTCCAGCCTCAGAAAGCAGGTCCTAGCATTACACCTGCATCCAAGGCCTTCATCAGATCCTAGTTTATCTTTCTAAGTTTCTCTTCCATCAACCTCTAGTGAGAACTCTTGGTATCAGTCGGACTAGCTCAGTTACTGCATTGAGACCATGTCTAACTTATGATGCTTTATTAAAGCTACACTTCTCCACCAGTGGCTTTGCTCAAAGCCTTCCATACACTGGGAATGCCCTCTTCCTGCTTCTTAATCTATCTGAACTCCTCTGGTTTTTAGAATAACTTTTTTTCTGAATATAATGTTAATCTATGTATGTGCGTGTGTGCATGCATACTAAATCGCTTCACTCGTGTCTGACTCTTTGCGACTCTTTGGACTGTGGCCCACCAGGCTCCTCTGTCTCTGGGATTTCCCAAGCAAGAATACTGGAGTGGGTTGCCATGCCGTCCTGTAGGGGATCTTCCCAATCCAGGGATCAAACCCACGTCTCTTACTTCTCCTGCATTGGCAGGCAGGTTCTTTACCACTGGCGCCACCTGGGAAGCCCAGTCTATGTATACTATGAAGAAGTGAAGTGAAGTCAAGTCGCTCAGTCGTGTCCGACTGTTTGCGACCCCATGGACTGTAGCCTACCAGGCTCCATCCATGGGATTTTCTAGGCAAGAATACTGGAGTGGGTTGCCATTTCCTTCTCCAGGGGATCTTCCTGACCCAGGGATCGAACCCAGGTTTCCCGCATTGCAGGCAGACGCTTTAAAATACTGGATAAATCATGAAGGAAAAAATAATCCACAGAAAAGAGAATCCACTGTTGTTTCTTCCCACCTCTTATCTTTTTCTTATGTGCACGAGTGCATGTGTGGAATTAACAGTTACTTGTATTTATATATTTTGTTTTCGTTTCCACTTAATAGTTCTTCACTGCTTCCTCTCCTTACTTTTCCTCTCCAGAACAACAAATTCCTCAATCTCATGAAAGAGGTATTTTTACCGCTTTCTCTAATACCCTAGGGACCCTATCTTCTACTTCAAATACTTTGCAAAGAAAGATTGTATTCAAAAAAGATTCTGATGCTAGCTCTCAAGAGAATAATAAACCTTATCTTGTAATAAGAGTACAGATAATGTAGATATTTAAAAATATTTTTGAATTTTACATATTCGTTAGGATCAACGATCAATGTTTGCATGTTGGAGGAAAAAATGGAAGGAAAAATTTGTAAATGATCAAAATTTTGAAACTATAGGAAAGTTTAGACTACGTCTACTCTAAGAATCCAGAAACATTAATGTTTTATATGTATTCTACAGTCTTTTTTTAGTATACATTTGAAAAATAGAATTGGAAATCTACCCCACAGTTTGCACCCTTTTTTATTACTACTATATCACTGATACTTAAATAATCTTTATAAACTGACCAAAGTTATTGGCTTTTTACTTTACTAGAACAAACTCTCCTATGTTTGCATACTGGTTTTGCATTGTTCTTTTTGTGCAAATTGTTAAAATCTAAATTAAATATAAATGTTCATGATAGTTTTTAAAAGTGCAATTTTTATATAGATAGAATATAAGTACTAAATATAATTGAATCATACAAATCAAAGGTGGATTTTTAATCATTTAACAATGTCAAATAAGCCATTTATTCTCCATTCACCTCTAGTTTTTTGACAGTTGGTCTCTCCAAGATCATTTCTATCCCATTCTGTTTTTGATTATGTACATGTTATATTTGTGAAATATAAGTATATATGATTGAAGAAAGTAAAATTGCTGATGCTTGACCCGTTTTGACTACAGAAACGACAATTTCAACACACACACACACTTAGTGTTTATCCTGTGTCTTAAACTCTGAATCTTCAAGATAAGCAGTCTTCACTAGTTTCTCAGCCTGTGCTGAGAATGCCTTTTTAAGTGATGCTACTGCTGCGCCTCCTCTCACACATTACCCTCCTGGCTGGCACTCAGTCCTCACCATGAACTCAGTTCTTCATAGGCGGTGGGGGTGGGGGGCAGAGGGAGGGGCGTCGGATAAACGTCCTGAATCAAGCAGCCTTTGTGCTGTGGTCTTCTGTCACTCTGCATTTGCTCACTCACATTTTCTGATGATAACTCTGACTGGCTTAGAAATGTCAGAGGCAGCTGTGGTTGAATCAAACTAAAGAGTGAGGCTCCTCTCAGTGGCCTCTGTTTCTTGCTTTCCTCTGGGGAAACACACTTTAAATGTGCCTGAATTGCATTTTTTGGCAGATTGTTACAGTAGAATATTGACTCTCTGATCTGAAGCCAGGCTTGTCCTAGGGATTGTCTGCTTTTCTGAGAGCTAATAATGAGAATTGATCAATGGTGGTGGTGGGAGGAGGGGGTGGAGTGGAGGGGGAAAGAACAAACCCTGATAGCTGTTCAGTGAATACTGGATTCTGAAGCCGTTTGGCAATTTATCTCTACTCTTTTGCATTATTTTTTCTCATCAGAAGTAAAGCAAGTATTCAATAGACATTGTACAACTGAATTAAAGCAGAGTCAGCCAATCAAATCTAATTTCTGTTCCTTTCTTTCTGCTAATTTCTCTATCCTTTGGTTTTCATCACCACCATATCCATATAGGTCAAGTCTGATTACAGCCAACCCCAGAGGGAATTACATCATTTTCAATGTAATGGAATTTCATTATTGCAATAGGAAGCCTGGGAAGATGGAAGATCGGGTTCCAATTCACCTCCCGGGGAAGGAAAGATAAATACCTACCCTTCTGATTAATCATCATTCCACAACCTCAAAACAAACAACAGAAATCCATCGGTGTGAGAAGGGACAGGGTGGTGGAAATGCAAGCCAGGGGTGATTTCTTTTTTAAGTTGAAACTTCCTTCTTTTTGATAAGTGGTCTTCTTCTGACAGTTTGATCAGTTTTACTTTATTTTAAAGCAGTGTTTCTCTACTTCCTGTCTAACTCAAACCCCTTTTTATAAAGGTAACTGTCTCATCCCATCTCTCCTACAGCCTACCATCCCAATTCTGACATGACTCTAGAAGTGCCATGCCCCTCCCTTGTTGGGAAGCACTGTATCACCTTCTGGCAAAATAGTTTTCTTGAGCTTTACTTTCTTTGTTTGCTTTGTGTGCACAATAGGTTGTTTTCTCCCAGATATGAATTTATAGTATTGTTGATTCAGTGCTTCTTCAAATTAGATGTGCTTCTCTACCTTACTAGCCCCCCCATACCCTAAAATGATGCTGTCTTCCAAGAGACTTCTCAGAAGATACTGACTTGAAGAGCATTTTTCTTTGGTTTTTAAGTGTGTTTGTTTGTGGATGACATATAGGAAAAACTTCCATTTTTATATATTTTTTTGTTTTAATTTTTTGAGATCTAATTGACATATATTTAGTTTCAGATATGCAGCATGATGTTTCAATATTTGTGTATACTGTGAAGGATCAGTAGCATAAGTCTAGTTAACACTGATCACCCCAGGAAGTTACCATTTTCTTTGAGAGCTTTTCAGATTTACTCTGCTAGCAACTTTCACACATACTTTCGGTATTATTAACTATCATCACCCTGCTGTACATTACATGCCCAGGACTTACTTATTTTATAACTGGATGTTTGCACCTTTTGATCCCCTTCATCTGTTTGCCCCCACTAACCTCCCTCCCACTGCCTCATCACCTCTGCCCAGGCCTCTGGCAACCACCAATCTGTTCTTTATATCCGTGAGTTCAGGTTTTTCTTAGTTTGTTTTTTGGATTCTGCATATAACTGAGACAATACCGTATTTCTCTTTCTATGTCTGACTTATTTCACTAAGCATAATACCCCCAAGGTCCATCTGTGTTGTCACAAATGACAAGGTTTCCTTCTTTTTTAGGGATAATGTTCCTATATATGTATATATACAACATTTTCTTTATCCATTCATCTATTAAAGAACAGACACATAGGTTGATTGTATATCTTAGCCATTATAAACAATACTGCAATGAACATGGTGGTACACATATTTTTTCAGGTTAGTGTTTTGTTTTTTGTTTTTTTTCCCTTTGGATAAACATCAGGAAGTGTAACTGCTGGATCATATGGTAGTTCTGTTTTTAATTTTTTGAGGAACCTCCACACTTTTTCCTATAGTGGCTACACCAATTTGCATTTCCACCAAAAGTGTACAAGGGTTCCCCTTTCTCCACTTTTTTACCAACAGTTTTAGTTTCTTGTGTTTTTGACAATAGTCATTCTCACAGGCATGAGGTAATATTGTCGTTTTGATTTGCCTTTCCCTGACAGTTAGTGATACTGAGTATCTTTCATGTACCGTTGGTCATCTTTTATGTCTTCTTTGGAAAACTGCCTATTCAGATCCTCTGCCCGTTTTTAATTGGGTGTGGTTTTACTGTTGAGTTGTGTGCATTCTTTATATATATATATATATATATATTTTGGATATTAACTATTTATCAGATATGTGATGTGCAAATATTTTCTTCATTCCAAAGTTTCCCTTTTTATTTTGTTGATGGTTTCCTTTGCTGTGTAGAAGCTTTTTAGTTTGTAATTCCATTGATTATTTTTGCATTTATTGCCTTTGCTTTTGTGGTCAAATCCAGGGAAAATCATTGTCAAGACCAATGTCAAGGAGCTTACTGCCTCTGTTTTTGTCCAAGAGTTTTATGGTTTCAGGTCTTACATTCAAATCTTTAATCTATTTTTGAGTTGTTTTTTTGTGTATGGTGTAAGATAATGGTCCACCTTCATCCTTTTTCATGTGGGTATCTAGTTTTCCCAGCATGATTTATTGAAGAGACAGTCCTTTCCCCATTGTATATTCTTGGCTCCTGCATCGTAAATTAGTTGACATATATGTGTAGGTTTGTTTCTGGTTTCTCTTTTCCATTCCATTGATGTATGTGTCTGTTTTTATGCCAGCATCATATTGTTTTGATTGTTAGGCTTTGAAATATAGTTTTAAATCAGGAAGCATGGTACCTTCAGCTTTGATCTTCTTTCTCAGGATTGCTTTGGCTATTTGTAGTCTTTAGGATTATTGTCCTGTTTCTGTGAAAAATCCCAATGTGTTTTTGTATTCTTCCTCGGAGTCTATGCCAGAAAATCAGGTGATGTTTTTTCCCTTCTTGGTGCATATATATATTTATAACGATAATGTGTGCTGTGCTGTGCAAAGTCACTTCAGTCATGTCTGACTCTGTGACCCCATGGACTATAGCCCACCAGGGTCCTCTGTCCAGGGGATGCTCCAGGCAAGAATACTGGAATGGTTTGCCATGCCCTCCTCCTAGGGATCTTCGCTATCCAGGGATCAAACCTGCGTCTTTTATATCTCTTGCACTGGCAGGTGGGTTCTTTACCACTCGTGTCACCTGTGAAGCCCAAAATAATGATAATGCTTAAAGCTTATTGAGGACTTTGCATGTGCAGGCTCTAAAGGATTTAATTCTCATAATATCCTATTATTCCCATCTTAAGATGTAGAAACAGGCACTCAGAAGTGAGGTGGTTCACCTAAGGTCATGCGATTAGTAAGTGGTAGAGTCGGAACATGAACCCAGACAGTCTGAGCCTAGAGTCCACGCTTTTGATCTTCTTTTCAGTTGTGTGGTCCAAGACTGAGGGAAAATACACTATGCTAATACCAATGCTGCTGCTAAGTTGTTTCAGTTGTGTCTGACTCTGTGCGACCCCATAGACGGCAGCCCACCAGGCTCCCCCATCCCTGGGATTCTCCAGGCAAGAACACTGGAGTGGGTTGCCATCTCCTTCTCCAGCTAATACCAATAATATAGATGAAATCCAGTAGCATAAATAATATTAAAACAAAAATTCCTTTCTGATCAAATATTTCAAGCTTCATTTGTTGACTTATACATTTCAAGTAATCACACATTCTTGGTACAGAAATTATAATAAAACAGAAGTCTCTTGAAATTTCCTATAGTGGAATTTACTGTGTAATTTATACTGTAACAATACTAATAAAGCTTATATGTATTCTGATAAACTTTTAAAAAAAATCTGATTACAGTAAAATTACCTACACTTTTTTTTAAAGGCCACAATGTTCAGCATCATGATATGTACTCTAATGTGATTTTTAAAAATACTGTTGTTTAAGCCAAGAAACCTTGAAATTTAAAAAAGGAACAATTATTTCAGATTAAAATTTTAAGAATCAAAATGTATAAATGAATGGATAAAATATCATTGGAATCTATCTACATATTCTCTGTGATCCTTTCTACCATTTAACTATGAGCTATAATAAACTCCAGTGATATTTTATCCATTCATTTATACATTTTGATTCTTAAAATTTTAATCTGAAATAATTATAAATTTTTTAAATTTCAAGGTTTCTCAGCTTAAACAACACTATTTTTGAAAATCATATTTTCAAAGATTAAAAGATACACATTAAAGAGTCACATTATGGAGATGAGTACACCTCTCATATCTGGCCCTATCTACCTGGTTCCCAGCCCTCCACCACCAGTTGCTGTTATTAGTTTCTTCTGAATCTTTCCAGAAATTTCTACAGATACAAGTAGAAATATGTAGAATACTACTCCTCCCTTTTCTTACACATAAGATAGCACCATCCTATACTTCAAATATTTAAGTATCCTGGAAATATTTTCCCACATCAATATCAGAGTTGTCTCATTGTTTTTGTACATCTGCAAAATATTCCAACATGTAGATATACCATAATTTAGTTAGCTCATTTCCTATTAGTAGACACTTAGATTGTTTTCTAGTCTTTTGCTATTACAATGTTTCAGTGGATAAACTATGCAATATATCTACAGAATAAGTTCCCAGCAGTGGATTCGCTACATCACAGGACATACACATTGGTCATTTGGATAGGTAGTGTAAATTCCCTCCATAGCACTTGTGTTAATTTACACTTCCATCAGCCATGTGTGAGAGTGCCTGATTCTCCATAGTTTTGCCAACACTGTGCAGTCTCAAACATTTGGATTTTTGCCAATTTAATAGCTGAGAAATAGTATACTTTTAATTTGCATTTCTCTTATTATAAGTGAGATTGGATATCTTCTGTGTTCAAAAAACATTCTTATTTCCTTTTCTGTGAACTATTCCTATCTTTAGCCCATTTTGCTATTGAATTAGATCAATAGTCTGTTTTCTGTTTTTGTTTATAGGACCTCCTGGATAAGGGAGATTTGCCTTTTATCTGTGGAAAGAATTACTACAGACATTTTCCTCCAATTTGTAATTTATCTTTTGGTATCACATATAGTTTTGTTTTTTTATTTTTGCCATGCTGGATTTAAAAACTGTTTTTAGGTAGTTAAATTGATCTATATTTTCTTTAATGACATCTGACTTTCAAGTCATAGTTAGAGAGATCCTTCTCTAAGCCAAAGTTATTCTATAAAGGAATTCTCCTTTATTTTTGTACTTCTATAGTTGACTGGCTCTTTCTTCTACCCCCCTTTTCTTCCCCCATCCCCCTCCCTCCCTCCCACTCTTCCTCCTTCCCTCCCTCCTATCTGTGATCTATTTGGAATATTTCTAGTATGAGGTATGGACAGTACTTTGTAGTATTACTTTGTTTTTATATTTATGAATTTTCTTTTTATTTCCTCTGTTTCAGGTAAATACCCTACTCAGGGTCTCTATAGGGCAGAAAGCAGGAGTATTACACAAGACTTTTTTGGCTTTAGTTTCCAAAAGCTTAAGCTCTTGGAAAAATTTAGGGAGCTTGTGGAGAAAGAAAAATGGAGAAGGAGATTTTCAGGTAGAGATAGAATGTACTGGAAAAGTGAGGTGGAAAGTGAGCCTTCTCCAGAGCTTTAGGTATATGGGATTAGATACCAAGTCCTGAATATGTTGATGAAATAGAGGAGAACCACTGAAGGTGCCATTTAGATAAGACCATGGAAGGCTTAGTGGTAACCTGTGCGTAGAAGTGACTGGTTGCTATAGCCAGTCCCATGCCCATTTGCCCCACCCCAACACAAGATATCAGCATCTTGACACAACTCAGAAGAGATGAGGGAAAGGCTTTAAATGAACTAATCTTAATTCTTCTGCTAGCTCAAGAGATTGGGGAGCTGGAGTCAGAAATTAAGCTTTTCTATAAAATGAAGTGGTATTTCTTGTTTTCTGAATTTTTGATCATGCCCACTACATATGCTTTAATTTAGTTATGCACTACATATCAAATACATTACTACATGTAATGTATTTTACAACTCATTACAGCAAAATTTAAAATAAAAGATCAGCAAATTCCAGCTTTTGAGAAGTCATGAACTTGGATCCAGCCTGTGGGACTACATGTATCAAGCTGTCCTTGAGTGCACCTGGGCCTCAGGTTGTGTTTGGATGGGGGTGGTGAGTGCTCAGCTGCACAGAATTGAATTACTCAGATGCCTCAGTTCTTGGCACACAGTGGTGATTCTATTATAAGGTCTCCTGTTTTATTATTTATCCCCTACATTCCCTATCTCACTTCTATTCTCTTCAAAGGCACCCAATCCGGAGACTTTCCCCATGGTTACCCATAGAAGTTTAGAATAGTCCAAATATCTCTTACAAAAATAATTCCTGTTGACTAACAGAGGTGATTGGGAAAGAATGCATAATATATGCAAGCTGCAAAAAGAGTGTAACTGGAGTTGGATAGTATTCTACTGGACTTTCTTCACCTGTGAAAATGAGGTTAATAATAACCAGCTCCAGATCTAACATAAAATATACAATAAAGAAAAATAAACCAGGATTATGTAATGTTTACAAGTTTTGGAAAAAAAAAAGAAGTACTAGAGAGCTTTCAAATATTGTATAAGCTAAATAAAGCAACAGATCTTTGAGTACTAATGGGAAATCCCAGAAGTCTTTATTTATTGGTATGTCAACTACTGTAAGATGGTGAGGGTAACTCACTGACCTGAAAAAACACATTTCAAACCAGTGTGAGATGTGGCTAATTGACTAATCAGAGTAAGAAAGACCCAGATGACTTTTTAGAATAATTCAGATCAGAGTGGATATTGACAGGGCAGATGGTGAATGGCACTGAAAGGCAGATTTAATTTATTTACTCTTTACATTCTAGTTTCTGTAATTTTAATTAAAGTGAGTTAAACAAAATCTTGTCTAAGCATTTTTTCTTCCCAATATGAAAGGTGTTGACACATCACATCATTGAGTTGGGAAGATAAAGATAAGGGAAAGGATTGGAATTTGGTGTGAATTAACATATCACAAGGCTCTTGTGTCTGTAAAAGGTGAGGAAATAAACACATGTGTTAATGTAACTCCAACTCTACAGAAGATTGTCAAGGCATGTGTGTGTGTGCTTGGCCAAATGCTGTTGCTTCCAGAAATGTAATTTCATTTGATGGATTTTATTGTAATTAACACAGGGAGTTGTACTAACTCAGAACTCTTTATTATCTTGGGAGAAGACTTGTGAAATGTATGCACTTATAAAATAAGATTCATGTTTTGCAGAGGGTTTATAATGCTAATGGATCTTGGGAACCTTCTGGGATTATATCAAGCTTGCAATTAGGGTTTCTCTTTTGCAATCTCAAGTGTGGTTTACCTGGAGCATTTCATCTTAAATGGTATTTAATAGAACTTGGGGGCTCTTGAGGGCAGGGACTTGGGTTTTGTTGTTGTTGTTACCTATTGCAAAGCACCAAGTCCATGGCTACAGAAAACTAGCAGTCACCTTTTGTGTGTACTTTTGCTTATTCTTCAAATCCAGTAGAGATCATCTCTAACATTTAGCAGTTCACGAAAAGCATAAAGTTTACATGAGGACATTAATAGTATGTAGAGGATTCACTGTCTATTTTAAGAGGGCTTCCCTGGTGGCTCAGATGGTAAAGAATCTGCCTGCAATGCAGGAGACCTGGGTTTGATCCTTGGGTCAGGAAGATCCCCTGGAAAAGGGAATGACAACCCACTTCAGTATTCTTGCCTGGAGAATTCCATAGACAGAGGAGCCTGGCAGGCTACAGTCCATCGGGTCGCAAAGAGTCAGACACATATTTTAGTCATTAAGCAGAAATCTTGGGACTTGTGTGAAGATAAGGTAGATAGGATGAGCTAAAGGAAAACTAATTCATGAATTTCTTCACCTAGTGGATGGGGTTAGCTCATTTCCTGAGGTATCCAGAGTAAAATCCAAGATTCAGAAAAACAGCTACCTAGAAATTTTAAACCTCAAGTTGAGGACAAGATCCACCTGCAGTTCTGAGTTCAGCTGACAACTTGGATACTGTCAAAGCAGAGTCTGCCCTTTCAAACCTCTCCTTGGGAAACTAATTAGCAGAATAATAAAAAGGCAAGATCAGCTCTTGTCTTCCTTGTTGGGGATATAAAAAACAGTAGTTCTAATTAGCAATAATTAAAATTTAATTAAGAAGCTCTTTGCAATCCTCCTTCCCCCTCCCTCAACTGGTGCTTGCCAGCTCTTGGTCGTGGAGCTGTTTTTATCCCTGTGGTGCTGAATCACAGCTTAATCATAAAGCCTTAGATCACAGCTTACCCAGTCCCGAGCACTAATCACCACAGCCTCCAAGAGTGACAAGTACATAGTCTAGCTTTTAATAACATGAGCAATTACTTTCTTCAATTTTGTAATCATAAATTATGATTGTTCTGTCCTCTTTATCAGCTGATTGCAGATGCCATTGCCCTAAAAAAAAAAAAATTATTTGTTCCCCGAGTTCTACCGCTTGTTGAAACGAGGATAGTAGGAGGTCTCCAAAGATATTAAATATTTGAACTTTTATGCTTTAAAACAGAAAATTGGCTTAAGAATAAAATACTAAAACATTGGTGAAATCAAGCATTTAAAAAATAAAAGTAGGGACTTCTCTGGTAAGCCAGTGGTCAAGATTCTGTGCTTCCAATGCAGGGGGCTTGGGTTCGTGGTCAGGGAACTAAGATCACACATGCTGCATAGTGTGGCCCAAAAATTAATAAATAAAAATAAGAGTATTTGACTTAAAAATTAAAATGACATACTGCAGAGGGAGGTTAAGGAAAGCAGGTATAGTATTTGATGCTCTTCATAAGCTTTATAGAGTCATCTAAGTATTAATTAAAATTTAGAATATTTCAAATTATAAAAAGGAGCTTCTCTGGATTATATGCTTTAACATGATTACAAGGATGAATTTTATGTTATGTGAATTTTATCTCCATAGGAAAAAGGCACTCAAACTCTGGCTTTGTCCTAGTTTTGGGTATGAATATTAATCACATAGTTTACAGAGAGAGGAGAAAAAAAACAAGACCTGATAGATCATTATGAGCAAAAGAAAAAGGAAATAATCAAGAACAGAGGAAAATTAGTTTTTTAAAAGCCATCGGACTAGGAAATATAACCCCAGTTCTTTAATTATTAAGGGAAGGGCTCTGAATCTGCTCCATTATCTTAATTATGTTTCTGGAGCAAACATTATTTCAATGTGATAAAAGATGACATGACACTAAAGGTAAAGGCAGAGCAGATGTTACATGAGTAACAAGCCAATAGGCCCGCATTCTGGTAATTTCTTCCCCACTAGACATGTTCTCATTAATCTGTGATTAATAGGATTTGAGTATAGTAAATGATGATGATCTATTGTCTGTCTTTGTCGAGCACCATGGAGAGAGTAATTTGTCAGCTCAGCTTTTGTGTGACTATTTAATAGCAAAGAGGGAGAGAGAAAAGACGCTAATCTTCTAATTGGCATCTATGGAGAAGGTCTAGAGAACACTGCCTGTACGGAAATAGCCCCGAATAATTCCTATGCCTGAGCCCAACGAATGTGGACTATGTGTATCTTTATGGAACGGTGCCTTCCATAGAATAAAAGGCAGGGCCAGGGGAAGAAAAAGCAGCAGTGAAACAATCTTAAGAGATCATAGGCTAGTATTTACTTACTTTTGAGTCTTTTTCAACTGTAGTGACTTGCCAAAAAGTGGGCCCCCCAAAAATCACTTTTGTTTAAAAATTAGTTGCCCAGCTGGACCGAAAAACAGCATATAAAATAAAAAGCCACCATTGTCACTCCCACCAGCAATAAAATAGAATGCCCTGAACTTACAACTTAAAAAATTTTAATACACCAATTAATCAGATATTTTGAACTAAAATGGTTCAGTGGTTAGTCTTACCTGTTCTGGAACTTTCTTCAAATGCCTAAACCTTGGTCAAAAGAAGTATAGAGTTACTCTTTTCCTCCTTCCCTCTCTCTCTTTTTATCTTTAAGTACTTTCTGTGTGTTTTTCCATATTCTGGGTCTTTCCAGATACTCTTCTGGTTGCTGGAAATGAATAAGACAAGGCCTTACTAAGAGATATCTACAATGTGTAAAAACAGCAAAAAAAAAATAGTAAATGCAGACTATATAAAGAACTACCTCTGATCAGGTTTGATAGAAATTGGTTAAGAATAAAAATAGACAGTTGACAGAAGCAGAAATTCAATGTGGACAGTGAACATATGAGTAGATGTTCAATATGCCTAGTAATCAGGGAAATTTAACTTGAAACATAAGATCTCATTCATACCCATCAGATTGACCAAAAGTGAAATGTTTGACAAGTCCAAATAGGGACTCAAATCCGGCTGGGAGTGAAAAATCAGACAACCACTTCAGATAGCAATTTGTCAGTATCTAATAGTTCAGTTTCAATTTGTCAATGTTTATAGCATTCTTCTACCCCAAGAAACCCTTGCACATGTACAGAGTAGTCAGGTGAAAGTGTTCACTGCTGCATAGTTTCATTCATAGTGAAAACAGTAGTTAGTAGTGTAGTTGTTTGGCATTTTTTTGGCATAAGGTCAGAGACAAGATTCCAGCTTCTAACAACAGTGCTGAAATTATTAGACAGGCTTGTTGTCTAATTTTATTGTTTTCATGAACTTGAGAAGTTACTTTCATTTCTTTGTGCTTCAGTTTCTTTATAAAATAAGGGGGTTGGATAGAGAATCTTTTAAGGTCTCTTCCAGTTCTAAAGTCTTAAGATTCTATTTTTTTTCTAAAACACCAGTCCTGATTTATATGGAAACAAAACAGATGACCAAGATTTTCCCCCACATTAGTAATAAAAGTGTATTTATTCATGCTGCTGCTGCTAAGTCGCTTCAGTCGTGTCCGACTCTGTGGAACCCCATAGACGGCAGCCCACCAGGCCCCACCGTCCCTGGGATTCTCCAGGCAAGAACACTGGAGTGGGTTGCCATTTCCTTCTCCAAGGCATGAAAGTGAAAAGTGAAAGTGAAGTCACCTAGTCGTGTCTGACTCTTAGCGGCTCCATGGACTGTAGCCTACCAGGCTCCTCCATCCATGGGATTTTCCAGGCAAGAGTACTGGAGTGGGGTGCCATTGCCTTCTCTGGTATTTATTCATAAATACATGTAATACAAGTAATAAAAGTGTATTTATTGGCTGTTTTCAAAAGGCAAAGGAAAGCTTTCTGTCTTGAAATTGGAAGCAAATTATTCTTGAGCGGTACTGAAAGAAAGAGTTAATTGGTCATGATTAGAGTTGGAGAAGGAGATTTCAAGATTTGGAGATTTTATTTACTTATATATAGGGGCTTCCCTGGTAGTTCAGTGATAAAGAATCTGCCTGCCAATGAAGAGACGCGGGTTCAATCTCTGGGTCGAGAAGATCCCCTGGGGAAAGAAACGGCAACATACTGCAGAATTCTTGCCTGGGAAATCTCATGGACAAAGGAGCCTGGTGGGCTAGAGACCATGAGCTCACAAAAGAGTCAGACCCAGCTTAGCGACTAAACAACAGCCACATGTAGCACGCACGCATATATATATATATATATATATACACACACACACATATGCACATACATATTTTCATACGTACACATTTTCTTTCTTCAAGGAGCTCATGGGAAGGTAGGGTTCAAAGAGATGAATTAGATTTTAGACAGTAACATCTGCAGATACAAGGTAAAGGACCTGAATAGACATTTTTCCAAAGAAGACATACAAATCACCAATAGGTACATTAAAAGCATCTTGACATCTCTAATTATCAGGGAAATGCAAATCAAAACCACAATGAAATATCACCTTATACCTGTTGGATGACCAATATTAATAAAGCAAGAGATAAGGGTAAGTGAGGATGTTCAGAAAAGAGAACCCAGTGCAATGTTGGTGGGAATGTGAATTGGTGTAGCCACTATAGAAAAAAGTATGACGTATGGAAGTTCCTCAAGAAATTAAAAACAGAACTACCAAATCATCATCTGTAACTTCTGGTTATAGATCCAAAAGAAACACAATCATTATCCTGAGGAGATACCTGTACTTCCACGTTCATAGCAGTGTTCCTCACAGGAGCCGAGGTATGAGCACAAATGAATGTCCATCAACAGATGAATGAATAAAGCAAATGTGGTATAGATGCAAGGGAAATTTATTCAACTAAGAAAAGAAGGAAACTTTGTCATTTGTAACAGCATGGATGAAATTTTCCATGGCAATATGCTAAGTAAGATAAGCCAATTATTGCATGATATCAACTATATGTGGAATCATTTTTTCTTTAAAGTCAAATTCATAGAAACAGAGAGAAAAGTGTTTCCTGAGAGTTGGGAGAAATATTGATAGAGTTGGTAATAGGGTAGAAACAGTTACAAGATGAATAATGTCTGGGGATCTAATTTATAGCGTGGTGAGCTTAGTTGATATCACTATTGTATAACTGAAATTTGCTAAGAGAGTAGAACTTAAATGTTCTCAGTAAAAAAGAAAAAAAGAACAACAAAAAAGAAAAAGATAAATTTGTGAAGTGATGGATGTATTAATTCGCTTAATTCTTTCACAATGTATCTGTATATCGAATCATCACATTGTATATTTTGAAAATCTCAAAATTTAATTTGTTATACCTCAATAAGGCTGGAAAAAAATTGACTGCTCCTGGCTAAATCTAATCGTCTATTTTTTCCAGGCACAGTTTTTTTCCCCACTTTATTTCAAAATAATTGTAGATTCACAGGAAGAGGCAAAAAGTAGTAGAGAGAGTCCCCATGTATCTTTTATCCAGTGTTCCTCCTGTCGTAACATTTTATGGAATGAAATCTTACGTCATCTTGGAAAACGAAATTGAGATTTCACCATTTTAAATGCAGCTGTTTATGTATGTTTCTGTCTCTATAGTTTCTGTGCGATGCTATCACACGTATAGGTTTGTGTTACCATGACCACAATCAAGCCACAGAACTATTCATCAGCACAAAGACCCTTTATGTTACCCCCTTATAGTTACTCCTACCTCCTTGTCTCTCCACATCCCAATAACTATTATGTTCCTAATCTCTATAGTTTTACCATTTTGATATAAATGAAATATTATAAGTATGTAACTCTTTGAGATTGGTTTAGTCACTCAGTGTAATTCTCTGTGATCCATCCAGGTTGTTGCCTATCTCAGCAGATGATTCATTTTTATTCCAAGTTATGAACATACCATTGGTGTTCAACCTACACTGAAGGACATTTGGGTTGTTTCCAGTGTCTGGCTCTTGTAAATAAAGCTTCTACAAGCTTTATGTACAGGTTTTTGTGTTATAGTCTTAAAATCTTGAGCTTTTTTTGTGCTTTCACCCTCATTGACTATCCTGTTCTTTTTGTGTGTGTGCAAAACCCCTGCATCTTCTTTATTTTGCATACTTAAATTTTAGAACAAAATAAAAAAATATACTACACAACATTCAAACGCCATGTTTCTGTCCTATTCTTAAAGTCAAAAACCAAGGACCCTCATTTGAATCCTTATGTTTGTCACTTGTTTCTCTGAACTCTTTCACTACCTGACCTGCATCTTTAAGACTCAGACTTTGGTCCTCACAGGGAAGATATTTCTAGAAAAGATTATGTACTTTCATAGCTTAAAACACCAGTTTTTGTGACTTACAGCTCTATATCTTTAGATAACTTGCTGTTCATATAGTATCACTACTTATATATTATGCCAGCACCAACGTGTAACATTTATTTGTCAAAAATGGAACTTTTTTCTATTGTGTACATCCTGAGAGCCTTCTAGGCCTCACCACTCTCCTGGATGCCTAGGGGTATAGTCCTCTGCTGTTTGTGACTTATCCTTTTCTTTAGTCTCCTATATTCAATCAAGCAGCGAACCCTGATGGCTCTTTCTCTGTGTCTTACGTCTTATTCTCTTTCTTTTTTCCTTATTGTTTTTCAATTCTCAAGCTATCCTTCTCTTCCTTAGTCTCATATTATTATGTTCAATTCTGTGGTTAGTCCTTTTTTTTTTTTGGGGGCATATGCTGACCAAGTGTGCCTTTAAAATTATTATTATTTTATTTTTTGTATTGAAGCATAGTTGATCTACAGTGTTTCAGTATACAGCAAAATGATTCACACACTCATTCTTTTTCAGATTCTTTTCCATTATAGGTTATTACAAGATATTAAAAATAGTTCCCTGTGCTATACAGTAAGTGCTTATTATTTAGTTCTTTTGTTTTTTCTTCTGTATTCTAATCTCCATCAGAAGGGTCTGTCTTTCCTATAGCATTGTTATGATACTCCCTGTTAAAGAATCTAATTTGTCACTATTTTCTATTATATATACTTCTCAACTCTATTGCCATTTGATGTCATTCAGGCTGGTCTTCTACCTTCTTCCACAGATAAATTTCTGTTATACAGTATTTGCCATGGAATTTTTCTCATATGTCTTCTTTACATGTTTAAAATAATTTTTCATTGTAAATGTAATACGTGTTCCATATTTATTATAGAAAATTTACAAAATACATAAAAGCAGAAAGAAAAAAGTTACCATAATATCACCTCCTAGAATAATGGTGTACTCTGTTGTATATAGAGTACATTAGTAATAGTCTTGTTTTATTTCCTTCAAGTCACTATTATTTTTAAAGGCTTAAGATGTACGCCTTTGCATTTCCTTCATACTCTAAGTAGCTTTCTGTGTGTGTGTTTGCTATTTGATGTGTGGTGTTTTGCCTCCCAAAGATTTTAAGTGCGTCAGGAACACTAAGATGAATCATAGGGTATCTTGCCAAATTTTAGGGGCCGCTTCCTAAGCCCTGGGTCAGCTGTTTACCCTTTCTCTTACATTGTGCATTGATGTGATCTAGTTTCTAAATTCCACCACTTGCAATCCCAGAATTCCTTTTTCAAGAGTGCCAAGAAACAGGATAAAGTTTTCAAAAATTTCCTCCGCTGAACTATTTCAGAAGTCAATATACAAATTCCTTTTTACTTTTAAGTTTTTAAAAATATTGTTTATTACAATTTTTTTCCTTTGTTCTTTTTTTAATTTTTCTTTTAAACTGCTAGTAACTTTATAGAGCCACACAGGAAGCAATAGCAATGCTAACAAACTACATTCCTTTCCCCCAAACATTTTGGGGAAAGTGGAGTCACAAAAGAAATGTTAAAAATAATAATAGTTGCACTTCATTTTCATTGAGATACAGGTGAATATTGTCTGTCTTCTCAGAGTCCAGTGAGATTTGTTGAGAAACTCCCACACTCCCCACACTATTATTTCCAATTTCAATGTTCTTCCTACCTAATGTGTAGAAAAACCATCCACAATATCCCTTGAAAATCAACGTGTCACTCTGGAGTCAGAGTGCTTTTAAATCTGAGCTCTAATAGTTACTAACGGGCTGTCCTTGGGCAATTGACCTGATTTCTACGAGATCAGCTTATTCCTCTGTAAAATGCAAATAGCAAAACTTAGCGCCTCGGGGCATTAAAATAATCAAATGAGATATTGCATGTGAAGGGCCTAGCCTAGAGCCTGACACAAAGTAGACCTTCAACAAATGTTAGTCTACTCTCTTCTTCCTTTTCTTCCTAGAGGACCTTGAATATTACTTCTGCATATAAGGGGACATTTAGTTACTTGCTAAATGAACATATGAAAAATCTCCTTTACTCCTGAATAGAAATTTCTTTTCCCCCATTTCTTCACTGATAACTTATATGCAACACAGCATGACTGATAACTTCCATTACATTTTTATTTAAAATGATAGTAGTTTGTACGTTATGTTCACCCTGGAAGATTGGGAAGTCATATTACAGAAATGACAGAATAAAATAGAAACAGTGTCTATAGCTACACTGAATGAATCAAAGGAGGATGTGAGATTGGGAAAATATCATTACTGCTTCCTTAACAAAGGCAGAAAAGTTCAGAAGGCAGTTATAAAATTATATTAAGTTCAGAAAGGCATAAAACGATATTAAGATGGATCTCTGGCTATGGAAAAGTGAAGAGGTTGACAAATCCTCTCACCAAGTAGCTATGAACTTGTACAGAAATTTCTTTTTTTTTTTTTTTTTGTCAACATTCAGCCCTAAGTCAGAGGACACATATATTAACAGGAGCCCTTTTGTCTTTTAAAATCCTGATATATTATTGGATATTATGCTTGGCTGTTTGGAGGGGGGAGCTAATGAATCCTGAATGTAAATATTCATTCATTAAAGACATATTTTAAAGAAACAAAAATTAAGTCATGTGTACATATTTTCTACATTCATTTCTTAATTTTTTAAAAAATATTCAAATAAATCTATAAATTGCTGTTAGCCTAAAATTCACACCATAGACCTGCCTGGGTGATAAATATACATATCTAAGAATAAAAATATAAGGCTAATAGATATTCTGTGTGTGTACACGTGTGTGCTCAGTCATGTCCCACTCTTTGGGACCCCACAAACTGTAGCCTGCCAGGCTCCTCTGTCCATAGAATTCTCTAGTCAGGAATACTGAAGTGGGTTGCCATTTCCTACTCCATAGGATCTTCCCAACCCAGGGATTGAACCTTTGTCTCTTGTGTCTCCTGCCTTGGCAGACAGATTTTTTACCACTGTGCCACCTGGTAAGCCCAATAGATATCCTGCTTAGGCTAAAATATCAGTTTCTTCCTTAAATGTAAAAAAAAGAAAAAAAAAAAAATCTCTTTTAGAGCAGTCAAATTCCTAGGAGTCAACTATTTGATTTGTTTTTGCTGTTCCTATGAAAAGCATTTAGGCTTCTGGGTTAGTAATATGGCTAGTGATGTCAGAATTTGTTGCGAGATATTTGATTTTATTTCTGACATCTGAGAACTGCAGTTTGGAGAATCCTCTCTGTGTTTGAACTTTTTTTTTCTTTTTTTTTTTTTTTTTAATTTTTCAGCACTTTATTATTTTTTTTTATTTGATAAATTTAACACCTTTTATTGCCATACCTCATTTTACTGTGCTTTGCTTTAGTGAGCTTTATAGATACATGTTTTTTTTTTTTTTCCTTGTTAATTTTCTGTTTAGTTGATCTATCCATAAGTGTGAGTGGGGTATTAAAGTCTCCCACTATTATTGTGTTATTGTTAATTTCTCCTTTCATACTTGTTAGGATTTGTCTTACATACTGCGGTGCTCCCATGTTGGGTGGATATATATTTATAATTGTTATATCTTCTTCTTGGATTGATCCTTTGAGCATTATGTAGTGACCTTCTTTGTCTCTTTTCACAGCCTTTGTTTTAAAGTCTAATTTATCTGATACGAGTATTGTGACTCCTGCTTTCTTTTGGTCCCAATTTGCATGGAAAATCTTTTTCCAGCCCTTCACTTTCAGTCTGTATGTGTCCCCTGTTTTGAGGTGGGTCTCTTGTAGACAACATATGTAGGGGTCTTGTTTTTGTATCCATTCAGCCAGTCTTTGTCTTTTGGTTGGGGCATTCAACCCATTTACGTTTAAGGTAATTACTAATAAGTATGATCCCGTTGCCATTTACTTTATTGTTTTGGGTTCGAGTTTATACACCATTTTTGTGTTTCCTGTCTAGAGAATATCCTTTAGTATTTGTTGGAGAGCTGGTTTGGTGGTGCAGAATTCTCTCAGCTTTTGCTTGTCTGAAAAGCTTTTGATTTCTCCTTCATGCTTGAATGAGATCCTTGCTGGGTACAATAATCTGGGCTGTAGGTTATTTTCTTTCATCATTTTAAGTATGTCTTGCCATTCCCTCCTGGCTTGAAGAGTTTCTATTGAAAGATCAGCTGTTATCCTTATGGGAATTCCCTTGTGTGTTGCTTGTTGTTTTTCCCTTGCTGCTTTTAATATTTGTTCTTTGTGTTTGATCTTTGTTAATTTGACTAATATGTGTCTTGGGGTGTTTCGCCTTGGGTTTATCCTGTTTGGGACTCTTTGGGTTTCTTGGACTTGGGTGATTATTTCCTTCCCCATTTTAGGAAAGTTTTCAACTATTATCTCCTCAAGTATTTTCTCATGGTCTTTCTTTTTGTCTTCTTCTTCTGGAACCCCTATGATTCGAATGTTGTAGCGTTTAATATTGTCCTGGAGGTCTCTGAGATTGTCCTCATTTCTTTTAATTTGTTTTTCTTTTATCCTCTCTGATTCATTTATTTCTACCATTCTATCTTCTAATTCACTAATCCTATCTTCTGCCTCTGTTATTCTACTATTTGTTGGCTCCAGAGTGTTTTTAATTTCATTTATTGCATTATTCATTATATATTGACTCTTTTTTATTTCTTCTAGGTCCTTGTTAAACCTTTCTTGCATCTTCTCAATCCTTGTCTCCAGGCTATTTATCTGTGATTCCATTTTAATTTCAAGATTTTGGATCAATTTCACTATCATTATTTGGAATTCTTTATCAGGTAGATTCCCTATCTCTTCCTCTTTTGTTTGGTTTGGTGGGGATTTATCCTGTTCCTTTATCTGCTGCGTATTCCTCTGTCTCTTCATCTTGTTTAAATTGCTGAGTTTGGGAGTCCTTTCTGTATTCTGGCAGTTTGTGGAGTTCTCTTTATTGTGGCGTTTCCTCGCTGTGTGTGGGTATGTAGAGGTGGCTTGTCAAGGTTTCCTGGTTAGGGAAGCTTGTGTTGGTGTTCTGGTGGGTGGAGCTGTATTTCTTCTCTTTGTTCAGTCGCGCTATGGGGAGGGAGGGAGGGATGCTGCAAACAAATGACACTGGCGTGCGCTCGCAGTGCCTCAGCCACACTGGGTCTGCCCCCGCTCACGGCGCGTGTAGCCTCCCTGCCCACACTGCTCAGGCTCTAGGTTGTTCCGCCGGGAACAATCCGAGGCTGACCCTGGGTTGCATGCACCTCCCAGGTCCAAGCCGCTCAGGTTCAGGCACTCAGGTAGTCCTCAGAGGCGCAGACTCAGTTGGGGCTGCGTTTTGTGCTCTTCCCAGGTCCGAGCAGCTCAGGTGATGACGTGTTTGGCAAGCGCCAATGCTGCGACTTATCGCCTCCCCGCCACTTGGTTATCTGGGTGTAAAACCGGCGCACCTTCTCAGGCAGGTGTTGACCGTCCAGACCCCTAATAAGTTTTAGTTAACAAAGAAGCCAGTTTTATAGATAATGTCTCTCTGGGGCTGCGATTGCCCCCTTCCGGCTCTGGCTGCCTGTCACCGGAGGGGGAAGGTTTGCAGCCGGCTACCTCTGTTTAGTCCTTTGTTCCGTGCGCGGGCTGGCGGTGTCTTAGGTTAGGGCTGGCTTTTCGCATGGTAGATATCCCACAGTCTGGTTTGCTAGCCCAAATTATTTCGCTCAGATAGTGCTCAGGGTATTCAGGCCAGATTCTTACTCTCAGCGATGCAGCCCGCGCCGCGCCTCCCTGCCCAGCCCCCGCTTGCTAATGGCGGATGCAGGCGTCTGCGCTGCTTCTCCGCTGGAGGAGTTACCGTAGGGCTCGCAATCTGCGAGTTTTAATTGTTTATTTATTTTTTCTCCCTGTTATGTTGTCCTCTGTGCTTCCAAAGCTCGGCAGGGATTCGGCAGTGAGAAGGTTTCCTGGTGTTTGGAAACTTCTCTCTTTTTAAGACTCCCTTCCCGGGACGGAACTCCGTCCCTCCCTCTTTTGTCTCTTTTATTGTCTTTAATATTTTTTCCTACCTCCTTTTGAGGAGTTGGGTTGCTTTTCTGGGTGCCTGGTGTCCTCTGCCGGCATTCAGAAGTTGTTTTGTGGAATTTACTCGACGTTTAAATGCTCTTTTGATGAATTTGTGGGGGAGAAAGTGTTTTCCCCGTCCTACTCCTCCGCCATCTTGGCGCCTTCCCCAGAAATTTCAAAATCAGTCATTTCAGGGCTCAGGGAAGCTACAGGGCTCAGGCAAACAATGAATTGAAAATTGTATATCCTTTAGATATTGGTGTGAAGAAGGAAATGGCAACTCACTCTAGTATTCTTGCCTGGAAAATCCTATGGATGGAGGAGCCTGGCAGGCTACATACCATGGGGTCGCAGAGTCGGACAGGACTGAGCGACTTCACTTTCACTTTTAGAAATCGGTGAAGAGTGGGCGTCTTCAGTGACAGAAGGGGTGTCCTTGCCTAGGGCTCTCTCCATATTATATCATGATTTTTGGGGGGCTGTTGTTCTGTTAAGGTGGTGCTTGCTGTGAAAATCAGTAACTTTGATGCTGGATGAGGCTAACTTGACTTGGAGTAGAGGATGGAAAACCAGCAAACCAGAAGAGCCTGCACCTGTCTCAGCCTTAGGTCTCTGTTTGGAGCAAAAGGCAGACACGAGGATCCAGAAATTTAACAGAGAAATCCTAATAATAAAAGAAATCCGTTATTGAATATTTCCTGTATGATTGGTCCTTTGCTTGACACTGGGACTATAAATATAACTAGGACATAATTTTTACATTCATGGAGTATACAGTCTACTGAAATAAAAAAAAATGCATCAATACCTAGTTTTCTAGACTTCCTGTTGTATGGTAGGAGCCATCAATCAGTAGCAATCAGGATATCACCTGATAATCATCCATGCCCTAAAACTTTGTCCAGCTTGCCCACCTAAACTGCTCCTGAGTGTGAAATAGGGACAGTAATACCTGCGTGAAATGACTGTTGGGAGGCTTGATAAGATGCACAGTAGCACAGAGTTAAACACGCTGTAAACAATAACTGTCATGAGTTGATTTGAAATATACCCTACTCAAAATCATGGAACAAGTGATACTTGTACCACTTCCTAGTCATAAGAATTTGGGTAAGATAATTATCCAAGACTCAATTCCTCTATATGCTTTTAGAAGAAAAGGTTGTAGACTTAAATGGGCTTAATGGAATTCTTCTCTGATTATTTATAATAGAACATTCTCTCTTATTCCTTCATGTTCCACTACTACATGTTCTCATAGAATCAAGTTGCTTTTAGCAGTTGTCTAATTTGTAATTAGACATTGGCAAGTATGGTTGCTTGATAATGTTGATCTTTCCCACTGGACAAAAGACTCACTGACAGCAGGGGCTATGTGTGGTTTTGCTTGTCATCAGATCTCTAGAGTTTAGCATGATGCCTTGCACAATTTCTTAGCACAGTGGTAGGTGGTTAATAAGCAGAACAAATGAATGAATGAATCAAGAATCAATTAAGAATAAAACACGAAAAGGATGCCTATTAATGTGAATAAGAACTGCTATTGGTAAAACTATGGATTGGAAGTGATGCAATGAAGCAAGAAAAAAATATGAAAAATATTGAAAAGGAGGAGAAAATACACTTACAGATGACATGATTATACATGGAACACCAAGCAAATCAACTTAAAAACTACTAGAAATGATAAGAGAGTTTTTAGTAATTTAGAGTAGTTGAAAAATAAATTTATTAAAATCAATAGCCTTTTTGTATACCAACAAAAACCAGTCAGACAAATAACAGGCTTTCTGTGTTTTCATTTGTTTCAGGCATGCTTGTAGTTGTTCACTGAAGCATTTTTATCATGGTTGCTTTAAAATCCCCATGAGTAATTCTAATATTTCTATCACATCAGTGTTGACATCAATTAGCTTTTATTTGTATTTGCTTTTAGATATTCATGGTTTTTTATTTGACAAGTGGTTGAAATCTGGACATTTTTGTACTATATTCTGAGACTCTGGATCATGTTTAAACCTTCTGTTAGCTGACTTTCTCTGATGCTACTCCAGCATGGAAGTGTTGCCTCATTACTGCTGGGTGAATGTGTAAATCCAAGTTTCCCCCTCAGTCTCCATTGCACTCACGGGGTGCTACATGCTGCCCCTGGGTAGGCGTGGAAGTTCTGGATCCTTGCATCGTCTCCACTGATGCTGTTGTGAAGGTAGCCTCTTTACTGCTGGGCAGTGGTGAAAGTTCTGACCCTCCACTCTGCCTCCTCTGACATCATCCTGAAGAGGGTATTGGGGCACTTTGTTAAAGCTTATTGAGACTGGAAGTCTAGGCTTCCTATTAGACCTTGTTGGCATCAGTGGAGGCGGGATCACAATTTTTTCTGTAGTGTTTGGCTGGAGTAGAGCAATTATTGTCTAAAAGATTTCTGTGTCCACTGTGTTTCTGGTTCTCTGACTATAGAGAAGACTTTTGCTGGGTCTTTATTTTTGTCTGTGCTTGTTGGCATTTCCAGCTTGCCAGCTTCTTGAGCTCCACGTCTGGGACATATGAGGCAAGAGAAAATCCAGGGGATACATACATAAATACATGTATGTCAAGGTTTTAGCCAGTTTGTCTTCTTTCTGAGTCTTATGTTTGTTTAAATATAATGCTCAGTGCTCTCACTTGAACTTAGAGGAAGGAATAGGGATAAGTATGACTAGATCTTTAAATACTATTTTACTTATAGCCTTTTAATTTAACTTTCTAAAAAACATCTTGCTGAGCAGTTGTACAAAGCTAGTGGAGGTGACGGAATTCCAGTTGAGCTATTTCAAATCCTAAAAGATGATGCTGTGAAAGTGCTGCACTCAATATGTCAGCAAATTTGGAAAACAGCAGTGGCCACAGGACTGGAAAGGGTCAGTTTTCATTCCAATGAAATGGAATGAAAAGGCAATGCCAAAGAATGCTCAAACTACCACACAATTGCACTCATCTCACACGCTAGTAAGGGAGAAGGAAAATGGCAACCTATTCCAATATTCTTGCCTGGAGAATCCTGTGGACAGTGGAGCCTGGAGGGCTGCTGTCCATAGGGTCGCACAGAATCAGACATGACTGAAGCGACTTAGCATTAGCATGACTCTTCTATCTTACCAGAAGTAGAATTCCAACCTATTTTAAAAAACTAAAATATGTCTTACCGATTCTTCCATATAACTACTACAGCTGCATATATATATATATATATATATATATATAAAATTCTGTAAGCATAGATGAATGAACTTTATGTAACCACCCACTCCTGATATGTATTTGTTTTCTAGGTTCAATATTATAGAAACTAATCCTCCCTAGCAGTTCAGAAATGCAATGAAATCAGTGTGAGGTGACAAAATGAATTTCATAGTGGAAGCTTATATAAAAGAAAAATGATAAGGTATTACATAACTTCTGTTGTCATTGTTGTTCAGTCACTAAGTCATGTCTGACTCTTTGTGACCCCATGGACTGTAGCACGCCAGGCTCCTCTGTCCTTCACTATCTCCTGGAGTTTGCTCAAAGTCATGTCTGTTGAGGTGATGATCCTATCCAACCATCTCATCCTCTGTTGTCCCCTTCTCCTGCCTTCAGTTTTTCCCAGCATCTTTTCCCAGGGTCTTTTACAATGAGTCAGCTCTTTTCATCGGGTGGCCAAAATATTGGAACTTGAGTTTCAGCATCAGTCCTTCCAATGAATGTTCAGGGTTGATTTCCTTTAAGATTGATGGGTTTAATATCCTGGCAGACAAAGGGACTCTCAAGAGTCTTCTCTAGCACAATTCAAAAGCATCAATTCTTCAGCACTCAGCCTTCTTTATGCTCCAGTGTCACATCTGTACTTGACTACTGGAAAAACCATAGCTTTGACTAAATGGACCTTTATTGGCAAAGTGATGTCTCTGCTTTTTAATATTTTGTCTAGGTTTGTCGTAGTTTTCCTTCCAAGGAGCAAGTGTCTTTTAATTTCATGGCTGTGGTTGTCATCTGCAGTGATTTTGGAGCCCAAGAATAAAATCTGTCACTGCTTTCACTTTTTCCCCTTCTGTTTGCCATGAAGTGATGGCACCAGATGCCATGATCTTAGTTTTTTGAATGTTGAGTTTTAAGCCAGCTGTTTCACTCTCCTCTTTCACTTTCATCAAGAAGCTCTCTAGTTCCTCTTCGTTTTCTGCCATAAGGGTGGTGTCATCTGCATATCTGAGATTATTGATATTTCTCCCAGCAATCTTGATTCCAGCTTGTGCTTCATCCAGCTGGCATTTTGCATGATGTACTCTGCATATACATTAAATAAGCAGGGTGGCAATATACAGCCTTGACGTACTCCTTTCCCAACTTTGAACCAGTCTGTTGTTCCATGTCTGGTTTTAACTGTTGTTTCTTGACCTGCATACAGGTACATGACTACAAAATAGTAAATAATATACCTACCATAAAAATTATAGTAGTTTGATACTGATACAGAAAGTATAGAAGGATCAATGGTTCAGAAGGTTCAGAATGGTTCAGAAGATCTATTCTAACTCTGAATTAGATATAGGAAAGAAATTCCCTGGCAGTTCAATGGTTAGGACTTCATTGCTGAGGGCCTAGGGTTAATCCCTGTTTGGAGAACTAGATCCCACAAGCCATGGCATGGCCTAAATAAGTAAATAAATAAGATATAGAAATATATGAGAATTTGGTATATGTTAAAAATGTCATTTTTAACAAATGGTCTTAGGGCAACATTTTCTAAGTTAGCCACTCTGCAAAAATAATAAGTTGATTCCAGATTGCTAAAAAAAAGTAGTAACATAAATTCTAGATTATTAAAGAAGGAAGATATAATATCTGAAACATATGAAAGGGTTGCTTTTGTAATTATAAAATATTTCTGTATATTAAAAAAATGGATATACCTATAAAATATTACAAAAGCCATAAAAGTAAGTCAAAATGAAAAAATTAAATAGAGCAAAGACCTACAAAATTTGCTTGACATCACTAATTATCAGAATCATGAAAATGACAATGATAAGGTATTTTTCATTATTCATATGGGAAGAGGTAAAAATTGTCAAAATCTGATGTCAGTGAGAGAGTATGGGGAAATTCCCCCTCAGTCACTGTCAATGTGGGTACAAACTGAAACCTTTACAGAGGGCAAGAGGGCAATGCACATCATAATCTTGAATTAGAACGCCCTCTGATTAGTAATACTTTCAGGAATGTATCCTAAATGGTCATCACACTGTAGTTTGTAATAGCAAATTGCAGAATGGAAATGGCTTAAAAATGAAAGAAAGGGTACATCTCTACATTGTGTACTCTCAATAGCTAAAAATGGTTAAGTAGGTCTCGTATTGACATGAAAAAAATATTTAAGATGTTGAGTAAAAAATATGCCACGTAGCTTTTTACATAGTGCTGTTTATATAAAGCTGTATAAAGCTCTGTGTGTATGTATGTGTGCGTGAGCATGCATGCCTACATATACCATTTGAGAGATTCTAAAAGGAGCAAAGGTTTTTAGGTTCTGGAATTTCAGGTATATTATACTTTGTTTTTTTCTGTTTTATTAGAAGGAGAGAAATATATCATTTTTAGAATCAGAAAAACTATTTTTATTAAAAATTTATTGCCGCCATCACTAAAAAATCTCGATTGTTCATAGCATATACTATTTAATATAAAAATTGCATAAATGCATATGCAAGGTAATAATAAGTGCCATCTTTTGGTCACCTACATAACTCATATGTAGGTGGCACACTTAAGCTCTTCTTTGTGTGTTGTTATAATTTCATGACCAGATAACACAGGATGTCTTGCTGTGCTCTGTCGAAGAGCTGTATTACCAGGAAATGACGTGATGTAATCCAGTAATGCCACGATGTAATACAGTACTATCTGGCTGGGAACTCTTAGGCAAATTACTTAGCCTCTCTGAATCTGCTAACCATCCTCCTTTGTAAAATTAACATCTACACTATCTGCTTCCTAACATCTATAAGGATCAGATGAGATGATGAGTGTGAAAACATTTTCTAAATTTTTGAAGTGCAGGTGTAGTTCCCATTATTATCACCGTGTTTATTAAAATAAGGAAAACTGCCATTAACAATTAGGAAGATTGATATTATCACATATAAAATATGCTATCCAGGAGAGAACTTTGGAAGAAAGTGAAATGGGAAGAATAAGCCTTAAATCTAGAATAAGAATCAAACTTTGGTCACATCTTTCTACTGAGAATTGTAGAACGACATTTTGATACTTTGAACCAAATAAAACACAGAAGCAATTGCTCCATGGTGATGGTAAAGGAAGAAAGTGTAATCTATCCACCAGGAAGATTTTGATCCAAGATGAAACAGTTTTATCCCCCTGCTAGTCAGGCAGAAACCTAATTATTCTTGTTTGATTTACTACAGAGAGGCAAACCTGAGAAACATAGATTATAGACAATTTTATTGATTTTAATCTTAGATATCAACAAATGAAGGTTTGGTACTTTGCATAGATAGGTACTATGCTGGTGTTAAGAATAAAACTCAATCAATAATAATAATTTTTGTTTGACTTTTTTCTCATTTCAATTACAGAGTTGGCTATCTCATAGTTCCTTTATGTGAGTGCTTTAAAGGTAATCTCTCTCCAGTTGAGAGTCTAATGTGGAACTACTTTTCATTTCATTTGATGTTCAGTTCAATTTAGTTGCTCAGTCATGTCTGACTCTTTGTGACCCCATGGACTGCAGCCTGCCAGGCTTCCCTGTCCATCACCAACTCCTGGAGCTTGCTCAAACTCATGTCCATCGCATCGGTGATGCCATCCAACCATCTCATCCTCTGTCATCCCCTTCTCCTGCCTTCAGTCTTTCCCACCATCAGGGTCTTTGCAAATGAGTTAGTTCTTTGTATCAGGTGGCCAAAGTATTGGAGCTTCAGCTTTAGCATCAGTCCTTCCAATGAATGTTCAGGACCGATTTCTTGTAGGATTGACTAGTTTGATCTCAGTCCAAGGGACTCTCAAGAGTCTTCTCCGACACCACAGTTTAATGTTGCAGACATCAAACTGGAATAAAGGAAACTTCAAAGCTATGGGAAGGTTAGGGGCGTAAAGAGAGATGAACTTAGATGAACTTTTCTTTATATTGTGTCAATCCTAATTACTGTTTGACCAGTTGGATCCAATGAAACATGGAAATGAGATCAAGCATGTGCATATGACACGTGTGAACTAGACTACTTCCTCCTCTCTTGCTTTCCTTTGCACAACAGGGCAGTCTGAAGACCTGGGTTCTGAGCTCAGATTGGTCCTCATGAGGTTAGCGATCTCATGTTGAAGGCTAGTGTGGCAGAGTGCTGAGAACTAGAATTCAGTGGTGCTTCACTGCAGGCGTTGGGCTAAACACTTTACATGCACTCTTTTTTGTCCTCACGACAATTCTGTGATGTAAATGGTATTATCCCCTTTTTACAGATGAGGGAACTAAGCTAGTGAGAGTTAGGGAACTTGGCACAGGTTACACAGAAGAGAAATATTCTGAAGCTCAGATGAAGGAATGTGTAAGACAAATGTTTCTAAAATTGTAAAATGCTCTACAAATTTTAACTATCAATACTATTATATCATCCTCAGCAAAAAAGGTAAACATTTTTTCTTTCCAAGTGCTGTTTCCAGAGAGGCTTCTACTTATTCTGCATTAATATAGCAACTTCTTCCATCTCCAAAAAATGTAAGATTAGTATTAATACCTGCAGGTGTTCCAATGGCCTTACTGTCACAATGGCAGAAACAGTTGTTTTGGCAGAGATGATGACAGATACAGGAGGAAAACAATAGGAAATCTACTCTCCTCGCCACTCTGTTAGGATTTAATAAAATCCACTGTGTTAATAACAGTGAATTTTATTGTATGTGTGGGAATCATTGGGCTGATAATGGCCCTGCATCATAATGGGTCTCTTGGGAAAGGTCACTCTTGGCTCTGTGACTTTACTGTCTTGTCTCTTTTCAGTCACACAGGCAGCACACACACGAGCTATTTGTCAACTTCACAGGCACTCAGCTGCAAACAGCAGCAACCCTCAGATTATCTTGATGGTTGGTGTGTCCTGAGAGATAAGACAGCTGCCTCACTCCTGAATGACTGGTGACTCCTCTAGAGGCTGTGGCCCTTTCTTTCATACAGAAGTTATCAGAGCACCCACCAATCAGTTCAGTGTTCCCTTGTGGTTGTAACTGCTATTAATACAATTAACCTTCTTATGGGAATATGATACCAGATAGCAGGGAAAAAGACGCACAACTTCATTCCCACGTTCTGACTAGGACTTTGTGGTTTATTACATCTTTTCTCAACCCAGTGTTACTAATGGTATTTCTATTTGACTCTTCTCAGAAGTCAAATCATCAAGTGATGCCCTTTGTTAATTCTCATGATCCTAACGCGTTATGATCCTCTTTTATTTAGTTGGGGAGACTGAAGGAATTCTCAGCAGGCCAATTTAGAAAGCACCAGAAAAACCCCTGGACTGAGAGATCTGATTACATGACACACGGTTTTAACTCTCCTTGTCCCACCCAGTGACCTCTTTCAGTGTCCCATGGTTCTTTCTCCATAAAAAAGAATTCACGAGTGACATTGAAACATGTAGAATATCATGTAAGAAACGAAAAAAAAAAAAAAAGAATTCACCTTTTAGGGATTTAATCAAGCCAGTGAGATATATCTAAGGTTGTATCTGTGATGCGTATTGACTCAAAATTGTTCTGCTGCACTGATGGGCTAGTCATGAGGTTTTCTCCTCTAAAATTCTTTAAGTCTGGGCACTGACGACCACGGGCTTTGGGGGCTTGCTGGTCCCATTTCTGGGACCTGGATTGTGCTTGCTTCTAACTTCAAAAAACTTGAGAGCAGGAGCCGGTGAATTCTCAAAGGCATGGAACAGTCTTATTCTCCAAAGTCAGAGCTGAGGATCAGTTCAAAATCTGGAGGAAGGCTAGATGGGTTGTTAAGGGCAGGCCTTCCAGAGGTGGTTAGTTACCCTCATCTTGTTCATTATGGACTGAGACATTTGTCCTAGCCAGCTATTTCTTAAAGATACACTCCTGGTCATACAGTGTGTTCTAGAATACCTTTTTCCTTTTTATAATTGTTTCCTTTATTGATATTCTCATTTTGTTCATATGCTGTTTTCCTGACTTTCTTTAGTTCTTTGGTCATGTTTTACTTTAGTGATTTGAGTTTATTTAAGATTGGACTGCAAGGAGATCCACCCAGTCCATTCTGGAGGAGATCAGCCCTGGGATTTCTTTGGAAGGAATGATGCTAAAGCTGAAACTCCAGTACTTTGGCCACCTCATGCGAAGAGCTCACTCATTGGAAAAGAGTCTGATGCTGGGAGGGATTGGGGGCAGGAGGAGAAGGGGACGACAGAGGATGAGATGGCTGGGTGGCATCCTTGACTCGATGGACGTGAGTCTGAGTGAACTCCGGGGGATGGTGATGGACAGGGAGGCCTGGCGTGCTGCGGTTCATGGGGTCGCAAAGAGTCGGACACGACTGAGCGACTGAACTGAAGATTGTTTTAAAGTCTTAAGCTAGGGAGTCCAATGTCAAGGCTGGTTTTGGTCTAGTTATTTTATTCTAAAGGGATGGGCTATACTTTCCTGTTTCTTTGTGTGCCTTGTTTGTTGAAAACTGGGTATTTGAATATTATAATGGATAATCCGGAAACCAGCTTTTATGCCTTCTCTAGGATGTGCTGGTTCTTATTTTTTGACTATTGAAGGCTGTAGCAGTCTATTGTTTAGTGACTTTCCTGAACGATTTTTGCAAAGACTATATATCTTGTCATCTGTGGTCCTTGAAGTCTCCATTCCTTCAGAGATTTCTTTGAAGGCTAAGAAATAAAATAAAAATTTAAAAATGATCTCCCTCCAACACAGGAAAAAAAAAAAAGACCAAAAAATCACACCAAATACCTCTCCCAGTCTTTGCTGATGGGCTCTGAACTAGGACATTCCAACACTTCTCCAGGCTCACCTTGAGTTTGGCAATTGACCTGAGATGAAAATTTAGGGTCTTCTCGAGTATTATCTGAGCGTGTGTCTTTCCCTGTACATGTGTGTGACTTTCTAAATTCCTGTGAGTATTCCTTGTATTGTTTAGTCGCTCAGTCATGTCTGACTCTTTGTGACCCCTCGGACTGTAGTCCACCAGGCTCCTCTGTCCCTGGGATTTCCCAGGCAAGAATACTGGCATAGGTTGCCATTTCCTTCTCCAGGGGGTCTTCCTGACCTGGAGATCGAACTGGTGTCTCCTGTATTGGCAGGTGGATTCTTTACCACTGAGCACCAGGAAAACCGTTGGGCGTTTTTGATTGTCCTAATTTCCCTTAAAACCTCTTTCAGTTTTTCCTCCAAAGTTTGGGTAGTCTGCTGTATGCCTGGACCCTAATCTTTTACCCCAGATATCTGTGGGTTATTTGTATGCTTTGCAGCTTTTTTTGAACAATATATTCAGGTTTTCTGGCCCAAGTTCTCAGTCCAAACAGAGATAAGCACTTGATTTGGCCCTTCAGGTAGCCTCACACAAGTTGGAATAGATATAAACAATAATTCGCAAATAAAGTCTGCTTTTTCTGGAACCCAGGACCAGAGTCCACACTAGGAACATGGGCTACTGCTGTTTCAACACTGCCCTCATGCTGGGATGGAGGTGAGACAAGCACAGGTAAAAAGGTCACAAAGCCTTCTTAGTTTGCAGGTTGTCTTTTTCTTGGTTTGGTATTCATTTCGTTGCTGCAGACCTTTGTTTTCCAGAGTCCTGTCAAAGTTGATGCTGACAATTTCTATTTGTTTTTCAATGTTTCAGTGGGGGCATGAGAGCTTGGAATTGCCTACTCAACCATTTTGCCATCATTATCATCATTAGCATTAACTATATTGGAATTTTTGGTTTACAAAGCCCCTCTAATTTCTGTGTTGAGTTGGCGTTTGTCTCTCCTCTTAGTTAAATATGTTATCAATTACGACCATAATTTCTTATTTATTTACATTTTTATTGGAGGACAGTTGACTTGTCATGCTGTTTCAGTTTCAGGTGTACAGCAAAGTGAACCAATTATAATCCACTCTTTCAGATTCTTTTCCCAAATAGGTCATTACAGAGTATTGAGTAGAGTTCCCGGGGTCTTATTAGTTATCTCTTTTTTTATATAGTAGTATGTATATATCAGTCTCAATCTCCCAATTTATCCCTCCCTGCCCTTTATCCCCTGGTAACCATGTATTTGTTTTCTACATTTGTAACTCTGTTTTGTAGATTAGTTCATTTGTACCTTAAGATTCCACATATAAGTGATATCATATGATATTTATGACCATAATGTCTACATTTGAGGTCCTGTAAATCAGTAGTTCTCAACCCTGGCTGCACATTATACCTACCTATGGGATTTTTAAAATGCAGAGATGCTCAGAATCCTCCTCTGACTTGAAAAATCTGAAACTGTGAGATTGAGTAGCAAAGTGAATAAACTCAACTAGGCTTCTCTTTAGAGTACCATCGTGAGGATAATACGTTTTTAAACATGTAGTAAAGTACTGTGTACATCACTGTAGTACAGGCGCACCTCGGAGATACTGCAGATTCCCTTCCAGACCACTGCAAAAAAGCGAATATGCAATGAAACAAGTCACATGAATTTTTTGGTTTCCCAGTACCTAAAAGAGTTATATTTACACTATACCATAGTCTATCAGGGCTTCCCTGATAGCTCAGTGGGTAAAGAATCTGCCTGCTATGCAAGAGACACCGGTGACGTGGGTTCGATCCCTGGGTCAGGAAGATCCCCTGGAGGAGGAAATGGCAACCCACTCCAGTATTCTTGCCTGGAGAATCTCAGGGACAGAGGAGCCTGGTTACAGTCCATGGGTTACACAGAGTTGGACATGACTGAGCACATGGCTGCTGCTGGTACTGCTGCTAAGTCGCTTCAGTTGTATCCGACTCTGTGCGACCCCATAGACAGCAGCCCACCAGGCTCCCCCATCCCTGGGATTCTCCAGGCAAGAACACTGGAGTGGGTTGCCATTTCTTTCTCCAATGCATGAAAGTAAAAAGTGAAGTCGCTCAGTCGTGTCTAACTCTTAGCGACCCCATGGACTGCAGCCCACCAGGCTCCTCCGTCCATAGGATTTTCCAGGCAAGAGTACTGGAGTGGGGTGCCATTATCTTCTCCGAGCACGTAGCCCACATAGTCTATTAAGTATGCAGTAGCAGTATGTGTAAGGAAACCATGTACATACCTTAATTAGAAAATACTTCATTGCTAAAAAATGCTAAGCCCCATCTGAGCCTCCAGTGAGGTTAGAACTTTTTTTCTGGTAGAGGGCCTTGCCTCAATGTTGATGGATGGTGCCTGATCTAGGTGGTGGTTGCTGAAGGCTGGAGTGAGTGTAACAGTTTCTTGAAATAAGACTGCAGTGAAGTTTACCTCATCAACTGACTTTTCCTTTCACAAATGATTTTTTTTGTAGCATTCAGTGCTGTTTGTTAGCATTCTACCCACAGTAGAACTTTTTTCAAAACTGGAATCAGTCCTCTCAAACTATGTCACTGCTTTGTCAACTAAGTTTATGTAATGTTCTACATCTTTTGTTGTCATTTCAACAATCTTCACAGCATCTTCACCAGGAGTGGATTCTATCTCAGGAAAACACTTTCTTTGCTAATCCATAAGAAGCAACTCCTCATCCATTAGAGTTTTATCATGAAATTGCAGCAATTCAGTCACATCTTCAGACTCCACTTCTAATTCTAGTTCTCTTGCTAATTCTGCCACATCTGCCGTGACTTCCTCCAGTGCAGTCTTGAACCCCTCAAAGTCACCCATGAGGTTTGGAATCAAGTTCTTCCTGACTCCTGTTAAGGTTGATATTTTGACCTCTTCCCGTGAATCATGTTCTTAATGGCACGCAGAATGTTTTCTTGTTTCCAGAAGGTTTTTAAATATACTTTGCCCTTATTCATCAGAGGAATCGCCATCTATGGCAGCTGTACATGCATGCTCAGTTGTGTCTGACTCTTTGCGCCCCTGTGGACAGTAGCCCGCCAGGCTCCTCTCTCCATGGGATTTTCCAGGCAAGAATCCTGAAGTGGGTTGCCATTTCCTTCTCCAAGGGATCTTTGTGACCCAGGGAATCAAACTCTCACCTCCTGAATTGGCAGGCAGATTCTTTACCACTGCACCATCTGGGAAGCCCAGTGGCAGCTATAGTCTTACAAAATGTATGTTAGAGAATAAGACTTGAAAGTCGAAATTACCCCTTGATCCAAGGGCTGCATGATGGAAGTTGTGTTGACAGACACGAAAACATGGATCTCATTGTCCATCTCCATCAGAGCTCTTGGGTGACCAGGTCCATGTCAATAAGCAACAATATTTTGAAAGGAATCTTTTTTCTCAACAGTTAGTCTCAACAGTGGGCTGAAAATATTCAGTAAACCGTGTTGTAAACAGATGTGCTGTCTTCCAGGCTTTGTGGTTCCATTGGCAAAACACAGACAGAGTAGATTTAGCATAATTCTTAATTCATAGAATTTTCAGAATGATAAATGAGCATTGACTCTAACTTTGAGTCCTCAGGTGCACTAGCCCCTAACAAGAGAGTCAGCCTGTACTTTGAAGCTTTAAAGCCAGGCATTCACTTCTCTTCTCTGGCTAAGTCCTTGATGGCACCTTCTTCCAACAGAAGCCTGTTTGGCTTGCTTTGAAAATCTATTGTGTAGTGTAGCCCCCTTCATTGATGATCTTATCTAGATCTTCTGGATAACTTGCTACAGCTTCTTCATGGGCACTTGCTGCTTCACCTTGCCCTTGAATGTTTCTTAAATCTCACGAGCTAACTCTGCCAGCTTTAAATATTTCTTCTGCAGATTCCTCACCTTCTTCTTCAGCCTTCCTAGAACTGAAGAGAGTTGGGGTCTTGCTGTAGATTAGGCTTTGACTTAAGGGAATATTGTGGCTGGTTTGATCTCTCCAGGGCACTAAGCTTTCTCTTTATCAACAATAAGGCAGTTTTGATTTCCTATCATTCATCTGTTCGCTGGAGCAGCACTTGTAAAAATCTTTCAAGAACTTCTGCTTTGCATTCACAACTTGGTGAACTGTTTGGCACAAGAGGCCTAGTTTTGGCTTTTCTTGATTTTGGATGTGCCTTCCTTGCTCAGCTTATGGTTTCCAGCTCCTAAGTTAAGGTGAGAGATATGCAGCTCTTCTTTTTTTACTTGAGAACTTAGTGGTCAAGTAGGGTTATTGACTGGCTTAATTTCAAAATTGTTGTCTCAGGGAATAGGAAGTCCTGAGGAAAGGGAGAGAGAGAGGTGGAGCAGTCAGAAGACACAACACTTGTGGGTTAAGTTTGCTGTCTTATATGGGCGCAGGTTGTGATGCCCCAGAACAATAACATCAAAGATCGCTGATCGCAAGTCACTATAACACACACAATAATAATGAAAATGTTTAATATTCTGAGAATTATGAAATGTGATACAGAGACACGAAGTGAGCAAATACTGCTGGGAAAATGGCATCGATACACTTACTCGACCAAGGGTTGCCACGAACTTCAGTTTGTAAAAAAACACAGTATCTGTGAAGCTGATAAAATGAGGTATGCTTGTAAAATGTAAGTATAGCTCATTATTGAATAATGAAATTAAAATTTACTTATGGAAAATCTAACTTTTTTTGGTAAATCTAACATTTTTATTCTTAAATATTTTGTTTCAATAAAGACTGAACATACTATTTGAAGTTAACCAGTGATTAACTTTGGCAACAGTAATGTGTGCATACTTGAATTAGTTTTTCTAATTGTGTACTTATTGCATATATGTATGTATGTCTATTTCTATTTGTGCATATACATATTTAGGTGTTATTTTAAAAGGTAAAATCTTTACAGTGTTTAATGTGATGTTTAATTTTTCATTATTATATATTGACTGGAAAAAAGGAGCAATAAAATATATCTCTGGAGAAGGCAATGGCACCCCACTCCAGTACTCTTGCCTGGAAAATCCCATGGACAGAGGAGCCTGGTAGGCTGCAGTCCATGGGGTCGCTGGGAGTCGGACACGACTGAGCAACTTCACTTTCACTTTTCACTTTCATGCATTGGAGAAGGAAATGGCAACCTACTCCAGTGTTCTTGCCTGGAGAATCCCAGGGACGGGGGAGCCTGGTGGGCTGCCATCTATGGGGTTGCACAGAGTTGGACACGACTGAAGTGACTTAGCAGCAGCAGCAAAATATATCTCTAATTATCATACTAAGTGAAGTAAGTCAGAAAGCAAAATACAAATATGTATGATATCACTTATATGTGAAATCTAAAATATGACACAAATGGACCTATCTACGAAACAAAACAGACTCAAAGACACAGCAGATTTGTGGTTGCCCAGGGGTTGGGAAGTGCGAGAGGGATGGACTGGGAGGTTGGGATTAGCAGATACAAACCATTATATGGAGAACGGATAAACAACAAGGCCCTACTGTATAGCACAGGGAAGTGTATTCAACATCCAGCGATAAACTGTAATGGAAAAGAATTTTTAAAATAATATGTATATATGTAACTGAATCTCTTTGCTGTGCAGCAGGAATTAATACAATATTATAAATCAATTATACTTCAATAAAAGTTTACACAAAAAACTCTATCAGTGCCTAAGAAATGTATAACGTAAAAAGATGTTGACTAAATAAAAAACATTTTAATGTATCCCTAAATATATAGTTCTGTGGCCAGCAGTATTGTGAAAATATTTTTTATGTATGCTTAGTGTCCTTACGGACTTTTGATTTTCAGGAAGTATCAGTTTAAAGTAAATCATTAATTCAAAATGATAAAGATTCTTCTAGAGAAGAGACGTCAGGGACTTCCCTGGTGGTCCAGTGGTTAGGACTCAGCTTCCAGTGCAGGGGGTATGTGTTTGTCCCTGGTCAGGAAACTAAGATCCCGCATCCCACCTGACATCAGGCCCTACTGAGTCTCGGGCTCTCACAGCGTCCCTCACAACCTTCCTACTGTTGATCTCTGCACTAGTGTTTTTAAGTTAGCTCCCTTTCTAAAGTCAAGAGCTGTCTAGACCCTCCTTCTTCATGGTTTCCCTGGTGGCTCAGATGGTAAAAGCGTCTGCCTACAATGCAGGAGACCTGGGTTTGATCTCTGGTTGGGAAGATCCCTGGAGAAGGAAATGGCAGCCCACTCCACTACTCTTGCCTGGAAAATCCCATGGACAGAGGAGCCTGATAGGCTACAGTCCATGGGGTCGCAAAGAGTTGGACATTGCTGAGCGACTTCACTTCACTCTAGATAGATTAGATAAATTGACTAGATAAAGCCATTTATCATTGTTTAAAAAAAAATTATTTTAAGTATAGCTGATTTATAGTGTTGTGTCAATTACTCAGTTCAGTCCAGTCACTCAGTCGTGTCCGACTCTTTGCGACCCCATGAATCGCAGCACACCAGGCCTCCCTGTCCATCACCAACTCCCAGAGTTCACTCAGACTCATGTCCATTGAGTCAGTGATGCCACCCAGCCATCTCATCCTCTGCTGTCCCCTTCTCCTCCTGCCCCCAATCCCTCCCAGCATCAGAGTCTTTTCCAATGAGTCAACTCTTCGCATGAGGTGGCCAAAGTACTGGAGTTTCAGCTTTAGCATCATTCCTTCCAAAGAAATCCCAGGGCTGATCTCCTTCAGAATGGACTGGTTGGATCTCCTTGCAGTCCAAGGGACTCTCAAGAGTCTTCTCCAACACCACAATTCAAAAGCATCAATTCTTTGGTGCTCAGCCTTCTTCACAGTCCAACTCTCACATCCATACATGACCACAGGAAAAACCATAGCCTTGACTAGACGGACCTTTGTTGGCAAAGGAATGTCTCTGCTTTTCAATATGCTATCTAGGTTGGTCATAACTTTCCTTCCAAGGAGTCAATTTCTAGTGTACAGCAAAGTGATTCAGTTATATGTATTTATGTATGTATATAGATGCATTCTTTTTCATATTTTTTTCCATTTTGGTTTATCACAGGATATTGAATATAGTCCCTGGTGTCATTCGTTCTTTTTTTTTTTTTTTTTAGAGACCCTTTTTTAAAAGGGCTTGGGCAAAAAAGAGAAAATGTAATGCTTTTTTTTTGTTCGGTAGAGGCACATTACTATTTGCTCCCTTAAGAAGGAATTTCAAGGAGAAGGCCTCAGAACATTTTTAAACCAGTGTCATGAATGCTTCCTTTTAATAAAAGAACCCCTCCTAAAATAATGCTGTCCTCAAGAGGATCATCTGATAGATTTTTTGCTACCTTCTTCTTTCTACTATGGAGAAGGAAATGGCAACCCACTCCAGTGTTCTACTATATTTGTATAATCATTGTGGTGAGATTATTGGAGAAATAGATGCTGTGATAGAATTTTCATGGTAAGGGCAATTTCTTTCCACCCTCAAACCCACCTTTCCTGCATGCACATACAGCATTATCTCTATATTTGTGCTTTAACTTGCACCGTGCTATCTTTATTGTTTTTATTGGCAGGTGCACCAGTTGACTTCCTCTATGACAAATGTTCGCTACATTTTTAGAATTTCCAGTTGCGCCCCATCTTTTTTTCACCTTGGTTAGAGGGGCAAGGATCAAAGCACAGAACTGGGCCAGTCACTGCTTATGTTTGTGCTTTATCTCATTAAGTGCTGATCACCAGGAAAGCAAACAGCCTGTCATGAAATTTGCCTTGCAAACAATATAACAAAGAAATCTCATGAAAAGAGGCTGAACAGAAGGTGTGTTTAATCTGTTGTGGTGTTGGTTTCAGCCCCAGTTTCAGACTGAGAACGATGATACTTGGGAAAAAATTGGGAGTCTGCCTGCGGGCAACATTCACCCCTGATGCAGAGATTGCTACAGAAATCTAACCGTTGGAAGTTTTCAACATACAAATCAGGATTTATTAAGGGAATTAATATCTCTGAAGGCTCACAAAGCAATTCTGTTTTCCTGCAAGATGGATGAAAGGCAGAGATTTCAAAACATTTGCTAGAAAACATCAATAGCCAATCCTGCTGATTTAATTTTTTCAATCCCTCAGGCATCAAAAGAAGTTGTGACTTGTCCACATTTGCCTCGGAAGCAAAGCAATATTGTAAATTAAAGATGGCTGGAGCTTAGCTGGCTGCATTTCATTTTTAATTAGTTGGCGCTTCACAATATTTTTCAATGTTTCTTAAGCTCAGAAGCTAAGGAACTTCCTCCTCACATTTGTTGGGATGAGAGTGTGGAACATACAGGTGACATTCACTTACACACCCACGAGAAAATTCTCAGACTTAGCTGTCCATCCCAAACATGAAAAGAATTGGTATTTAGTCAGATCCATTCCTCTTCTTTATTCTTGAGCAAGCAGAGATTTCTGATTCCTTTTAACCAGTTGGGAACGCAGACATAACCTCCCCAGAGATCAGTGCTGGAAATTAAAGCAAATTCTGACAAAGTGTAGCAAAAGCAACAGATTTTGCTTTGGGCATTTTGTTGAAGTGTGTGGCTAATTTGTAGGATGGAGATGTTGGAATGGTGTTTTCCCTATGATAATAAAAATGAAAAAGTCATGTAATATATGAGACTAATATTTTATTCATTCAAAATATATCTGTAGACTACTCTGTCAGGCACTATTTTAAGCAATTGAGATAAAGTGATGAAGAGGAAGTCAAGATTCTGGACCTCATGAAGCTTGCATTCATTGGTAGAAATATTTCAGCCTAAAAAATACTCTGTAAATAGAAAGGCAAATTCTGGGAGAACATGGATCCTATCAAGGTAGCATCAGATTTTCAAGAACATGTGACAATATTAGTGTATCTAAATCTGTAATCTTATCAATTATACTTAAATGTACATGAAGAACATGTTAAAAAGAACCCTAAGAAAAGACATAAAGAATAGGAATTTAAAAAAAAAAAAAAAAAGGAATTTGCCAGTATATCTTCAGGGCATTGGGCACGGGGCCTCTGACTGGCAGCTTCCAGTCCCCTTTGCAAGTCAGCCTTGAGAGTGGAGGTGAAACTGTCAGACTAGCTTGATGCCATTAGTAAAGGTCTGTCAACTAACTTTCACTGCTATGATTCCAAGGTGATCAAGCAACCTTCGGGTATAATGTGGCTACCCTTATGAGGCTTCCTACAGGGAGAGAATGTATTAAGTACTCCAGTCCTTTTATGTTAGAGTTCTCACTACGTGTATAGCAGCATTCTGGTTTGCATTTAAATATCATGGGAATTTGGTTACCGTGAATCTGAACATCTTTGGGTATTCTGATGAAACTGGATTTCTAGAACTGTATAACTGAAATTCAGACCCTCAAATAGTGTTTTCCCAAGGGTGGTTTTAAATTTTCTAAATATTAGTCGTTCAGTTGTGTCTGACTCTTTGTGACCCCATGAGCTGCAGCCCATCCGGCTCCTCTGTCCATGAATTCTCCAGGCAAGAATATTGGAGTGAGTTGCCACTTCCTTCTCCAGGGGATCCTCCCAGTGCAGGGACTGAACGCAGATCTCTTGCATTGCAGGCAGATTCTTTACTGTCTGAGCCACTAGGGAAGCCCCCTTAAAATTTCTGGTATGAGGGAAAAGCAACAAATAACATACAAGGGAACTTCCCTAAGATGATCAGCTGATTTCTCAGCAGAAACTCTGCAGACCAGAAGGGAGTGGCATGATATATTAAAAGTGATGATAGGGAAGAACCTACAGCCAAGAATTCTCTACCCAGCAAGGTTCTCATTCAGATTCAACGGAGGAATCAAAAGCTTTATAGAGGAGCAAAAGCTGAGAGAATTCAGCATGACAAGACTAGCTTCGCAACAAATGCTAAAGGAACTTCTATAGACAGAAAAGGCCACAGCTGGAAACAAGAAAATTACGAATAAAAAGCTCACTGGTAAAGGCAAACATATAGTAAAGGTAGGAAGTAATCTGCACACAAATATGATATCAAAACCAGCAATTATGAGAGGAGAGGTAAATGCAGGATACTAGAAATGCATCTGAAATTAAACAACCAGCAACTTAAAATTTCCTTGTTTACATACAGACTGTTATGTGAGCTTCACTGCTGGTTTAGATGGTAAAGGATCTACCTGCAATGCGAGAGACTGAGTTTGATACCTGGGTTAGAAGATTCCCTGGAGAAGGGATGGCTACCCACTCCAGTTTTCTTGCCTGGGGAATTCCATGGACAGAGGAGCCTGGCAGGTTGTACAGTCCATAGGGTTGCAAGGAGCTAGACATGACTGAGCAGCTAACACTTTCACTTTCAGACTGCTATGTAACTTTTCTGGCATGAGAGTCACCTAACCCAGGGGCTTTGTTAAACATACAGATTCCTGGACCCATATTATGCTTATCCTGAGTCAGAAACTTTGAAAAGGGGCTGCACATCTGCATTTTACTAAGGTCCCCAAATGATTCCAGAGCACAGTAAAGCTTGAGGGTCACTGCCTGAGAAGCTCTGGATCAGTGCCACTGAAGCCCTGTTAGGACATTTAACCCTTTTCCTAGATAACATCTTCATCTTTGTAATCACAACAAAATATTTCAGCGAACCACTGTCCAGGCTGGGTGGCTCTCCCAGTCTGGCTTCCTTACTTTCTGGTCTCATTTCTCACTTCTCCTCTCAACCTTCTGTGCTTCAACAATCTGAATAGGCATCTTACATGAAACCTGGCAACCTGGAGGGGTTTTGTTTTGTTTTGTTTTTCGGAGGAGAAGCAATAAATAGCATCCTGATTACAGGCCTGAGTTCTAACACAACTGAGGAAGATAAAGGAGGGAGTTTGAGAGCAAAATAACACTTTTTAATCACTATCACTGCAGATGGTGACTGCAGCCATGAAATTAAAAGACGCTTACTCCTTGGAAGGAAAGTTATGACCAACCTAGACAGCATATTAAAAAGCAGAGACATTACTTTGCCAACAAAGGTCTGTCTAGTCAAGGCTATGGTTTTTCCAGTAATCATGTATGGATGTGAAAGTTGGACTACAAAGAAAGCTGAGCCCCCAAAGAATTGATGCTTTTGAACTGTGGTGTTGGAGAAGGCTCTTGAGAGTCCCTTGGACTGCAAGGAGATCCAACCAGTCCATCCTAAAGGAGATCAGTCCTGGGTGTTCATTGGAAGGACTGATGTTGAAGCTGAAATTCCAATACTTTGGCTGCCTCTTGTGAAGGGCTGACTCATTTGAAAAGATCCTGATGCTGGGAAAGATTGAGGGCAGGTGGAGAGGGGACGACAGAGGATGAGATGGTTGGATGGCATCACCGACTCAATGGGCATGAGTTTGGGTAAACTCTGGGAGTTGGTGATGGACAGGGAGGCCTGGCATGCTGCAGTCCATGGGGTTGCAAAGAGTTGGACAAGACTGAGAAACTAAACTGAAACTGATTCCTAATGGTGACTAGGTTGGAGAATGTGGCTTACATGTGGAAAATAGGGGCTTCTTAATTCTAAACTCCAGAATTAGACACTCTTACCCACCTGTCCCGGGAAGAAATGGATAACTACTGGCCTCTTCTCTCAGGGACAATCAGTGACTTCTATGCTTGGGTAAGGCCAAGAGCTGACCAGGTTGATCAGAAAGAGGAGAAAGGAAGAAGGTGGCTGAGCTAAACATACCAAGTTCTGGTCCCTAATGCATCAATCAAATGACATCATCCTTCTTTCCCTAGTGAAGCATGAGTAAAGGAGGGAAAGGAAGGAGTCTAGTAATGTCACCATAACAGATGTCCCTTGACACAAAATAAAGTATCAGGAGTGGGGAGCAAATGCTCCCCTGACAGCATGACTGTTCTTGGTGGCTGAGATACCCTATTGATCCCCACTCCTTCCCCTTATTTTATATGCTTCACTCCACTCATCTTGCAAGATGCAGCTCAAATGTTAACACCTCTGTGAAGCTTGAGGGAACTGAAGGGAACACTCCTTTTATGCTGTCATAGGACTTTGAGAACTTTTACCTGATACTTGTCATAGCATGTACTTATGTGCCTTCCCATGTGAGTGCAGGGACTGTGGCTTATATGTCTTTATATTTCCATAGAAGGTATTTGATAAATTTTTGCTGGATGACTGTGAAAAAGTTGGTAAACTCAGATATATTTAAATTCATATATGTTTATAATACTATGAGTTATAGAAATAATATTATCATATATTCTATTCTATTATAATATATAACTAATAAAATAAACTTTATACTTCTATAATGTGCATTATATAAATGATATATTGTACAAATAATACAAATGTTGTTAAATTAGTATTTTTAAAGAGTTTTTGATATGGACAATGTTTTAAAAGTCTTGTTTGAATTTGTTACATTACTTTTGTTTTATGTCTTGGTTTTTTTGGCCATGAGGCATGTGGGATCTTAGTGCTCCAGCCAGGGATGGAAGCTGCACCCCCTGCTTGGAAGGCAAAGTCCTAACCACTGGACCACCAAGGAAGTCCTAGTATTAGTATTTTTAGGTCTTCATTTTAACACCAAGATCAATAAGAAGACTATCAAGTATTTTCCTTTACCAGTCAGTTCAGTCGCTCAGTCATGTCTGACTCTTTGCAACCCCATGGACTGCAGCACTCCAGGCTTCCCTGTCCATCACCAATGCCTGGAGCTTGCTCAAATTCATGTCCAGTCAGTGATGCTATACAACCATCTCATCCTCTGTCATCCCCTCTTCTCCTGCCTTCAATCTTTCCTAGCATCAGGATCTTTTCTAATGAGTCAGTTCTTCACATCAGGTGGCCAAAGTATTGGAGCTTCAGCTTCAGCATCAGTCCTTCCAATGCATATTCAGGATTGATTTCCTTTAGGATGGACTGGCTGGATCTCTGTGCAGTCCAAGGGACTCTCAAGAGTCTTCTCCAATACCACATTTCAAAAGCATCAATCCTTTGGCACTCAGCCCTCTTTATGGTCCAACTCTCACATCCATACATGACTACTGGAAAAACCATAGCTTTGACTATATGGATCTTTGTCAGCAAAGTAATGTCTTTGCTTTTTAATATGCTGTGTAGCTTTGTCCCAGCTTTTCTTCCAAGGAGCAAGTGTTTTTTAATTTCATGGCTGTAGCCACCATCTGCAGTGATTTTGGTCCCCCCAAAATAAAGTCACTGTTTCTACTGTTTCCCCATCTATTTGCCATGAAGTGATGGGACTGAATGCCATGATCTTAGTTTTTTTGAATGTTGAATTTTAGGCCAGCTTTTTCACTCTCTTCTTTCACTTTCATCAAGAGGCTCTTCAGTTTCTCTTGGGTTTTTGACATAATAGGAGTGGTGTCATCTGCACATCTGAGGTTATTGATATTTCTCCTGGCAATCTTGACTCCAGCTTGTGCTTCTTCCAGCCCAGCGTTTCTCATGATGTACTCTGCATATAAGTTAAATAAGCAGGGTGACAACATACAGCCTTGACGTACTGCTGTCTCAATTTGGAACCAGTCCATTGTTCCATGTCCAGTTCTACTGTTGCTTCTTGATCTGTATACAGATTTCTCAGGAGGCAGGTAAAGTGGTTTGGTACTCCCATCTCTTTAAGAATTTCCACAGTTTGTTGTGATCCACACAGTCAAAAGCTTTAGCGTAGTCAATGAAGCAAAAGTAGGTATTTTTCTGGAATTCCTTTGCTTTTTCACTGATCCAGCGGATGTTGGCAATTTGATCTCTGGTTCCTCTGCCTTTTCTAAATCCTGTTGAACATCTGGAAGTTCTTGGTTCATGTACTGTTGAAGCCTGGGTTGGAGAATTTTGAACATGACTTTGCTAGCATGTGCTGCTGCTGTGAGATGAGTGCAATTGTGTGGTAGTTTGAACATTCTTTGACATTGCCTTTTTTGGGGATTGGAATGAAAATTGATATTTCCCAGTCCTGTGGCCACTGCTGAGTCTTCCCAATTTGCTGGCATACTGAGTGCAGCACTTTCACAGCATCATTTTAGGATTTGAAATACCTTAGCTGGAATTGCATCACCTCCACTAGCTTTGCTTGTAGTGATGCTTCCTAAGGCCCACTTGACTTTCCATTCCAGGATGTCTGGTTCTAGGTGAGTGATCACACCATCGTGGTTATCTGGGTCACCAATATCTTTTTTGTACAGTTCTTCTGTGTATTGTTGCCACCTCTTCTTAATATCTTCGGCTTCTGTTAGGTCCATACCGTTTCTTGTCCTTTACTGTGCCCTTCTTTGCATGAAATGTTCCCTTGGTCTCTCTAATTTTCTTGAAGAGAGCTCTAGTCATTCCCATTCTACTGTTTTCCTCTTTCTTTGCATTGTTAACATAGGAAGGCTTTCTTATTTCTCCTTGCTATTCTTTGTAACTCTGCATTCAGATGGCTGTATCTTCCTTTTCTCTTTCGCCTTTTCCTTCTCTTCTTTTCTCAGCTATTTTAAGCCCTCCTCAGACAACCATTTTGCCATTTTCCTTTTAGGCTTTTCTATATTCTAAAAATTTGCCAACAAACTTCTGGTCAAGGCAGATATTGACTGTTCAAATCTCATTTTTGAAATCTTATTGACATCATCTTCTTAACGTGGCACATGTGATAGAAGATCTGCTTCCTAAAAGATGCCCTCTTCCAGTAATAGAAGTTCACCTAGTCGTGATTAAAATAAACTATTAGGTAATAAAGACTCACTCTTTAAATAACTGCAATGAAATAGAGACTACTAATAGGGAAGCTATTTCAGGTAAAAACTAAAATTTCAAAGTTCAATTATTTTAGAAAAAGCTCTATTGTGACTAATGATTCATATGTATATTATGAGAAGATTTCTTCTCTCCAAGTTTACTTATCTTTTTTTCCATTAAAAAAATAAAATTGGATTATATTTGACTTACAATGTTGTGTTAGTTTCGAAGTGATTCAGTTATACACATACATTTATCCATTCTTTTTCAGATTCTTTATCCATATAGGTTACTACATTGAGTAGAGTTCCCTGTGCTATACAGTAGGTTCTTACTTGTTATCTATTTTATATATAGTAGGGTGTGCTTGTTAGTCCCAAACTCTTAATTTATCCCTCCCCGATACATTTCCCCTTTGGTAATCATTGTTTTTTAAATCTGTGGCTCTCTTTCTGTTTTGTAAATAAGTTCATTTGTATCATTAAAAAAAATTAGATTCCACCTGTAAGCAATATCATATGATATTTGTCTTTTTCTGTCTGACTTACTTCACTTAGTATGATAATCTTTAGTTCTGTCCATGTTGCTGCAAATGGCATTATTTTGTTCTTTTCTTATGGCTGAGTCATGGCCCATTGTATATATGTACCACATCTTTATCCATTCTTTTGTCAATGAACATTCAAGTTGTTTCCATGCCTTGATTGTTGTAAATAGTGCTGCAATGACTATTAGGGTGCCAATATCTTTTTGAAGTATGATTTTCTCTGGATATATGCCCAGGAGTAGAATTGCTAGATTTTAAGGAACTTGCATACTGTTCTCCATAGTGGTTATACCAATTTACATTCCCACCAACAGTGTAGGAGAGTTCCCATTTCTCCACACCTTTCCAATTTGATATACTTTGTTTAACTGTGCAAAGAAAGGATAAAAGGCATTTAGTCTTAAAGTTCAAACTCTATATGTCTTTGTAGCAGGGATGATATATCATCACAAACCACTAATTTCATACAATTTTAGGCGTGAGAAAACTTTCACTTTCAATTGCTAAAATCAATGTATGCTGCTGCTGCTGTTAAGTCACTTCAGTCATGTCTGACTCTGTGCAACCCCATAGACGGCAGCCCACCAGGCTCCCCCATCCCTGGGATTCTCCAGGCAAGAACACTGGAGTGGGTTGCCATTTCCTTCTCTAATGCATGAAAGTGAAAAAATAAAGTGAAGTCGCTCAGTCATGTCCGACTCCTAGCGACCCCATGGACTGCAGCCCACCAGGCCCCTCCGTCCATGGGATTTTCCAGGCAAGAGTACTGGAGTGGGGTGCCATTGCATTCTCCGAAATCAATGTATAGATCCTTGTAAAAGGGACACAAAATATCATTTTTAGATGATTTTAAGATGATTTGAAAATTCATCAAATTTTAAGATGAATATTTGGTCTTAGAGAGTGTTTGATTGTCTCTACTACTGGCTTTGTTTGAAATTTACCTTTTGTTTCAATTGGTTGTTGTGGGAAACTTCTCAGATGATGGGTAGTAGCATTTATTAAGGACTAAAATACATTGAGCTAGGATCTGCATAAGGCTAAATCTCTCCCTGCTCTTTAAGAACCAACAAAACAGAACTAACGGCCAAAGAAAGCTTTTCCAAACAACAGTGTAAGTTGTCTCAGCAAGAGCCACATTTGCCATTTTTTTGGAAAGAGATCCAATGGTTTAGTGTATGTAGAACAATCAAGCCATTTTAATACTTGTCATTTTAATACTCACTTCTATAATACCAGACATTGTTTAATTCTGTTTCAAACAGGTGTCTGTCAGTGCATTTTTTTCTGTTTAGGACCTTCTGTAAACTTTAAAAATTGATCTGTTTTGTCAATCAGCATCTGCTAAACCCTGGGCCCACATAATATCAGTAAATGTGCTTCTATTTAACTATCTATTTACATTCATAAGAGAAATAAACATATAAAATAAATGCATCTCAATGCATAGCTGTGCAGGAGTACAGATGTTTTATTAATGAAAATGAATCCAGCTTTTTGTAAGTCATGACAGCAATATAACATTTCATTGTTTGGTTCTGTGCTAGACAGTCCCTGCTGTTTCTACATAGAAATTCCTGTAATGCCTAATGGACATCTGGAAGAATTCAGCCAATTAATCAAATTCACGTAGGAGCTAGGCTAATGGCTGTCTGAAAGGCAGATTACATTAAATCAAACTTGCAATATGAATGAAAGCACTTAATCATACATGCAACATTCATTAGATGCGACACAGCAAGTGTTTTGATTACTTTAATGAAAGATCAGGTAAAGTGCATCAGCTGAACAGATTGAAAAGACAGCATGCTTACAAATGTTTGATTATACTGAATATCAACAGAAACAGTGCCAGTAATTTATAGCAAAACATATTTGTAGGTGTCTAGAGCTGGTGAGCTCAATGAAATTCAGGGCCTTTGCTCAAAACAGTAATTAATATATGATAAAACTTTGATCAGATGTCAGGAGAAGAGACAGATTTCTAGAAGTTTAGTAATTTATAGTCACTGGGCATCTTCATGTTTTGAGTTACTTGGAGTCTCCTTGAACCCCAGTTTCATTTGCTTTGAGATACACAGTTTTTTCCCCAGCTTCACTGAGATGGGATTGACATATAACATTGTATAAGTGTACGATGTGCATTATTTGATATACATATAACTTGTGAAATGATTACCACAGTGAGGTTAGTTAACACATGCATCAGTTCAGTTCAGTTCAGTTGCTCAGTCGTGTCTGACTCTTTGCAACCCCATGAACTGCAGCACACCAGGCCTCCCTGTCCATCACCAACTCCACCCAAACCCATGTCCATTGAGTCAGTGATGCCATCCAACCATCTCATCCTCTGTCGTCCCCTTCTCCTGCCCTCAATCTTTCCCAGCATCAGGGTCTTTTCAAATGAGTCAGCTCTTCGAATCAGGTGGCCAGGTGGCCAAAGTATTGGAGTTTCAGCTTCAACATCAGTCCTTCCAATGAACGAACACCCAGGACTGATCTCCTTTAGGATGGACTGGTTGGATCTCCTTTCAGTCCAAGGGACTCTCAAGAGTCTTCTCCAACACCACAGTTCAAAAGCATCAATTCTTCGGGGCTCAGCTTTCTTTATAGTCCAACTCTCACATCCATACATGATTACTGGAAAAACCATAGCCTTGACTAGATGGACCTTTGTTGGCAAAGTAATGTCTCTACTTTTTAATAAGCTGTCTAGGTTGGTCATCATTTTCCTTCCAAGGAGTAAGCGTCTTTTAATTTCATGGCTGCAGTCACCATCTGCAGTGATTTTGGAGTCCAGAAAAATAAAGTCAGCCACTGTTTTCACCATTTCCCCATCTATTTGCCATGAAGTGATGGGATTGGATGCCATGATCTTAGTTTTCTGAATGTTGAGCTTTAAGCCAACTTTTTCACTCTCATTTTTCACTTTCATCAATCACCTCACACATCCATCACCTCACGTATTTAACGTGTGTGTGCATGTGTGTGTGTGTGTGGTGAGAACATTTAAGATATACTCTGAGGTACATGGCTTAGCTGGTAAAGAATCTGCCTGCAATGCAGGAGACCCAAATTCAATTCCTGGGTTGGGGAAATCCCTTGGAGGAGGGATGGCTACCCACTCCAGTATTCTTGTCTGGAAAATTTCATGGACAGAGGAGCCTAGTGGGCTATAGTCAATGGGGTTGCAAGGGTTGAACACAACTGAGCAACTAACACTTTCACTTCACTATGGTACACAGTTTTGTTTTGTTTCAGTGTAAAGTTGTTGCTAAACTTAAAACAGTATTGAAAGAGTAGTTAACTTGGTATGTTGGGCTTCAAAATCTCATGACAGGAATTAAAATGTTATTCTTAATAGCTGTTCCTGCCTTCTAGATTTATGAATATTTTCCACCTTTTTTTCACTAATGATCCCAATTTTTCCCATGATATTTTACAGAAAGAAATCTTATAAAGTGCATTCCTACATAATATTGATGTAGCAAATGCCAATTGTAGCTTTTTGGGTGAAACAAAGATAAAAGCTTTTTGTATCTACATATCTCTGTGTATATCTCCACATTTGTGAAGAATTTCCTTTTGGTAAATCATTTTGATATTGGGCAGGATTGGCTCAGATGGTAAAGAATCTGCCTGCAATGCAGGAGATGTAGGAGACATGGGTTTGATCCCTGGGTTGGAAAGATGCCCTAGAGGAGTGAATGGCTACCCACTCCAGTATTCTTCTTGCCTGGAAAATCCCATGAACAGTGGAGCCTGGTGGGCTACTGTCCATGGGGTCACAAAGAGTCGGACATGACTGAGCAGCTCACACTTTCACAGGATTGCCTTTGCAGGTGGTGGACACTTTTTCCTGGGGCTTATCGGAAGGACTGACTTTATTTCCCTAGACTGATGTATGGTTCTAAAAACAGAGAAATGGACATAGGACCTTAAAAATCCTTTTTAGACATGTTATTCAATTTAAGCCAATGAATATGCAGTGAGTACACAGTTGTTTTAGATGCTATGGATGATAGCAAATGTGAAAGATGTGGGTTCTCATAGTCACAGGAGTTTATAATATTCTATCCACCAAAACATACAAAGAAAAAAATCAAGGCAATAGCAATAACAAAGAGAAAAACACAGTCTAGAATGTATTCAAGCAGAAACTAAAGGTACAAATTTATAAATTTTGTAAAAAATCAGAAGAACTGAAATAAAGGGAAAGTTTGCATTTGAGTTGCTTAATTTACTTGATGAGAAATATAACTTAAGAGAATTAAAATTTCACTGTTCCAGAATTAAGAATTACAGAAAAATCTGTGAGTACCATTTTGCCTTTTTATAGAGATGGTAAAAATTGAGTGTATTTTCAAATACTAAATTGCATAATATGTCTTGAGGCTAAACAAGTTGAGTGTTTTTACGACAGGCTAGAAAGAAACCCTTCCTCTTTCCAGGGTCCTCTCATTACACGTGCATTCACAAAAAGGGAAATAAAAACTACCTGGCCCATAATATGGCCATTATTTATAATCTAATAGCCAAATAATTATTTTTCTACCAAGGACTTCTTGAATTTCAGCAACACACTAAGCACAAAACTAGAAGGAAAGCTTCATGCAGTGGTACTGATTAGGACTTCCCAAAACATTTAGCTCATGTCACGGTTGCTTAAAATGTCCACATTGTCAGCTGCTTAACATACATATGATTAAAAAAAATGGCATTGTATCCTGAGCTACATGCTTTCTTGCCCCATTTATTTGTCTAATCTCTTTTCTTTTTATTGAAGTATAGTTAATTAACAATGTTGTGTTAATTTTAGCCCAATGATTTAGTTATATGTGTGTGTGTGTATACAAACCTATTCTTTTTCAGACTCTTTTCCTTATAGGTTATTCAGTATAGTTCCCTATGCTCTACAGTTGGTTATTTATTTTATATGTAGCAATGTGTATCCGTTAATCCCAAACTAATTTATCCCTTCCCCCGTTTCCTTTGGTAACCATAAATTTACTTCTATGCCTGTGAGTCTATTTCTATTTTGTAAATAAATTCACTTTTATCTTTTTTTTTTGATCCTACATATAAGTGATATTATATGATATTTGCTTTTTTCTATCTTGCTGCTGCTGCTAAGTCGCTTCAGTCGTGTCCGACTCTGTGCGACCCCAGAGATGGCAGCCCACCAGGCTCCCCCGTCCCTGGGATTCTCCAGGCAAGAACACTGGAGTGGCTTGCTGTTTCCTTCTCCAATGCATGAAAGTGAAAAGTGAAAGTGAGGTCACTCAGTCGTGTCCGACTCCCAGCAACCCCATGGACTGCAGCCCACCAGGCTCCTCCATCCGTGGGATTTTCCAGGCAAGAGTACTGGAGTGGGGTGCCATTGCCTTCTCCATTTTCTATCTTACTTTACTTAATATGATATCTCTAGGTCCATCCATGATGCTACAAATGGCATTATTTCATTCTTTTTTATGACTAAGTAATATTCCACAAACACATACATATATATATACACCACATCTTCTTTATCCATTCATCTGACAGTAGACATCAATCTCTTTTCTTAATAGGTTCAGTTCAGTTCAGTCGCTCAGTCGTGTCCGACTCTTTGCGACACCATGAATCGCAGCACGCCAGGCCTCCCTGTCTATCACCAACTCCCGGAGTTTACCCAGACTCATGTCCATCAAGTCGGTGATGCCATCCAGCCATCTCATCCTCTGTCATCCCCTTCTCCTCCTGCCCCCAATCCCTCCCAGCATCAGAGTCTTTTCCAGTGAGTCAACTCTTCACATGACGTGGCCAAAGTATTGGAGTTTCAGCTTCAGCATCAGTCCTTCCAATGAACACCCAGGACTGATCTCCTTTAGGATGGACTGGTTGGATCTCCTTGCAGTCCAAGGGACTCTCAAGAGTCTTCTCCAACACCACAGTTCAAAAGCATCAATTCTTTGGCGCACAGCTTTCTTCACAGTCCAACTCTCACATCCATACATAGGTAATCTTAAAATTCCTAATTGTCAATGCTTCTGTTGGGAAACATAATATAGTTGACCTTGAGCAATGTGGGGATTAGGGGCACCCCCTCCCCCAGCAGTGAAAAATCTGTATATGATTTATATTGCCTTCCCTATATTCAGGCTTCCCAGGTAGCTCAGTGGTAAAGAATCCACCTGCCAATGCAGGAGACACAAGGAATGTGGGTTTGATCCTGGGTTGGGAAGATCTCTTAAAGTAGGAAATGGCAACCTGCTCCAGTATTATTGCCTGGAAAACCCCATGGACGGAGGAGCCTGACAGGCTACAGTCCATGAGGCTGCAAAGAGTCGGACACGACTGAGCAAACTGAGCACACACTCCCTATATACAGCTCCTTCCAACAGGCAGTTCTGTATATTCAGATTCAAACAAGCAGCCACAGATTGGATCATGCAGTATTTACTGCTGAAAAAAATCAGCTGATAAGTAGACTCCCTGGTGGTGTTCAGGGGTCAGCTGCAATTATTTGTATTAGCTCAGGTAGGTTGAGACAAAACGAAAGACTTTGTTTCTCCCCACTAGCAAATCATCACCTATTTATGTGACTGATCGATCAAGAGCTGTCACTTCAGATATGTTTTTAATCTCTTTTGAAGCATGAAGTTTAACATCCTTCACCCTAGAGAGCCCTCCTATGATGGATTTCACTAATACTGATTTCTGTCAGTCTATTACTACCAATCTGTCTGTCTGTCTGTTTCTGTATCTCCAGTTTTTCTAAGACTCTTTCTGTGACTTCATTCTTTGCGCAGTTCAGAGGGAAACAGCAGCTACATGATCTTCTCCTATTGTGTTATGGAATCATATTTTCCAGACATTTTAAGATCATGTTTTTCTGAGATACCTGAACAACTGCATCTAAAGTGTATTCTTTGCTATTCCTCCAATTTCTTTTCCTAAAAAGAATCTGGGAGTAGAGGAGGCAGAATAACAATGCCTCCTTTTATCTGTATCTAGGAAATGCCCTCATTCCCCAAACTCTAGAAGAAACCATTACTCTGAGATAGAGCCAAGTACCTGGTCCTACTTTTCCTGCACACAGCCTTAGGAATAAGACGTGAAACTTTAAATAAGTTGAAATGTTTGCTGCATCATACTCCTTCTTTCCTGTTTTATTGCCACTGCCTAGGTCATTGAAGCGGAGAAGGTGACGTCCCACTCTAGTACTCTTGCCTGACAAATCCCATGGACAGAGGAGCCTGGTAGGCTGCAGTCCACGGGGTCGCTAGAAGTCAGACACGACTGAGTGACTTCATTTTCACTTTTCACTTTCATGCATCGGAGAAGGAAATGGCAACCCACTCCAGTATTCTTGCCTGGAGGATCCCAGGGATGGGGGATCCTGGTGGGCTGCCGTCCATGGGGTCTCACAGAGTCGGACATGACTGAAGCGACTTAGCAGCAGCAGCAGCAGGTCATTGAAGGCTTTGTGACATCTATGGCTCCTCCTTCTCAGGAAGTAGCCCTATAGAAAACTGAACAGCGTTTTATTCAAACTCAGTGGTTTTATATTCTTGGCTTGTAATTCTTTTACAAAGGTTTTCATCCCCTGAGCCCACCTTAGAGTGAAATGGAACAGAAAGTTGTGACTTCTAGCCTAGTCACTGGAAAAACCTCCCTCTTGTTCTACTAGGCTTTCCCTGAGGCTCTTTTCAGAAGTGTTTCATTCTTACTTTAGTTAAGATGACTCTATAGTTGCTCATTTTCATAATTTTCCATGGTGTCCTTTCTAATAATGCCCTTTATTGAGCTTTTACTTTAGGTCAGGTATGGTTGTTGGTCCTGGCTGCTGTTGTGCTCGGTTGTATCCAAGTCTTCGTGACCCCATAGACTGTAGCTCACCAGGCTCCTCTGTCCATGGGATTTTCCAGGCAAGAATACTGGAGCAGGTTACCATTGACTACTCCAGGGGATCTTCCTGACCCAGAAATTGAACCCACACCTCATATGTCACCTGCATTGGCAGGCAGATTCTTTAACACTAGCCACCACCTAGGAAGCCCTAGGTCAGATATGTGTTAGTATTATTCACAGGAAAACTATCTTCACAACTCTTCAAGGAAAGTAATATTTTAAGAATGAGGAAATAGGTTCAGAGAGGTTAAGTAAATTGTTCAATGTAACACAGCTAGCAAATTGCCGAGCCAGGACAGGAACTTGGGTCTGTCCAACTCAAGGCCTCTCTAGCTTAGTAACTTATTCAACATCATCCTTTCATTATGTACTTTATGTACTCCTTAATTCACTTTGATTTGTGTTCCTTCATCATCATACTTCAATGCATTCTAAGAGTACCTTTTTTTCTGAAGTCATGGTTATATAGGAGACAGAAAAAGGCCTCATACCTTAAAATCTTATCAGCAGCTCCAGGGAGAAGAATTCAGTCAGGATTTGGCTTGCAGAGACATGAAGCCATCCAGATGAACCCCTGGAAGCTTGTCGAGCAGTTCTCCACACCTGGGTTACCTTGAGCTTGGAAATAAGTAGGCAGACTCTGTCCCCTGCCTCAAGGGCATTCACAGTGTCAAGAGAATCTGTTCAGTTGATACAAATATAGGTGTGGTGGAGCCAGAGCATGAATAGGTGACTCTGTAGTGGTAACGGTGTCCAGTAATGTTGCCGCGAAGCCTTAAGTCCTGAATTAGTCTTCTGGAGGATCCTTGGTTGTGAGATTAGACCATATGCAGGTCATTTAGCCATAAAACAGATAACATTTGAGTCCGTTCTAGGTGGGTTCTTGGAAGCAAACTCTGATTTGATGGCATGAAACCAGAAGAGGGTCATAAAGAAATCAAAAAAGAAAGAAGTTGAAGGAAATAAAGCTAAGCCTCAACATTCAATAGCAAAACAATATTTCTTCTTAACATTTAAACAAACAAAGACAAAAAGAAAATGGCCAGCTTGAGAGGAAATGGAGGAATAGATGACAATACAGTTCTTATTGCCATTAGCCTTCATAGCTAAGGTTTTTAAAGTGCTTTACAAAATATTATGCTTCACAATATCTTTATGAGACAGGCAAGTGTTATTATCTCCATGGAAAGGTGGGGAAAAGAGGCACAGAGGTTTGCTTCTTTTATGCCAAGTGAGGCCAAATATTTTGTGGAGTATTTGAAATAAGACTTGAAAATAGAGAAGCCAAGAGAGAGAAGGCTGGAAGAATTTGTAATTGAGGGGCATAATTTCACACCACATAAGTGTCTAGAGCACGTTAATATAGTGAATCTTCATTTCCAGTGAAGTGGAATGAAAGCCTTGAATTGCTTCAATGCACCACATCGTGCAAATAGCAATTTCAGTTTCAGAAAATCCGCCACTCATAGTAGAGTTGTTCAGCGAAAATGGTTGTGATGAGGACTTCACACATAATTGTCCAAAATATGTTCAGAGTTGTGTACTGTGTATCTACAGAATATATCTATATAGACTTTCTCCGTTGAAATGTTAAATACGGGCATTGTGTGGACTCTGAAAATACACTAATGAATATCTAGTATATCTTGGCTCCACTGTGTTATTTGTTCACGTATTTCTTTTCCTTTTATTCCTTGCCTTTTAGATACTGCTTTTTCTGTGTCCTCTTTCATTTTGGAATTTTTTAAAAAGGGTTCTGCCCAGGGAAGACAGATGCAGTAGCTCACTAAGAATAAATGTCACCATCCTAGTTTATTTATAAAATATATATAAAGGATATAAATACATATTCATCTTCTTTAAAGACGTAAGTCTCAACATTCTCAGTGAGAAATATGGTGCTTATAGTGATTTGTTTTTATATTTTTCAATAGAGTGTTTGAAGTTAAAACATTTAGAAAGTTAGGTTGTCTATCAATAAGTTTCTGACCAAACTAGGAATAAAGCCTATTGATCTTCTAAAAAAGATTTTTATTTTGTATTGGGGTATAGCCGATTAACAGGGTTGTGATAGTTTCAGGTAGACAGCAAAGGGGCTCAGCCCTAAGTATACGTGTATCCGTTCTCCCCCAAATTTCCCTCCCATCCAGGCTACTGCATAACACTGGGCAGAGTTCCCTGTAAAACCTTTTGATCTTGACACCTAGTTAGGACTTTTCAAATAGTTAATGCTCATGAATATACCATGTGGGTCTTGTTTTAAAACTAGCATTCCAAAAAAGATTTGAGGTTACAATGCTGCTTTCATTTTTAAACTAGTTTCAAATGATTAAGCACAATAAACCTTTTGAAGGGAATAAACCAATCTCTTTATTTATGATCAATTGAAACTATTAAAGCTGTTTACATAAGAGTTTCAACTTTTATTTTGAAATTACAATGACTATTTAAAGAATAATCAGTTCAGTTCAATTGCTCAGTTGTGTCTGACTCTTTGTGACCCCATGGACTGCAGCACGCCAGGCCTCCCTGTCCATCGCCGACTCATGGAGTTTACTCAAACTCATGTCCATTGACTCCGTGATGCCATCCAACCATCTCATCCTCTGTCGACCCCCTTCTCCTCCTGCCTTCAATCTTTCCCAGCATCAGGGTCTTTTCAAATGAGTCAGCTCTTTGCATCAGGTGGCCAAAGTACTGCAATTTCAGCTTCACCATCAGTCCTTCCAATGAATATTCAGGACTTCCTTTAGGATGGACTGGTTGGATCTCCTTGCAGTCCAAGGGACTCTCAAGAGTCTTCTCCAACACCACAGTTCAAAAGCATCAATTCTTCGGGGCTCAGCTTTCTTTATAGTCCAACTCTCACCAGAGCTTTAACTAGATGGACCTTTGTTGACAAAGTAATGTCTCTGCTTTTTAATATGCTGTCTAGGTTGGTCATAGCTTTTCCAAGGAGCAAGCGTCTTTTAATTTCATAGCTGCAGTTACCATCTGCAGTGATTTTGGAGCCCAATAAAGTAAAGTCTCTCACTGTTTCCATTGGTTCCCCATCTATTTGCCATGAAGTGATAGGACCAGATGCCATGATCTTAGTTTTCTGAATGTTGAGTTTTAAGCCAGCTTTTCACTCTCCTCTTTCACTTTCATCAAGAGGCTCTTTAGTTCTTCTTCACTTTCTGCCATAAGGGTGGTGTCATCTGCGTATCTGAGGTTATTGATATTTCTCCCAGCAATCTTGATTCCAGCTTGTGCTTCATCCAGTCCAGTGTTTCTCATGATGTACTCTGCATATAAATAAATAGCAGGGTATTTATAAATTAAATAAGCAGGGTGACAATATACAGCCTTGACGTATTCCTTTCCCGATTTGGAACCAGTCTGTTGTTCCGTGTCCAGTTCTAACTGATGCTTCTTGACCTGCACACAGATTTCTCAGGAGGCAGGTCAGGTGGTCTAGTATTCCCATCTCTTTAAGAATTTTCCAGTTTGTTGTGATCCACACAGTCAAAGGCTTTGGCATAGTCAATAAAGCAGAAGTAAATGTTTTTCTGGAACTCTCTTGCTTTTTTGATGATCCAGTGGATGTTGGCAATTTGATCTCTGGTTCCTCTGCCTTTTCTAAATCCAGCTTGAACATCTGGAAGTTCACTATTCATGTACTGTTGAAGCCTGGCTTGGAGAATTTTGAGCATTACTCTGCTAGCATGTTTTAATTAAAAATTTCAATCAAAGTATAATTTACAATGTTTCAGGTGTACAGTAAAGTGATTCAGTCACACGTGTATATCTATTCTTTTTTTCCTTTTTCATTATGGTTTATCACAGGATATTGAGTATAGTTCCCTGAGCTACTCAGTAGGACCTTGCTGTTTATCCATTCTATATATAATAGTTTGGGTTGGCTAGTCCCAAACTCCCAGCTGGAATTATATTTCTCACCTGGTCTAGGGGAGAATTAAGCCCTAATAAATTAACTTTTTTCCTGTGTATCTAGAAAAGTACTAATTTTGTACTACCCTTGAGAGAATTGAGAGAATAAAGAAATTTTCTGTGTATTATAGTTCAGATGAGGAATCCGAGTTGAAAATGTTGAAGTTTTCTTTATTTAATCTTCTTTGCATTTCTGTCTTCTCTCAGAAACCTCCCTTCCTTAGCAAAATATTAACAAAAACAAGCTTTAGGGAAAATTTACTTTATTGGAAAGCAGAACAGTCCTTATATACAAGTGTTATAGTTACAGTGCATGAAGGCAGAAAACAGTTTTATCAATGACTGACAACTGTATTAGACAATAATAGCCAGGCCAATATTCTAATTATCTCCATGGAAGGTCCCTGGGGAAATAGAAAGGAAGTAAAGGAAACATAGCCAATAGAGTCATTCTATCCTATTCTCTCATAATAATACTGACTTCTTTAATAATCATTTCCATCACAAACACATGCCCATGGGTACATGCTCACACACACAGAGTATTTGCTTTTACTAAACAAGTATGGTTGGTATTTTAGCAATGGCAATTTTCAAAAACCAAGAAAGATGTTAGTATGGTTGATCTCATGACGTATCATGTTCTTAAGTGAAAAAACAAAACAAAACCAACTTAATAATAACAAAGAAGATAAGAGAATATGTTAATTTCATCTTATAGATATTTACTGTAAAATGAAATGCTACTCATTTTACTCCTTAGTCGACAGGAAAACTTGAACTATACTCTGTTAGTAAAGAAGATACCTTTAGAGAGTAAATAATAATAGTTTTCTGTTTACTGACGCTGCTTTTAATGTCTTTTTCCAGATTACTGCTTGGGCCATGTGGGTTTGGTGCTACAAATGCTTATCCAAAGGGCCTCAAAGGAAAAAAATTACACAAACGTTCTTTTTTTTTTTTAAATTTCTCTGTGAGGAATGATCTATGAATCAGTGTTTAAAGTTACATATAGTAAGTTTTTATGCCACTATGAATAATTCAGATCAGTTCAGTCACTCAGTCATGTCCGACTCTTTGCGACCCCATGAATCACAGCACCCCAGGCCTCCCTGTCCATCACCAACTCCCGGAGTTCACCCAAACTCATGTGCATCGAGTCGGTGATGCCATCCAGCCATCTCATCCTCTGTAATCCCCTTCTCCTCCTGCCCCTAATCCCTCCCTGCATCAGGGTCTTTTCCAATGAGTCAACTCTTTGCATGAGGTGGCCAAAGTATTGGAGTTTCAGCTTCAACATCAGTCCTTGCAAGGAACACTCAGGACTGATCTCCTTTAGGATGGACTGGTTGGATCTCCTTGCAGTCCGAGGGACTCTCAAGAGTCTTCTCCAACACCACAGTTTAAAAGCATCAGTTCTTGGGCACTCAGCTTTCTTCACAGTCCAACCCTCACATCCATACGTGACACTGGAAAAACCATAGCCTTGACTAGACGGACCTTTGTTGGCAAAGTACTGTCTCTGCTTTTTAATATGGTGTCTAGGTTGGTCATAACTTTCCTTCCAAGGAGTAAACGTCTTTTAATTTCATGGCTGCAATCACCATCTGCAGTGATTTTGGAGCTCCCCAAAATAAAGTCTGACACTATTTCCACTGTTTGCCCATCTATTTCCCATGAAGTGATGGGCCCAGATGCCATGATCTTAGTTTTCTGAATGTTGAGCTTTAAGCCAACTTTTTCACTCTCCTCTTTCACATTCATCAAGAGAACATTGACAGTAGCCATAACAGCAATATCTAAATCTTTAGGTCTATAAATAGTGATATAAACTGGAAAATACAAAAAAAATATAAATCTGCACCACTAAATATTAATGACAAATTTAGTTGTTTGGGTGCTGTTTAAACAGCTGGTATTAGGGTTCGGTTTGAGTTTGTAGAGGGCGTCTCTGGTGGCTCAAATGGTAAAGAATCTACCTGCAATGCAGGTGACCGAGGTTTGATCCTTGGGGCTGGAAGATCCCCTGGAGAAGGGAATGGCTACCCATTCCAGTTTTCTTGCCTGGAGAATTCCATGGGCAGAGGAGCCTGGAGGGCTACAGTCTATTGGGTCGCAAAAAGTCAGACATGACTGAGTGACTACACTTTCACTTTGCATATGTAAAACTCAACAGTGCTGGTTTTTAAATCTGCTTAAAAGGAAGTTAGATGCAGAGAAGCATGGCTAAAAATACTGTATACATTTTTCTTATGCACACAAAAATATTTCCCTTTAATAAAGATTTTCTCATATTTAATGGGAAACAACTAAAATGTCATGAAAACAGTCCAGTAGGGAAACTTTTACTATTTATCTTTCAGATCATATTTTTTTTCCTTCAAAATGTGCACATATTCTTGTGATGTTTTCAAAAGTAGGTCCTGATATAGATTTGACTCAACTGTAGATCCTAGAGGAGACACTCTGTAGGATCCAGATTTAAATTCAGCAACAGTTTTTTCTAGTTCTGTAGTTATATTCTTTCGCAATTCCCACTGCATCTTGGTCAAGTAAGTCTCCATGCTGTTATTTGAAGGGCACGGAATTGAGGTAGAAAGCAGTACATTTGCTCTTGGAGTAAGATTTCCATTGAGCACTAAAGTATTATTGAAATTTCCAACACAAGGGGACTCCAGGACTGGCCTCCTGGTGAGAATGCTGAGGCAAGATCTGTCCTGCTGTTTATCCATCCCACGTTTGGTACTGACCCCTGCCAGCCTCTCCTTAGTCTTGTCTAGTGTATTTGCCGATGACTTTTTAACTTCTAGTTCTTCTAGGTAGAGTTGCTTATATTTTTCCAACTCTGCTTTGTTAGAATCTTTTTGAAAAATGTTCATCTTGGAGAGTTCAGATTCCAAGTCTTTAATTCTGAGTTCCACCTGACTTCATTAAAGCATTACATGCTGCTTGTACCTGACTTGTGAGTTGACGTACCTTCTTTCAGTCCTGTACCTCATCTTCTAAGTTAGCACCATCACATGACGTGACCTCCAGTGAAGCCTCCAACATAGACTGCATTTTTAGGGGATCTGCCAGTTCTGGTGGAAGTTGTCTCGCGGCTGCTGTGGCAATCGCACTGGGGCTCCTGCCACTGTTGCTGCCACCACCGCAGGGCCCAGACCCTCGGGGCTCCCAGTCCCAGCTTTCCTGGGGCAGTGCGAGCCCCAGCAGGCTGTGGATTTCCTTCACCACACAAACGTTCTTCAAGTGTGTGAATTATTCCCTGGACATCATGACTGACTTTTGGAATCTGGGTTTCTTTGTTTTCAACTAAGAACTGTGCAGTTCAAGCTGAGTGTGGTTGAAATTAAAGTAAAGAAGCACCAAAGGAACCGGGAGGGCCTCCTTTTCAAAACCTGTATGCAAGCCAGCCTAGTGCCTCTTTTGATTGCCCCCAAGTTAGCATTTTAGGTCAATGTCAAATAAAGAGATAAACCACAGATTTCACAGGCATTATATAAATGTAAGTAAGAGGAATAGAATGAATAAATTTATAGATTTTTTTCAGTGAAGTGATGAGTAATGAATAGTTTGTTCATTTACCCTGAAATATAGTCATCTCTTGATGTCTGAAGGGAGTTGGCTCCCGGACCCTGTGGATATCCAAATCTGCAGATGCTCAAGTCCCTTACGTAAAATGGCATGGGTGCATGCATGCTTAGTCACTCAGTCGTGTCCGACCCTTTGAGACCCCATAGACTATAGCCCGCCAGTCTCCTCTGTCCATGGGATTCTCCAGCAGGAACACTGGTGTGGGTTGCCATTTCCTTCTCTAGGGTATCTTCCCAACCCAGGAATTGAACCAAGGTCTCCTGCATTGCAGGTGGATTGTTTACCACCTGAGCCACCAATGAAGCCCATAAGATGGTATAGTATCCGCATATAACCTATGCACCTCCTCCCATACAATTTAAATCATCTCTAGATTACTTATAATACCCAACACAATATAAATTCTATATAAGTAGTCAGAGCGTGACAAATGCAAGTTTTACTTTTTGGAACTTTCTGGAATATTTTCCCAAATATTTTTGGTCCACAATTGGTTGAATCCATAGATGTGGAACGTGTGGATATGGAGGACTAATTGTAGAATTACCATATTTCTTAGCTAAAGCACAGTGATCATTCTGCCTTAGTACAATATATAACAAGTCTTCTAGTGAAATCATCTCACATCCAGTGTATCTCACTATTAACCTCTGATGTAAAACTTGATTCCAACTAAATCTGATTTTATTGCAGGGAATCTAGCATTAGGATGGTCCTAGACATACACATGAAAAACTTTCTTTGTGTTGCCTACTTTTCCCATTGATGTAACACAAAATATTACTTATGACATCTAGTACAATGATTTAGGTAATAATGTCACCAGCTAAAGCTATGACATGGATATAATACATAGTTGCAGTTAGCCTATCAGACACAAATCTTCAGGAAACTAGGCTTTATTGGTTCAGATACTTGCCTGCTTGCTTTACAGAACACTTTGTTAAGTGAAAGGAAGAATAATGTCTCCAATTGAAAAATAGAGGGAGTTTGGGGCTGGCAGAATGCAATTGCCCAAGTTAGAGCAAACCAAATTGATCTGAAATCATTTAGATAACAATGTGATGGTCAGCGGACAGCATTTGTTTATGAAGACAGATTATGCCAGGCAAATCTGATTTATTTGATCTTATAAAATTACTCAAGTTTGTGGATAAAGAAAACTCCATGGGCAAACAATATATCTAAATGTTTGTAAAAGCTTTTGATGTGGGTCTGCATGAGATTAAGATAATTGAAATGCTAGGAAGATGTTGCCTGGATAACAATGCAATGGTGAGGTTATCAGATTTAAAACAAAGTAATCATAAAAAATGGATCATAATAGCTAACTGATATATTTGGCAGAAGACCATAAAAGAGTTGGTATCTTTATAGATCAATATGGTAAACAAATATGAAAATGATTTAGTGCACAAAAATTCATTTACTCTTTCTATAGGAGATAACAGATCATAAATAAAAATTAGTTCAGGGACTTCTCTGGCAATCCAGCTGTTAAGACTCTGTTCTTCCAATGCAGGGGTCTCAGGTTCAATCCCTGGTTGGAAAACTAAGATCTCACATGCCACACATCATGGCAAAAAAATTCAAAATACTTTACTTCTTGTCCAAAATGAACTATTACTTTATTCTGGCTTCTACTAATACTTAGAAATTTTATAATTTGTGATGTCTGCTAAAAATATTAACATAGACAATCATAAGCTTGATAGGTTTTCAAAACATAATAAAGTTGATAAAAATCTTATAGATTTGTAGCTAAATTCCTTTATAGATTTTTAAAAGCTGAGAGATCATTTAACAGCAAATAGCTATAGGTGCCAGAAATGAGGATGAAGATCAAATGTACATTTCTTATTATAAATCACAATTTCACAGCTTGTAAACTAGAACTATATTTTGGAAGACATATTTTTTTAACATCTGATACAAGTTTTAAAATATGCATTCTCTCTGAGAATGCAGCATAGCTAACGTAGTAGTAGCATTTCTACTACTCTGTATCTACCCTAGAGAAAACACTCTTAAATAGACTCAGAGACACAGGGACATGGATATTAATCATCACACTTTGTTAAGTGTGAACACAGAGCAACAGTGAAATAAACAATGGCATATGCACACTAGGGAATATTATGCAGTAGTTACAAAGAAATAGGTGATATAAAATAGATACCAAAAAGGACCTACTGTATAGCACAGAGAACTATACTCAGTACTTTGTAGTAACCTACAAGGGAGAAGAATCCATAGTGGCTGCACCAACTTGTTGATACATACATACTTCTGGATACACACATATTGCTTTGTTGTACACCTGAAGCTAACGCAACATTGTAAATCAACTATACTTCAATTAAATAAAACAAACGAAATGGGCGGACCTATGAGTCATAATGTAGAATGATTTCCAAAACAAATTGTTTTGTGAATAAAGCAAAGTGCAAGAAAAAGAACAAATAGCTGTTGTGATGGTAATAATTTTGAGAGAAACTGAAACTAATTGTAAATAAAAATTAAGGAAATAGGATAGGGAAGGACAAAGGAATACAGCACGATGTGTTTTTAAAGTCTTATTGTAAAATGGACTTTTTCCTTTTACATTTTTTAAAATATATTTTATTCAAGTATAATTGACTTGCAATGTTGTGTTTATTTCTGCTGTATAGCAAAGTGACTCAGTTATATATATGTGTGTGTGTGTGTATATACATATATATATATGTTTTTCGTATTTTTTCCATTATGGTTTATCACGGGATATTGAATAGAGTTCCCTGTGTTATAAAATAGGACCTTGTTTATCCACTATATATATAAAACTTTGCGTTTACTAATCCCAGACTTCCACTCCATCCCTTCCACCCACTGTTGGCAACCACAAATCTGTTCTCTGTGTCTGTGAGTCTGTTTCATAGAAAAGTTCATCTGTGTCATATTTTGGATTCCACATATAAGTGATATCATATGGTATTTGTCTTTCTCTTTTTTATCTTTCTCTTTCTGACTTACTTCACTTAGTACGATAATCTCTGAGTCCACCCATGTGGCTGCAAATGGCATTATTTCCTTCTTTTTTTAATGAGTAGCAATCCATTGTATATATGTACCACATCTTCTTTATATATTCATCTATCAATGGATATGTAGGTTTCCATGTCTTGACTAATGTGAATAGTCCCACTATTAACATAGGTGTGCACGTTTCTTTTTGAATTATAGTTTTGTCCAGATATAAGCCCAAGAGTAGGATTGCTGGATCATATGGCAACTCTATTTTTAGTTTTTTGCGAAACTTCCATACTGTGTTCCATAGTGGCTGCACCAACTTATGTTCTCACGAGCAGTGTAGGAAGGATCCCTTCCACTGCACCTTCTCCAGCATTTGTTATTTGTTGACTTTTTAACGATGGCCATTCTGACCAATGTGAGGTGGCACTTATTGTAGTTTTGATTTGCTTTTCTCTAAAAATTAGTAATGTTGAGCATCTTTTCATGTGCTTGTTGGCTATCCATTACATCTTCTTTGGAGAAATGTCTGGTTAGATCTGCCCATTTTTCAACTGGATATTTTTTGTTGTTGTTTCTGAGTTATGTGAGCTATTTGGTATGTTTTGGAAATTAAGCCCTTGTCAGTCACATAAAAAAAAGTACTTTCAATATACATGCACATATGTTACATTAAAAGGTTTAACAATATCTACATAATAGCTACTAACCAGTCAGAACTGACAATGGCCAGGGCTCTGAGCAAGGGTAAGGCTCTAAAGGCCTATTGGTATGTTGGACATTAACTCTTTAACTGATGGAAAATGAGCAAGTGAGTGGTGTTTGGGAGAGGCTGAAATGTCTGCGTGAGCCAAGGTAAGGCCATTTGGAAGATGATGGCTATTTGCTGATTGGCTATGGAAGTAGTTTAATATTTTAACAACTGATGTAGGTTTGCTGGTGGGTAGCAGCTTTATAGTAGCCAAAGGACCTAATAAAAACAAAAAACAGAAATTTTTGAATAAGTTAAATTATAAATAGTAAAATACAATTTAAATAAACAGACCACAAAGCATTAAATTTCATTGGTAATTAAATAAGTATAGATACTTAGTAAAAGCAGGACTTTTTCCTTATTCAACTTGGAAATGTTTTTTTCTCATAAGTGGCAAAATATATAGTTAAGGGAAAAAGGTAAAGAAAAGGCATTTCTAAGCCTGCTGATAGAAGCCTAAACATGTACAACCTTTCTGAAGGACATTTTCTTAATAGTCACCAAAAAAGTTTAAAATGTAAGTCGATTGAATGGTTCTGGTAAACTAGATTAATCCTCCCAACAAAAATAACTAAAAGATCCAGATTTAAAATTTATTCTTCAAGTATAAAAGGATATGAAAAGGTAGTTTGGAATTACCAGACTAAAGGTGAAGGAGAAACGGGAATCCAAATATGTTCTGCCCTGAGGGAATTTGCTGATTGGCAAAAATCAGAGTATTTGTCTGGGCTTCTCTGGTGGCTCAGTGGTAAAGAATCCACCTACTAAGCAAAAGACGTGGATTTGGTCCCTGGATCGGGAAGATCCCCTGGAGAAGAAAATGGCAACCCATTCCAGAATTCTTGCCCGGGAAATCCCATGGACAGAGGAGCCTGGCGGGCTGCAGTCCATGGAATTGCAAGAGACACAGCTGAGTGACTAAATGACGACAGTATTTGTCTTGATGGACTTGCCGAGTGCAAAGTAGACAAAAAGCAAACTCCAGGACTTGTACACGACAGGAGGTCTAATGGAAGACCTTTCTCCACAAGATACTGAGATTCCAAAGCCCTTGAGTATTTACTGCTTGTATTCAAATTGCCTAGGTCAATGAGTCTCAAAGCCTTGAACCTGGGTTAAAATAATTGTTGTTTGGCAGTGTCTCCAGATGCTTGGCAGAAAGAAATACAGGTCTGCTCTTGAGGAAGATACTTTTATCATAGGCCTAAATAATTTCTATAAATAATTTGTCAAATATGATGATCAGCACATTCTCGTATCTGGCAGAATATGAGAATGTATTGTCTTCTCAATGATAATCAGGTGCACGAGGAAGCCAGATTAAATGAACAAGAGTCATCAGAGACAGCAAACAACAAAAACAGACCCATGAAGACTTTAAATATTAGAATTATGAGGCATGGACTATAGCACAATTATGATGGTGATATTTAAAAATGTAAAGAAAAAAATAAAAGATAAAGATGTAAAATACCAGCTTGATGCTTTCTACAGAGAACAGGAAACTATAGAAAGTAAACAGCAAATCTGAATTTGAAAAAAGAACCAAGTACAATTTTACTGTGAGTTTAATATTGTGACTTTATTTTAAACAAAAATATATAGATATATTTTATAAATAAAAATATTTTTTATGAGTAAACTTACAAATAAAAATTTTAAGCCCAACAAGATTTTAAGTGTAGGTTAGACACACCTTTAAGACTTAATGAATCTGAAGATACATCAAGGGAAATGATCCAGAATGTAGCCTGCAGAGGGGAAAAGAAGAGGGGATAAAAGAAACAGAAGATATAGTGAGAATGTCTAACATGGGTTCAGCCACATTTCTAGAAGGAGAAGAAAGAGAATGAGATAAAACAATTCTTTGAAGAGTTAACTGCTGAGGAATTTCTAAGCTGACAAAAGACTTCATGTCACTGATTTTAAGAAGTCTTATGAAAGTATGATTAATGAAAAGAAAACCATATCTAAGCCCATTGAAATAAAATGTCTGAAAACCAAAGACAAAGAATAAATATTAAAAGCAGCCAGAGGGGTACTCTTTCTACCCCCTTCTGATGCCTATGTCAGAAGCTTTCTCTATCTCCTTTATACTTTAATAAAACTTTATTACACACACACACACACACACAAAAAAGCAGCCAGAGAAACAGATAAATTACTTTCAAAAGAGCAACAATATACTGATAGCTGACTTTTCACAAGTGAAAAACAGGAAAGAGAAGACAGTGAAATGTTATTTTCAATGTGCTAAAAGAAAATAGCTTAGAATTCTATAGGTGGATAAAGACACACTGGAGCGAACATATTTTGCTCCTAGCAAGTCTATAGTGAAGGAAACTTTCAAGCATGTTCTTCAGGCAGGAGAAAAATGATCCCACCCTGGAAATCTGAGATACAAGAAAGAATTGAAAGTCAAGACAGTGGAAACTTGAAGGTAGATCTAAGGAATATTATCTGTGAAAAACAATAATAATGATGTAGATTTTTAAAAATACAAAACAATAGTAACATATGTCAGAAAGAGTAAATGCATTAAAGTTTTCTAACTTTCTTAATATTTTAAAAATAACCTTTGATAAATTAAAAATTTGTGATATAATTTAAGAATTAATAAAAAATATAAGCAAAGAGTATAATTTTAAATTAGTAGAGGGGGGGAATTTGATACATAAAAATGAGAAATCAATCTAAAATTAAAAAAAAGAAAATGTAACAGATCAGACAAATGAAAAACACTTTTGAAGATGGTAGATTTCATTTTCAGTATAGTAGCAATTACACAAATGTAAAAGGACTAAAGCATATAAAAAGCAGAGACATTACTTTGCCAACAAATGTTCCTCTAGTCAAGGCTATGGTTTTTCCTGTGGTCATGTATGGATGTGAGAGTTGGACTGTGAAGAAAGCTGAGTGCCGAAGAATTGATGCTTTTGAACTGTGGTGTTGGAGAAGACTCTTGAGAGTCCCTTGGACTGCAAGGAGATCCAACCAGTCCATTCTAAAGGAGATTAGTCCTGGGTGTTCATTGGAAGGACGGATGCTAAAGCTGAAACTCCAATACTTTCGCCACCTCATGCTAAGAGTTGACTCATTGGAAAAGACTGATGCTGGGAGGGATTGAGGGCAGGAAGAGAAGGGGACGACAGAGGATGAGATGGCTGGATGGCATCACCGACTTGATGGACATGAGTTTGGGTAAACTCCGGGAGTTGGTGATGGACAGGGAGGCCTGGCGTGCTGCAGTCCATGGGGTCGCAAAGAGTCGGACAAGACTGAGCGACTGAACTGAAAAGGACTAAATGCTCCAATTAAAAGTTAAAGATTATCTGACTGGTTAAAATAATCCAGCTACTGTTAAGTGGAGACACCCTTAAAACATGATAAAAAAGGTTGAAGTCAAATACATATGTTGTAAATGCCCATCAAATAATAGTTGACGTGTCTAGAAGAAAACATCAGACAAAGCAGACTTTAGCTCAGAAAACATCACTACAGTTAAAGAGAGATACTGTATACTTCTGAGACATTTGGTTATCTGAACAGATAATGTTTTAATTTACATGCACCTATGACAAAGTCTCAAACTGTTCGGAGTATAAATGAGAGACTGCAAAGAGAAATATCATAAATTACCTTGGTTCAAACGGTAAAAGAATCTACCTGCAATGCAGGAGACCTGAGTTCGATCCCTGGGTCAGGAAGATCCCCTGGAGAAGGGAATGGCTACCCACTTTAGTATTCTTGCCTGGAGAATTCCATGGACAGAGGAGCCTGGTGGGCTACATATAGTTCCTGGGGTTGCAAAGAGTGGGACATGATGCACAACTAACACTTTGACCATATATATGTGGAAGGAGGAATATATAATATATATATTATATATATATATATATATACCATATATATAATACTTAGTCTGTTGTTTAGTCACCAGGTTGTGTCTGACTCTTTTGGACTTGGTATATACAGCTGCAAAATATATGCACATTCTTTTCAAGCATATGAATGGGATTTATTTAAATTATAGATAAAAATTGAGAAGGCCTTTTTCCCCCAGCCATGTAGACAGCCATCGTTATTATTTCAGAATTTTTTTTTTTCATACATGACATTTCACATGTTTCAATGCCATTCTCCCAAATCTTCCCACCCTCTCCCTCTCCCACAGAGTCCATAAGCCTGTTCTATACATCAGTGTCTCTTTTGCTGTCTCGTATACAGGGTTATCGTTACCATCTTTCTAAATTCCATATATATGCGTTAGTATACTGTATTGGTGTTTTTGCTTCTGGCTTACTTCACTCTGTATAATAGGCTCCAGTTTCATCCACCTCATTAGAACTGATTCAAATGTATTCTTTTTAATGGCTGAGTAATACTCCATTGTGTATATGTACCACCGCTTTCTTATCCACTCATCTGCTGATGGACATCTAGGTTGGTTCCATGTCCTGGCTATATCCTAAACTGGTTAGATAGTCTCTACCCTTGAGTTTACAAGCAACACCAAGTATATAAATAGCGATAGAGAAAAAAAATCAATAGTGAGCACAAGTAAGAGCCAGCGCTGTTGAGAATATTAGTTCATCACATTCAATTCAGTTCTCATTAGATGATGTAGGCATTGTGATACCTAATTTAGAGATCGTTGAGACTCAGAGAGATGGAGTAAATTTTCCAAGATCACCTCTTCATTAAATGACAGTGTTAGAATTGAAATCTACTTGTTTTATGAGCAATAAACCAACTCCATAAAATAATATCTTTTTGAGTCTGGAAGTAAGGCAGTAGGTTTTCAGATAGAAGGATCTCTATAAAATCAGGAAGATGAAGTCTTTGTGCAGCCTTCACAAAGGTTTTAGTGTTTATAGATAGGAGGGTTATAGACTGAGCTGAAGAAGTAGCTAAAAGAATTTGATGAGAGAAGTATCTTAGAAGACAGAGCTTGGGGCTGGTGATTGGGAACATGAGAACGGCTGAGAGCAAAGAGCTGTCGTGTTTCCTGCACAACAAATTAAAATGCCTTCCATTGTGGCATCTGATGCCATTGAAAATCATTTTTTTCTAGTTCAAGCTCACTCTTTTCCAATTGCTTACAGGTTCTGAAGTGAATCTCAGTTTCAACAGGCAGTCTTTCATGGCCAAGTGAAAGTCAAATTTTCTTTCTACTTCCCAGTTTTTAAGAAGGTGTCAACTATCTATTTCACTGCTTAACATGGGGAGAAAAGCACTTATAGAGACACTATACTAATATAGTTCAGCAATCAATCATTTAAATCCATTCAATATTTGAATAATTAAGGCCGTATCATCATCTGTCAACTACTTTTAAAATTGTTATTTTTAATTTAATTTTTAAAATTTATTTCATTTAAATATACTTGACTTACAATGTTGTATTAGTTTCTGGTATACAGCAGAGTGATTGTTTTATATATATATATATAATTTTTTTTCCAGATTATTTTCCCTTATAGGTTGTTACAAAATATTAAGTATAGTTCCCAGTACTCTAGCTTCTTGTTGGTTATCTATTTTATATACAGTAGTGTGTACATGTTAATCCTAACTTTCTAATTTATTCCTCCCCGCCCCTTTCCCCTTTGGTAACCGTAAGTTTATTTTCTGTGGGTCTACTTCTGTTTTGTATATAAATTCATCGATATAATTTTTTTTTTTTTAAGATTCCACATATAAGCATATCTTATTGCAAAATGGCTGTCTGGGGAGGCCTTACAAATAGCTGTGAAAAGAAGAGAAGCAAAAAGCAAAGGAGAAAAGGAAAGATATAAACATCTGAATGCAGAGTTCCAAAGAATAGCAAGAAGAGATAAGAAAGCCTTCTTCAGCGATCAATGCAAAGAAATAGAGGAAAACAACAGAATGGGAAAGACTAGAGATCTCTTCAAGAAAATCAGAGATACCAAAGGAACATTTCATGCAAAGATGGGCTCGATAAAGGACAGAAATGGTATGGACCTAACAGAAGCAGACGATATTAAGACGAAATGGCAAGAATACACAGAAGAACTGTACAAAAAAGATCTTCACGACCCAGATAATCACGATGGTGTGATCACTGACCTAGAGCCAGACATCCTGGAATGTGAAGTCAAGTGGGCCTTAGAAAGCATCACTACGAACAAAGCTAGTGGAGGTGATGGAATTCCAGTTGAGCTATTCCAAATCCTGAAAGATGATGCTGTGAAAGTGCTACACTCAATATGCCAGCAAATTTGGAAAACTCAGCAGTGGCCACAGGGCTGGAAAAGGTCAGTTTGCATTCCAATCCCAAAGAAAGGCAATGCCAAAGAAAGCTCAAACTACTGCACAATTGCACTCATCTCACACGCTAGTAAAGTAATGCTTAAAATTCTCCAAGCCAGGCTTTAGCAATATGTGAACCGTGAACTTCCTGATGTTCAAGCTGGTTTTAGAAAAGGCAGAGGAACCAGAGATCAAATTTCCAACATCTGCTGGATCATGGAAAAAGCAAGAGAGTTCCAGAAAAACATCTATTTCTGCTTTATTGACTATGCCAAAGCCTTTGACTATGTGGATCACAATAAACTGTGGAAAATTCTGAAAGAGATGGGAATACCAGACCACCTGATCTGCCTCTTGAGAAATTTGTATGCAGGTCGGGAAGCAACAGTTAGAACTGGACATGGAACAACAGACTGGTTCCAAATAGGAAAAGGAGTACATCAAAGCTGTATATTGTCACCCTGTTTATTTAATGTCTATGCAGAGTACATCATGAGAAACGCTGGACTGGAAGAAACACAAGCTGGAATCAAGATTGCTGGGAGAAATATCAATAACCTCAGATATGCAGATGACACCACCCTTATATGGCAGAAAGTGAAGAGGAACTAAAAAGCCTCTTGATGAAGGTGAAAGTGGAGAGTAAAAAAGTTGGCTTAAAGCTCAACATTCAGAAAACGAAGATCATGGCATCCGGTCCCATCGCTTCATGGGAAATAGATGGGGAAACAGTGGAAACAGTGTCAGACTTTATTTTTCTGGGCTCCAAAATCACTGCAGATGGTGACTGCAGCCATGAAATTAAAAGATGCTTACTCCTTGGAAGGAAAGTTATGACCAACCTAGATAGCATATTAAAAAGCAGAGACATTACTTTGCCAACAAAGGTTCGTCTAGTCAAGGCTATGGTTTTTCCTGTGGTCATGTATGGATGTGAGAGTTGGGCTGTGAAGAAGGCTGAGCGCTGAAGAATTGATGCTTTTGAAAACTGTGGTGTTGGCGAAGACTCTTGAGAGTCCCTTGGACTGCAAGGAGATCCAACCAGTCCATTCTGAAGGAGATCAGCCCTGAGATTTCTTTGGAAGGAATGATGCTTAAGCTGAAACTCCAGTACTTTGGCCACCTCATGCGAAGAGTTGACTCATTGGAAAAGACTCTGATGCTGGGAGGGATTGGGGGCAGGAGGAGAAGGGGATGACAGAGGATGAGATGGCTGGATGGCATCACTGACTCGATGGACATGAGTCTGAGTGAACTCCAGGAGTTGGTGATGGACAGGGAGGCCTGGCGTGCTGCGATTCATGGGGTCACAAAGAGTCAGACATGACTGTCTACTCTGATCTGATCTGATATTTGTTTTCCTCTGTCTGACTTACTTCACTTGGTTTGTCAATCTCTAGGTCCATCTAAGTTAGTGCAAATGACATTATTTCATTCTTTTTTATGTCTGAGTAACATTCCATTGTGTATATGTACCACATCTTTTTTATCCATTTCTCTGTCAATTTTCAGTGCTTTATAAGAAAAATCAGTGGCTTTCTCTGAATAATACCAATGCTCAGTTTAGTGTGGTATAGTGTTCTCTTCAAAGAAGGCAATGGCAACCCACTCCAGTACTCTTGTCTGGAAAATCCCATGGACAGAGGGGCCTCGTGGGCTGCAGTCCATGGAGTCGCTAGAAGTCGGACACAACTGAGCGACTTCACTTTATTTTTTCACTGTCATGCCTTGGAGAAGGAAATGGCAACCCACTCCAGTGTTCTTGCCTGGAGAATCCCAGGGACGGGGAATCCTGGTGGGCTGCCGTCTATGGGGTCGCACAGAGTCGGACATGACTGAAGCGACTTAGCAGCAGCAGTAGTGTTCTCTTCAATCCAGCCCTGACTTATCTTTCCAAGCTCAGCTCCTCTCCTTGGCAGCATCTGCTCACCACAAAGGACATCAGACTTCTTGCCCACGTGTAGAGAATACAGTGCTGTAGTGCCCACGTGGCAGCAATCTGGGGCCAGAGAGTTTAAAGAACCTGTCCCAGTCGTAAAGCAGGTAAATGGCAGACTAAGAATTCAAACTCAGGCCTGACTCCAAATCATGGGCGAATCCACTCAACTACACTGTCTTCTGTCTTGGTATGTTTTGTGAATCTTATTTCAGTAAAACAAAATTAATTTTGAGCACACCAAAAGCTATGCCCCATCAGTGCTCTCTGGCATCATAACTGGGTATAAAATATCAGCCAGTCACATAAATGAGTCTGCTATTTCTGTAGAATTTATAGTTGCCACCAGTGTCAATAGTTCTCCTTTACCTCAGTAATAATAATGATAGTACCTTCCATTCATTTAGGGCTCACTGTATGCCATCCGTTGTGTTAAGCCTTTAAAATACATTAAAATATTTAATGCTCAAAGCATTCTTTGAGATAATTGTTACTATTTCTATTTTGTGATAAGGAAACTGAAGCTGCAAAAATGCTCAGTAAGGTGCTTGAGATGAAACAGCTAGTCGTGGAGCTGGAACTGAACTCAAGACCATCTCACTTTATGGCCTGTGCCCCTGACGACTACACTATTCTGTCTCTCCATAAAGCTCCTGAGAGACAGAATAGTGTAGTTTAATCTGGATTAAACTTGTCAATAACCTCCATGCCTTGTGCCTGAAATTCCTTGTTTTCCACATAGGCAATCTTATCTTGCAAGTCTTGTCTTTCCATCTAAGTAGACGGCAAGCTTCTTTCTGCTCTCATTCTCCTGGTTTCTGGGGACTGAAGAGCTTGAGACAAAAACTCTGGTTTAGAAGCTGTTGTTTATTTTCCCTGGAGGAAAGGACTTCAGAGGAAGGGAGTGGGAGTGATTCAAGCCATGGGTCAAGCGAATGAGGTGGGGAGAAAAGATCTTTCAAGGATGTAAAAATTCAAGGAAGCCCTTTCTATTCCTCTCATTTTTTTCTGTACCAAGATTCCCAAATGTCTAGAATCTGGGATTCTTTATGACTTTGTCTCCCCTTTCTGTGCTCAAGGTGGGCTCTAGATTTATGGTTTGCAGTAATAAAAAAGAGATGCGTTTATTTCCTGAGTCAGAGAGTATGTTTATTATATTTTGTAGACAGTGCCAAACTTTTTTAAAGTAGTTGTACCGAGTTAGCATCCATTAGCAGTGTATTAGAGTTCTAGTTGCTCATGCCAACACTGAGATATTAACGGATTTAAATTTTAGTCATTTTGGTGGTGGTGTCAAAGCATTTTACTGTGGACTTAGTATTATATTTTCCTGATGATGAATGAATTTGAGCACATTTTCATTTATTCGGATACAGTCTTCTGTGTAGTACCTCTTCTTGTTTCTTTTCTACTTGATTGTGTTTTATTGTTATTGAATTTGTAGAAGGTCCTTATAAATTTAGGATAAAAATCTTTTGTCACATATATGATGCAATACTTCTACTCTGTGCCTTTTTCACTTTTTTAAAATTTATTTTTTATTGAAGTACAGTTGAATTAAAATGTGTGTTAATTACTGCTGGTGTAGCAAAATGACTCAGTTATACACACACACACACCCACAGCCCCCGTATATGTATATAATATGTATATATATCTCCTTTTTCATATTATTTTCCATTATGGTTTGTCTCAGGATACTGAATATAGTAGGACCTTGTTTATCCGTTCTATATATCCCACTTGGCACAGAGATGCCTTTTTAAAATCCACTGGCTCACTATTTTAGTCATTAATTCATTTACAACTGTGCCAGACATTGTTCTAGATACTGGATATACAGCTGTGAACAAAACAAAGAATAGCTTTGGGGGACAACAGGCAATTAACAAATAAACAAGTACATATATAATGTGGTGACAGATTGTGGTAAGTTCTGTCAAGAGAAAGCAAGGTGAGTTGGTACAGGGATAGCAAACGATGAAGGGTACTAGTGAGTATGGGCTGCCATTTCAGGTCAGGTGGTCAGGGAAGGTTTTTCTGAGGTGGAATTCTTTAAGTAAAGACCCCAGTGAAGTGAAAGAAGAAGTTGTGAGCATATCTGCGGAAAGAATGTTCTGGTGGGATGAATGGCCTTGAGGTGGAAGTGTACTTGTCATGTCTTGGGAAAATAAGGAGATCAAAATGTATGGAACAAAATGAGGAAGAGCATGGTGGAAGTTGTGGTTTAAGAATCACAGGGACCAAGTCAGAGTTTTGGATTTTATTCCAAATATGGCAGGGAGTCATTTCAAGATTTTGAGCAAAAGAGTGAAGTGGTCAGATTTATGTTCTAATGGGATCCATCTTGCTGCCCAATGAGAAATACATTATTGAGGAGGAGGGGTGGAAGCAGAGAGACTGAAGAGAGTACTGCTGCTGCTAAGTCGCTTCAGTCGTGTCCGACTCTGTGCGACCCCATAGACGGCAGCCCACCAGGCTTCTCCGTCCCTGGGATTCTCCAGGCAAGAACACTGGAGTGGGGTGCCATTGCTTTCTCCGAAAGAGAGTACAGTGGAAGGGAAATCTGAGAAGTCTTCAGACTCAGGAAATGCTTGAGCTGACAAGAACTGTTCACAGATTGAATATGGAGTGTTTGGCTTCAGTCAGAAGTTTTTGAAATTTGGTTTAGGCAGCTAATTGAATAGAGGTGACATTTACCAAAGTGAGGATTAGGTTTAGGAAAATAAATCTGGTGCTTTGCCTTAGATGAATGAGAGGCCATTTAACTTACAAGTTCTTGCGGGAGAAAAGGCCCATAGCAGATGACTTGTATAGGGGCATGTCTGTGTTGAGGCGAGGCAGCAGAGAAATAGAAGAGATAAAGTTCCTTCTGAGTAATCATCTGATATTCAAGTGACTAGAAAGTAGGTCAGTTATCTGAGCTTGTCTTACATACACTATGATTTCAGGGCAAGAAGTCTCTCTCTCTACAGAAAATTTTTCCCATTGCTATTATCACAAAATTCCTGAATTTATGTCAAAGTAATTCATTCCATAATTAGAAATAGGAAAATTAAAATGCAGATAGCTTGAGAGAGAATTCAGTGTGTATGACTTTTTATCAAACTATACCAGAGCAGATGAAGGTCCTATTGTGTATTCAAAATGTCTTGAGTGGTTAAAAAAAAAAAAAGTGTGATTATCAAAAGAAAGGATGTATTATAAAGAAAGCAAAGATTTCACAATCTTTCTAAGGGCTACCCTATTTATCATAATTTCTAAGTGGGAAAATGGAAAAAGAAGTGTTCATATGTTGAAGGATTATCTGGATTTACAGCTAAGTGGAGAGTATCCATCTAAATTATTTTTCTCCCCCCTTTAACCCCCTTTCTACCTTTTATTTAACCCCCTAATCTCTCCCTCAAAGTTTTCTTCAACTGGAAGGCCATGGCATGATAGAGGCTTTTCATCTCTTTTCTGGGCCCTGAGTTCTGGAGAATGTTACTTAACTGTGCAATTCCCATTTGATGTCCCACGGTCATTTCTGCAACAGTGTCCTGGAGGAGGAGTACCACGTCTAATACCAGAAAGGATTTAAGACATTAATTTCCCCCCTCATTATCAGAGTGCTATATGCTTATTGCAAAGTTTTTTAACAGAATTTTTAAAAGAAATCTCTACTAATTAGAAGCAAGTCCGACAACCTTCTGGCATATTTCTTTCTAGTCTTTTATTCATTTTGTACTTTCATAATTGAGCTTTTTATTGTACATGTAGCTTTGTAGCCTGCTGTTTTGCTTAACATAAAGACATACACATTTGTTAGTGTTATTGCATTTTTAAAATTTTTATTCATTTATTTTTGGCTGTGCTGGGTCTTCCTTGCTGCACAGGCTTTCCTCTAGTTGTGGTCTGTGGGCTTCTCATTGTGGTGGCTTCTCTTGTTGTAGAGCATGGGCTCTAGAGCACAGGCTCAGTAGTTGTGGCACATGGGCTCAGTTGCTCTGTGGCATGTGGGATCTTCCCGGACTAGGGATTGAACCCGTGTCTCCTGCATTGGCAGGCAGATTCTTTACCACTGAGCCACCAGGGAAGCTCCAGTGTCATTGCATTTTTATGGCTACATAATCATCTTTAGGAGAAGGCAATGGCAGCCCACTCCAGTACTCTTGCCTGGAAAATCCCATGGACAGAGGAGCCTGGTAGGCTGCAGTCCATGGGGTCACTAAGAGTCAGACACGACTGAGCGACTTCACTTTCCCTTTTCACTTCCATGCATTGGAGAAGGAAATGGCAACCCACTCCAGTGTTCTTGCCTGGAGAATCCCAGGGACGGGGGAGCCTGGTGGGCTGCTGTCTATGGGGTCGCACAGAGTCGGACATGACTGAAGCGACTTAGCAGTAGCAGCAGCAATCATCTTTAGTAGAGCTGCATCACAATTTCAAGGTAGTTTCAGATTATATACAATTACAAAAACACAGTGAAAAATGGCTTGTGCATGTATCTTTTCCCTTCTTTTGGATGATTTACTAAAGGAGGAGTTGGTGAATTAAAGGGTATATCTATTTGTTTTAAAGCTTCTGATATTCACTGCTATACTGATTTCCAGAAAGGTTGTTATCAAGTTACACCTGAGGGGAAGTGAGGGAGGACTATTAGAACTTGGATCTGTAGAAAATATTTGGTAGCAATTTTTCTTCTTTTTAAAAATAATAATGCTTTTTATTTTGAACACACAGAAGAGAAATGACTATGCGTTTTTTATGTGTGTCTGTGTGTGTGCTCCGTCTTGTCTGACTCTTTGCAACCCCATGGACTGTAGCCCGCCAGACTCTTCCAGAATCTTCCAGGCAAGAATACTTGTGTGGGTTGCCATTTCCTTCTCCAGGAGATCTTTCTGACCCAGGGATCGAATCTGTGTCTCTTGCATTTCTTGCATTGGCAGGTGGATTCTTTACCACTGAGCCACCTGAGAATTGTTACGTACTAATCATTAGTTGCTCTGTTTCATAGTGGTTGCTGCTGCTACTGCTAAGTCGCTTCAATCGTGTCCGACTCTGTGCGACCCCATAGACTGCAGCCCACCAGGCTCCCCCGTCCCTGGGATTCTTCAGGCAAGAACACTGGAGTGGGTTGCCATTTCCTTCTCCAATGCATGAAAGTGAAAAGTGAAAGTGAAGTCGCTCAGTCGTGTCCGACTCCCAGCTGACCCCATGGTCTGCAGCCTACCAGGCTCCTCAGTCCATGGGATTTCCCAGGCAAGAGTACTGGAGTGGGGTGTCATTGCCTTCTCCATTCATAGTGGTAACATAGGGCTAACTCAATACTAGATAAGTATTAGCCTTAGCCTATGGGGTAGCCAATACAAGTGTTACAGAGTAGGGAGAATAGCAGATGCACTTGTGCTTTTAATGGAGGTCTGATGTTCACTGGATATTGAGAGAATGGGATGATGAGGAAAGGAAAGAACAGAAGAGGCATTCTGGGGAGGAGATGAGTGAGAAGGAGGTGGCTGTTTCCCCCAGAGGAGGGGTAATTGCAGCAACAGCAGAGCAGCTCCCAGGCAGGCAGTCAGCTCGTCCCTGGGAAGCAATGAAGCAGAGCTGGTAGGAGGACGGGTCAGGAGCAAACCCTTTGGTAGCCCAGGTGATGCTGATGTCCAATGGGTCAACCAGAAATTTCAGGGTAGATTTCTGTAAAATGGTAGTCAGGAACAGAAATAGTACAGGCCAGACCCTCTTCTCCATGAATTTGTTTATCTGAAAATAAAGATAATCCTTGAACACCATGTTTCTGAACCATCACAGAAAGATTACAGAGGAGTTACTCGATCTGACTGAATGGTTGTACAGATGGAAGAAGACAGGATGTCTGGAAGCCAGGGGGCTAGAAGGATGCTTGGAAGATGGGTAGACACACTCACTAGCCATTTAACAGTCAGAAACATTCATTCAAAAAATATTTATTGAATATCAGCTCTGTGCCAATCACTTCACTAAGTATTCTCACCTTATAACTGCCCTTCTGACTTTTCAAGTTTCCATAATTTTTTTTTCCCTCTAGAAAATAGATCCACATTTTCAGAAAGGTGAAAGACTGAGGAGACTGCTTTATCTGTGTTTCCTTTTCTCTCTCTGGCAGAAATTTTAGGCAAAGATATTATCCCTCATGCAGTTTCAAAAGCAAATGTCACTCCCTCACTGTAAAACTTTAAGTGACTCTCTCTGCCTGTCCTGTGTAATTAAGTCCAAATTACATGACTTAGTCCTTTACATTCTTTTCACAGGCTGATATGCCATGGTTTTGCCTTCCACTCTTTTTTGGTGTGTGTGTAAAAATTTTTATTGTGGTAAAATATAACATATATAACAAAAGTGTCCATTTAAACAATTTTAAATTGTTTAAATTTAAACATGTGCAGTTTAGGCATTAATTGAATTCACAGTGTTGTCCATCTCTCACCACTACTAATTAATAAACCTTTTTCCATCACTCCAGAAGGAAATTATATAACCCTCTTAAGCTGTAAGTTCCCATTCCTGCAGCTCCTGACAACCAATAATAATCTTTCTATTTCTATGAATTTGCCTAGATATTTCATTTAAGTAAAATAAGGATAAGCATTCTTTTCAATAAGCATTATAGACATTTCATGTAAGTGGAATCTTGGAATATTTGTCTTTTTGTCTTTGGCTTATTTCACTTAGTATACTGTTTTTGAGAGTCCCCATGTTGTAGTATGTGTCAGAACTTCAGTTCTTTTTATGGCTGAATAATACCCTGTCAGTTGTATACACTACATTTTGTTGTGTGTTTGTTGGTGGACACTGGGTTGTTTTCACCTTTGGGCTATTGTGGATAATGCTACATTTGATGGACATCAGTGTGCCAACGTGTGATTCAGTCTCTGTTTTCAATTCTTCTGTGTGTATACCTGGAAGCACAAATGCTGGGTCATATGGTTGACAGCAATTCTGACACGGTACTATGCACCCAAGGAAGAGCCACCCCCCCAAAAAAGGGGCTATCGTAAAGTATTACAATTCTTATATTAGATTTTCCAAACCATACAGTATCTGGGTCATTAGAAGTAAGAGGAGAAAAATTGAGAAGTTGAGTTAGAAATCATACATAAAGTGGCACGTCAGAAACGATCAATTCGAAAAACAAAGCTTACCTATACAACTAAAGGACTCAAATATTGTAAGTAGTGATTCCGAATATTAATTTTGATCATAAAGTATCGGTTTATTTAATTTTGTATGGTTTCATGCTATTTAATGGGAGACATCATAATGATGGTGTTTTTCAAACTGTGGGACGTAATCCATTAGTGAGTTATCAAATAAATTCGTTTGTTATGACTAGCTTTTAAAAAAAATAAAATAGAAGTGAATAGAAAATACAAAAATGCATTGCACCTAGTTAAGGGTAAATGTTATTTTGTAAAACTTTTGTTTCATTTACCTGTGTGTTCTGTAAAATATTTCTTAATGTGGGATGTGATCAGAAAAAAAAATAGTTTGAAGACACTGGTCTAGTGGAAAGTCTGAGCTTTGGAATTAGTGAGAACTTGGTTTGATTCTGGGCTCTGGGTGGCTTCAGCCAGTGATACAACTTCTCTTGTGGCTCAGTCCCTTCATCATAAAAGGAGAATAATATCTACTTCTGTTTTGTGTTTGTGGAAAGATTAAAGATTACTTAAGTAGAATGCACAAAATATAGCCATTGATTAACAAATATACAATTACTTCCAAATTTTCCCTCAAATACTGCTCTCTATGTAAAAATGCTTCATGCACTAGAAGGAAGACGATATGTGTTATTGATGACTGGATCTGTTATGTCACAGTCTACTCTGAAAACATATTGGCTCAGTCTGTTTCTCCAATTTTACTTAGGCTTGAAGACACAGTTCTTTTCCCTTCCTATTCTCAGATTGTACTTGTCTATACCATGGATTTGGGGCACTTTACTATGCATCTGCCATATATATTCTAATTATTTTTCATAGTTCAACTAGTATCACAAACTTTCAGATCTCTTCTAGTGCTGAAAACAGTGCTGGATGAAAATGTATTGAGTTTTTAAAGGTCCATATAGCACATCTTTGGCAAAGTATCTCTTACACAAGGGGAGCAGAGGAAATTCTGATTCCACCAGTATTTCTCACTCAATCTACTCCATGCTAAACAGTTCAGTTAGGCACTGTCATGTCTCAGGGTAGTACAAGTGGAAGGTGCGAACAGAGAAAGCACTTTATCTGAGGACAGTCGAAAATTAGATCCTGTTTTCCCCTCCCCGCTCCTATTCCCATGGGGAGGAGGCATTCATAAGCCCCGAGACCGGGGCCCAGAAACCTGCTGGCGTCCTGAGCTCCAGAGGCTTGCCAGCACGCACGCTCTCCCGCACTGAGAGCCCTTCTTCCCAGATGAATTCTCATAGTATCACAGACGCGCGCAGCCTCGATCGATACTGGATGGCAGACGTGCTCCCACCGTCAAGTGTAGGCACAGGGCGGTGGAGTCAGCCGCCCTGCCGCTCTGTCTCAGCTTCTCATCTGCTCGATACCAGCAGAGGACGTTAACCCGTTCGCCGGCTGACACCCAACTCGTCGCCTCCCCGGCACCTGCTGCCCGGCGCCCTTCTTCTCAGCTCTGCTCCCGCAAAGTGGAGGAGGGGTGCGGGGGTGGGGGGGGGCTTTTCCATCAGCCTCCCACATGCGGCGGCAGCAGGGTCCCGCCCGCAAGGAGGGCGCTGTGAGGTGGCTTCTCTGCCCGGCACCCCAGACAGCCCCTGGAGGCCGCTGAGGCAGGGAGCGCCGAGCTTCCTCACTCTCCACACCTACCTTCTCGCGTCTTCGCCGGGTGGGCGGCAGGGAGGAGGCGCAGCTAAGCCGGGCCAGCACCGCCTCCCGCCTAGTGGACCCGCGCGAGCCCGGTCCCGTGAAAGCCCCGCCCCGGCGCCCGTTCCCACTCCTGATTGGCTGGTCCAGCCCGAAGGCGACCCGGCAGTCCCCCGGCCCTCGTCGCAGCTATAAAGGCGGCGGACGCATGACGGCCGCGGCGAAGCTCGGGCAGCTGCGGTGCTCGCCCTCTCGCAGACCCCGACCCCGCGGCACCTCTGTCACTCTTTTGCCCCTGAGCCGTCCGACTCCACCATGCCTAGGGGCTTCCTGGTAAAGAGAACTAAACGGACGGGCGGCTCTTACCGAGTGCGCCTAGCCGAGCGGGTCTTCCCCCTCTTCCCCCGACCCCCGGGGACGCCGCCCTTCCCCGAGGAGGCTTCCAGTGCCCCTCAGCCCGGTGTGGAGCGGGAGGCACACCCAACTCCGGAGGAGGAGGAGGCCCGGGAACTGTCAGGGTCGTCCTGTCGGGCGGCTAGGGTGAGCCCAGCGGCGGGCGGGCGGGAAGGCGCGGAGTGGAGGGCGGATGGTAGGGAGGGTCCGGGGCCCAGCCCCAGCCCCACGAAGCCGGCGGGCGTGGAACTGCGCAGGGCATTCCTGGAGCGCTGCCTCAGCTCACCCGTCTCTGCTGAGTCCTTCCCCGGGGGCGCTGCCGCCGTGGCCTCTTTCTCCTGCTCGGTGGCACCAGCAGCTGCACCGACCTCGGGGGAGCAGTTCCTGCTGCCGCTCCGGGCACCGTTCCCGGAGCCCGCGCTCCATCCGGACCCCGCGCCCCTCTCGGCCACCTTGCACGGCCTGAAGCGGGCCACCGGCGGCGAGCGCCGCGCCAAGGCTCCTTCAGGCTGCGCATCTGGGCCCGCGGCCGCCGGGGTCAAGAAACCAAAGGCCATGAGGAAGTTGAGCTTCGCCGATGAAGTCACCACATCCCCTGTTCTGGGCCTGAAGATCAAGGAGGAGGAGCCCGGGGCGCCGTCCCGGGGCCCCGGGGGCAGCCGCACGCCGCTGGGGGAGTTCATCTGCCAGCTGTGCAAGGAGCAGTACGCAGACCCCTTCGCTCTAGCTCAGCACCGCTGCTCCCGCATCGTGCGCGTCGAGTACCGCTGCCCCGAGTGCGACAAGGTCTTCAGCTGCCCTGCGAACCTCGCCTCCCATCGCCGCTGGCACAAACCGCGTCCCGCAGCGGCCAATACAGCCACGATCTCCTCGGCCGACGGGAAGCTGCCCCCATCGTCGTCCTCCCCGGATTCCGGGACTGTCGCATCTTTCCTGGCCGAGGGGAAGGAGAACAGCCGGGCGGAGCGAACTGAGGATCAGCACCCACGGGCCAGGGACAGCTCCGGGACGGAGCAGCACCAGGACAGCGCCCCACAGCCCGGCCTCCAGGTGCTGTCCCACCCCGAGCCTCCGCTTCCTCAGCTCCCTTATACGGCGGGGGTGTTGGGGCGCCGGGTGCCTGAGCCCGGCAGTGCCAGTGGTGTCGGGGGACCCGAGATCTTCGTGTGCCCATATTGCCACAAAAGGTTCCGTCGCCAAGCCTATCTGCGCAAGCACCTGGGCACTCACGAGGCTGGTTCGGCCCGCGCGCTCGGCCCCTGCTTTGGCTCGGAACGCGGGGGCCCCCTGGCCTTCGCTTGCCCGCTGTGCGGGGCGCACTTCCCGTCGGCAGACATCAGGGACAAACACCGGCTGTGGCATGCGGTCCGCGACGAGCTGCTCCTGCCCGCTCTGGCCGGGGCGCCTCCCGATGCACCGAACCCAGGCGGGGCACCCGACGGGGATGCTCAGCAAATTTTCTCGTGCAAGCACTGCCCGTCCACTTTTTTTAGCTCCCCGGGGCTGACCCGGCACATCAATAAGTGCCACCCCTCAGAAAGTCGGCAGGTACTGCTGCTGCAGATGCCGCTGCGGCCGGGCTGCTGAGGGCTGAGAGACGAGGAAGATTGTAAGGTGGGCCGTGGAGGAAACGATCCTGGGGATTTCTATGGGGTTTTCTTCAACTTGCGAGTTTACCCTCTTTCCTTATTTTCTCACCTGAAACTCTCAATAGTGTCAATGTTCCGAGCGGACAGAGAAATGTAAAATCTCTCTCTAGAGCAGGTATGTATATGGTATAAGCGTTCCCGGTCAAGAAGTGTCAGCTTTAAATCTTCCTCACAAGATAGGATTCCCCCCGCCCCCACCAAACTCTGGAGACCCCAACGAATCCTGTATGACTTGTAATTCCTATGGAAAGTCGCAGTGAGTGCGTGCATGTCTCTACAAAGGATTCTAGCTACCAAAAGTGGAGGTCCTTTTTTTTTTTCCTCTAGCCATCGCAAGCGCCTCTGTAGTTTCTGTCTCAATAGGGTCAGACGTCTTGCACTGTATATTCTGTGAATTAAAAGTTATGTGATTGGTGCCAAACTTACATTGGGTGGGTGGGAAATACAAGACCAGTGTCTGTGGGCAGGAAATGTAAGATGTTTACGCACTTTTGGGTGATGTGGAGCTCTCCTTGTAAACTTTCCTTTTCTCAATGCTTAGTCCACTCTGAAGCTAGTGTCTGGAGGTGGGGCATAACACCTCTTACTGAAAGGAGTTGAGACCCCTCCCAGATTCTCACCTCTAACCCTTTTGTGTGCAGTATTCAGGAAGATACTTTAAACCTTCAAGATAAGCTTTTGGGAAATACAGAATTCATTTCCTAAAGTTTCAGTTTTAGTAGGGTTTCATCCAACTTGTTTTAATGCTTCTGTTGTAAATCTTATGTGTATTATATATGACACTGTGTTCAGCGTTAAGGAAGATGTTAATACTTATAACCCACTATGAAAATGAATGGCAATTCATTCAATATTTCAGCAGCAACCTGGTTTTGAATTTTTGTAAACCATATTTAGCATGCATTCTGTACCTATGCCCTAATAGCCAGAGTTTGGAACACTGGCTGAGTACTGCTGGACAGGTAGCCCATATTTGTAAGATGCTTACCACCAAATAAATGTACATAGCTGGTGCTTTGTTGTGTTCTGTGTTTGTCTAAAGAATCCCATTGAACACAGCCTGTTTCCAAATGCCACACTTCTCATCTCCCCAAAGCCAGTAATCTTGGTGACCCATTTAGTTGGAATACAGACAAGAGAAATTATATTTTGTAAATGATTATAATGGTGCATAAATGGGAGATTTTCCTTGGAAGTATGGCTGCATAGACTGAACTCCAAAAAGCAAGGGATATGTACTATTCTTCAAATATTAAAGATACTTTACCACCCAAAAATGTCAACAGAAAATATTTTACGTATTTTCTTCTGTTTCAAAATTAGTGAATAGTTTATTTGAAGATAAGTAAAATGTTAACTGTGCTAATTAACTTCAGTCTTTTTAAGTTAGTATTTTCCCTCCAATTTGTTACATATTATCAAACCATTAACTTGTTCATTTTTTTTAAAAAAGGAAAAGCATTATAGAAATTTGTAAGTAGGTATTTTATCTTTTTTGCAGTTCTTCACTTTGGTTGTGGGAAACTGTTTGTATTGTTTAATCTTGTTCCCAGAGCTCTCTCTATCCATGTTTTTCCTTTATATAAGCTTTAATGGGAATTTTAGTTTATTTTCTACATAGTTTCATAGGAATTTTTTATTTATAAGGAAACCCAAAATTTTATGTGCACAGGAACTCTGAAAGCTTCCTTTACAAACTGTAAAAAGTTTTGTTCCTGAATATATATTACCAAAAAAAGTAAAATTTAAGTAATCAAAGAAGCATTTAAGTGAGCTAAATAGAGGCTTTATTAACCAAGTGCACTGGAGGAAGTTTCTGGTGAGACGCTATGAAAGTGAAAAATCTCCTATTTTTAGTAATTGTGGTAGGATCTCCGAGAAATAAACTGGGGTGTATTCAAAGAAGAGAATTAGAATTCATTTTTCATGATTAGTTAAGATAAACCTAGGTTCATGCTTTATGGCCCTGCTTATTAAGTCTGAAAAAATATAAAAGACCACTCATGAACACAAAATGATAAGAATATTTTTATTGTATTATTAAATACCATCTTTTTTCCACTGTTACAAATTTGTAGATACTACATGAATGATGATACATAATTTATATTTTATAGTTTGCCGATATGATGTATTTACACATGCAGTTAGTACCAATGTCATGCTACATTTCCTTAGGAGATGCTCGTTCAAAAAAAAAAAAACGTGAGCAAAATGTGAGCAGCTTATCTACTGTAGGAAAATATTTCTGGAGGGTGGAATGTATACCAACCTGCACCTGCATGTTCAGTATTAACAATATTAGATTAATTTAGACTCCTGGGTCATGTTCCCTTTTCTTTTAAAATAATACACATAATTTAAGCCACACACTTATAAAGTTTTCTTCTTTTTTTTCTACCCACCCCACCTCATTCTTCCCTTTTCGGTACTTAAGAAAGAACATAGATATACCAGGGTCCAGCAGCCAATAATAAGGGGCCATAATCTCAAAACAGAAGTGGCATTTAACCGTGATACCATTTAAAAAGCAAAACATTAGAAAAATATTTGGAAGCTAAACATGAATCAGAGTTCAGCAGTGATTTTTCTGGTTATTAGATATGTCATGGCATCACCTGCTGCACAGCCAAGAAATGAGACACTGCTTTGGGAAGAAAAAGGTAATGCTAAAATTATTTCAGCTGGAACTTGAGATGCTAAAAGACCATTTAAGTCGTTTATTTTGATAACATAAATAATCCATACACATCAAGTGTATTAACAGATCTGTAACTTTTGCCACAACGTTACAAATGTTTAAAGATGTACATTTATTAAAAAATTATATATTTACTGAGCCATGAAGTTGTAATGGGGCACGATAAAATCATGAGGCTATCTGTCCAATTATATTTTGGCTCAAAGTTAGTTATGAAATTGAAAGTAAAACTACTTGGACATAATTATCGAGGGAAGGTAAAGGGTATAGAATAAAGCTTCACCCCTTACCCCCCATATGGCAGCTTGGAGTGTGGGGGAAAAAACCAACCGAATAAACAACCCAAATCTAAAATACTAAGTTACAAATTATTTAAATCCAGTGTTTTCTAAAATAAATGTTCAGGAAGGAACATGCATATTACGGCAAACACAAAGCCTGGAAGGGTTAACGCCATGTTCATGCTAAGGTGGCTACTGGTGACCACTGCCAGGCTGCTGTCTCCTTAGGATTTATTGGCGGAGCCAGAGGAGCGACGCAGCTTCATGGACATGCGGCTTTTGCTCGTTCGAGGAGACATTGGAGAGGCCAGGTCGGCCCCGTCTACCTGCGCCGCTGTGGGAGTTTCACTGGGTAGGATCTCTGGGTAGGAGCCTGTGGGAAACAGCAAGCACATTAGTGCAAATCCTCTGGCTCTCCTCCTAGAAGAGTAATTTCTCTGCTACAGATCCAAAGACCTTAGTGAGGTCTTTTGAGAAGAAAGAGCAAGCCCCAAATTTGCTTGTTACAAAAGTCTACTAGTATTTTATTTAAAACCCAGTGATCTGGTGGCTCATGTCATCATAGTAGCCAGAAAGCACCAATCATTATTTCCAGAACCAGAACCAACCAGAGAGCTCCCCAGAAGAAGCAATGGGAAGCAAGATCTTTAGGACAGAAAGGACAGGGATCCAAAGCACCATCAGCATGCACGTGAGGGCTTAAGAAGCAGGTGAGAAGGACCAATTCCTATCTCTGGGGTACAGAATATAATCAACAAAAGGGCCTTCACTGCTCAAACTGGAAAATAAAACAGCACCAAGCATTCCCAAAAGGGACTTAGTAGTATAAGACCATTAAACATGCTAGGAAGTTAAATTTAAATATGTTTTTAAGAAGGAACAAGATAAATTCCAGGGGGAGAGGAGGGTGAGGACAAGATCTCTCATCTGAAAGTCAGTTCAAAAAGAAAAAACTGCTCTTTCTCAAAGTGTCTCAATTTAGAAGAGATAAGTGATGCTCTTGTTTCCTTAAACTTCTGTAGTTACCAGTAGAGTCAGTAGATGTAATATTTGAAAGAAGCAAAAAAAATGAGTTCAAATTGGAAAATTCTTCATACCATGTACAAAGTAGTTCTTTTGTATGTTATTTCTATGAATTATGATTCTCTACACACTTTGCACACTATAGGCACTCAAATATTTCGTTAAAAATAAAAACCCCTGAAAAAACAAAAAATCTGCAAATAACAAAATTTTTAACATTCTGTATATTTTGAGGCACTTTAATCCAGGTTTCCTTTATGTACATAAAAATTATCTTTATGTGTGTCACAAACAAAGGTACATGACACAGGCTGCAGGCTTCAACCGACACAGCTCCTTACTCCGTAGGAAACTTTTGGCACATCTGTTAGCCACTGGAACTCCTCACTGACGCTCTGAGCTTGGGAATACTTATACTACTGCTTCCATATAATGAAACACTTGTGCCCAAGTTGAAGGTATGAATATTTAAAAAGAAACAATACCGTTCAATAGAGGTACAGATCCTACTGACATGTCTTAGGAAATTAAGAATGTATCTCTGTAGAACACTTCAAAATGTTTTCAAGGTCAAATAGTATACTCAAGAACAAGCGTATATTGTCAAGGAAAAAATATTTTATCACTAATCCTAATTCAGGTAAATTGTCCTCTTTTTCAAAGTAACTTCTCCAACATTCTTTTCTAACTGAAATGAGGTTGGCCTTCAAAATACAAGAAGGACATGTACTTCTCTGTTCGCCTTTACTCTTCCCAAAGATCTGAACTGGTTCATACTGGACCCATACTGGAAATCTTAGAGAATATGAATCCACGGCCCTTTTGAGGGGAGCACTGCAGATGGATGGCAGAAGGAAGGTGAAGAGCAGTAGCTCATGCTTTTTGGGTAATGCATACTTATTTCCGGCCAGTCATGAGAGGCCTTCCCATGTCTGTTTACCTTGAGATGGCCAATGTTTTCTAGTGGAGGTTTTGGGAGGAAGAGAACTATCACTGCATTTCTTTCTTTGTTGTGAATGAAGAAATGGAGTAGCAAGCAGAAGTGAGAAAACAAAAGAGAAGAGAGATAACAGATATGAGCGACATAGTGCAGAATTTTACAGGTGTTAACAGAGAAGCAGAGAAGACAGTAATCAGGTTTTATGAAATACAATTGGGCATGCGATGTGTTAGGGTGATGAAGTTTCACAATGGACAAATGCTTTGTACATTCAAATGTTATACTTACCCACTAACAAAACAAGTTCAAATAGGAAAAAAGAAAAGAAAAAAAAGGTCTATGAGCAATTCTATAAACATCTACCTTTTAAAGTGTTCATTGCACTGGTGGCAGGTTATCCTAATCACTCAATCATAAATTCTCTCGGGCTGTACTGTCCAACATGGTAGCCACAGCCACATTACAGTTAATTAAATGAAAATTTAAAATTTGGCTCCTTGATGCACTAGCCACTTTTAAAGTGTTTAGCAGTCACAAGTGGTTAGTGGCAACCGTAATGGACAGTGCAGACACAGAATATTTCCATCATCACAGAAAGGAATGCTGCTTAGAGTATGCCAAATTCAAAGAATATTTTTCTTCAAAAACAGCAATTCCTCTATGTCCCCTTTACTGCCTTCAAGGTGAAACCCCTTTCAGTCAACTGAGTCAAATCAGACTTTTTAGTATGTGTGTGCTATACAGCTATTAGGACCTCCTCACGTTTTAGCAAAAGATATTTGTGATGGATACTCAGCATACCCAAATTCCATAAATAATCGATGGTGGATAGATCTCAATTTTAGATTTAAAGAATAATGTGATACTTGCACTTCATTTCACATCCTACTCTAAGTATTGACTTACGTCACCTGAGACATAAAGAATATTGATTTATTTCTATCAATAAAATATTCTCAAGTATCAAGTTTAAAAAGTATACGCTCCTATGTTTTACAAAATGTATCTATTACTAATGTTTTTACAGTACTCACACAGACTGGTGTCTATATCTGGATGGTACAATATATTGATTTGTACTTTGTACACTGATTACAATGAACTTTATTACAAGAAACATGAAGAATATGACTTTGGGGATCTATAAAGATTATAAAAGGGCACTTAATGGATCATTATTTGTTGTGGCTTTGATTATACTACTTGCTGACAGGTATGACCCATTTAAAACTGCTAAAGTTACTGGAGGTACTCAACGATGCCTTTAAAAATGTGACTTTGAAAGCAGTTCTAAATAATAATGAACTAAGAGGTAGTGTCATGTTAGAAACAGCATGGGCCTGGGTTAGACAGACCTAAGTTAAATGACAAGTTTAGTTTGCTGGATACTGGGCAAACTAACCTGAGATAGTTTTCTTATTTGTAAAATGGAAACAATACTAGCTGTATTCCAAAGTTGTGGGAATGAATGCCTACAAATGCAAAGACCCTGGCATATAGCAGGTATATATTAAGTGTATACAATAAAACTACAATAAGAGCAAAAATTAACAGACTTTAAATCAAAACAGATGAAGATTAGAAAAGATGGGATAGAAACTAGAAATAGTTTTTGAAGAAAATGACCAATAACAAAATGTTAATTGGTAAAATGTGGAGAACATAACCGTTTAGTTTGGGGGAAAATAGAGCATTTATCCACTTTTATGTTAATATTCCTACAACATAACCTTTGTTAAAGAACAGATCACCCAAATAATCTTACTGCTTTAATATCGGTAAAGGAGTAGATACGTGGTTAAGATTAGTGTGGATGCACCACTGAATGTCATAAAGTTAACACATAATTTAAAATAAAATAACACAGAAATACAGGCAAACATGAGGTTTCTTATTAAGATATTCAAAAACTACCATTACTGCAGACTGAGAACATATCAGTCTAAACTTGTCATATTTTATCTCCTTACAAATAGGAAAACTGGATTTAGGATAAATGGTTTCATTTGAGTTCATGGAGATAAACAGGAGAACTAGGATTTAAATCCAGATAAGTCTGACTTCCAAAGCCCATAGTTCTCCCATGGCAACCTTAAAACTATATAAAAAATAATGAAGATTTTTCAATGGATGGAAAAGTAGAGCCTTCAAAATAAAAATTTTTAACAAACTCTAATTTGCAAACAAGACCGGTTACTGGGCAATTTCTTTCCTCCCTCAATATCAAGAAGGGACTGAAAATATTTAGACTAAATGAATCATTATATTAGTTAAGATCATGCACTCTGAAGTCAGACTCTGACTTTAGCAGGTGACTGGGTAAACTTTTTTGGTTTTCATCTCACAGAAGATTCAATGAGAGGATGCACAGTGATTGTTCAATTACTGTTATTTTCATCATACAAATTTTATATCTGAATGACTGGTCTATGTGAAAACCGAACCTAATAATTATTGTTATTAAAGGTTAATGGACTTTAATATTATTTGCTTCTTGGTCAACATACAAGCCAAATTTCTAAGTTCAAAATACTGAAAAGAGAATATACTTGGTTGCTTTAAATTTCAGGCTAACCTACTGATAAATAAATATCATTAGGAATTTGTTTTTAAAAACACAGTAAACAAACTTATAGCTTATATGTCAAAGGCAGTTGATTTTCTATTGGCACTCACAAATAATATTTAGGATATATATAAAATAACTATCTTCTGAAAAGCTAAAATCTTTTCTTCTAGATCATTTCAAAGCCTGGGAAAAGGAGAAAACTTTAATGGCTAAATTTTGATGATTCATTCCATTGAAAGATTCAAAGAGATGGGCCTGACAATTGTAATACTGTCTCATCTACATGTGGCAATATAGATTTTATGAATTAATAGCAAAACTGGGGTTGGAATAAAGAAAGATTAGATTCTACTCTAGGTCTTCATAATCATTATTTGGATTATTTGAATCTTATTACTAATTTTTAGAATATTTACTTAGGAACCTGTATGTTTTCTAAAGGTAATTATACAAAGTGGTATGTATATGTAGATATACGTATTACGAGTATATACAGTTGACCCTTGAATGTGGGGATTAGGGGTGCCAACTCTCTATGTAATGTGCCTGTGACTTATAGTCAGCCCTCTATAATGCAGTTCTCCCTATAGGTAGGTAGGTCTTGTTCCTCTGTATCTGTGGTTCTGCATTCACGGATTCAACCAAACTAATATTGTGCAGTACTGTAAAATGTGCTACTGAAAAAAAAATGCATGTGTAAGTGGACCTGTGCAGTTCAAACCCATGTTGTTCAAGGGTCAACTGTACATGTATATGCATATATGTATATATGTATGTATATATGTGCATATTCAGAGGGAGTCAAATACCAATCAACCCTTTACTATTTAAAATACTAAAATTTCTAACACTTTGTAGAGAAACAAATCCAAAGGGAGGTATCTAACACTAGCTCAACTAAAATAATAGAGTATTAGAGGTAATTCTAGATATGCTACTAACAGAATGTATTCAAAAATACTTATGGCTGATGATAGTAAAAAAACGTAACACTGGAAAAGACTTGGGACGGGGGAGAAAAGACAAGACTTACTTTGAGAAGATAATGTGACAGTAGGGGAAAATATCAGGATTTTGAACTGCCAATATAATCTGACCAAAAAGAGGAGTAATTTCAAAGTTTAGAGTCAGAGGAGAGGTGTTCATGAATATTAAGACATTGAAAAAGAAGGTCACTGTAAAACTTTTGATATTTTCCACACACATGCCTGACAAAGATAAAGGGATTTTTTTCCTGTAATTTTTTTTTAAAATAAAGGACATGAAAAATCTAATAATGTTTTAATGTGGTTATGGAAGATCAACAACGTGTGACATCACGATATCTCCCTCAATGACCTTAGGGATAAAAATAATTTCCCTTAAGTATCAGTCTACTGCTACAGACAGAGTCCATTTTGAGAAAATACAGTTATGAAATTTATGGATCAACTATGATACACCAAAAATGTTTTTCATGTCTATTTAAATAATACTAACAATTACCTAGAAAAATCCTCCTTGGATTTCAATGTCATCACAACTGATAAATTACTGTTATACAGGAAGTAGGTATTAAATAAGCTTGAGCCAAGTAAAGTAAACTTAAGGTAGTATTTTTCCACTATTCTACTGAATAGAATTATATTATTATAATATTATAATTCTACTGGTTTGAAGGAACAGATTATATCCTTTATATGATTATTATATTGATATTCCTTTAAAACATAATTTCAATTTATTGCATTAGTATTGATTAGTATTAGTTTATATAGATGTGGTATGCATAGGCTTATCTAAATTGATTCTCATCTGCAGTTCTGAATGCCATTTCCTCAGTGTGGCAAATCAATTTTTTCATTATATTAAAAAGTAATAATGAACCTAAAAATCTTCACACTACTATGCAATTTTTGCAAACCATAAGTCAGGTCCATATGGCTATTATGTGGCCTATTTTATGTCTTCTCTCTACACTTTAAAATAACTTTAAAGGGAGTTCTGCATGTATCAGTTGGTTTGTGATAGGAAAATAAAAATTTGAGCTGACTGGGGAAAACAATCATTCTTCAGATGTCATTATGTTTTTGCTACTGTAAACGGGTAAAGGTTTCCTTTTTTATATTATTGTGTTGAGTTGAAAACCACTCTGGGGTCTCTCTGGGGGTCTAGGGGTGAAGACTTCACTTTCCAATGTTGGGGTGTGGGCTCCACCCCTGGTCAGGGAGCTAAAACCCCACATGCCTTGGGTCCAAAAAACCTAACACAAAACAGAAACAATATTATAACAAATTCAATACAGACTTTAAAAATGGTCCACATTAAAGGAAAAAAAAAAACCACCTTAAAACTACTCTGATAAAAATTTTAACTTTCATAACTATTCAAGTCTATAAAAAAGCATAAAAATGTATTCAGTAATATTGGAAAAGTTATTTACAGGTAAAAAGACCTTTTAAAAAAAATTCAAGGTCATGTTTCTAGTGTTTCCTAAAAGCAAAGACAACTGAAAAAAAAATTAACCAGGGACTTTGCTGGTGGTCCAGTGGCTGGGACCTCTGGGCTTCTTCTAATGTGGGGGCCAGGGTTCATTCGATCCCTGGTTGGGGAACTAGATCCTGCAAGCTGCAACTAAGACCAGGCACAACCCCCTCACCTCCAAATTAACCAAAGAGCCTTGACTTGGCTGCTGTATCATCCTTTACCTAATGTCTCAGAATGTGAGAATACTACTTACTTCCCATATTATGTATCTGGTCAAATGTGCAGGATAATACATAAAATATAAGAAAAACATTAAGAACAGGAATATGAAGGACTCCAGCTAGTAAACAACTACAACATAAAAACTGACAGCCTGTATACATTTAAGGGGAGAAGTTAGTCTGAACATGGTCTAATCAATATTTTCACTTGTGAAACTTATGGTTCAACTATATGATACACAAAAGTGTTCATGTCTATTTCAATAATGTCTGATATTTTATCAGATATTCTCTATTATTAAAAATGAAATGTCCAAGTATACTTAACTAGTTTTTACTTTGTTGTCCATTAATTTATTTTTAGTATCTTTCTTTTACCATCATTCTTAATGCCAAGCTGAGTAATTTCAGATAGTGTCAATCCACCAAAGCAAAGATTAAGACTTTTTAATCTTTCAAAAGATTGAACCCAGTCTAATATAATTTTCTCTTTGTTAGGTATTTTATATTATTAATTGAAAGGGCTCCAAGTTTCTTTGTAAAATTATTTTTATAATGGCCAATTAAGTGGGTGACAGGAACGGAAACTTTAATTTCACAGACTAAACCTCAATTGAGAATTATTGTTATTTTTTTCAAACCAATTAGGCCAGAAGAGGAGTACTGTGCCTATTAAACTTATTTAATACAAAGAAAACTTATATAATATAAAGAGAATTTGAAGGCTTGTTATAATGAATTTCAAGTATACCGTATTCTTTTTTCCTGCTTCCCCTGAACATCATTAAAAAAGTCTTTGTATTTCAGGTGCCTAGTACAGTGTAAGGCACACAACAATAACTATTTGATGAGTAAGGATATCCAGTAACAATGCAACACATTACAAAATACAGACACACCATTTCAGTTCAGGAGGACTACTTTTTCATGCTGAGAAACAAAAAGGTCAATACAACAAAGTGTAACTAACTTCAACCAAGGGTTCTATTATTAGTTATTTTTATCCCAGAACCAATGTTAGTGTTTCATGCAGACCTAGGTTAGTAAGTAGAATTCTGGAAGAAATTTAGTGACAATTTCTGAAATGTTTAGTATGAACCAGGGCAGTGTTAAGTTTGCTTATTAACTGAGTTACAAGCTTAGTGCTTGCTAATTTTTAAAAAAGGAAATGGGGGAAGAACAAAAGGTGTTTTGTGTGACACTTTGTCTTACCTTCAGATAAACAGAACTGATATTTAATGATCTAAAGAGGGAAAATAAAATAAATGAAACAATCATAAGGAGTGCAAAGTATTACAGAATAGGAAGGCCATGAGTCATTTATTTTCTTACTGATTTCTTCAAAATTAGTTAATTGTAAAAATGCAGTACCCTCTTATAATCTTCAGTATTACAAATAATTTAATCTGTTAAGTACTTCTAAATCTAGACCAGTTATTTTAACTTTATTTGTAAAATCAGAACTAATAGGCAATATTCTTGGCCATAAAATTTGATCCTCCGAATTTGAGAGTGCCTGCTCAACTGTGTTTCTTTTGCAGATACTTCAGCAATGATTCTGTGAAACAAAATTGTTACTGCCCTTTAACTAAGATAAAATGTAGTGTATGTGTTTTTAATGAAGACCGTTGACGTTTAAAAGAACTGTATTTAGGTAAAAGAAAGTATAAATCAAATTTATAGGCCAAAATGAAAATAATGATGAAAAATATCTATACTTCAATGACTGGAATTGTATGCAACTAAGTTTTCATTAAGAGTTTTTTTTCTCAGAACAAAAGGGTATTGCATTTCAAGTTCGAATAATGACCAGTAACTAATACTTGCTTTTAACCTTACCGGCATCAGATGGTAAATGATGGTAGGGAGCTGGAGAAAAAACCTGTGCTGCAAAATCTTCAAATGTCGTTGGTTCTAAATGGTGCTGGACAATCGTTTGCAGATACCGTGCTCTCTCCTCATAGCTGATTTCCTTCAGTTAAGGTTGAACTTAAATGCAGCTTACATTGGAAAAGAACAGATCTGCTCAAAAAGGCCTATCACTGCTAAGCCATTACTTCTTAATAAATATATTCGCCAACTATCCTTGCATATCACTAAGAGTATGACTTTGTAAAGAGTAAAAAATTATAGCTATTAACGTAAGTTTACTCTTCCAGACACCATTATACCTGGTAGCTTAACAGGGATACATTTATTAGAATATAACTAACAGAAACTGTTGGAAGAAAGAAAGGTTAACAGTTTACTTGGAAGAGGATTCAACTGCTACCAGGGTAGCCTAGGCTCATCTTATCTGGTTAATCAGCTTCGATCTGCAGATGTACTCTGAAAAGCCACATGATAAATATTATAATGCTGCTTAAAATACTATGTCTGAAATTCTATTTTTCATTTGCAATGATTTATTGTGAAAAATTCCTGCATATCTTCTTCTTTTTCTAAATCCCTGCATTTTCCCAACAATTGTTCTCATTTTGAATGGAAGACTACTGTTGCTGTAATCCTTGAATAACTCCATGCAGTTAAGATAAATACACAGTTGAATCTGTATGTCAGAAAAAAATACCTAGTCAATTATAACACTGAAACAGGCAGGAATATTTGCAAAGAGTCCACAGGACTCCTAAATACTGTCTAACAAAAGCATCTACAGGGCACTGACACTGACAGAAAAATACTGTACTTCCCTTTCACCACATTTTCTTCTCTGATATTATTGACAAGCAACCAGTACCTTGAAGTGTTGTTGCTTTTGAACAACCCACTCCAGGCTTCCTGTTTCAGCAGGCCTGATTGTGCTGTTAGCACAGAGAGGGCGAGAAAGAGAGAGAATATTTCTGTTGTTCACGAAAGCAACTATGGAAATGGCTGTCAAAATGTAGAGCAGCAGGCAGCAACATACAATTATCAGGAAAAACTCACATGCTGACTTCATGTCGTATAGTTCCTGAACTGAGAAATCAGTTAACCTTTCTGCCACAACTTTTGAAAGTTTTCCTGCTGTACTCAGTGTGCTATGTTGATAGGCTTTACATAAAACATATAAATAAGTATGAAGGATAATAAAAATTTGCCTATTGCTTCTTCTCTATTCACTGAATTTTTGCTAAAACCCATTTTAATATTTTACCCTCAAAATTCATTATTCTCTCTTTTTAAAATTCCAATTCAATTGTTGTTCTTCAGTTCTTTAAACTGTAGACCAGGTCTATAATCAAGACCAAGAAAAAAATTTGAGAGGAAGATAATTTAAAATGTTAATTCAGTGGGAGATCCCATAGCAAGTTGCATTTACAAGGCATTATTGAGAGAAACAAAGTTAAGTCTATATTCATTATGCACTTAAGACTGTGATGTCTTTTGCCATCTAAATGATTTGAGTAATCTCTTATACTACATTTTATGTATCAAATATTCAAATAATCTTAATTCCAATTCCTTATAATCCATTATTTTCACTTCTGGGGCTGAACTTCAAAATAATTTCACTCCTGCAATGGGGAGCAACAGGAAAAGATGCTATATTAAAATGATCAGCAGTAAGGATTTTATAGAAGGATCATGCAGACATTTTTGAGTGTTAACCTAGAAAAGTAATATAGCACTTTTAAAAGAGAGTATATGGTTATAAATGAAAGGGGATGAAACTGATGGTTCAATCTAAATAATACCACATATCTCACAACTTGTTGGAAAGTACTTTTTTCATTGGGGGAGATTCACAGCTGCCGAATTTTCTGCAGTTAATAGAGTCCTTTGATTCACAGCAGTGCCCCTTGTACAAAAAATACTGGCCTTTGTGTATTACCAGAAACTAATTTTCTATTTGGCTGAAAAGGGAAAAATGGGGTTATTGCTTCTCCCTCCTACAGAGCTTTTCATTATGCCTGATGCACTCAACTTCTAAGCTCTTCTGAGAAAAAAAATAACTGAAGAGGCAAGAGGTAGAAAAATGAGCTTGTTAGCACATTAGAAGTGAAGTATCTTGGTGGGCCCTAGAAATTCCCAGTGGTGTGTTAACTTATCACTCTATGCATGCTGGCACTGATAGTCTCCCAATTGATCACTCTCTTTTCGCACCAAAGGTGCTGCCAGGAAGCAAAGGCTGAAGGCCCACAGGAGAACAGTCTGCTATCAAAACAAGCTGTTTTTAAAAGTCTGCTTGAATGGGTAAAATGCTTCATGAAAAGTAGGGTGGAGACACCTACCTGCTTTTAAAATGCTCTACTTTCAGAGGGCCTATAAATGAAATATTTTACTTTATCTTATTATATTTAGAGTTTACACAAAAATTAGGCAGAGAGAAAGCAAATTTAGTATTTCTAAAGCAAGGAGAATACTTCCAAAGTAGTAAAATTTATTAGAACAAGAAATGAATATCTAGAAAAGATACATTTTGGGGTATAATTCTATTTTACTATATAAAAGGTGATTCATAAAACTCTGAAGAAACTTCAATATATAAAACTATACAAACTGAAATTATCTAGACATAATGTATTCATTTTGTAGAAAAACCACATGATGTATTTAATAAAATTGCAAAAAAACATTAGAGGTAATAATGCTCACTAAACAATTTTTAAAGTCCAAGTATAGGTGGCAGAGTAAAGGAAAACAATCACTGATGGTTGAATTTAAATGAAAAACTGTAACGGTGATGTCTGCAGTTTCCTTTTGGGGGATTATTTTCAGAAAATAGTTAGCTTAGTAACAGTAGACTACAGTAAACCACATTCTAAAAGCTAAATTCTTTTTAATTTTCCAAGTTTGCTGTAGTCAAATAAAGCACAAACAATAATATCAAAGCAACCCAATCTACATACTTACGTCTTTTCTTCTTTTACTTTGGAAAACATATATTAAGGTGATATACTGAACTTGAAGTACTTAAACCATAATCCTGAGTCCACAAACAAGGAGCCTTTTGTGACTAAGATGATTATAAAGTTCCAAACAGTGATGTTAGCATCTGCAATGGTAACCATAATTCCAAACAGTTAATTCCTACATGTCCTTAAAATAGGTTACCCACTTACTCCTTAAAAGGCAGCTCTCTAGGGAAGAGTTATTAGTACCTACAAATTGAGTGGCCTACACAAACCTGATGGATAATAACAATTCAAGCTATATTCCTACTGCAATTGTATGTTGCCATTGGCATTGAAATTACAAATGAAATGGGTGAGATGCTAAAAAGGTGATGGCATACTTACAAATTCAGAGTAAAACTTAAAGTACAAGTCTAAGTTGAATTAAGACAGTTTTTGTTGCAAATCTAAAACAACCCAAGCCAAAACTAGCTAGTAAAAAACCATTTGATGAAGGAGACTTTTGGCTGGTAGGAATCTTTAATACAGAACTAGCCAATCAAAAGAAATAACACACAGGTGCTGCAATCACAGCAATATAATTATCCACTAATCCTCCTTTCCTTCTACTTTCTGCAAAAGCAGAAATGGGGGGAAGGAGTATTACCCATTCTAAAAATAAGAAAAAGGAACTAAATATTTTTTATAGTATAAATAGTTTAAACCCAATCTGTACTTCATTAACACAATGTTAACATCAGTATGCATTTTAAGTAACTACTTTTGATTTTAATGTGAAATAATAATTAATGGCCCTGTGTCACTGGATCAAGATCAGCTGTCATGAAACTAGGGTTCAATTTCAGCCCACTCCTGGAAAGAGATGCATGAATTCTCTGTGCCACATCTTAATGTGAATGTTAAAAACAGTTATTTTGACCTCTGACTCAAGTCCTTCTATCAGGTTGGTGCAAAAGTGCGGTTTTTGCACTGTTGAAATTTGCCGTTTGATACTGGAACACATTCTAAATTAATGTGGTTATGTTATACATCATCTTATTTGCAACTCTTGCTTTTTTTTTTTTTTGCTGACTTATTACTTGCTGTTTACATTTATTTTAGACTATGGAAATAATGTTAGATAAGAAGCAATTTCGAGCAATTTTCTTATTTGAGTTCAAAATCAGTCGTAAAGCAGCAGAGACAACTCACAACATCAACAACTCATTTGACCCAGGAACTGCTAACGAATGTACAGTGCAGTGCTGGTTCAAGAAGTTTTGCAAAGGAGACGCGAGGCTTGAAGATGAGGAGTGTAGTGGCTGGCCATCTGAAGTTGACAACCATTTGAGAGAGACCATCGAAGCTGGTCATATCACAACTACATGGGAAGTTGCGGAAGAACTCAACATCAACCATTTTATGGTCTTCCGGCATTTGAAACAAATTGGAAAAATGAAGAAGTTCGATAAGTGGGTGCTCATGAGTTGACCAGAAATAAAAACATTGTTTTGAAGTGCTGTCTTCTCTTATCCTATGCAACAACAATGAAGCATTTCTTGATCAGACTGTGACAGGCAACAAAAAGTAGATTTTATACAACAACTGGCAATGCCCAACTTAGTGTGGTGAGACCAAGAAGCAGCTCCAAAACACTTCCCAAAGCAAAACTTGCACCAAAGAAAGTCATGGTCACTGTTTGGTGGTCTGCTGCCCATCTGATCCACTACAGCTTTCTGAATCTCAGTGAAGCCATTATAACTGGGAAGTATGCTCAGCAAATCGATGAGATGCACTAAAAACTGCCACAACTGCAGCCAGCACTGGTCAACAGAAAGGGCCCAATTCTCCATGACAACGCCCAAGTGCGTGTCACACAACCGACACTTCTAAAGTTGACTGAATCGGGCTACTAAGTTTTGCCTCATCCGCCATATTCACCTGATCTCTCACCTGCGACCACTTCTTCAAGAATCTCTACAATTTCTTGCAGGGAAAATGCTTCCACAACCAGCAGAATGCAGAAAATTCTTTCCAAGAGTTCATTGAATCCCAAAACAACATATTTTTATGCTTTAGGAATAAACCAACTTATTTCTCGTTACTAAATAATGTGTTGATTGTAATGGTTTTTATTTTGACTAATAAAGATCCATTGGAGCCTAGTTATGATTTAAAATTCACGGTCAGAAACCACAATTATGTTTGCACCAACGTAATAAATAGCAAGTGTTATCTCCATGTGGACACTTTTCAGTACCAGTTTAAGAAATATATAAATGCATTCATTTGCAAGAATGCTTTGATAAAACTTGTCTATGGTACGTACAAGAGGAACTTCTGAGTTATTCTGAGAAAACTGATTTCTCATGAGAAAAAAGAGAATATGAAGAAAAGAGATGGTAAATAGTTAATTAGTGCCACTTATTTCAACTTTACTAATGTATAGGAAAAACAGACAAAAGGTAATTTTTTTAAAGGTAGATTTGGTTTTTAATTTTTCATTCTCCATAATAATTTTCTTAACAATACAGTGTAATCAGGGGATTTATACGTCCAATGTAATTTGTGACTAGCTTCAAAGAAATTGAAACTTGTGTGTATGTATGTGTGTTTATATATGTATATATGTGTGTACACATGTAGTATGTAAGAACGAATATAAAGTATAATTTTTCATAAAAAGGTGTTACGAAAATTATAAGCAGACATCAAAGGCCTATCACTGCCTAACTAATTCCTCTTAAATTCAAGTTTAATGTTTTCTTTCCAAAACAAACAAAACCCCTACTGACTCCTTTTTGAGTAAAGGCAAAGTATGAAGTATCTGTATCTGTGCTTGACAGCACAGCCTCAGGGATTCAAGGCCCATTCTGAAATTCCTAATGCAGTAAGCACTTGCCCACACTCATAGGAATGTGGTTTCTTTGCTGTTTTACCAGTTAGGAATTTCGTCTGCCTTCTCTCTATAGAAAATTCCAAGAATGGTAATTGCAGGAAGAGAGAGAGTTTTGCATAGTGACTTAAATTTTTTTGTGAATACTACCTACCTTATTTACAAAGTTTGCAAGATGGTTGGTAGCTTGGTATTGACTCTGGTGGGAGTTTTCACATCATGGAACTCAATAAATGCCACCAATCGAGCCTCTTCCTGCTCTCCAGAGCCAGCTGTTAAGCACCAAGTGCGCCTCTTTCCTCATGCTTGTTCTTCTAATAAACTAGTGGGAGACTAATGTCTGAGGGCGGAGGCCATGCCGTTCTATCTTAATATCTCCAGCACCTAGTACAAGACCCAGTAGTACTCCTTGACTGTTTATAAACTATAGAAGGAATGAATCAAGTTGGTTGATAATTGATTAGGAGCCTGTTGATTTCCCTGGTGGCTCAGATGGTAAAGTGTCTGCCTACAATGCAGGAGACCTGGGTTCAATCCCTGGGTTGGGAAGATCCCCTGGAGAAGGAAATGGCAACCCACTCCAGTATTTCTGCCTGGAAAATTCCATGGATGGAGGAGCCTGGTAGGCTACAATCCATGGGGTAGTGAAGAGTAGGACACAACTGAGCGACTTCACTTATGCAGAGAGCCTGCTTCCTCTAATCCCAATTAGGCTCTCCAGAGACAAACCCCTTGGGGCAAATATAGTTGGGACCTTCCTAAGATTGAATTTAGAGACAGAGTTTGAATCTTACTTATGAGGAAGAGTTTGGTTCTACCCCTATCCTTAATCTAGCTGACTTTTTTTTGAAAGAAGTGAGTAAAGCACTGTGTATACCTATGTAAGGTATAACATTAAAAGAAAGCTGATATTAACATAAAATAACTGCCCACAGAAGAAATGCTATAATGTTCAACGTAATCACAACTCATTACAATTTAGCACTGAAATAAACATTTTGTCCCACTGGTTGGGATAATTTTTTTTTTAAGAAATTAAAAAATTTTTCATCAATTCTACTTATCATCCAAGTGGCCATCTGCAGTGAAGGGAGAAAAGGAAAGAAACTGGGAATATCTCTGTAGATAAAATAAAATGAAAGGTATTTTCAAAATCATTTTAGGCAGAAATCCAAAACTGCTCTGTACACTCTAAGAAGAGAGGTAAAAATATCCTTGAAAAAAATACTTGGGAATTTAAATATTTAAGGTTTTAAAAAGGCAATCTTGAGAGGACTGATCCCAAGGCATCATTTAGAGAGAATATTTTAGGACAAGTCAGAACTTGAGGAAGGATACAACAAAGATCTACCAACATTAATTTCAGGAAACTCAGCAAAATGCTTATTCAACAATAAGCTTTGCCTTGAAGGAGAATATAAAGATTTGCTTAGAAAAACAAAGCTGCTGACTGACTGGTAGTTGGGACTAGAACCTTGGTCATTTAAGAGTCCAGTGCTTTTCTACAGACTATCTCAATGATACGAATTTTAGATGGAAAAAAAAGTATAAAAGGCATTTTAGTCAGCTCAGGATGGCCAACACAATGACTATTAGCTTAACTTCTAAGATTGGCAATTTTCAAAAAATGTTTGTTTATATAGTTGAATCCCATATGTAGTATAGTAAAAATCTATAACATGATCTAAAAAATGAGAAAATAAACCACATTTGGCTTTTCAGTTCTAAAAGGCCATGAAATATTTTCAAACATTCTGAAGTAGTATCATTATAGGATCTTGAAAACATAATGGAAAATTAGAATTTTATTGAGATATAGTATATAGGTAGATATATTTTATAAGTACAACTCAAGGATCTCATGACTATTATTATCAGGAGTAAAGTGGGATACCTTCCTGAAATACACAGGGCAATGAAGTATCCCACAGACTAAAAGGCACCGCTCCTTTATAAGATAAAAGTAAGGTATATTGCTTACTTTATAAAGATCTAGTAAATTAACACTCCATTTCTTTCCTACAGCAACTAATTTCTTTAAGGAACATGGAGTCTAGTTCATATGCAGTAAAAATAAAATTCTCCTACATAAACAGCATGAATCTTAGAATTGTTAAACAGAAATTCTGAAAATCCACAACAGGTTATGACAAATAATTGTGTATGATTTTTATGATGTCTAATATTAATGAAATTCTTTAGTAGTTGATACTATCTACACCATGAAGGAAAAGCTGTGATTTGTCAGAGTAGACAAAGCTGGGCTTTAATCCATCCTTTTAACCATACTGCCAAGTCTATATTGTTTTCACTGCGTCTCAATTAGGAGACAGGCAGGACACCTGGTACTTCTTTATCTAAGTCCCATGGGCTGCCAGATGACTCAAAATCCATAACAGGTGCTAAGGCACTGTGAGGATAGTCCTATTATTGAAAGCTGGAGTTGTATAAAATTTGGACCATATATAATTGCTCATAAATCAGTCAATTATTAAATGAAAACAGTAAGTAAAAAGTTGATAAACCCAATTCTATATAACAAAATTTATGTAAACACACTTAAAAAGATTAACCTTAAATAAATAGGATTAAAAATTTAAACCTACCTAAAGGTTCTGAAAATCCTTCCTGATTTAATAATCCAATAATCATTGGCAGCTTCTAAAAAGCACTAACATTATCAAATATGTATATGTTTCACTTTCATGAAAGCTGTATAAACCAAATCATCTACAAGAAAAACTAAGTTACTTGGATTTCAAATTTAATACAATTAAAATTTTGTACTCTCATTCTCAGTAAGATCTGCTTGAAAATATTATCACTAAGTAATAATGAGACTTTCACAGTCAACAGAGAACTGCTTCAGAACTACTAAGTATTAGAGTAAGAATTTTTAAAATATTGAGGGAAAATTAGAAACAATCACTTGTGTTTTTTCCTTTTAGGAACAAAAATTTCAATACATTAAGTTAAGGAAATCAATGTGTTTGGAATAAATACTAAACTTGGGTTATGTCAGAAGACTGCAAAAAGGGAAAAAATAACTAAGTGAAATTTTACAGTGTACAATTACTTAAGTGTTATCTCTACCTAAATGTGCACTAACTTAATTAAGATTTTGTTTAAATGCTATAATTATTGGGAGTACACAAAGTGATTTATTATCATGGTAAATAGTTACAGGGTACAGCAACCCATCATTTAAGACAGTGTCATAGAATCTATGATAAACAATATATTGGCTTAAACTAATGCACTATATGCCCCCAGGGAATAACAGGCTCAGAGACAGGACTTTAACGTTAAAATCTACCCATTAATCTTGACTTAACTATAATCTATTCTGTAGTAAAAGGAAGAATGGGTATTCAATGAATTACTGTTTTTGAAATATTGCACTGGGTGCTCATTTACTAAAACAATTTAAGCGGATATGAGAGATGGAATAGTAGTTAAATTTTACAGAATGTTACTAATTTTATAAAACATGCATTTGATTTTCCTTCAGTTTAGCAAGGACATCAAAATTTTAAAAATCTATAGATTGAAAAACTTTTCTTAAAATAACTCTCCCTGATCCTTTGAAAGGACATGTTGTATAAATTACAATACTGCAGTATAATTTAGTCAACTTAATTTCTGCTGGAAAAAAAGAATCATCTATGGAAATATATTATAGGGTCAGGATCTTGGGGGCTGAAATAAGCTTTTAATATTTTTTTAAGTTGTACATCATTGTTTTTTTTGCATGAGAACTTCCAACTGCTTGATTAGACTGACCAGAAGAAAATGTAAAGACCTAGAGTGGTGTTTATATAAATATTACAGCATACACTGACTCACTTTTAAAAAAGATATCCAAAATAGAATTCAAGGAGAGAAAGATAATCATGAGTGACTGAAACAGGCATCACCTCATTTAAATGATAAATCTAGTATTTAACCTTAAGATTTGTGACTGTTATGCATAAAATTGATTTATATTTCTGTATCAGTATAGCTTATATATATTCAGATGATATTCAGGAATTGTTAAAAGCACACAGTAAAGGAAATTAAGTCAAATTTGTCTCTAACCTTATGTGATGTATAAACTTTGGTGGTTTTAATCCACTGTCCTTTATTTTAAATTTCTATCAGGATTACAAAACATTATTTTCATTTCATTTAAACATAAAAATATCCTAAAGGAAAACTGATTTTTGCTCTGCTATAATTTTGTGGGCTGTTAACGGAATTACTACAGGTGGTTGCTTAAATATATTTATTTGCTTTCTTTTTGATAGCAGGTATGTGCTAAATAAAAATCAACACCTTTATCAAGAGAGAATAAGTAAATGTAGAAACATCAGTTCTACAACAGCTATTTTGCTGCTTCTCTTTTTCTCAACAGCAATTAGTAAAGCAACCCCTTCCCCTCCTCCCTAGTGCCGTCAAGCTGTTCAGAGCAGTTTGCAACTCGACAATGGTACCATTGTGAATGCTCTCTGGGCTTCCTTCCCACAGAGAGTTAAATGGGCAGTTCCTGCTGCCCATGATTGGTGTCCAGTGAAATAATACTCAAGAGCCAGGTTTTATCAGCTTCACGCCAAAGAAGTGAAGCCAGGGAACCCAAGCCTTCATATCATACTGGACCATATGCCAACCCTGATGGCCCCAAAGGTTTATCACTAAGAATCAGGATCCATCATGTCCCTTGTGAAATTTCACTTCACATACCTTATGTGAAATGCAAAGCTTCACTAAAAACCGAACCTTCTTTACAATTGGCATGAACAGATGGACGGTAACAGTGGTTTGGCAAGCAAAAGTTAAGATTTAAATAGGCTGTATTCTAGTGTTTGAGAGGAAAAGCAGTTAGAAGAAAATGCGGAGATCTGTGATCCATAGTTTAATTTTAATTCCATTATTGAGTTACTAAAAATTCAATAGCAAAATCCCTTATATTTAGTAAAGGAAATTAATGGATTAAAAGCACCGCAATTCCTTCATTAAACAAGGTTAGAGTAATTTCAGCTTTACATCCTTCATTCTTTGCTCTCTGAAATCCCCAAATAGCATATGAATCTACTACTGTTTTTTATATTTAAAAGAAGACTAGAATAAAACTTACATATTATGTAGTAGGTATACTTAATAATAACGTAGGCACACTAGTGCATCTTTGTCACTAATATCAACAACATAAGGGTTTAATAGAGAAAAAGTTCCTTTCTAGCACAGGTCAGAAGTTCGTAAAGATACAGAAGTAGAGAAACTTCAAGTTTTGTTTTTACGGAAAAGTTGGACAATCACCTGATAGTTTTCTAGTTTCTTTCTGGTGTACTATGATATAACCCAACTATCTAGATTGGACCATATGCGGACCATACTGTCATGCTGGATGTGACAAAACAGGTAAGATGCTGGTAGTGCTTTCTTTTCCTATCAGAATAGGATAAAAATACTTCATCTGTCAATACATGTTAAAGTATAATAATATGTAAAAGCACATTTTCTGAGCTCTTGCTACATGGCAGACAGGCTGCTTAGTGCTTCATATGGATAATCTCATTTAATCCTTACAACATTCCTGAGTTTGGTACTCTTTTTACAGATTAAATAAAAATCAGACAGAAAGACAGTGACACACTTAATAAACGGTTCTGGATTCTGAAGCCCATGCTGATTTCCCAACAGTCAGCTGCCACACTTTAAAAAATAATTAATTTATAATTAAGGACTTAGGATAGTCTGTATTTATCAATATTATCTTTGGAGGAAATGATCTACAAAAGACAGTAGATATATAAATTTATGTAGTTTCTCAATAAACTCACTTTCTTCTAACATGAAATGGCAGCAATATTGATGGGCCTCCCTAAGAGGTTTTATAATGTTCTATCGTAATGAATGGCAAACTGCATTAGCGGAGCCAATCAATTACATTTCATTTCGTTTTGGCTCTTATACTTTTGCAACAGGTTCTTTACATTTGAGTAGCAGAACTGCAGGGATAACAAACTGTGACTAATTGAAGAATGATCATTGACTTCTGGTAATTTGTCTGATAAAGTTAAACAGAAACCCATTTCTGGCATTTACGAAAAAAGTCAAATCTAAACAGATTAGAAGAAATCAAATGATATTGGTTTGGTAGGGAAGAATATTAAATCTAGGAGGAAAGTGTTTTTTTAAAAGATAACCATTTAGTTTCATAATATCCCTTATAATGTATATTTCAGAATATTACATATGTATTATACACATATATACATAAAAATCTAAAAATATAAACGGCAAGGATTATAACAGACATGCTCCATTCCACCTACTCAAATCTCACCTTTGAGGCCCAGATTTTCTACACATTCTTCCCTAGTTTTCTGACTCCAAAGTAATGATCTTTTCTTCAGGACTCCCAAAGCATTTTATCTACAACCTGACCGTGACACATTTTACCTTGTGTAATTTTTAGTGTAAATATATATTCTCTCTCTTATTAAATTATAAACTTTATAAGAGATTACCATCTGATTTGTCTTTGCATTTCTCTCAAAATATTTACCATTACTATGTAAGTGATCAATAAATATTTTTGATAGAAGAAAAACAGTATAGTTCTATCTTCTTACCTGGTGGTGGTTAAACTAATTATTCATCATATTTAAGACTGATAAAAGTTTTTTCAAATTATATCTTGGAGTAAGAAAGGCTAAGAAGAAAACTTAAGAAAACTAAGACATGGGAGATGGTTAATTTTATGTCAACTTGGCTAGGCCACGGTACCCAGTTTTTGGTTAAATACCAGCTTAGATGTTGCTCTGAAGGTAATTTTTAGGTGTGAGTACTATCTCTACCCTAACTCCCACAGATTTCAGACTTGCCAGTACCCACAACCATGTGAGTCAATTCCTTAAAATCAACCTCTCTCTCTATATATACTTAAGAACACACATCCTACTGATTGCTTCTCTGAGAACCCAAATACAATATGATTATATACTATAACTTCTGAAAATTTTCTATGTATAATAGGTCTCACATTAAAGAAAAATAGGATGTATATAATATCAACATATTTAACATTTATACACAGTCTTAATGTCTCTGGAATCAAAACAAATAATTTAAAATTTTTATTTAAGAAAAAGCCATGATATGACTTTTAATCATGAAATTGATGTTTTAGAATTATATTCTTACAAAAAAGTCAAAAACATCTAAAAAAAACCCCAAACCCCACACCAAAACACACATACACTCTCTTTCAACAGGTAACTACTAAATGATGGCTAAACATCAACCTGAAATAGTCCTCAGGTCCAGTGGTTACCCAGAATGTGCCTACTCTTCCTCCCCAGTGATGCATTTCAATTCTAACTGCATGATCAAACCAACAAATTGAGCTCGAGACAAAAAAAAAAAACCAACAAAACCTAGCTGAGAAAGTCAGAAGTTGTAAGGAAATGCTTTTCAAGTACAAGTAATGCAAGAAATGACAAGTGAAGTGAAGGAGAGGTTTCAAAGCTTGAAAGACAGTCATCAATACTGACAGATTACTGTAATTCTGGCTGCCAGCATGATCGATTTGGGCAGCATATGACAATCAATATTGTCCTCGTTTAGTGAACAGCATTAGATTCATAGATACAGAAGATGTTCCTAGGATAAAATTTAAGCTGTATTTAATGATCATAAATAGCACAATTTATGCTGTGGAATCTTAGTGGGTACTTTTATTGGGCATAAAATAACTGACACAGCAGTTCAATTATCCAAATATAATTGAGTTTATTACATATTCTTTTACTCCATTTCTCTTATGAGGATTAAAATAGAACCTGATGGTTTTCAAAGCCTATTGAGATCTCAATTTTTATTGTAATTTCTCATAAGCTTTATTGATCTGTTTTAGAATACATGATTTTTTTCCTTAATGTGAACTTATCTGAATTTGTCAAAACTACATATTTAAAATTTTATTATTTCTGAAATATTCACTATTTAAAATGAAAGGAGATCTATAGTTTAGTATCTTAAAATGAAACCATCTAGTTGTAATTTATTATGTAAACTTCCGCTTAAAAATCAAGTAATCTATCTATATTGTCAATTCCCTCAATGTTTAAAATTAATATACACCTTTGTGAACCTTTGTGAAAAGAGAATATAGTTCTTCAGATCAGCAAAGGCTAAGAGTATCTCTACAATATACTTAAATATTATGGGGAAACAACTTCTATACAGCTTCTAAATTCAAGCTTCTAAGTCAAGAAAAACTTGTTTGATTTGATTTAATATTTTTACTGATTGTTGCTGAAGTGGTTTTCCTGATAGAAGTTCCTCACATCTGCTGGGTAAAGTGTTCATATTTACTGTTTTCATCTTAAATTCTCTCTCTTCATCTTAGAATTTTCTCCAGTGTAGTATCTATTAATGTCTCAGCAAGATTAACTATAAGAACTTCATGAAACAAGCCTGAAAATCCAATTCAATCAATTAACCGACCAACCAACCAAATATAAAAACCCAATTAGGCAATTCCTTGCTGTTGGGTAGAGTTGTTTTATATTGACTGTAATCTTTACACATAACAGAATTAATCACGGCACAAAATAATGTACCTTATTTCATTTACTAGGCGCATCTAAAATTCATTATCTCATTTATTCTTTGCCACAATTCTGAGATGGTTATTAGCATGTTTGTTATTAAAGATGAAGAAAGTTAGGATTAGAGATTCTGGGACTTGACTATGATCACAAGGCAGACCTCAGGTTAAAATCAATGTTTCTAACTGCAAATCCAGCTATTATACCTCTAGTGTAACATGCAAATGGGAAATAGTCCTCAAGAGGTGCAGGTAAAGGAAATTAAGCCATATCCTCACTTTTCATTGGTATACTTGAACTACTTAGTAAGATGTGCATCTTACATGCTGTTTGTCTCTCAGGCCAGAAACAGTTTGTGTTAGTTCAATAAATTGAGTTCCTATTGACACTAGAAGCAAGTAGAGGTTTGTATTACACTCTAATCGCACTCTCATCACTTTCCCAAAAGATTTAAGGCATTCTTAGAAGCTTTTGCACAACGAAGGAAACTATAAGGTGAAAAGCCAGCCTTCAGAATAGGAGAAAATAATAGCAAATGAAACAACTGACAAAGAATTAATCTCCAAAATACAACACACATTTCTCCAAAGAAGACATATGGATGGCCAATAAACACACGAAAAGATGCTCAACACTGCTTATTATTAGAGAAATGCAAATCAAAACCACACTGAGGTATCACCATATACCAGTCAGAATGGCCAGCATCAAAAAGTCTACAAACAATAAATGCTAGAGAGGGTATGGAGAAAAGGGAACCCTCTTACACTCTTGGTGGGAACGCAAACTGGTACAGCCACTATGGAGAAGAGTGTGGAGATTCCTTAAAAACGGAACGAACTGCCATAGGATCCAGCAATCCCAAATACTGTATATTACTGTATATAATGCATATATATGGAATTTAGAAAGATGGCACCAACGACCCTACATGTAGCACAGCAAAGGACACGCAGACTTTGGGACTCAGTGGGAGAAGGTGAGGGTGGGATGATTTGAGAGAATAGCACTGAAACATGTATATTACCATATGTAAAAGAGACAACCAGTCCAAATTCGAAGCATGAAGAAGGGTACCCGAAGCTGGTGCTCTGGGACAACCCAGAGGGATAGGGAGGGGAGAAAAGGGAGAGAGGGGTTCAAGATGGGGGGACGCATGTATACCTGTGTTTGATTCATGTCAATGTATGGCAAAAACCATCACAATACTGTAAAATAATTATCCTCCAATTAAAATTAAAAAAAAAAAAAGGCATTCTTTCTACTGTGTCTTAAATCAAATGATGGAAAACACTAACCTCAGGATGAACATCAGGATCAGGGGAACTATCAAGAGGCAAAGGTCACAAAGACGACAATTGTAGTAGAGCTGACAATGTGGACAAAATTAGTTTATGCATAATAAGCTTTCTAGAGATATTCAGGAAATAATAAACTGAATCTTTACATTTCATAACAATGACCACTTCAAATCTGAGTTTTCAACTAGAAGTAAATGAAGATGTAACCACTACAAATAAGAAATGCTATATAAATGTCACTAAGCTTAATTAATCAATGTAACACATCAGAATCTACCTATAATTCTATTCCACACTGTCAGAATACATGAGAAATTACACAGAAATCAGGTTACTTAAGTCAATGTTTCTTAAAAGAAGAAAACATATGCTGCAGACTTATGATACATCTATTTCACATGCAATAGGGTATTTTAAAAAGCCTTCCTTGTAAAGCTTAACATCTACAGTTTATTATGTAGAAGAGAAATAAGTGAAATGTTTTTAATCATATAGAAAAAGTATATGAAGACACAAATCCACTTTACGAATGAGTAACGAAAACAATTTAACTTTTAAAACTGTGTGCCTACAAAGACAGAAATATAGATCAATGGAACAAAATAGAAAGCCCAGAGATAAATCCACGCACATATGGACACCTTATCTTTGACAAAGGAGGCAAAAATATACAATGGATTAAAGACAATCTCTTTAACAAGTGGTGCTGGGAAATCTGGTCAACCACTTGCAAAAGAATGAAACTAGAACACTTTCTAACACCATACACAAAAATAAACTCAAAATGGATTAAAGATCTAAACGTAAGACCAGAAACTATAAAACTCCTAGAGGAGAACATAGGCAAAACACTCCGACATACATCACAGCAGGATCCTCTATGACCCACCTCCCAGAATATTGGAAATAAAAGCAAAAATAAACAAATGGGACCTAATTAAACTTAAAAGCTTCTGCACAACAAAGGAAACTATTAACAAGGTGAAAAGGCAGCCTTCAGAATGGGAGAAAATAATAGCAAATGAAGCAACTGACAAACACCTAATCTCAAAAATATACAAGCAACTCCTACAGCTCAACTCCAGAAAAATAAATGACCCAATCAAAAAATGGGCCAAAGAACTAAATAGACATTTCTCCAAAGAAGACATACAGATGGCTAACAAACACATGAAAAGATGCTCAACATCACTCATTATCAGAGAAATGCAAATCAAAACCACTATGAGGTACCATTTCACGCCAGTCAGAATGGCTGCGATCCAAAAGTCTACAAGCAATAAATGCTGGAGAGGGTGTGGAGAAAAGGGAACCCTCTTACACTGTTGGTGGGAATGCAAACTAGTACAGCCACTATGGAGAACAGTGTGGAGATTCCTTAAAAAACTGGAAATAGAACTACCTTATGATCCAGCAATCCCACTGCTGGGCATACACACTGAGGAAACCAGGAGGGAAAGAGACACATGTACCCCAATGTTCATCACAGCACTGTTTATAATAGCCAGGACATGGAAGCAACCTAGATGTCCATCAGCAGATGAATGGATAAGAAAGCTGTGGTACATATACACAATGGAGTATTACTCAGCCATTAAAAAGAATACATTTGAATCAGTTCTAATGAGGTGGATGAAACTGGAGCCTATTATACAGAGTGAAGTAAGCCAGAAAGAAAAACACCAATACAGTATACTAACGCATATATATGGAATTTAGAAAGATGGTAACAATAACCCTGTGTACGAGACAGCAAAAGAGACACTGATGTATAGAACAGTCTGTTGGACTCTGTGGGAGAGGGAGAGGGTTGGAAGATTTGGGAGAATGGCATTGAAGCATGTATAATATCACGTATGAAACGAGTCGCCAGTCCAGGTTCGATGCACGATACTGGATGCTTGGGGCTGGTGCACTGGGACGACCCAGAGGGAGGGTATGGGGAGGGAGAAGGGAGGAGGGTTCAGGATGGGGAACACGTGTATACCTGTGGCGGATTCATTTCGGTATTTAGCAAAACTAACACAATATTGTAAAGTTTAAAAATAAAGTAAAATTAAAAACAAAAACAAAACTGTGTGCCTATTTCGTCCCAGGCAGTGCTCTAAGAGTTTTACACATATTGACTCATTCAGTTCTCAATACACTATAGGCTAGATATTATTATCATTCTTCATTTTATGGATAAGGAAATGAGGCGGAGAAGTTAAATAACTTGCCCAAGCTGCAGAACTAAGGAAGAGGTGACCAATATTTGAGTCCAGGCAATCTGGCTCCAGAAGTCATGTTCTAAAACACTCCATGTCCTCTCATACTTCCATGTTTCTGTTTATGTTGTTCCCTCTGCCTGGAATACTCTTCTTAATCTCATCTACCTGATTAACTCATTTATCCTTCAAGATTGGGTCAAGCCTTATATTCTCAGAAGTGTTTGCTGATACCACCATCCCTTCCAGCTGAGAGGCCCCTTGTTATAGTAACTTGCAGAACATTCTGTGCATAACTCTTATTACAGTATAGATACTGAAAACAATATATTTCCTCAACTAGACTGAGTACTTTGTAATGACTGTTTTGGTTATCTCCGCACACCCAGATTAGCAGACCACCATTAGCAGTATATGATGGGGCTCTAATTAATTAACCAAAAGACAAGTACTGACTAACTGTATAAAAGAAAATACCGTAACTGTTTAAACACTGGGGAGGAACACTCCATCATCTATATGTCAATAAACAAGAACTCCATAGGTCTTAGCACATTAAAAGAAGTTACCTTGGAAAGTAGAAAACAACTGTTGAACCAACTGTTAAAAAGGATACAAGTTTTGATACAATGGAATCAGCGATTTCAGAGCACGGCTTGCATTTATAGCTGTTGCTCGAACCATAATAGGTAGGACCTTTCCATTCACAATAGCACCATCAAAGAGTGGACCAAAGAAGGGAACCTGATTGAGAAATTAGAATAATTTAACAATTCAAACTGGAAAAAGGCTGTAAATAACAACAATCAAAACAGTTTGCATATAAAACAATCTTTCTGCTTCCTCTTTAGTTCTTCCTTTAGTAGAAATGCTATTCAAATTTTCTGCCAAGATGGGTCATTCATACTAGGACAACAAACAAAACAAAAAATGCCAAAGGTCTACAGGGGTTCCATTCAAAAGAATTATGTGCTTCATGTAACTGATTAAACAACTTATACTACCTACCAATTTTCCAATTTTTGTAGCCTCAATTGTATACAAAAATCCAACACTTCAAGTTACTTTATTATTTTCATGCAATGCCAGCTTTACCAATGAACCTAAAACATTATTTTTTTTTATTAAATGGTTTATTAGAAAAAGATCTGGCACTATTATCAAATGACTGATATTTTCAAAAGTATTCCATTTCAATATGGCTAGTACAAATGGCAGCTAAAGGCAAAGAATGAGCTATGGATAATACAATAAATATTGTATGTTTTGTGGCCACATATTGTCTCTGCTGTATATTCTTCAATTTTTCAACTGAGAAAAACCCATTAAAAATGTAACATTCATAGCTTGTGGGTTATATGAAAACAACAGGAAACTGGCCATCATTTGCTGACCTCTGATTAGATGAATCCTAAAAAAATTTGGCCATAAGCATCGTTTCACACACGGGAAACAATTCATTTCAAGAAGATTCATGATCAACAGTCAAAAACTAGTTTTTCCATAACAAAATGTCCTCAAAAAAAAACAAAAAAACCCCAAAAAACAAACACCAAAATACTGCCAAAGTTTTATTCTTTGAAAGAAAATACTTCTTCAGGTGTTTCAGCCGTATAAGACATTCAACTAGAACTACTTGCTTTTTTAAAACTTTGTAGAATTCTCATTTATTAAGTGACATAACTAATCATGTAACCTTAACAAAATGTATTAACTAAAAATATAGGAATCATACTGTTCTAAAAGGGAATGATTACCTTGTGTTTTAGGAAACTCTAAATTGTCCTGTTAATAAAGCTAAGTCTTTTTGTGAGGTTAGTGTAAAGGAACTTCCACTCTGGCGCTACCGAGCCTTGTCCCATTCAAATACATTTCTATCTGTTTTTCCTGTTTTAGCTTGTTCTGAACTAACCTTGGACAATTCACATAGCTACTTGAGTCTGTGTCTCATCTCCTCTCAATTTTTACATAGCCTAATTCATCTGAGAGAAAGAAACTCATAAATCCACATAGAACTCAAAATATTTTATTAAAATGTAAGATAAAGAATTCTTACCTCTGGTTTTTTCATTATCTGGATACTGAACATGTGGTTTTTCATCGGGTATATTACAATAAGGACATCACCAAATTCTGTAGGAATAATTCCTCTCCTGTAGTCTCTAGTATGCTCTGACCAAACAATGTGCACTTCATCATTTCCTAAATGTCTCAACTGGAAAACCAAGAAAATAGTTCACAGTGCTTGAGAAAGGCCCTGTGAATATTGTCATACAGCTACTGACAACATACTAGAAAAAGATTAAAAGGGAAAGAAATTTTAAAAATATTTTTAAAACTTCATTTGACCATTTTTCACAACATGCAAAACACAAACACTCAAAAAGATGTTAGGAGATGCTGCAGAAGACCAGATAATTTTCAACTGTCTACAGTCAATGGGAAACAGAGAAATTAGATTAAAAAAGATTCACATACAGTCCACTCTTCTTAACCAGCAATTGCACCAATTTTCCACTACCAAACCTTTTCAAAAATTGTTTAAAAGAGTGTTTTAAAGAGTGACTGATTTAAGACTGTTCTTTTTTTCTGACCACTCTTTGGAAGTGCTTATGACTGAAAGTGAAAGGGACTAAAGGAGGCAACAGGAAGAGAAGTAAAAGAAGTAAATAATTCATAAATTACCTTTGAAGTAAGAGAAAGATGATTATACTTGGCTTAACACATTTATTTCCAGGTTTTCTTTGCCTATGAAATTTTGCCTATGAAGGTGTTCTTGGCAATCAGACATTGTGTTCATTAAAATTATAAAAAGTATCTACAAGTTAGAGTTCTATTAAGTTATTAGAAAAATTAACTTAATATCCATCAGTACTGAGTTTTCTTCAAGGAAATATGTTTAAACATGTATTTTAATATACAGTTTGGTTATCTTGGTAAATTTATTGATTCTGCCACTGCAAACATTTGAGTCCATTATTGGTGCCTAACTCAGGGTTTTTTGTATTACCTTCAGATAACTTGAGATACTGTAGACAGAAATGTGTGCATGAGAAAATTAGGATAAGTGTTGTCAATATTCTTAGTATGAGCTAAAATACAGGCAATTTCTGTTTTTGAAATAGTGATTTATTTTGGCTTGCTTACTACACGGCAGGATTACAAACATGTGATTTAAACAAAGAAAGGAATTAAGTCCAGTTAATAAAAGGTTCTCTTCTGTCATCCTTTAACCCTGGAGTTCCTAATCTGGGTTCAAGGGAATCTATGTATTTTGCAAATTCTATGTATTTTTCTGAAAAGAGTCTATCATACAGGACTAGGTAACACAAAAAAACCCAAGAACCAATGTTATAGTGGTTCTTAAAAGTCCCCAACACCAATCTATCTAGAAAATCCTAATCACTATGAATAAAATTAAGTATGTGAAAACACAAGGTAAATCCCTGAACTTTAAAATTTATATTCCTAAGTAAGAAACGTCCTCTCTTCTTTGACGGATTATAAGATAGTGCCAGCTATTACTCTAAAGACAGTGCCTAGCTAAATCTATAGAGCAGGATCTATTATTTTAGAAATATAAAGAATTTTATTTTCTTTTAAAGACTTTTTTTTTAGGTTTAAGTGGATTAAAGTTTCTTTTTGGAAAACATAAATGTGCTTATTGTCCTAAATACACGATGATAGACCTCAAACATCAAAACAATGTTCAAGTTTTAATTATCATTATTTACAACAAACACACACACACACACCTTGAATGATATAAATGCACAGCTTGGGCTTTGTGACATTTTTAAAAACCAAAAAAGATTACACAACTCAGAAAAGCTATGGCTCTGTAATTTCATTTTTTAATCAAAATACTTTAAAAATATCCTTCCTATACAGCCATCCCCATGTGTCAGCTTCCCTAATAGGTTTATGTTAACTGAATACAAAAGAAATGTGAAATAAATTTAACCAGGAGGGATGATCCAATCTAATTTTGATACATTAATGTCATATGCTGTACATGTTACAATAGCAGCCAGATCTAATACTAAGCTCCAGGCTATACTGAGATTTCCAAATGGCAGATTGTTCTAAGTGATATCAAGTATAATTGAAGTAATAAACGATAGTAAAAGCTGAGCACACTGTCAGGAAGAATTTAAGTATTTACTTTTTAAAATTAAATGAGTTAGGTTAGGAAAGACAAGACAACTGAAATAATGCAGGTCTCAATTTACAGAAAATTCCTTTTATTTATCTGCTACATTAACCCTTGAACTCTTGCCAAAGCTATCTATAATTTCTAGTGCCCACTTATCTAAAGAAATGAGAGAAAAGGGCAACTGTAGTTTTATTTTATAATGAAAGTTTGTCTTCAAATATCTACCACAGAGTATTAAAAGTCTGTTATGGAAGTTTAACAGAAAATAATATATTTTTACAAAAATCCTGTAACGCAGATATTTGTGGCATCAGATCAGATCAGATCAGATCAGTCGCTCAGTCGTGTCTAACTCTTTGCAACCCCATGAATCGCAGCACGCCAGGCCTCCCTGTCCATCACCAACTCCCGGAGTTCACCGAGACTCACGTCCATCGAGTCAGTGATGCCACCCAGCCATCTCATCCTCTGTCGTCCCCTTCTCCTCCTGCCCTCAATCCCTCCCAGCATCAGAGTCTTTTCCAATGAGTCAACTCTTCGCATGAGGTGGCCAAAGTACTGGAGTTTCAGCTTTAGCATCAGTCCTTCCAAAGAAATCCCAGGGCTGATCTCCTTCAGAATGGACTAGTTGGATCTCCTTGCAGTCCAAGGGACTCTCAAGAGTCTTCTCCAACACCACAGTTCAAAAGCATCAATTCTTTGGCACTCAGCCTTCTTCACAGTCCAACTCTCACATCCATACATGACCACAGGAAAAACCATAGCCTTGACTAGACGAACCTTTGTTGGCAAAGTAATGTCTCTGCTTTTGAATATGCTATCTAGGTTGGTCATAACCTTCCTTCCAAGGAGTAAGCGTCTTTTAATTTCATGGCTGCAGTCACCATCTGTAGTGATTTTGGAGCCCAGAAAAATAAAAGTCTGACACTGTTTCCCCATCTATTTCCCATGAAGTGGTGGGACCGGATGCCATGATCTTCATCTTCTGAATGTTGAGCTTTAAGCCAACTTTTTCACTCTCTACTTTCATTTTCATCAAGAGGCTTTTGAGTTCCTCTTCACTTGTGGCATAGAACCATGCATATAACAAAGTCATTCAGAACATATTGAATCATTTTAACGAAAATCTTCAAGTACATCCCTTATCATTTATATCCAAATGCTAAAAAAGTAATTATTTTATGCTGTTATGTTGAGGCATGTTTTTATATCTTTGTCTTTAAAAACCTGTTATATAAAATTAACTAAATTACTAATTATTATATAATAATTAAACAAATGGAGAAATTGCTAATCACTACCATGTATCTTGGGAGTTTTTAGACTACTGAATATAAGGATTTTGAGTGGTTAACAGTTAATGGAAATTTCCAAAGTGTGTTTGACATTTGACATAAATATTTTATATAGTATTTTATATTTTAAATTATTTTATCCATACCTTATCTTATAAGGATTTAAAGGATTGTGTGTTATGTACTGGTTTCTCTCTGGGCTTCCCAGGTGGCATAGTGGTAAAAAATCTGCCCGCCAAAGCAGGAGACACAGGAGACTTGGGTTCGATCCCTGGAGGAGGAAATGGCAACCCATTCCAGTATTCTTGCCAGGAAAATCCCATGGACAGAGGAGCTTGTCCGTGGGGTCACAAAGAATCAGACATGACTTTAGTGACTGAACATGCATGTAATTATGTATACTGAGAAAGTTTTTCTATATACTGAAAACTCACAAAGGAATTCCTACCTCCGTATTTTTGTACCCAGATGCCAATCACTTCTGAAATAGAGTATAAGAATTCTATATATGGGATAGGTCTGTTAAAATGACTGACAAGCAAAATACTCTTCCAAATTCACTTTGACTGCTATTGAAGTCATTTTGGAATTCAAGGTATATAACATAAGCTGCAGATTATCATTATCAATTTATGAAGACAAAATGGTTAACTTTACCAACATTCATTTTCCTGGATTATTATCTCAGTTTACTGATATTTCTACTACATTTTGGTGTGTGGAATAGAACAATATCACATGTGGAATGTGCTCAGTCACTCAGTTGTGTCCCACTCTTTGCGACCCATGGACTCCTCTATCCGTGGAATTTTCCAGGCAAGGATACTGGAGTGGGTTGCCATTTCCTGCTCCAGGGGATCTTCCAGACGGAGGGATCGAACCCGAGTTTCTTATGTTTACTGTACTGGCAGGCAGACTCTTTACCACTAGTGCCACCTGTGGAAGAGAATACAGTATCTACATATGCTCTACTACAACCAGAGGCTACTTCCTTTGTTCTGTACACTCAATTATTCTCTGCATTTTTACAACACTGGCTTAAATGGAAGCTGTAGTCAATTCAAACCCTTAAGACTTTTTCTTAGAAACTTTAAGTAGGTACAACTGACTATAAGAACTACAGCTCTTAATAAATTTTATCTTACCAGGTTCTGATTATCTTTAAACCTATCAGGGTCTTTTGTTAGCATGATTCTTCAACATGTTGGCTCTGACTTTTCTAGATTTGGGTTATCTTTAAAATCAAAATTTTGTGTCTTTATTTAGATTTTGGATAAAAATGTCAAAAGGGACAGATCTGGGTAGGAGCCTTATAGCAAGTCATTACAGATGTCCTTCTTAGTTAAATGAATATCCAACAGTTACTAAATGTTTTCTATTCTAAGTGCTCTGTGATAATTTAATGTTCACAACAACGATATAAGGTAAGTATAACTATTATTAACCTTATTTTTATAGGTGAGGAATTGAAGCTTAAAAAGACAAAGTTATATAACTAGTGTGGCAGAGCCAGGATTGAAACCCAAGCAGGTTAGTTTCAGAAACCACACTTTAACCACCTCTATACATTGCCTCTGATTAAATAATTAATTTATGTCTCTAGATATAATTACACAATCGGTCATGAATATACTTATTGAACTATTATTAAGACCACATTTCTTCAACCTGTCCACAACAAACGACTTAGTTAAATGCTTTATACTGTCTATTGCCTTCCCTGATGTAGTAATCCTATTAAAACAAATTAAGTTACTTTGATGTGATTTGTTATGGTGAACTCATGCTAGCTCCTAGTGATCACTACTTCATTACCTAAGTGCTCACAAACCATCTGTTTAATAATCCTATTTTGCCAGGCATTGACATGAAGCTCATGAATGTTAGTAATTTTTGTACTTGGTGGCCTGTTCCATGTCCTTTATGAAAATCAGATGTTTGCCTATCAACAACAGTGTTTCTCATTTTCCAGGATTATCAGGAGAGATTCCAGAGTTAATTCTAGATTTCCTCGGTGAAAATCATTCATTTGATGCTGGAGACTAAAATTCAGGTAATGTAACTGTATCATCTCTTTTACAAAATCAATGTATCCCCCGATGTCCCTATTTCTATTAAAAGCACCTAACAACTAATTTGGAGAAGGCAATGGCACCCCACTCCGGTACTCTTGCCTGGAAAATCCCATGGACGGAGGAGCCTGGTAGGCTGCAGTCCATGGGGTCGCTAAGAGTCAGACACGACTGAGAGACTTCACTTTCACTTTTCACTTTCATGCATTGGAGAAGGAAATGGCAACCCACTCCAGTGTTCTTGCCTGGAGAATCCCAGGGACGGGGGAGCTTGGTGGGCTGCCGTCTATGGGGTCATCAGAGTTGGACACGACTGAAGTGACATAGCAGCAGCAACAACTAATTATGATTACTTAGAGTCAAAACCCGAAAGTCTTCAATTTCCGTCTTCCTTATAGTATCTCTGGGCTTCTCTGGCGGCTCAGATGGTAAAGAACTGGCCTGCAATGCGGGAAACCTGGGTTCAATCCCTGTGTCGGGAAGATCCCTTGGAGAAGGGAATGGCAACCAACTCCAGTATTCTCACCTGGAGAATCCCATGAATAGAGGAGCTTGGCAGGCTACAGTCCATGGGGTCACAAAGGGTCCGACACAACTGAGCAACTGCACTTATAGTATCTCTAACAAGCTCATAAAAAAATTTAAAAAGTATTATCCATTTTTGTACTTTCCTTCCTAATGCCTCTATTGTTGCTCTACATAAGATATAGTCATCCTAACAGCTGGACTAGTTCTTGAGTTCTTAAAAGGCCTTCCCTCTCTCTTTCCTATCTACCTTCTTTCAAACATTGGCAAATATTGAGAGCCAAATGCACTGTGAAAATGTTAAGTCGCTCAGTAGTGTCCCACTCTTTGTGACCCCATGGACTGTAGCCCACCAGATTCTCCTGTCCATGGAATTCTCCAGGCAAGAATACTGGAGAGGGAAGCCACTCCCTTCTCCAGGGACTGAACTTGGGTCTCCTACATTGGCAGGCAGATTCTTCACTGTCTGAGCCACCAGGGAAGTACTGTACCAGCTACTGGAGATACAATGGTGAGATACAGATGTGTTTTCTTTTCTCACAAAGCTTTAAGTCCAGTGGAGTGAAAGTAAAAAACTATTCAATTAATGAGTAATTAACAGTATAGGCAATGATATAAATATACTTCTCTGAATGCAAATAACAAAGACAACTGAACTATAATGGCATTTGAAGAATGCATAGAAGATAATTAAGTTAAGGCAGTTACTTCAGGGGATTAGTGGTAGATGTGTAGAAATTGAAACTGAGTTAGTACTCACTGTCCCAAGCCCTTCATTCTTTGCCCCTCATCCTCATATGTAGCAAAACACAGACTATCATATACTCTTCAACCATGTGAAAAAATATACTCTCCAACCATGTGAAAAAATATACTCTCATACATTTTCATAACTCACTTGCTGTCTGGATCATTCATTCCTAGTAATTAGGAAAAGCTTCTTGAAGGAATAGGAAGAGCATCTAGTATTACAATACTTCAGCAGAGTGGACACTTGATAAATATGCTATTAAAAAGATACACCATAGTACTTAGCAATTTTTTTTTCTATTATTACATAGTGTACAGCATAAAAATAAAATCACCTGCACTGATGGCTTTACAACTTCCGTGGTGGCTCAGATGGTAAAGGGTCTGCCTACAATGTGGGAGACCAGGGTTCAATCCCTGGGTTGGGAAGATCCCCTGGAGAAGGAAATGGCAACCCACTCCAGTATTCTTGCCTGGAAAATCCCATGGACAGAGGAGCCTTGTTGGCTACTGTCCATGGGGTGGCAAAGAGTTGGACATGACTGAGTGACTTCACTTCATGGCTTTACTTAAATACACCATTTAGATGGTGATAAGTGCTTAAAAATATAAAATAGGGTAATGTGGTAGTGTTACTGGGTAGAGAGGGCTTCCTTAGCTCAGATGGTCTGGAAAGATCTCTCTGAGGAACTGTCATGTGAGTCTGAGAATAGAACAATGCAGATGAGAAAGCGTGTGTGTGTGTGTGTGTGTGTGTGTGACTGTGTATGTGCGTGTGTTAGTTGCTGTGTGTGTGTAAGTTGCTCAGTCGTGCCCAACTCTTTTCCACTCCATGGACTGCAGGTCACCAGGCTCCTTTGTCCACGAAATTCTCCAGGCATGTATACTGGAGTGGGCTGCCATTCCCTCCTCTGGGGAGAAAGCCTGATGAGGTGGCAAAAGAGCATTTCAAATGGAAAGAAACAGTAAGTGAAAAGCCCAAGTTGGGAATGAGCTCGATGTGACGGCAGGTTAGAATGATAGCCAGTGAGGCCAGGTTCAGGTAAATGAAAAGGAAAGTGACAAGAGATGAGATTGAAGAAGTAGACAGGCAAATAGCCACATCTTGTAGGGCATGGAAGGCCGTGGTAAGGAATCAGTTTAATCTATGTGCAATGAGAAGCCACTGCTATACCATCCAAATTAAACCAGCCACAGTGATAAGATAAATTTACTCTGAACCATTTATATTTCCTGGTTTCTCTATCTTCGATTCTTATCAGGAGTGTATTTATAGAAACTGGGTTAAAGGTGTTAGTCATTCAGTTGTGTCCAACTCTTTGCGACCCTGTGGACTGTAGCCTGCCAGGCTCCACTGTCCATGGAATTTTCCAGACAAGAATACTGGAGTGGGCTGCATTTCCTTCTCCAGGGGGGATATTCCCAACCCAGGGATGGAACCTGCATTTCCTGCACTGCAGGCAGATTCTTTACCACTGAGCCACCTGGGGTTAAAGGTAGAGTTCATTATATTAAAATTATTTTATATAATGTGACTAAATTTGGGACTAAAATGATGTATATAATTCCACAGAATTATTAACTATTACATTAACTACACTTTTACTAACACAAAGAAAAAATTTTTATTATTCCTTCAATTTGTTTGTCATTTTCCAGACTATACTAGAATATAGTTCCTTGGAAAATGAAGTATCTTAATTCTATTTCTAGATAAAATTCAGAAAAATGGATTTAAAGTTAAAATCAGACCAAGCAGTTCTATAAAGCTCATTTACTTGCGAAACTACTGTGACCAAATGTCAAAACAGAAAACGAACGGCTGTCCAAGACACTAACAGTGTTTCAGAGGGAACTGACTTAAATAAAGTGCTTCTTTCCTCTCTTTTGGGGGGTCCAGGAAATGAAAGATAGGCTAGAGAGTCCAACTAAGTAGGTTACAATTATCTCAACTTGATCTTCATCAAATTCCTAAAAGGGTGATTCAGCTACCTATGAAGCAGAGTATCAGCAAGTGGCTAGAACAAGGAGACAGAGGAAATGAGACAAGCTCCTGTGAACACTTTATACCAATGCTTGCAGCACTTTTGATTTTTAGGGGTGAATAAACTCAGTTAAGTGGAAATTATTTTTAACCATTTTCCGTCAATCTTCCTCAGGTAGAGATAATTTACAGAACAGAAGGCTGGACTGGAGTTACATCAAGATTCTTAATATGGTGGTGTAATATTTCTGAGAGAGACTACTTTGTAGACTGAATGCTTGGTTAATTTGTTAAAAAAAAAAAAGTATAGTCCATGTTGTAAAAATTCTGTTGCTATCATTTTGATCCTTGAAAAAGCCTTTCTTGACAAGAAATAAACAGCTACACTTATTTACCTCTATTTAACAAAGATATTTACCTCTAAGAACATAAAATGCTTAAAAATAATTTACAGAACTACCACATGATAGTTTAAATAATAAGTAAAAACTAAAATTAGTTTCTATAAAATATATATAAATGATTTTCTCCTATCAAGTTTAAAACAAAGAACCAGAGTCATAAATAATTCTACCTCGCCAGAGGCACAGCTATTTCTTTATACTGACTGTCGAGTATCTAATTTAATTAGAGGTATTAAACTCCATGCTGAGGTCAACAAGCCTTACTTCCTTCAATATTACACTTCAACCAGTGCTCATTAATGTGTCTACTGAATGGATTAACACACCTAAAGATATATGTACAAAGGAAAGGGGGACAACCTAATGATATCCAATTGTTCATTTGTAATAGGACACATGTTCTAGGCCTCAACTTATTACCACTAATGTGGAATTTATTAAATTCAGGAGAAAAAATACCAATACAGAAAGCGATTTTTTTATTAAGGAGAACTGGTATAAGACGACTAGTTTCTATGATGAAGTTTAAGCATTTAACCTTTTATTAAAAAGAAATTGATACTATAATAGAGCTAAAATATAAGCTTGTTACTTAGAAAAATCTTATATACTAGGACTCTGAAGAGCACTGAGCAGAGAAAATAAGTAAAAAGAAACTCATATAGAGAGCAATAAATATAAAGCTTTCTTGATATCTATGAAAAGAACATCTAGAATAATTTATACTGAATTATGAAATGGGGTAAATTTTTCCTCTCTACTGAATTAAGTGAAATATTGCATCAATTTAGTCCCACCTTGATAGAGAAGATTTTAAGATTACTTAAATTACTACTGGAGAAAACAAGAGAACTATACCTTCCAAAATGATATCACTTTATTACATACTGTTTATAATTTTGACAGGTTTTGTTTTTATATGGTGTTTTGTTTTTATATGTGAAAGAAGTGATATTTTGAAGATTTTTCACTACAACAAACAAACTCCTAAAATGCTTTAGGTTAAAAAAGTCTATCTAGCCAGGATAATTTTCTTCAATAAAACAGGTACAGTTACTTTAGCAACTAACATAACAGCATGCTTGCATTATAAATTTTAAAATGATAATTATGTGCTTACATTTTTTTTTTTCCTACCTACCTACCTATTTATATATCTATCCTGGCTGCACCACAAAACATGTGAGATCTTAGTTCCCTGACCAGGAATTGAACCTGTGCCCCTGCTTTGGAAGTGCAGAGTCTTAACCACCGGACCACTATGGAAGTCCCCTGTATTTTTAAAAGTTACAATACTTCTTACATTTCAGTACTAAACAACTGGGAAATTATGCCATGTATCTGCCTGCATTCTTTTTTTAATAATTTGGAAAAAAAAAAAAAAAACACCCACTAAGTAATTAGAAAAAAATACCTGTCCTATTCCACTTGGTAAATTGTTAAAATATACAATTTTACATTTATAATTAATTAACTTAAAAGAAGAGAAAAACTAAAATTTTTGTCTAGGGTGTTGTGTCAGCAAAATCGTGGACCAAGGAATTGTTTCTTTAGAGACACTGAAAAAACACAATCTTATATACAGAAAACCCTGATTCTACAATAAAATCTGTTAGAACTAATATGAATTCAACAAATACAAAATTAACACACAAAAGTCAGCTGCATTTTTAACAACAGAAGAGGAAATTGTAAAAACAATTCAATTTCTAACACATTAAAAGAATAAAACATTAGCATAAATTTGAGGAGGAGAAAGATGTTGACAACTACAAAATATTGCTGAAAAAACATCAAAGACTACATAAAAAAATGGAAACATTCCCCATATTCATGGATTGAAAGGCTTAATATTATTAAAATGACTACTGCTGCTGCTGCTAAGTCGCTTCAGTCGTGTCCGACTCTGTGCGACCCCACAGACGGCAGCCCACCAGGCTCCCCCGTCCCTGGGATTCTCCAGGCAAGAACACTGGAGTGGGTTGCCATTTCCTTCTCCAATGCATGAAAGGACTACTAAAGTGATCCAAAGAGTCAGTGCAATCTACTGAAATCCCAACAAGGTTTTTCACAGATATAGAAAAACCAATCTTAAAATTCATATAGAATCTCAGGTGACTATGAATAATAAAAACAATCTTGAAAAAGAGGAATGAAGTTGTAGAATTCATATTACTTGAATTCAAAACTTACTACAAAGCTACAGTAATTAAAGCATTTAATTAAAGCAAAAGGACATTCAGACCAATGGAATAGAATAGGGAGTTCAGAAGTAAAAGTTTTACACAGATGACCAATTGATTTTTGACAAGGGTGCCAAGACCACTCACTAAAGGAATGCGTATCTTTTAAACAAACATTAGTGCAACAAATGAATAGCCACATGTAGAAGAGTGAAGTCAGACTTTTACCTCATACTCTACACAAAAAAATAACTAAAAATGGATCCAAAACATAAACATAAAAGCAAAAATTAAAATACTCTTAGAAGAAAACACATGGGAAAATATTCACGAATTGGATTTGGCAATGAATTCCTAGATTCAGAAGCAACAAAAGAGAACATAGATAAACTGAACTCCATCAAAATAAAACTTCTGTGCATCAAAGGACACTATTAAGAGAGTGAAAAGACAACCCACAAAATGGGAGAAAGTATTTGCTAGTTATATATCTGATAAGACAGTAACATCTAGATTAGATAAAGAACTCCAATAACATAACCAGAAAATACAAGCAACCTAATTTAAAAAATGGGTGGAAGAGCTGAATGGACATTTCTCCAAAGATATACATGTGGCCAATAAGCACACAAAAAGATGCACATCATTATTCAAAAGGGAAATGAAAGTCAAAGCCACAGACAGTATAACACTCTGCACCTATTAGGATAGCTGATAACAAGTAATGGCAAGGATGTAGAAAAACTGGAACTTTTGTGCATTGGCCAGTGGAAATGTTAAATGCCACAGTCAGTTTGGAAAACAGCTGGAAAGCCTCAGAAAGCCAAACATATACTTTCCATGTTACCCAGCGATTCCACTCGTTAGTCTATACACCTAAAAGAACGGAAAATAGGAATTCAAACAAATACCTGCATGACAATGTTCACTGCAGCATTATTCACAATAGCTAAAAAGTGGGAACAACCCAGTATCTATCAATAGATATATGGACAAACAAAATGCATTTACATATCATGGGATACTATTCAGTCATAAAAAGGATGAAATTCTGACATGCTTCAACATCAATGAAGCTTGAAAACATTATGCTAAATGAAATCAGACACAAAAGGACAAATACTATGATTCCAACTTATGTAAGATATCTAGAAGTGGAAAATTAAAAGAGAAAGAAAGTAAATTAGAGCTTACTAGTGGCTGGGTGTAGGTGGTAATGAAGAATTATTGTTAATGGATATAGAGTTCTGTTTGGGAGGATAAAGTTCTGAGATTTCCAGTTTCCAGCCTGGCAAGTAAGGAAAACAGAAGTTATCACTCTGTCCTAGCAACAAGTAAAAAGCTGAACAACTGAAAAATCAACTACAGTACTCTTCTTAGATCAGAGAAGTGAGGTCATAGGGAAAACTGCTGTCCCAAAATTGGATAGGCAAATATGATGAATAATAATTTAACAGAGCAGAAAGCTCTGCAGGAACCAGTGCCAGAGCAGGAAAACCTGAGTTGTTGTTGACAAACTGCTGGAGACTCAGTGTAAATTAGAGTGACAGAATGAACATCAGAACCAGAGTAAGATATGGCAGGGATATGGGAATTACAACTATGATTAATATGCTAAGGGCACTAATGGAAAAAATAAACAACATGCAAGAACAGACAGATAATGTAAGCAGAGAGATGGACATTCTCAGAAAGAAAAAAAAGATGATAGAGATAAAAAAGAACAATGTAAGTAAAATGAGGAAAGCCTGTGATGGGCTCATTAGTAAACTGGACAAGGCTGAAGAAAGAATCTCTGAGCTTCAGGATATAACAACAGAAATTTCTGAAACTGAAAAGCAAAGAGAAAAAAAAAAAACCTGGAAAAAACCTCCCAATATCCAAGAACTGTGAGACAACCACAAAAAGTGTAACATTTACGTACAGGAGGAGAGAAACAGAAGCAGTAAGATTGAGAATTGCCCCAAATTAATGTTAGACACCAAATAACAGATCCAGGAAGCTCAGAGAACACTAAGCAGGATAAAAGGCCCCCAAACTACATCTAAGCATATCACATTCAAACCTCAGAAAATTACAGATGAAAAAGCCTTGGGAGAAGCCAGAAGGGGGAAAAACATTTTATCTATGGAGAAGCAAAGATTAAAAATTACATCTGACTTCTCCTAAGAAATGAAAGGAGGAAGAAAGTAGGGTAAAATATTTAAAGGGCTGAGACAAAAAACTACTAATCTAGAATTCTATACCCTGTGAAATTATCCTTTACTAGTAAAGGAGAATAAAGACATTCTCAGACAACAGAAACTGAGGGAATTTGTTGCCAGCAGACCTGCCTTATAAGAAATACCTTTTCAGAGAGAAGGGAAATGATATACGATAGAAATTTGGATTTGCATACAGAAAGGAAAAGCATCAAAGAATCAATAACTGAAGGCAAAATAAAAACTTATTTTTCTCATTCTTAATTGATCTAACACATAATAGGTTAAGGTAATAAATGGCAACAATGTATTTGATAATGTATGCTTATGTATATAAGAGCTTCCCTGGTGGCTCAGACAGTAAAGGATCTGCCTGCAATGCAGGGGTCCTGGGTTCGATCCCTGGGTCAGGAAGATCCCCTGGCAAAGGGAATGGCAACCCACTTCAGTATTCTTGCCTGGAGAATTGCATGGACAGAGGAGCAGCGGGCTACAGTCCATGGGGTTGCAAAGAGTAGGACACAACTGAGTGCCTAACATACTAATCTATATACATGGTTAAGTAAAAGTAAAATAAATGATATTGCAATGACACAAGGGATAGGAGGGAAAAACTGGGCATATAGGTACTTTTAGTGAAGCACCATGTGTTATTTGAAAAAGGACTTAGTTATAAATGAATAGTACAAACTCTAGGGCAAGAACTGGAAAACAATTTTTAAAAAAAGCACAAACGATATGCGAATAAAAGAGAAAATGGAATCGTAAAATGCTGTTATAACCACAAATGGCAGGAAAAATGTAAAATACAAAACCAAAGAACAAGAGTAACAAACAGAAAATAATAACAAATATGGTAAATATTAGTCCAATTATATTAATAATCACTTTAAATGTCAATGATTCAAATACATAGAGACTGTCAGAGTGGATAAAAAAGAAAAAAAAAAAAAAGCCTTAGCTATATGTTGTCTACAAGAAATCAACTTTAAATATAGAGACACATACAGATTCAAAGTAAACAGATGTAGAAAGATATACCATGATACCACCAATAAGAAAGCAGGATATACTAATTTCAGAGACAGCACACTTCAGAGTAAGGAAGATAACCCAGGATAAAGGGGGGCATAACCTAATGATAAAGAGGTCACTATTCCAAGAAGACATAATCAATCCTAAGGTGTATGTACCTGAAAACAGGGTGTCAAAATATGTGAGGCAAAAACTGACAGCACTGCAAGGAAAACAGAAGAACCCACTATTATAGTTGGAGACTGTAATACCCCTCTCAGAAAACGAGAGACCTAGCAGGCAGAAAATTGGTAAGGATACAGTTGAACTTAACAGCTTCATCAATCAAGTGAATATAATTGACATTTATAGACTATTTCATTCAACAATAGCAGATTACACATTCTTCCCAGACTCGCACACAACATTCACCAGATAGACTATACGTGGGCCATAAAACACACCTTAACAAATTAAAAAAAAAATAGAAATCATATGATGTCTGCTCTTAGACCACAATGGAATTAAACTAGAAATCAATAACAAAAAGATAGCTGGTAAAGCCCCAAATGCTTGGAAATTAAACAGCACAGTTCTAAGTAACACATAGGTCAAAAAATATTTTGAAATAAATGGAGAAATTCTGGAAATGAATGTTTGTAATGGCTGTACCACACTGTAAATGTATTTTATGACAAAGAACTGTACATATTAAAATGATTAAAATGGTAAATTTTGTTTTATATACATACTTTACCACAATAAAAAATTTCAATGCATATAAATAAAACAAACTATTAGTATTTAAGGTTTAATCCCTCAATATACTCTAATATATCCAATACTTAAAAATTTCACCATTTAGGGTATAATTTTAGTTAGAACTCAACCATTTAACTATTCTAAAATGGTATTAACACATTTCCAAAATTACTTTTGCTATAATGGATTGTTAAACATCCATTTCAGATTCTTCTTAAATAATTAAGGAAGACCTTTGTGACTGTTGTGAAGGAAATAAGAAATCTTAATTTAAAACATTTCTACAAAGGTTGCAAAAATACAACTTAAAGTACCTTATAACCATCAGGTTTAACATACTGAAGTAAAAATATCCTACATAAGTTTGTTTAAAAAATTTTCAACAAAGAATGATATACTTTGTTCTGCTCTTATGTTTGCAATTGAAGAACTATTAATTTTAGACTCTGCTCTGGGGTTTAAAAGTTGTATCCACGGTTCTGTGAAAATGAGGATCACTGACAAGTTCTTAATGATTACAATAATTTATCTTTTTGCACTATACCCATCAGATCAGATCAGATCTGTTGCTCAGTCGTGTCCGACTCTTTGCGACCCCATGAATTGCAGCACGCCAGGCCTCCTTGTCCATCACCAACTCCCGGAGTTCACTCAGACTCACGTCCATTGAGTCAGTGATGCCATCCAGCCATCTCATCCTCTGTCGTCCCCTTCTCCTCCTGCCCCCAATCCCTCCCAGCATCAGAGTCTTTTCCAATGAGTCAACTCTTCACATGAGGTGGCCAAAGTACTGGAGTTTCAGCTTTAGCATCATTCCTTCCAAAGAAATCCCAGGGCTGATCTCCTTCAGAATGGACTAGTTGGATCTCCTTGCAGTCCAAGGGACTCTCAAGAGTCTTCTCCAACACCACAGTTCAAAAGCATCAATTCTTCGGCACTCAGCCTTCTTCACAGTCCAACTCTCACATCCATACATGACCACAGGAAAAACCATAGCCTTGACTAGACGAACCTTTGTTGGCAAAGTAATGTCTCTGCTTTTGAATATGCTATCTAGGTTGGTCATAACTTTCCTTCCAAGGAGTAAGCGTCTTTTAATTTCATGGCTGCAGTCACCATCTGTAGTGATTTTGGAGCCCAGAAAAGTAAAGTCTGACACTGTTTCCACTGTTTCCCCATCTATTTCCCATGAAGTGGTGGGACCGGATGCTATGGCTTATTTTCATACAGATTTAAAATGAGAAGATGGAAGAAAGTGCATAACTGAAGTTTTATGCCAACCCAAATCTTTACCATTTTCTTGTCAGTATTTATGTCTCATTCTGTATAACTAAAAACTATATGCTAAGATATTCTGTAGAAAATCTGTGACTAAATATACTTACCTTCCTACACATCAATTACCTATACCTTTACTATTCATTCCAATCTAATTAGCATTCATATATTAGTTATTCTAAACATTACCCATTTAGTAGGTAATTTCCAACAGTACTCTAAAATGTAAACAAAAAACATCAAGGGTATTAATTCAATTTTATAAAGTATTTAAGAGGAATTCTGAAGTTCCTTTTCAAAACAGTATAAGTATGAAACTGTTTTCATAGGTTTTAATGAACTGTTACGAGCTCTGATATTAAGTAACATTAAGAGTATTGAGTAAAATGATTTGCTATATTAAGCAGGTTACATTCAGCAGTGGTTTTGAATAAACTGAGGTATAGGAAAAAAAGAAGATAAAAGAAATGGTGGACAAGGTTTCACTTGAAAATTATGTTTCTCACTAAAAACACCAAACATGGACTGAGCACACACAACTTTATTCCAGGATATGTCTGTAGTCACTAAAATGATTTTTGAATGCTGGCATCAGCTACAGCAAAATGGTGGTGTAGGTTTTAAAAGACATGGGCCATTAAAACCATTTCACTATACCTCCCATAAATTCTAAGGCAGTAAAATCTATTTTAATGAATTAAGACTTATTTTATCTGCTATATTAATTTTAGTTAAAATTTATTATAAAGCATATTTTATTTCTATTTTTTTAAATTTTATTTTATTTTTAAACTTTACAATATTGCACATTTTAAATGCTTTATAATAATTTACATTTTCATTTTTTTCCCTTTCCCTTAATCAATATAAATGTTATACCCATCTCTGTGTGGGGACGTGAATTATAATTTCACCAATCTGAACATATACAGTAGTTTTTCAATTTGTCAAATGCCCATTTTCTTGAAGGCAAATGCTTTTTTAAGACTATAACCTTCAATCATATCATTAAGGAAAACAGTTTACTCTGCAACAATACTGTTCCTCAAGACAGTACTAGGTGAAGAACAGACTACTCAGAAATAGCTCTTAATCAATTAGATTACTTGCTTACATATTTTTCTAAGATTCTAACTCTGAGCACTTTTTTCCTTAGCACTTACTTTTTTGGTCAAAGAGTCATCAGAATCCGAAGGCATTCTTGTTGACACGTGAAATATTACTTCAACTGTAGAGGTAGCAAAATATGGTGTGGTCAATCCAGTGCTTTTATTTTTTTGTAGTCCTCCCATGAAACCACAATGGTTTGTAAGATTTACCTAGAAGCAATGAAAAGACACAAAATGTTTATTAACAAAACCAAACTAAACTCACTACGGAAAAAGACTCAAATCTCTCACTTTGCAAAAATATGGGGAATGAAGTCTTTTGCATACTACCAACCATGGCTTGTCCCAGAATTATTAGTTAGAGCTATTCTATACACTGGTAGATCTTCTTAAGTATCTGAGGATCTCTAATTAGCAGGAACTAATTAGCAAAGGAATCAACTGCTGAGCACTATGCATCTTTTGTTAGGCTGCTAGGTGTTAAACTGTAAAGTCTGTGGGGGAGGCACCGAGGGCAGAGGAAAAACCAAGCGGCAAAAATCAAGACTGGAAATGATCTGGGGAAAAGTTAAAAAAAAAAACCCAGTAATGTCATCTGATTAAATAATTAGTTTGGTGTGACATATTTATTCATCAAAACTAGTTTAATTATTAGTACCTATCATAGCCCAAGGACAAAAATACAAAAACGCACACTTCAAATGCATTTAAAAAAAACTTCAAATTAATCTTTGCAAAGACTTTTAAATCTCTTTTTCCCAATTATAAGTATGATATATTTAATATCAGGGTCATTTCACTGGATGATATCCCCTGGACTTGTTCAACACACAGACCAGTAACTTGTGCTCATTGTAAAAAACCAAAGAAATATTGTAAAGAAAAAACTAAAACTTAAACACTGCTTGTATCTCTCCATTCAGAGAAACAAGCTATGTATACGCTTGTAAAAAACAAAATATAAGTAAGTGCAAAGCAGAGACTTACAAAAGCAAATTTCTGCATATTTGAACTGAACATGTCTCTACTAGCAGTATATCCTATTAATGGCTGAATGTATAAATAACAAGTTAGCTGTCATGCTATTACCATAAGATTTCCTCATTTATAATGTCTTAAATTTATTTTTAACTAAGTAATACATTCATACAATTAAAAGTTCAAAAGACTTATCACCCAGCAATCCCACTGCTGGGCATACACACTGAGGAAACCAGAAGGGAAAGAGACACGTGTACCCCAATGTTCATCACAGCACTGTTTTTAATAGCCAGGACATGGAAGCAACCTAGATGTCCATCAGCAGATGAATGGATAAGAAAGCTGTGGTACATATACACAATGGAGTATTACTCAGCCATTAAAAAGAATACATTTGAATCAGTTCTAATGAGGTGGATGAAACTGGAGCCTATTATACAGAGTGAAGTAAGCCAGAAAGAAAAACACCGATACAGTATACTAACGATATATATGGAATTTAGAAAGATGGTAACGATAACCCTGTATGCGAGACAGCAAGAGAGACACAGATGTATAGAACAGTCTGTTGGACTCTGTGGGAGAGGGAGAGGGTGGGATGATTTGGGAGAATGGCATTGAAACATGTATAATATCATATAAGCAACGAATCGCCAGTCAAGGTTCGATGCAGGATACAGGATGCTTGGGGCTGGTGCACTGGGATGACCCAGAGGGATGGTATGGGGAGGGAGGTGGGAGAGGGGGTCGGGATGGGGAACACATGTACACCCGTGGCGGATTCATGTGGATGTATGGCAAAACCAATACAATATTGTAAAATAATTAGCCTCCAATTAAAATAAATAAATTTTTAAAAAAAGTTTAAAAGATACATCAGTATTTTTTCTTCTTCCCTATTTCTCATCTCTAGCTACTCAGTTTCACTCTAACAAATCAATTTCTTAAGTATGCTTCCAAAAATGTTCTCTATATACAATTAAATTTTAAAAGTATGTATGTGCGTGTGCACACACACACACAACATAGATATACAATGTTCTGCAACTTACTTTAATGCACTTAAAACTTCTTGAAAAATACTCCTTATTAGTAAGTAAAGAGACTCCTCATCTTTTTGTTTTTATGACTTCACAGAAGTCCTTTTTCTTGATATACAATAATTTAGTGCCCTACTTGAAGGATATTTAGACTTTCCCAATCTTTTGCTATTACAGTCAATGCTGCAATGGATAACACTGAACACATATCATGCTGCATTTGTGAAAGCAGATCTGTAGGACAGTCAAAAGTGGAAATGTAAGTCAAAGGACATGTGCATTTCTGATTTTGAAACCCACTAGCAAATTGGTCTCTGTAGATTGTACCAACAGTTGCATAAGTGTTTCTCTCATATGCTCTCAAATATATTATCAAACTGTATGACCTCTGCTGATAGGTTAAAAAATGATATTTTGAGTGTACCTTTTGTTGCTTTCTTTTAGAAAGTTATTTACTTTCAAGTCAATTTTCTGAGTACATAAAGGAGAAAGTCTTAAGTTTAGCGCTCCTTGCTATACAACAGTTCTGTAACATGTGCAGATCTCTAATTTTTAATTAAATGTTTTATCTGGAGATTAATTATAGATTCTACAAAGTTCTAAGAAATAATAGAAAGATATACCCTTTGCTGAGATTCCCCCAATGCAGAACCATATTATAACCAGGATACTGATACTCATATGATTGAGACAACATTTTCATCACCACAAGGATTCCCCGTGTTGCCCTGTTACACAACCCACACCCACTTCCCCCCTACCCCACCTCCTTCTTAATGCCTGGCAATCACTAACTTGTTCTTTACTACTAGAACTGTCATTTCAAGAATCGTATGTAAGTGGATTATGTGGCACGTAACTTTTCCAAGTGTTTGGAGAGTTTCCCATTATTTCTGTTAATGATTTCAAGTCTGAGCCTACTGTAGTTGGAGAACACACTGTGTGATTTCAACACCTTAAAATGTGCTGAAGTTTCTTTTAATGGTTCATACATGGTCTATCTTGGTATATGTTCCTTAGACACTGAAAATATGTTATGATATAGCTGGGTGGAGTGTTTTATATAAATGTTAATTAGGTCCTATTGGTTGTTGGTGGTGTTGAGACCCTCTATATACTTGCTGATTTTCTGTCTACTCTCTCAGTTGTTGAGAGAGGGGTAAAGTCTCCATTTATAATTGTGAATCTGCCTATTTCTTCTTTCGGTTCTATCAGCTCTGCTTCACACATTTTGCAGTTCTGTTGTCTGCTGCACACATGTTTAGGATTTTTAAGTCTTCTTAGTGGACTGACCCTTTTATCACTGTTATAGAATGTCCCTTATCTCTGATAATTTTCTCTGAAGCCTACCTTATCTAATATAAATTCAGTCACTCTGGCTTTAAGATTTGCACAATGTAATTTTTTCTGTCCATTTACTTTCTACCAGCCTATATTATTACACTCAAAGTGAGTTTCTTTTACAATGCATATAAGTGAGTCATGTTCTTTAATCCACTCAGCCAATTTTTTGGGAAAAAAAAACAAACATCTATTTATTTGGCTGCCTTGGGTCTCAGCTGAAGCACATGGGATCTTTCGGCATGCTGGGTCTTTCACTGCAGCATGCTAGCTCTTTGCTGTGGTTTGCAGGCTTCTCTCTCAAGCGGTGGTGTACAGGCTTTAGAGCATGTGGGCTCAGCAGCTGCAGCACATGCATGGGCTTAGCTGCCCTGCAATATATGGGATCCTAGTTCCCTGACCAGGGATCAAACCTGCTTCTCCTGCACTGGAAGGTGGATTCTAAACCACTGGAGCACCAGAAGTCCCAACTCTGCCAATTTTAATTGTTATATTTAGATCATTAATATTTCCTGTAATGACAGATAAGCTCACCATTTTATTTTTTTGTTCTCTGCACATTGCTGTTTTATTTTTCTATCTCCTACAGGTTACCTGAAACATATTTTAGAACTCTGATTTTAGTTATCATTTTGAGCGTATCTTCTGTTATATGTTTCTTACTGGTTTTTCTTGGTATTTATTATATTAAACATACCTTATTACAGTCTACCGATGTTGTCATTTTACCAGTTTGAGTGAAACACAGAAACCCTATGTCACTTTATGTCCTTTAACCCTTCCCTGTTTGTAATATAATTGCCATGAATATTTGCTTGGTGGTGGTGGTGTTTAGTTGCTAAGTTGTGTCTGACTCTTTTGCGACCCCCAAAGACTGTAGCCTGCAAAGCTCCTCTTCCATAGGATTTCCCTAGCAAGAATACTGGAGTGGGTTGCCATTTCCTTCTCCAGGGGATATTTCTAACCCAGAGATTGAACCCACGTCTCCTGATTTACAGGCGGATTCTTTTAACACTGAGCCACATGGGAAGTCCAATTTCCAGTATACTATAGTTATATATGTGTTCTTTACATATATTTCCCCTCACACCACAATTACTGAAGCCCAGGTGCCTAGAGCCCACAACAAGAGAAGCCACTGCAATGAGAAACCCATGCAACGCAATGTAGAGTAGTCCCTGCTAGACACAACTAGAGAAAGCCCACATATAGTAATGAAGACAGCACAACCAACAATGAATAAATTAAAAATAAAAATTCTAAAAGTGGGTTCCTCCATTTATATATATTTTAAATATGAATTAAAATTTTAAAATATGATGCATATATATGTATATTCATCAAATCTCAGAGCACAAATTTTGCTGATCCAATATATATAAAATGTCTGCTATTAATGACAAATCAATCAGCCACATCAAGTTCATTTTCTCTTAGAACATGTCTGCCTCACCATTTTACAATTTAAATAAACATACTAATTCAGATCTATTACAAACACCTCACTTCCCAGCTATAATTATTAACACAGACAAATTGGTTCAGGAACCTTGACATGAATTGGTTGCTAGCATGACATAGAGTGCAGCACCTTCCAATATTTCCTACTTTGTGATTGGAGATACTCTCTCTCAGGAACATGCCCTCTTGAATGAACTGTCTCTTTTTTGGGTACCAAACCTTAGAGGGCAATGTAGGCCTCAGGTGAGTGAGAGGTATACTTTAACAAAGATGAAGAACAGAAAATGAGAGGCAAGAGACTGGTAGAAGGGTTCTCACACATTAATTTTAGTTAAGTTGAGGATTAGAAACTTATCTCCTCATAACTAACCATGCCAACATGGTTAGTTAGAATCCTTGGGACAGTCCTAGAATATTTATATGTTCATTTTAAGATCACTAGTCTAATGGTCATAATTATGAGGAAAATCTGGATCTTTTAAGTCTATGAGTTTAGCACACTCTGACAATATATTATATGATAAAACAGTCAAAAGATTTCCTAAGTCCCAATTGCTGCTGTCTTTGTAGATGAGACATAAGGCAGAAACAATAACAAATCCATTGTTAAGTTGCTGAGTCTCCTAAAATAATGCTTCTAAAGTAAACTAAAAGGAAAAAGAAAACTGCTGCTTCCAAATAGAAATAAAATGATATTTATATAATTTAAAAACAATACCTCCCAACCAAGACCAGCTACAAAATCTTCATATGCTTGACTTCCTCCTGTATTGGTGAGAATGGAATGTTTGTCTTCTTGTCCTTCAGCAACATAAAATACTGCAATTTTGTGTGTCTCTCGGCTATAAAACAAAAAATTTCACCATTCATTTAATCATTCATTTATCCAATAATAAACTTCTAAATATGGAGCAATAAAAAAGATGAAAATGAATTAAACCTTATAATCTACAGAGAGTAGATTATAAGTAACTATAAATTACTTAGATTACTATAGTTACTTAAATTGTAAGTAACTATAAGTAAAAAATCCTGAAAGTTACAAAATTGTGATTTGAACAGAAGAAAAGCATGATTACTTTTGACTGAGAACTTAGACAGAAATTTAAAAGAGAAGGTAATATTAAGTTCGGTAAAGGTAACTAAGATTTGACAGATGAAGAAGAGAAGGTATCAGGAAAGACACATAGGTGTGAATACACAAAGCATCTGAGGAGCTGCCTGTTGTACAATGTAGCTGAATCCCAGAGTCAGAGGGACTGTGTTTTAGAACTAAAGCTAAGTAGGAGTAAAGAGATGAATAAGAAATGATCCATTTCTCCAAATTACTTGTAAGAAATTCATACATAAATACTATAAAACTTTATGAAATAACTGACAACTTCTGAGACATTTTAGTTTTAGTTCTCCCTAAAATTATAAATGCTCCTAGCAAACTTGTTGTATGAAATTTGGGTTTCCAAGATAACAATAAATGACTCAAGCAAACAACAACTACCAATGTACTTCTGATTCAAAGACACAAAGTAGAAAGTAAAAGAAATGGAAAAAGATGCTATGCAAACAGTAAGCAAAAGGGCTGATGTTGCTATATTAGACTTTTAAATAAAAATGTTATAGGTAGTTCAGAGAGAAGTCTTAGGGTGAGATGGGGGTTGGTTTGGGTACAAGGGATTATTTTTTCCATTCTGTGTATGTATGTCATTAATCTGACAAGTCTCCTTACTCCCCACTTGTCTGTCCCCATTCCCATATCTGAATGGTACAAGCAATAAAGACTAAAAAGCTATTAGAGCTAGTAAATGACTTCAGAAAGGATTTAGGATATAGTATCAACATACAAAAAACCAACTGTACTTTTATAAATTAACAATGAACAATCCAAAAACAAAGAAAGCCATTTCTTTTATAATAGCATCAAAAATACACAATAATAAAAATGCTTAACAAAAATATTTTATACTAACAAAAGTACAAAACTTAAATACTCTGAAAGCCACAAAATGTTGTTGAAGAAAAGTAAAGATCTTTAAAAAAATCCCATATTCATGGACTCAGAAACTTATTATAATATTTACCAAATTGATTATAAATTTAATACAATTTTTACCAAAATCCTAGCTTCCCTTTTTTTTGTAGAAGTTGATAAGCCAATTCTAAAATTCACAAGAAAATGCAAAAATTCCAAATAGTCAAAATAATCTTGAAAAAGAAGAATGAAGTCAGAGGACTCATAATTCCCAGCCTTTAAGCCTGCTACAAAACTATAGCAATCAATGGACCGTGGTACTATCATGGAAGTGAAAGTAGATTATTCCTGGCCAACTCTTTGTGACTCCCTGGACTGTAGCCTGCTAGGTGCCTCTGCCCTGGAATTCTCCAGGCAAGAATACTGGAGTAGGCAGCCATTCCTTTCTCCAGGGGATCTTCCCAACCCAAGGATCGAACCTGGGTCTCCTGCAATGCAGGCAGATTCTTTACTATCTGAGCCACCAGGGAAGCCCGTGGTATTACTATAGCAGAGACATATACATGTGGTCTTTCGTGACAGCATTTTTAGCACAGTGTTTGCAAAATTCATCTATGTTGCTCAGCATTTCTTCTTATCCCTGAATAATACTGCATTTGTAAATGTACATTTTGTTTATTCATTCATAAGTTGTTGGATATTTGCGTTAGTTTCACTTCTCAACTGTTATGAATAGTGCTGCTATAAAATATAAACATTTGTATCATTTTTTAATGGACAAAAAAGGCTTTCTGCAACAATACCAAGCCAATTCAATGGGAGAAAAAAATTAGTATTTTCAACAAATAGTCCTGAGGGAACTGGATATCTGAAATGCAAAAGAATAAAGTTGGAATCTTACCTCACAACATATACAAAAATTAAAAAGCATTACAGACCCTAAATACATGGTATAAAATGATAAAAATCTTATTAAAAAGTTCACAGAACTATAAAATGTCCATGTAAATAACGACATGAATGTTTATAGCAGGATTATTCATAACAGCCAAGAAGTGAAACTAACGCAAATGTCCATTAATTTATGAATGAATAAACAAAATGCAGTCTATTCACAAATGAATATTATTCAGGGGTAAGAAGAAATGAAGTGTTGACATATGCTGCAACATAGATGAATTCTGAGAACACAGTGCTAAAAAGCCCTCACAAAAGACCACATATGTTTGATTCCTATTATATTAAATATCCAGAATAGGCAAATCTATAGAGAAAGAAAGTAGATAAATGTCTACAGCTGGTGAGTAGGGGGCAGTGTTCAGGGGTAATGGAGAATGACTAGTAATGGGAACAATGTTTCTTTTTGAAGCAAATACTCTAAAATTGCTCTGAGAGCTGTCTATGAATATACTAAAAACATGTACACTTTCAGTGAACCTTATGGTATGTGAATTACATCTCAAGAAAGATGTTAAAGTTGGAAGTATGAAGTAAATTTAAGTTGGAAGTATGTGTAAATTCTGATCCTGGCAGAAAGGGGCCCTCTCAGTGTTCTCAATATTCCAGGTAAAGGGCTATCAGCTAGAACTCATAAATCACAATTAATAAAGTTGAGCAGAGTTATATAGAAATGTTCACCTATTACTAAGTCAAAAAGAGAAATACATGTGCCAAATAGGAAAATTTAGAAAATAAATCTTTAAAATGCAAAAGTAAAGGAGGAATCACTTTATATTATCTATGCTCTTTCTAAAATTTGTAAAAGTAGAGCTTGTTGTTTGGTCACCCAGTTGTGTCTGACTCTTTGCAACTCCATGGACTGCAGGCCTCTAATGTGAAGGAGACTTTACCTGCCCTTTAAAGTCAGATGTTAATTTTTCACCATTTCTTGTTTTTCTACTTACTACTTCTACTAAAATGCTTGGTACATATCAGATTGCCATTAAATTATTAGGTACCACAACAGTGAATGAAGTAAAAAATTTTAGAAAAAAATGAGTTTAGTGAACTTGTAGGCACAAATATTCTATAAGTCCAGTACTGGCAAAATATTATGAGCTTACTATTGGAAAATTAAAAGTGAAATATGCTAAGTTACAAGCACTCTTGATTCCTTATATATACATTGCAATAGAAAGAATGATAAAAATAATTGAGATTTGGAATTTAAAAATATGGTAGTTCAACCATGCAGAATAGGAATGAGTTAATCTAGTCAAAGAAAAGAGAGGATATATAAATGGTTGAAGAGATAAGACTATAAAGAAAGTATCTTTTCATTTTCTTTCTTCCTAATCCTGGAGACAAATAATCAGGTTTGTTTCCAGATTCTTGGCTTAAGAAGAAGCTCAAAGTTGTCTTACTATCTATCGCATAATTATAATGAAGTTTTACTTGAACCCATTATGTCAGAAGAAGAAAGGGAACTGGTTTCATTATTTAATTCTTATAAAAAAGCAAAATAAATGTCATGTGTTCATTTGGCATATAATATCAAAAAGAGAATATATGCTGTCTCAGTGAAGATGTCCTCCATACACTCCAGCTATATAGGAGAATGGAAGTAGTTTAGCAGCAGCCAAGAAACAGAAAGGCATAAGGTAATGTAAAGTAACCATGAATAGCCGAGATTGGCTGGTATGGTCTGAGTTCTAAAGAATCTGATCAGGCACTGGGAAGTCACTAAGGAAAAAAATAAAAATTTTATTTTAAAACAAAGTAATTTTAACATGACTTTTGAAGCCAGGGGAAAAGAACATTTAAAGAGAGAACAGACACATGGTAGAAAAAAAAAGAGAGAGAGAGAACAGACGACAGTATTGAATTTTTAGGGGATATAATAGTCATGAGGTTGTTAGGGCAGAAACTATTCTGCATTATATTGTAATGGGGTATGTGCCCTCAGTCGCTTCATTTGTGTCTGACTCTTTTGCGACCACATGGACTATAGCCCATCAGGCTCCTCTGTCCATGGGATTCTCCAGGCAAGAATACTGGAGTGGGCTGACATGCCCTCCTCCAGGTGATCATCCCACCCACAACTCTTGTGTCTCCTGCATTGAAGGTGGATTCTTAACTGCTGAGCCCGAATGGTGTACATGTGTCACTATACATTTGTTAAATTTCATTATCCCATACAATACACAATGCCAAGAGTGAACTCTAACATAAAATTCAGTTAATATAGCAGTAACTATGTGTTACCCACAATCAAAGAAAACTAACTAATCTAATCACATGGACCACAGCCTTGTCTAACTCAATGAAACTAAGCCATGCCATGTAGGGCGACCCATGGGTCATGGTGGAGAGTTCTGACAAAATGTGGAGAAGGGAATGGCATACCACTTCAGTATTCTCGCCTTGAGAAACCCCATGAACAGTATGAAAAGGCAAAGAGAGAGAGGACATTGAAAGATGAACTCCACAAGTCAGCAGGTGCCCAATATGCTACTGGAGATCAGTGGAGAAATAACTCCAGAAAGAATGAAGGGATGGAGCCAAAGCAAAAACAACACTCAGTTGTGGATGTGACTGGTGATAGAAGCAAGGTCCAATGCTATAAAGAGAAATATTGCATAAGAACCTGGAATGTTGGTCCATGAATCAAGGCAAATTGGAAGCAGTCAAACAGGAGATGGCAAGAGTGAACATAGACATTTTAGGAATCAGCGAACGAAAATGGACTGGAATGGGTGAATTTAACTCATATGACCATAATATCTACTACTGTGAGCAAGAAACCCTTTAGAAGAAATGGAGCAGCCATCACAGTCAACAAGAGAGTCCAAAATGCAGTACTTGGATGCAATCTCAAAAACAACAGAATGATATCTGTTCGTTTCCAAGGCAAACCATTCAATATCAAGGTAATCCAAGACTGTGCCCTGACCAGTAACACTGAAGAAGCTGAAGTTGAACGGGTCTATGAAGACCTACAAGACCTTTTAGAACTAACACCCAAAGATGATGTTCTTTTCATTACAGGGGACTGGAATGCAAAAGTAGGAAGTCAAGAAACACCTGCAGTAACAGGCCAATTTGGCCTTGGGAGTACAGAATGAAGCAGGGCAAAGGTTAATAGAGTTTTGCCAAGAGAACACACTGGTCATAGCAAACACCCTCTTCCAACAACACAAGGGAAGACTCTACACATGGACATCACCAGATGGTCAACACGAAAATCAGATTGATTATATTCTTTGCAGCCAAAGATGGAGAAGCTCTATACAGTCAGCAAAAACAAGACCAGGAACTGACTGTGGCTCAGATCATGAACTCCTTATTGCCAAATTCAGACTTAAACTGAAGAAAGGAGGGAAAACCCAGTAGACCATTCAGGTATGACCTAAATTAAATCCCTTACAATTTATACTGTGGAAGTGAGAAATAGATTTAAGGGACTAGATCTGATAGACAGAGTGCTTGATGAACTATAGATGGAGGTTTGTGACACTGTACAGGAGACGGGGATCAAGACCATCCCCAAGAAAAAGAAATGCAAAAAAGCAAAATGGCTGGTTGAAGAGGCCTTACAAATAGCTGTGAAAAGAAGAGAAGTGAAAAGCAAAGGAGAAAAGGAAAGATATACCTATCTGAATGCACAAAGAATAGCTAGGAAAGATAAAGCCTTCCTCCGTGATCAGGTCAAAGACATAGAGGAAAACAATAGAATGGGAAAGACTAGAGATCTCTTCAGGAAAATTAGAGATACTAAGGGAACATTTTATGCAAAGATGGGCTGAGTAAAGGACAGGAATGGTATGGACCTGACAGAAGCAGAAGATATTAAGAAGAGGTGGCAAGAATACACAGAAGAACTGTACAAAAAAGATCTTCACAACCAAGATAATCATGATGGTGTGATCACTCACCTAGAGCCAGACATCCTGGAATGGGAAGTCAAGTGGGCCTTAGGAAGCATCACTACAAACAAAGCTAGTGGAGGTGATGGAATTCCAGTTGAGCTATTTCACATCCTGAAAGATGATGTTGTAAAAGTGCTGCACTCAATATGTCAGCAAATTTGGAAAACTCAGCAGTAGCCACAGGACAGGAAAAGGTCAGTTTTCATTCCAATACCAAAGAAAGGCAATCCCAATGAATGCTCAGAGTACCACACAATTGCACTCATCTCACACACTAGTAAAGTAATGCTCAAAATTCTCCAAGACAGGCTTCAGCAATACATGGACCGTGAACTTCCAGATGTTCAAGCTGGTTTTAGAAAAGGCAGAGGAACCAGAGATCAAATTGCCAACACCTGCTGGATCATCAAAAAAAGAAAAGAGTTCCAGAAAAACATCTACTTCTGCTTTATTGACTATGCCAAAGCCTCTAACTGTGTGGACCACAATAAACTGTGGAAAATTCTGAGAGAGATGGGGATACCAGACCACCTGATCTGCCTGAAAAATATGTATGCAGGTCAGGAAGCAACAGTTAGAACTGGACACGGAACAACAGACGGGTTCCAAATAGGAAAAGGAGTACGTCAAGGCTGTATATTGTCATCCTGCTTATTTAACTTATATGCAGAGTACATCAGGAGAAACACTGGGCTGGAATAAGCACAAGCTGGAATCAAGATTGCTGGGAGAAATATCAATAACCTCAGATATGCAGATGATACCACCCTTATGGCAGAAAGCGAAGAACTAAAGAGCCTCTTGATGAAAGTGAAAGAGGAGAGTGAAAAAGTTGGCTTAAAGCTCAACATTCAGAAAACTAAGTTCATGGCATCTGGTCCCATCACTTCATGGCAAATAGATGGGGAAACAGTGTCAGACTTTATTTTGGGGGGCTCCAAAATCACTGCAGATGGTGACTGCAGCCATGAAATTAAAAGACGCTTATTCCTTGGAAGGAAAGTTATGACCAACCTAGACAGCATATTAAAAAGCAGAGACATTACTTTGCCAACAAAGGTCCATCTAGTCAGGGTTAAGGTTTTTCCAGTAGTCATGTATGGATGTGAGAGTTAGACTATAAAGAAAGCTGAGTGCTGAAGAGTTGATGCTTTTGAACTGTGGTGTTGGAGAAGACTCTTGAGAGTCCCTTGGACTACAAGGAGATCCAGTCCATCCTAAAGGAGATCAGTCCTGAGCGTTCTTGGAAGGACTGATGTTGAAGCTGAAACTCCAATACTTTGGTCACCTGATGCGAAGAACTGACTCATCTGAAAAGACCTTGATGCTGGGAAAGATTAAAGGTGGGAGGAGAAGGGGACGACAGAGGATGTGATGGTTGGGTGGCATAACTGACTCAATGGGCCTGAGTTTGCATGAATTCTGGGAGTTGGTGATGGAAAGGGAGGCCTGGCGTGCTGTGGTTCATGGGGTTGCAAAGAGTCAGACATGACTGAGCGACTGAACTGAACTGAATATTCATTTTATGAATCTGGCTGTAACATTAATTTTAAAAATATGAGAACACACAAAAATTAAACTAAAATATTCTAACAGATGAACCATGCCCTAATTAAATATGAAATTGTAGTAAATTTAACCCAGCAAGAAGTCATAGGACCTAGGAAGGTTTATCCCAAGAATTCAATAATTATTTAATATAAACAATCTAATTAATATGTATCGAATAGGTAAGAAAGCAAAGGCTGAATGCAAAATAAATAAAAACATATGAAAACTTAAATTGATGCTGAAAAGTATTCCCACAACATTTAACACCTGTTCATTATGAAATTTCATAGGAAACAAGCTACTTTTTCAGCATGATAAAAATAATCTATTTCAAACTAATAACCAATATTTTACTTAAGGATTAAATAGAAGAATAATTTCTATTAAAAGTAGAAAAGACAGGGATGACCAGTCTTCCTATAGCTATTTAAAACTGTAGTGAAAGTTTCAGTCAGTGCAATAAGACATGATGATATAAGCAAAAGAAAGCATAACCTTTTTTTTGTCATTACTTTTTGAAAGGACGTGATTTGCAGAAAATGATTACACACCCTAACAAATCCTAAGAGTGAAACAACTATAAAATGTTTAAAATCAATAAGAGTCATCCCAGGGTGCACTGGGATGACCAAGAGGGATGGAATGGGGAGGGTGGTGGGAGGGGGGTTCAGGATGGGGAATACATGTACACCTCTGGCAGATTCATGTCAATGTATGGCAAAACCACTACAATACTGAGAAGTAATTAGCCTCCAATTACAATAAATAAATTTATATTAAAATAAATAAATTCCTGATTTGGTAATGGCAAAAAATAAAATCAAATCAATAAGAGAATTCATTAAGGTATTTGGATAGAAAAAGAGTGAGGGGAAAGATTCTACTCAGAATATGCAACACAAAAGTAAAATATATCCCTAAGAGTAATGTCCAGGTCTCAGAACAAATAAAAAAACACTCTATGATTATGAATGGGAAAGTGAAAGTGAAGTTGCTCAGTCGTGTCCGACTCTTTGCGACCCCATGGACTGTAGCCTACCAGGCTTCTCAGTCCATGGCATTTTCCAGGAAAGAGTAATGGAGTGGGTTGTCATTTCCTTCTCCAGGGGATCTTCCCGACCCAGGGATCGAACCCAGGTCTCCCGCATTGTAGGCAGACGCTTTACTCTCTGAGCCAGAATGGGAAGAATGATGATAATAAGGGTATTTCCTCTTTCCACAGGAAAGTTTTATTGCAAATCCAATCAAAATATCAATGGGATTTTTCCCCCCTGGAAAATAACATCATAATTCTAACAAAACTCTGGAAGAAAAAACAGGTAAGAACATCTACAAAAAGAAGAATGTGTTTGGATGAAATGAGGAAGAAGACTGATCCTATCAAATACTAAATTATAGAGCTGTAATAAACAGTAACATCTCCAGAAAATTGACAAATTAATAGCAATAAACAGATAGCTTTAAAACAGCTTAATATTTGATAAAGATGATATCAAGTCAATGGGAAACATATGGTCTTTAACAAATTCTATAACAAATTATAGAAATAGACTATTTTCCAACATTCAATGTGGTTCCATTTCTCATTCCATAAATCAAAATACATTCCAGATGGGATAAAAAATTAATATAAATATTTAGAAACCTAGAAGGAAACATAACTATTAAGACAGATTTTAAGACAGAACTCTCTAAGCACAAATACAGAAATTAAAAAGAAGATTGAGAGATAATAATTACTACATAAAAATGAAAAACCTGTATGTTAAGCAACCTAAAGATGTTGAAAACTGAATTAGAAGAACTCCCACAATAAACACAAAAATTAATCCTTACGACATATACACATGTAAAAGAGCTCTTATAATTAATAAAATTCCTAAAGAGGAATTTGGAAACATCAAAAATTTTTTAGAAATATATGAAAAATATTAAGTTTACTAGTATTTAAAAACTATACGTTAATAAGATACCATGATCTGCCCCTCAAATTATAAAAATTAAGAAAATGTGATTAATATCTCGTGCTGAATAGGCTGCAGTTACACAATGTTGGTGGGATTAGAAATCAGTACTTACTGGAAAGCAATTTTATAATATATATGGCCTGAAATAAGTTCTTTTGCTTGACCTAAGAATTCTATTTCTAGGAATCTACCATAGGGGAAGAAATAAAAACTCATGTCAAAAATTCATATAACTTGGTGCCATAAAAATATATTTAAGAATATCAAAATGGTTGAAAAAAATACTTACAATATAGTTTTTTTAAAGACATAACTTACTACATATTACTATGACTCCAATTTTGTAAAACAAAAATGATAAATATGTCTATCAAAAAGATAGACTAAAATACATAAAGAAATGTTAACAATAGTTTTATGAATAACAATAGTGTTATTTTTCTATTTTCTGTAATAGCCAAAGAAATCATACATTATTTTAAATAATTATTATGAGGAATGCTAAAAACAAGGAAAAACAAGAATGACTGGAAATGAATAAAAACTATATTTTTTTATAAATCTGGTAGTAAAAACATGAAAGGGATGTACTATAGCTTGAAAGGATAAAAACTGAGGAAAGTTTTGTTTTAAACATATAACAAACAAACTTAGAGCAAGAGAAGTAGAAATACAAGATAAAGAAGGAATAACTTTCTGAAGATCCTAGAGCAGACTAAGAAGGTAGGAAGCAGAAGCATAGAAAGAAAAAAAGTGCTTTTCTGACAAAGAAAACGAGCAAGAGAAGATGGCTCAATACAGAGAAATTTAAAAAAAGAAGATGTAAGGTATGTGTGTTTGATGTTGGAATGGTCTGAATCATCTTTGCATTCCTACAGAATAGTGATGGCAGGGTGAATGGCTTGTTACACACTAGCTTCTCAATGGTCAGAATACAGAGTGACTTGATTATACTGACAGCTTGAGGAACAAAGAAATGGTTTATAATAATTAGTTTAAGAAGTAAAGTATTATAAAAGTGAACAAGGGATAAAAAATATGCCAAATAACAGAGATAGCATTGTCGAAGTAAAGATGCATGAATCTACAGTAACTTCCTGTATCATGTTGGTCTGATAATTTTCTCTAGTAATGTACTGCTGCCTAGGAGTAGAGAAAGGGGATGTTAAGAATGATTCTGATTAAAGAACTAGTTATAGAAATATATATCTATATCTATAAACTTAACAGTTTTGAAGTTGTAAGAGAAGGCGTTTTAAAAATGGTTAACAATATGTGAATCTGCTTGACAGGCAGGCAAGTGGAATCAGTGGTGGGTGGGTAAACTGGGAGAACATGAAAAGCAAAAACTGTAGACACAGAAGTATAAAACACCACTCAAGTAAGATGCTGAGACAGTGAAGAAATGTGAATGTTAAGGATGTGGATTTCAAATTTCAGAAATATAAGCATTCTTAATAATGGTAACATCCAAAGTGTTGCTTTACTAATGTTTTTCTAGTTATACTGCCAAAAAGCACCTATTCATAAATTTTATTTTTATGAACCTAAAAAGGAAAGTAGTACATATATGTAAGTTGACCATATGGGAATTTCAGTTAAGTAATATTTTGTAGTTTCTAGTATGAATTTCCCAGGAAATCTCATCCAGATACACCAGGAATCTAGAGATTATTAAAATAGTGATATAACAAGGTTTTCACACCAAAAGCCATATAAAAATGGGTATGTATCCTAGGTCTTAAAAAGAAATCAGGTTTATAGCAATATAACAAACTATCTCCATCTTCTTCATTAATATTTTTGTAGCTACTAGCTTATACACATACACCAGTCATTTCACTTTGGCCTCTTATCATCAAAAGGGAATATCTAAGTATGGGGAAACTAAAGGACATTTTATAGGTTCAATCAGATTTATTCAACTCAAAAGATGATTCTGAAGTATATAAAAAGATACAAATAATCCAAAGATACCAAACATTTAAATGTAGCTGTACATTTTTTTAAATGCTTATTATTTCTAAGATATGTATAAGTGAAAAAAGTTTGTGTTCAGAAATTTATAATTCAATACATTATTATTCACATTATGAATAGAAACAGCTGAGGCGCTATATATAGACTTGAAAATTTCTCAACGACTTACCACTGTCTTGAGTCCAAGTTCCTAAGTTCTCTAAGTAGTTTTTCATTTTTCTTCAGGAGATGAAAACTCCTCCTAAATAGAGAGATTTATAAACATTTTCATCATCTTTGCAGTGAATGACATGACAGTTCTGGAAATACTTTCCACTCTACTCATACAATTCTTACACTTTTCTTGCCTTTTCATACTTCTAACACACAGGAGAAAAGACCCTAAAAAAATGTAAAGAATGTATGTCATTATTTCTACTGAGTCCCTCATACATTTCTGCTTGTGGATCATCATCTCTTGACCATGTAATTGTCTCCCTGCAGATGCTGTGAGTTTCCCAAACTCATATTCAGAAAAATGGATAAAAGCACTTTGTAGGTTCCTTCTCAAGAGTTTCATAAAAATGTGTGAGAAAGTTGTCCTTCATGAGAAATATTTCACAAAATCTAACTCTTTACCAGATAGGGATGTGTAATCCAGATGGAATTTCTTTCTTGTTTTACATTATATGTATTTTTTACATTACAAAGCAGTGTGTAAATTTTACCAAATACATAAAATAGGTGCTGAATATGTATAAATTACATTCATGAAAGTAAAATAGAGCTTCCCTTTTTTTCCTCAAGAAACAATACATGGGCCATTGCACAGCAAAAGAGAGTAGCTGCTGCTGCTGCTGCTAAGTTGCTTCAGTCGTGTCCGACTCTGTGCGACCCCACAGACAGCAGCTCACCAGGCTCCCCCGTCCCTGGGATTCTCCAGGCAAGAACACTGGAGTGGGTTGCCATTTCCTTCTCCAATGCATGAAAGTGAAAAGTGAAAGTGAAGTCACCCAGTCATATCTGACTCTTAGCGACCCCATGGACTTCAGCCTACCAGGCTCCTCTGTCCATGGGATTTTTCAGGCAAGAGCACTGGAGTGGGGTGCCATTGCCTTCTCCGAAAAGAGAGTAGAAGAAATTTAAATTAGTAGCAATTACCTGTACTGGACATACCAAATTGTGTTCCTGATATAATCCTGCTTTCCCATAAGGCAGAGGATATACTCTTTTAATAAATGGAAGTATTTAAACCAAATTAGATTATAAACACTAGGTAAGAAAGCAGAATTCCAATTCAGTGCTTCACATACGTTTGAATTACTTTAAGATTTATTCATCCAGTTATATCTGAGCTGCCCTACTATAAATTGAACAAAAACAATATATTATACATATAAAAACATTTCTTCACTTCCCTACAGCTTTTAGTATCAGAGAAATTTAAAAAATAAATGTATGCTAATAATGCTTATACTTGTACAGTTTACAGTTACAGCTTATACTTGTATAGTGTACAGTTTTACTATTTTATATACATTGTCTAATTTAATTCTCACCATCATGTGAGGTAGGAGTTATTTCCTCAATCTGCAGAGTGTGGATGGAGGCTCAAAGTTTACGTTTCTCTAACCTGGATCTTCTGATTTAAGTCTCATGCCTTTTCATTTAACTCCTACTTAACTTCCTACAAAACTCTGTGTGTACTGCAAGTTTTTAATGAGGTTTTGCAATATGTATGAAAGAAAACAAAATTAAATAACATTAAAAAAGATGAAATCTAAATTCATTTTGTGATTTGATGCTAAATACTGAGTTAATTTCTCTGATACAAACAAGAAAGTATCATATCACTGTTTGCCTAAAAAATAAAAAAATATAGGCTTATATGACACAGTAAGAAATATACACTGGGGCTGTGTCCCCAATTCCTCAAACAGAGCTCCTAAAACTCTTGTAATTTCCTGAGTATAGGAGGTGACAGTAGAGTCTTACACAGACTTCCTAAAACCTCTGGAGTTTCCTTTTAATTTTGTTCTAATAAGGTAACTCTTGGTGGTGTTCTCGTTAACTTCAGGATGGTGCCTCATCACCAGAAAGGGTAAGCCACCAGAAACAGCAAGCTTGAAACTTTCAGCCCTGCCTCTGGGGAGAGAGAAGAACTAGAGAATTGAGTTAATAATCAATCATGCCTACACGGTAAGACCTCCATAAAAATCCCTTGACAACGGGATTCAGAGAGCTTCCTGGCTGAAGACATTCAATGTGCTGGGAGGGTGGCATACTCCAACTCCACAGGGCCAGAATTTCCACACTTGGAATCCTTCCAGACTTTACTCCATGTATCTCTTCATCTGGCTGCTCATCTTTATCCTTTAATTGTCCTTTATAATAAACTGATAAACCTAAGTAAATGTTTTAAGAGTCACTATAATTATCAAACCCAAGAAGGGGGTTGTGGGAACCCCTGATTTCCCTAGATTTGCAACTGGTGTCTGAAGTAGAGGGCAATCTCATCAGTCTAAGCTCTTGTCTGTGGTAACTCCAGGTATTGTTGAAACTGCCTGGTGTGAGAAACTCACACATTTTGTGTCAGAAGTGTTGTGAGAAAAAAGTTTTTCCTATTAGCTTACATGAAGGTTGGAAAAAAGATTTTTCTCAATTATTTGAGCTATGTGTTCTAAGTCAGATAGGTATACTAGTCATTTTGAAAATGTTAAGAGTTAATTCATTACATTCAATTATCTTCTTATTCCTCTGAAATCTGATTATGACTCTGTGGACTTAAAAAAGAAAGAAGATCTGCCTACTGGTCAAAGAACTAACTGGTAGGTAAAATTTAGTGAGGGAAAGGATGGAGACTAAAATGCTGATCATAAAATGAATAAGACTAATATTTCTTTTAAAAAAGGAAAAACCTGTCCTTTAGCCTTACCTTTTGTCCCAAGAATTCATTCCCAATATACTAAGAAGCAATCTGCAATAATAAAATGCTGACTGAGGTTTCTGAGGGGTTGGTTCATCTTGTTCTGCAGCTTTCATGTTTAAGTCATTGAAGTGTTTCTCAACAAATTCTTTTTCCTCTGTATGCTGCTTAAGGATAGCATTAATAACATCATTCTCCTGTTTTTCAGAAATGCACACAGGCTGTGGAGCAGGAATATTAAGTGAGACTCCAGTCCTCTGTAAGCATTCAGGACTGGTTACACCTAAATACTGCAAAAGCTCATCAAGAACATCTTCTTCATCTCTTATTGTGTCCCAAGTTGGTACAGTTTCTCTAAAACTTCTTTTAAACTGGAGGGAAATCCCATCTTTAACTGTTATATCTTCTAAGCATTCATTAGATGCAGAAGGTTCTTCTGGCTTCTCTTGGTGAGACAATGAAAGTACGAGAGATGTAGGTTCTGATAGACCACTTACAAGAGGTGGTCCATACAGGATGGCAGAATCCCATGAATATTTTCCAGAAAGATCACGTACTATAATTCTGACATTTGAATTGGCTGATGCAAGACCAGCAGATAAACCTCCTCCAGGTATACTCTCTTCAGCTCTGATCTGGATACAGGACACTAAGGTTGTATTGTTTAACACAAAAAACTGAATATTTGGACTCTCGAAGAGTTCCGGGGAAAGTTCAGTGCTTTCACTGTAATGATTGTCGTGATTCTCACACACCTGACTTGTTAACATAGCAGGACCGCCACTCATTGGATAGTGGCCCAAATGATTCACCAGATGTGTAATAACAGTGCGGGCAGCTATGGAGATTAATCCTTGCTGCATTTGAGTTTTCACTAGGAATAAAGAAAAATATAAGTGAGTGAGAATACTGCTGCTTCCTAGAGTCATATAACAATGAAACAGATAGCAAATAGGGATTCCATCACATTATCAAAATCACATTCAAATATTAGAGCAAATATTTTCAATGTAGCATATGAACTACAAGAATGATGGCAAAGAAGAAGAAAACTACTCAGATAAAGTTTTGTTAATTTTTGTAAGAAAGCCCTTTTTGAAAATTTTGCTTATGGATTCGTATTAATAATTTAAATTGAGGCCCTTAAATGTACATCATACCTTCAAAGAAGGTTCAAAAGTGTTTTAAATCATGTGAAATAGTTTTGCTCCCAAATTAAAAAGTCAACGAAATCCAACTGATAAGTTTCTTATCTTATCAGGAGATATAGAGACATAGTTTGTAACATGCCTTAAATGTCATTTAACTATGGCTTATATGGATGATGTAAAAGTGTCAGAGAAAAGATATCTTTCAACTAAACTTCAGGAGTCAGGATCAATTTAAACAGTGAGTCAGTGTAGCCTGCATATGCCAAGGAAACTTTAAAGGAAAAATATTTTTGGCTTCCCTATTTTTCTAAGGCAGTAAACAGGTAAGGAGTACATCTATATGAGTAACTTAAAAAAAAAAAAAAAACATAGGAAATGGTAAAAACAGAAAACTCAAAGAATATAGCAGTAAGAGGCCTGAAGAGGCAAGGTGCCTAATGTCAGGACCTGAAGGAAGAAGAAAAAGGAGGAGAGGGTGGAAGGAAGACAAAGAACACAGAAAGAGAGTAAAGGGAGAAAGAAAAAGAGTAAACTCAACTTTTGAAAGTTCATAAGGGAACTAAGTTGTACAATGTTGGTATGATTACTTAAAAAGAGGCAAGAGAGAGAAATAGTGTCATATATTCCAGGCTACAGCCCGGAAGATCCAGAACTGACACCCCTCGGTACAGCCAAAGCGTAAGCAACAAGTCCCCAGCTATGCCATTAATACAAATAACACCTTCTTCATTATTCCAAATATAAAAAAGAACAATTTTCTTTGGACTTTGTTGATTTGGAAATATTACTGTCAAAATTTTAATCTTCTTCCATAATCAATCAAGTTTTATTACATATATGTATATATAAACATTCTTCAATTTACTTAAAAAGTTCCAATTTCATTGAGCTGTTCTTTGATTATAGTTAGGGCTAGCTCTGAAAATGAGCTATTTTAACACTAGATAACAAACTAAATGACTAATCTTAATTCAGTCCTACATTTTCAAGACTTATTATGGTAAAGCAAAAAGATATATCACTAAATGATGAGAAACAGGTAATCTGAATCTAGTGTCTGCTTTTGCTTCTCTAATTATGACTTAGAATATAAAGAGTGTTCACACTGTAAGGGGCTTTACAGATAAACTAGCCAATAATTCTCATTTTGAACAAGAAGACAAATGGGTTCACAAGTTCAGGGATTTGCCACAGAAGGTATCTGGGACAGTGTTATTTTCATCTTTATCACAACTCAAATCTCAGTATCTTTCTCTTTCGTTAAACTGTCCTTTTCTTCTGGCAAATTACTTTGACGTACAGAAACAACGCATTCAAAAAAGTTTTTTTCTGTGTACAGAGTCAAAAAAGAGTGCTTAATGGCCAAGATCAACTGGAAAAGCTCATTTAAACCAAGCCATGAAAAAGCAAATAAATAAACTAAGCCATGTTTTAAATAGTAACAGAAAATTATGATTAAGTTTATGCAGGAAAGTTTCTTTCCCCTTTCTTCCTTTTGAGTGACAAACAGGTGACTCATTTAGGAAGTGAATCTTCTTTGCAGAACATTTCTAAAGAAGCAGAAGAATGTAATTTAATAGAAATGGACTACAGAAAAGAGAAGAATTTCTGACTTTGGCTTCTTCTGTGATCATGGACAAGTCACATAAAACTTCTTAAACTCCATTTTTCTCTAAGGATAACATGGGGGTTTTTGGTAAAGATGAATTGAAAACTCATATATAAAGCCTGATATAACTGAAACAATACAAATCAATTTTTAGAGCACTGTAAGTCACAAAGGTTTTATGAGTTCCTTTTGCAAACTTTCCTATAACTAAACTGTAAGAATGAGCCAGCTCCTTCGCTAAAACTGAAATAGCCTAAGTCTAGGTCCTGTCTGTTCTATACATGCTCCCCTCAAGGAGAGAGACAGTGAGAACGCAGTTTAGTGAGCTTGCTCACAAATGTCATAATTACTAACACCGAGAACATTTAACAAATGAACTTAGATTTCAGAAGTTGGTAAAAGCATTTTCTTTCCTAAACTGCCTCTCTAATTTCAGGATATCTATAAATATACAAGGATTAAAAAAAAAAAAAAAAACAAAACCTCTCAACTTATTAATTTGGCAGTTAGGATTACTTAGATTTATTTTGAATCATTAGCTATTGAACGTACATATCTTCTACATATCTACCTAGATATAAAAAACATGAAATTCTCTAATTTAGAAATTAAAAATGAAATTCTAAAATAACCAGCCTTGTGAGAAAACGCAAAATGAAGATATCAGCGCTTCTAATGCTTTGGGTAACTATCATTCATTTAAATAAGTCTATTCAAGGTTGTCTTTTCAGATGGTCAGATTAAACAAACCCTACAAGCATTTGCAGCAAACCCATAATTACAGATTATTATGGCACACAAAAGCAGCAAGACATAAAAAGCTGCTGCAATTCACTGCACTATAACAGAACATGCAGAGGAAGTTAATTTTGGCAAATGCTTTAAATATTAGCTTTGCATAATATGTACAGGTGAAACTATAATTAAGACAAAATGAATCCTTTGGAGCCTTCTTTCACTCTGACCCTGCAAATGATGACTTTCTGCTAATAAGACTACTGCCATCTGACAAAAAGCCAACTTCACTATCTTGCTTTATTCTTTAGTAAATTTAATAATTACTGCTACTCCTGCCAATAGTTTTCAAATCAGACTTGTTCAGTCCAATACTGAGCTTATTAGGGACACTGTGTGTTTAGAAATCTTTGGCCAAAAAAGTACTTGAAGATGATGATGCATGCCTTAGACAAGGGCACAATGATTAGCCATTTTTGCCACATTAAAAAAAAAAACAAACCCTCAGCATGTAGTCACTACAGACCACAGAATCACCTGCTGTTAGCTCACAGCTGTTCCTAAAAGGTTCTGCATTTATCCGGCCCTTAATACCTTTAAGAAAGTCCAAAGGGAACAACTTTAATACATTTAGAGAATAGTACCCCATGGAGTATTTGGTATCAATATAAAGCTCATCTGTTTAAAATCTTTACACCTTTCTTTTACAGTGACTGTTAACGGCACAGTAAATTTTACATGAAATACATTAAAACTTCCCTTTTAGTAAGTAAAAATTAAGTAAACTATTTATTTCACAGTTTAAGAAATATACTATATTGCCCTGAACCAAGTTTAATCATTTTACACCTTTAAAAATGCAAAAAGGAAAGAATATTTTCATTTAACTTTGTTTTTAAGTAAAATAAACACTGTATTATATATGCCAAATCTAAAGAAATAAGTCACCTATATCCATTATTGTCTGAATTATTTCTATTACATTCCTAGTTCACTTGTACATATGTGTTCTAGACAAACTATTAGGTATTTGTGGTTGACTCAAAACCCAAGCCCTGTATTTCCTTGATACGTAACTTTATACCTTCACTTGCATTTTACATCATCAATCCATTACCATAGCCACATTCTAGATGTTTTAATCGTTTATAACTATTCTATCTTTAAAAATCAAACTTTTCCTTAATTTATACTCCAACCACAACCTCCTAGTCTAGTGACTTTCCAACTCTGTTCTGTAGAGCCCTTGGAGAGGGCTCTTAGACATGAATGGGAGAGAAGTCAGCCGAATCTTTACTGTAGCACTACTTTAAGAAGTTTTACAAAGTAGACTTCCTTGTGAAATGTATCTGTAGAGTGTCTGCTGCTTAAAAACTCATTTAATAAACCACTGTCCTAACATACTGATAAGCTCAGCAGTTCTCAACCTTGGCTGGATATTAATCACCTGAAACATTTTAAAAGTCTGAGGAATCGCAGATCAATATATCAAAACCTCTATGGATAGGACCAGAATATCACTATTGCAATATGTAGCCAAGGCTGAGAATCATTGCTCAAACTTCTTATCACCAACCACATCTACTTTCTGATTCATAGGATCACCTCTACTTTCTTCCAGCTTACTAGCTATTTCCTAACATCAGTTCAATCCTCACCAACCCTAGACTCTATAATTAAACCATAAACCAATATTCTGAAAGCCATCGTTCCCTTGTCTATCTGCCAGAGCCAATTTACTGAATTTTGAGAGATGTAACCAAAACGTATGGTTTCCCCTTTCTATTGGGTCCTCAATACTTCTGTCAGTCCTCTTACTTTATTTCAATTTTCTTCATCTTTCTGATTTCAGAAGAAGAGCTAATATTAATACCTAAACTTTCTAGCTCTCAGGAACTTCACTCTGTTAATGAACCCCTTACAACTTTCTTTCTCAGCTTATAATTGAGTTTAGCTCTTTTTGTCTTTAAAACTTCTTTAATCCTGAATAATCTTATCTGTTTTATCATTTTTCTTGACTTTTTTAAAGAGCACTTTTGACAAATGGCTCTACTTCCTTAAGTCCTGCTTGCTCCTTAACCCACAGCCATTCACTTCTGTCTCCTACTTCTCTGCTGAAACCGAAGTAGATGTATTTGTCAGTCTTTTTGTACTTAATATCTCTATCATTTAATATCTTTGACAGTCTCTCAAAAATCTTTTTCTTCTGTTTCTGAGGAACTACTCTTTCCTGGTTTTCCTTCCTTTCCAACCTTTTCTTCTCAGAACACACACATCCGTGTAAATACATATTCCTAACAAAGACCTCTCTGCTAAGGTGTAGATCTGCATGTACACTAAGTCACATGAACATCCAACAGGTGCTCCAAGCTAAACCATTTCCATTTCCAATACTGCTCTCCTTTCCCTTCCTAATTCTCTAAACTTTCTCATATTCTTGGTCTAGTTTGGGGAAGATATAATCAATTTAACCCTTTAGCAACTCTTGTTTCTCCTACTGCAACAGCATCATGATTGGTCTCTGATGCTGCATTAACCTCCCTAAAAATCAATCTAACATATTAGAGATCAAGCAAATCCCCTTTTCTGCAAAGGACAGACAGTAAATTATCTTTGGTTTTATGGGCCATGCTCTCTCTGTCCAAACTACTCAACACTGCTATTACTACACAAAAGCAGCCATAATGATACATAAATGAACAGCACGGATGTGTCTCAATAAAACTGTATTTAGGTGGCAGGTGTGGGCCAGTCTGCTCACTCCTAAAATACTACTCTCAAAAAGCTCTTAATATTAATTTTACCATGTATATCACCTCCTTAAAACCCTTCAATAATTGCGGGATTCCTCTGGGCTACCCCTGCTTCTTTTTTTTGTTTTTAATTGAAGGATAATTGCTTTACAATATCGTGTTGGTTTCTGCCGTACATCGACATGAATCAGCCGTAGGTATACATATGTCCCCTCCCTGATGAACTACCCTCCCACCTCCCACCCCTCTAGGTTGTCACAGAACACTGCGTTTGAGTTCCCTGCATCATACTATACCCCTGCATCTTGGATGTACTTTTATTTTTATATGTAGTCATATCATAAGGTTACTTGTCTACATATTTCCTTATCTCAGATAGTAAACTCACTGAATATAAAAACTGTATGGTTAAAGAACTTAATCAGAATAAAGAACTTAATCAGAACTTAATATGGTTAAAGAACTTAATCAGTATCAGAATACTTATAAGTATAAAGGGAATGTCATCACGTTTCATCTTAGTACTTGTGTATCTGAAGTTATTTCTTAAACTAAAAATGAACTTTAGTTATAATATAATGGCAAGGTAAACAATTATAAAGTAAGGCATACTACCTTCCAGTATTTCTACGTAGGCCTCAAATCATACTCTGGCAGAACCCAAGCAACAATACTGTCCTGAGGAGAATTAATTTTACCTTCTGTTACTGGCTGGAGTTTAGAGGATCGTTCTGAATCAGGAGAGTGCAAAGGTTCAGGCTCTTTTAGGCTTTCCAAATGCATAAAAGGATCATAATCTACAGATGCCAAATCAGAAAGGCTTATTGGAAAATACCTCGGATTGCTAAAACACTGAGCTCCATAAACACACCCATGTAATACCTGCAAATACAGGGAGAAAAAACATACCAAATTTTCCTTTTCAGTGAAAATAAAGGTAAAAGGAGAAAACAACTGCTAATACAAGAACTTGACAAAATTTTTAAATATTTAAACACAGCTCTTCAATCAAGGTAAAATTTTTCTTAAAAGGAACGAGCAATATTTAACTAATGATTCTCACATTCAACAAAGATTTCACTTTTCAAAATTCTGCAATTAAACAGTCTTATAAGAAGTACTTTTTAATTATCCATAGGTACTGTAAGATAAATCTATGTTCTTAGAAAATTGCTAGATCTAAAACAACGAAAAATGCAATACTAAGAAATATTAATTCTTTAGGTTTCAAAAATCCTTGGTTACCAAATAAATAATAAAGCAAAGTTTACCTTATAAATACAGTTAAGGACAGATTTTTCTATTTTATCATTTTCTGCTCCTGTAGCATGGACTGGTTGGAGCAGTGTCTTAAGAGGTAAGGCCATGATCCAGTCCAGAAGACACAGAAGTAAGGATACCACCAACTGAAACAACAAAACCCCACATCCTCAGTATAACCAGAAAACAGAACATTCAAACTTCAAATTATCTGTAAGTATAAAATATACACAGCAAATGAACTTTCACCCCTTCTCCCACTGTAAGCTTTTGTGAAGAGCGAGCGTAAAAGAGAAAGAGGAACTAGGTACAAGCTAGGTGATTTGGCATCTGTCCCTTGGGTGGCAGGCTTAAACGGTGGAGTGCTAGATGTATGGTCTAAATCCTTCTCTCCTCTGACAGGGTGTGAGTTGGGAGTTTTCTGACTGTATGGAGTTATGCTAGGAGTGGGGTTTATGACAAGAGTGCTACAGCCTTTCCTACCTATTTTTGATGTAGATATTTTCTCAGTCACTTGATGTGTAGAGGTCACCTGATTAGTTTCTGGATTTCTCTCAGAGGGAACTGCTCCATGTGTAGCTATATCTTCCACAGGTCCAAGAGAGGAGGAAAACTCAGGAGCCCTCTAGGTCACTATCTGAGGACTCCCTCTCTGCCTATTCTTTAACTGTTACTCTTCAAGGTGTTATACTTCGCTAACCTATCTTACTCTTTAGCTTCTCCTTAAGTGATCACATATATTCCCAGTTTAATACAACTCATGTATTGACAATGCCAATAATTTTGTTTCCAGCCTCAAATTTACTACATTAGTTATATAGATGGTGGTCTCTACTTGGGCATCACTCCTTACGTGAACACACTAAAAACTGAAATTCATCTTTCTTCAAATATCCTGCCTTTTTCTTTATTCCTGATGCTAGTGATGGATGCCACTTTGTCAATATTAACCTTTATTCCTTTAGCTTTATTTCAGAACATTATAAATTCTCATGGAGATTACTGTAATTAACAATTACTGTATTATTCCTTTTGACTTTCACTCGTTTTTAAGTGATCTCTCACAAATCTGGCATTTTGTTGCATATTAAAACTGGATGCTTGGGGCTGGTGCACTGGGACGACCCAGAGGGATGGTATGGGGAGGGAGGAGGGAGGAGGGTTCAGGATGGGGAATGTATACCTGTGGCGGATTCATTTTGATATATGGCAAAACCAATACAATATTGTAAAGTTAAAAAATAAAATAAAAAGAAAACAATTAAAAAAAAAAATAAAACCTTTCCAAAAAGTCACTTTCAAAAAAACAACTTTCTCAAAAGTCCAAGGTTCTTAATGTAGAATTGTGACCCCATTCTATGTCTAATGCCTAATTTCCCAACCTTGAATCATGCATTTCATGTCCTATAATATGGAAATAATTGCCTTCCCATAACATTATATCTTCCCATAACATTAAAAGATGCTTGCTCCTTGGAAGAAAAGTTATAACAAGCCTAGACATTTGGAGAAGGCAATAGCAACTCACTCCAGTACTTTTGCCTGGAAAATCCCATGGACGGAGGAGCCTGGTAGGCTGCACTCCGTGGGGTCGCTAGGAGTTGGACACGACTGAGCGACTTCTCTTTCACTTTTCACTTTCATGCATCGGAGAAGGAAATGGCAACCCACTCCAGTGTTCTTCCCTGGAGAGTCCCAGGGATGGGGGTGCCTGGTGGGCTGCTGTCTCTGGGGCCGCAAAGAGTCGGACACGACTGAAGCGACTTAGTAGCAGCAGCAGACAGTGTATTAAAAAGAAGAGACATTACTTTGCCAACAAAGGTCCATATAGTTAAAGCTATGGTTTTTCCAGTAGTCACATATGGATGTGAGAGTTGGACTATAAAGAAAGCTGAATGCCAAAGAATTGATGTTTTTGAACTGTGGTGTTGAAGAAGATTCTTAAGAGTCCCTTGGACTGCAAGGAGATCAAATCAGTCAATCCTAAAGGAAACTGACCCTGAATATTCATTGGAAAGACTGATGCTGAAGTTGAAGCTCCAATACCTTGGCCACCTGACGCGAAGAGCTGACTCATTAGAAAAGAGCCTGATGCTGGGGAAGATTGAAGGCAGGAGGAGAAGGGGATGACAGAGGACAAGATGGTTGGATGGCATCACCAAATTAATGAACATGGGGTTGAGTGAACTCTGGGAGATAGTAAAGGACAGGGAAGCCTGGTGTGCTGCAGTCCATGGGGTCACAAAGAGTTGGACATAACTGACTGACCAAATAACAACTGTCTTCCCATAACACATCATGACATTGTACACATGATTTTACTCATGCTATTCCCTCCACTTGGAATAACTCTCTGACTCTACTTGTTTCCATTTATGTAGAACACCCCATTCATCTTTAAGCAATTGTGCCCTTAAAACAAGTTTCCTGCCTTGAAAGTTAATTACTTCCTCCTCTACCTTGTATTATACATTTTTCTACTTTTTACAGTAAGCACTTACTATACTGGATTGCTTCACTTGCCTCTCTAATCTTCAAAATCCATGAGAGCAGGGACCATCTTATTTATGTCTGTTTAACTAGCTCCAAGCAGAATACCACAGACATATTTTGTGATCAATAAATGTTTAGTGAATAAAGTAGGCAGGGAACAAAAACCTGGTAGTGGAGCTTTTTCTTATGAACAGCTAGGCCTTTGGAAGACAAAATGATAAAGAAGGAGGTGGCTCATTAGTGACCCAGATATAGTTCACAAATTGGATTTGGAATTCTTGACCATAGTTTAAGACACTAAAATGAAGGACTCCTGCCCAAAAATGGAGTAACAGGGTCTTTTAAAGATGAGGAAGAATGTATTTATCAATCATTAGATAATACGATCAAATGAGTTTTAAACTACGTACAAATAGGAAGAATAAAAAATTCTCAGGTAAACTCATGAAGTTAGCGATAAGGAAGACAACAGGAGAGACCAAAAAATGTTAAAAAGCATCACTGACTCAATGGACATGAATTTGACCAAACTCTGGGAGACAGTGAAAGAGTAGCCTGGCGTGCTGCAGTCGAAAAGAGTCAGACATGATTTAGCAACTAAACAACCACAACCCCACACAAGAAAATAACTGAGAATAGGTCCAGAAACATAATTATAACTGCAGAGTTCTATAAACAATGGGCAGAATACATGAGATTTCAACACAATATGATTAAGAAATTGTAACATTGAGATTTGGAGAAGAGAATTCAAGATTGGGATGTGAAAATTGGAAGGAATAATTTTCAGAGAAAATTAACAGGATCTAGAGCAGCACTGTCTGATAGAACTTTGTGCAATGATGGAAATGGTATATATTTGCCCATGTGGCTACTGAGCACTTGAAATGTGGCTGGTACAAACAAAGAATTAAAATTTTCATGTAAATGTTCAATTTAATTTTATGTAAAGTCACACATGGTAAGTAGCTACCATTTGGTCAGTACATATCTCGAGTCTCTATAACAAGCTATGTGCAAAAAATTAACAGACATATGAAGCAACAGCAAAGTGGAACCTATAGTCTTCAGGAAAAAAGTTCAATGGAAACAGACCCATCAATAATCCAGATACTGAATTTAGCAACTAGAACTTTAATTATAATACATATGTTAAAAATCTATGAAAGAAAAGAGAGATAACTGATGAAATCATGCAGAATTTCAGGAAAGACATGAAAACTATAAACAGATATCAAATAGAAACTTTAGACTGATAAGTACAGTATCTGAAATAATTAAAGGAACCTCGTAACAAATTTTTGGCTTCCCTGGTGGCTCAGACGGTAAAGCATCTGTCTACAATGCGGGAGATCAGGGTTCAATCCCTGGGTTGGGAAGATCCCCTGGAGAAGGAAATGGCAATCCATTCCAGGACTATTACCTGGAAAATCCCATGGACAGAGGAGCCTGGTAGGCTACAGTTCATGGGGTCGCAAAGAGTCGGACACGACTGAGCAACTTCACTTCACTTCATAATAAATTTACTGAGGTAAATACAATCTTGTAGAACTTTTTGATGGCCAAAGGGTATGTCTTCTCCAAAGCGTCATACCTTTATACATTATATGAACTCTCCCTAATGGAAATTTCTTTACTTCCTATTAGTAATAGTTATACAAAAATGCACGGCTTCCTTAAGAATGAATTCCTCACAATTAATAACTTTCAAGCATAAATAAGATCATAACAACTAAAAAAAATAAAATGGACAGAACCCTCCCAAGTTCCTTACAACCTTAAAATTTAAAGACTTTATCAAATGACCATGATTAATTTGAAATATGAACTAAAAATATAATTTAGTTATACTTAAATAATGGAAAGCTATATCTCTATTATAATTAATGTAAGATTGTGTCCCACATAAATATATATACCTTCACAGTTTAAAAATATAAATATTTTACTAGATAATCACATTGTTAAATATAAAAACAAATTTAAGTTACCCTCTTGTCCATTTCATAAGATGATGCTTCTGTACTTGGCAAAAGATGGGTAATAGTGGCTATTAGAATCTGTAAGAAATTAAAAAGAAGCTCAAAATATGTCAAACTAATGATGTATCTTAAAACAAACACTAATGCTAATAAAGTACTGGAAAATACATTGTTCAAAGTTTAAGCCAAAATATATTGTTATTTCAAAGTAATTTTTAATAGGTCAGTTTTTCAAGTATACTAACTATCAAACATTTACAATCTTAATGTACAGAACCAAAGTTATATATGCTCTCTTAACTATAAATGGTTTTTGTAGATTCAATTCTTGAATCAATATGTATAAATATACAAGTAATATCAGAAGATACAGATAAGCAAAATGACATATAAAAACCATTGGTATTTATTATTGAAGACATCTGCTTTGCTCAACAAGTTAAGAAGCAATGTATTTTAACATAATAAACTCTATATAGGACAAGCCTGAAGCTAACAACATATTTGAAGGTAAAAAGTTAATGTCCTTTCCTCTAAAGTTGGGAACAAGACAAGGATGCTCTTAGCTGTCATTTCTATTTCACACAGTATGGGAAGTCCTACCACACCAATTAGGCAAGAGAAAGAAATAAAAAGCATCCAAATCTGAAAGGAAGAAATAAAATTATTCCTATTTGTAGATGACATGATCCTATACCCAGGAAATCCTAAACATTCCACAAAAACAACCCTAGTAGATTAGAACTCATAAGTGAATTCAGTAGAGTTGCAGGATGTAAAAATCAACACATAAAATCCAGTTGCATTTCTATACACCAACAATAAACTATCACAAAGAGAAATTAATTTAGAATAGCATCAAAGTCAATAAAATACTTAGGAATAAATTTAACCAAAGAGGTGAAAGACCTATATACTGAAAATCAGAAGACACTAGTGAATGCAACTGAAGAAGACAAATAAATGGAAAGATATTCCATGCTACAGATTGGAAGAATTAACAGTTTAATTGTTCACACTACTCAGATTCAGTGTAATACCTATCAAAATTCCAGTGGCATTTTTCTCAGAATTAGAGAGAACTATCCTAAAATATCATAAAATTTGAATGGAATTCTACCCACCCCCTCCAAAACCAAAGAGCCAAAGCAATCTTGAGAAAAAAGAACAAAGCTGGAGGCATCACACTCCCTGATTTCAAGTTTTATTATAAAGCTAGAGCAATCAAAATATGGAACACGGACATGGAACAACTGATGGATTCAAAATTGGGAAAGGAGTACAGCAAGGCTGTATACTGTCATCCTGCTTATTTAAATTATATGCAGAGTACATCATATGAGATGTAGGGCTGATGAGTCACAAGCTGGAATCAAGATTGACAGGAGAAATATCAACAACCTCAGATATGCATATGATACTACTCTAACGGCAAAAAGTGAAGAGGAACGAACAAGCATCTTGCTGAAGGTGAAAGAGGAGAGTGAAAAAGCTTGCTTGAAGCTCAACACTCAAAAACCTAAGATCACGGCATCTGGTCCCATCACTTCATAGCAAACAGAAGGGGAGAAAGTAGAAGCAGTGAAAGAGTTTTTTCTTGGGCTCCAAAATCACTGTGGACAGTGACTGCAGCCATGGAATTAAAAGATGCTTGCTTCTTGGAAGGAAAGCTATGACAAACCCAGGCAGCATATTATAAAGCACAGACATCATTTTACCGACAAAAGTCCATACAAAGTTATGGTTTTCCCAGTAGTCATGTACAGATATAAGAGTTGGACCATAAAGACGACTGAGCCCCGAAGAATTGATGCTTTTGAATTGTGGTGCTGGCAAAGATCCTTGAGAGTCCCTTGGACTGCAAGGAGATTAAACCAGTCAGTCCCAAAGGAAATCAACCCTGAATACTCACTGGAAGGACTGATGCTGAAGCTCCAATACTTTGGCCACCTGATGGGAAGAGTCAACTCACTGGAAAAGACCCTGATGCTGGGAAAGATTGCAGGCAGGAGGAAAAGGGACAACAAAAGATGAGATGGTTGGATGGTATCACCTGACTCAAAGGACATGAGTCTGAGTAAACTCTAGGATATAGTAAAGGACAGGGAAGCCTGGCATGCTGCAGTCCATGGGGTCGCAAAGAGTCCGACACGACTTAACAACAACAATCAAAATATGGGACTGACATAAAAACAGGCACATAGACAAGTGCATTAGAATGAAGTCTAGACATAAACCCACACATACAGTCTATTTTTGACAAGGGTGCCGAGAACACACACACATGTGGTGTTGAAAAAAACTGGGTATCCATGTGCCAAAGCATGAAACTGGACCCCTAATTTATACCACTCACAAAAACTAACTTGAAATGGATCAAAGTCTCAATACAAAGGCTTGAAACCTTAAAACTTCTAGAAGAAAACATAGGAAAAAGGCTCCGTGACATGGGTTTTGGTAATAATTTTTTGGAAATCATACCTAAAGCACAAGCAACAACAACAAAATAAACAAGTGGGACTATATAAACCAAAAGCTTCTGCACAGAGAAAGAAACCATCAATAAAGTGAAAAGACAACTTACAGAATGGAAAAAAATATTTGCAAACCATATATCTTAAGAGGTTAATATCTAAAATATACAAGGAACTTCTATACCCAACAGCCAAACAAATTATCTGAATTCATAAAAGGGCAAAGATTCTGAGTAGACGTTCTGCCAAAGACACATAAATGGCCAACAAGAACATGGTAAAGTACTCAACATCAGTAATCATCAGGAAAATGCAAATCAAAATTACAATGAAGTATCACCTCATATTTGTTAGGATGGCTATTTTTAAAAAGACAAGAGAGAACCAATGTTGGCAAGAATGTGAAGAAAAGGGAATCCTTATGTACTCTTAGTGGGAATGGAAACTGGTACAGTCATGGAAAACAGTATGGAGGTTCCTCATAAAATTAAAAATGTAACTACCATATATACTACTTCTGGGTATACATATGAAGGAAATAAAATCAGTATCTCAAAGGGATATATGCACATTCATGTTCACTGCAGTATTATTCAAAATAGCCAAGATATGGAACAGCCCACATGTCTTTTGACAGATAAATGGATATAGAAATTGTGGTGTACATACATACACTATTGAATATTATTAAATAATAGGAAAAAAGAAAATCCTGCCAGTTGTGAGAACATGAAAAAACCTGGAGGGTATTATGCTAAATGAAATAAGCCAGAGAAAGATAATATTGTATGGTATCACTTACATGTGGAATCTAAAAAAAGCTGATTTTATAGAAACAGAATAGTATGGTGGTTGCCAGGGGCTGAGGTCTAGTGAACTGGGGAGATGGAGGTCAAAGGGTGTAAATTTTCAGTTATAAGAATAATAAATTCTAAGGATTTAATGCATAGTACAGTAAATACAGTTAAGCATACAATAGTATCTTAAAGTTGCTAAGAGTAGACCTGAAGCATTCTCACCATAAAAAAAATTAACAATGTGTAATAATATGGTAATTACCTTGATCTTGGTAACCCTTCTCCAATATCATTGCTTTATACATTTTAAATATAATATATTTATCAATTATTCCCCAATGAAGTGAAGGAAAAATAATTTACTCTTGTCTTCCTGGATATTGTGGTATATATACTTGCAAATATGTGACTTAAAAAAAATTTTTATAATGTGGCTTTTTAAATTAACATATATTGTACACTGAATATAGTATGAACAAAATTGAATAAAGTATGAGACAGAAGACCTTATTAAAGAAAGCAAAATATTAATATAGTTTTATCATTTACCCTGAAAATTTCTTGATCTTATTCAATTTTTTAATGTGTATGTTAAAAACGTATTGAGGTAAACTTATTGTATTTTTATTGCATGCTATTCGCTATTGTATTTTTATAAATGAGTGCTTCAAGTAAAAAAATTCCTGTAAAGGTAATTTACACCGTAAAAGGTTTTACTCGCTAACAGAATGAATCTAATATATCAGATTAATACTTAATACTGGTAATAGAACTGGGATTCTATTCCTAACTATGCAAGTAGGTAGCCATTAGGGAATTCCTCTACTATTTTAGCATTTCATTTCTTCATTCAATTAGAGGTGAAGTATAACTATTTATCTATAGCCATTGGCCACCATAATTTATAGTGAGGCAATCTGCAAAAACTCTACACACCTAAGAATTACTTAGATAAGTATTAAAATACATAAACCGAGAAAGAAAATATAGGAAAGCATTGGGAGACTTTCAAATGAGAAAAAAAAAAATCTGCTTAAAGAATACCTTAACTTTCAACAGAATAACCAACCTTAAAGAGTAAAATTTTTAAGTTTTAAAATTTCAAATGCTTTAATACCTATATATATATGAACATTCACATCCAGCTATCAAGTCTTGCATGATTACGACAGTAGCTGCAGCCAACACACTTTTTAAAATTTATGTCCCATCACTTTTATGCCAAAATGTATCAGTGTTTTATATATATTTTCTCATTTAGTTTCCAGAGCAACTCTTTGAGGTAGGTATTTTTATCCCAAATGCAAACATAAAGAAAGTCAGAGTTTAGAGGACTGAGTAATTTGTTCATAGTTACAAACTTAGTAAATGGCAGAGTCGTGGGTTAATTAAACCAGGTCTAAACTTCAAACCCAATCTCTGAACCATAATACTGTATTAAACTCAACAGATATTTATTTAAGAGATTCTATATGAAAGTCATCCTATGCATAAAAAATAATCAAGAAAAACTGTCACTGTCTTAAAGAAGCTTAGATTTTTTTACACAAATATATTTAGTGCTACAATAGGGCCTTGGTGGCATGGTTGACTGGCAAAAGCTTGGACTTGAAATTTAACAGACTTGGGTTTGAACTCTGTTTCTACCCTGGTTTAGCTTATGACTTTATATAGTTACTATATCCTCAGCTCTCTCATCTTATATAAAGGGAGAAGAGGAGGAAGAGATAACAATCTTCTTCAAATGACCTTTTATGAATTAAATGAGGTAACATATGAAAAGGTGACTAGTATAATGACTGATACATGGTAAATGCTTAATAAGTATTACTGTCTTTTCTAAAAATGTTATAAGAACATAAAGATAAGAAAGATAAATTCTGGTTGGAAAGAATAAGTAATGATTCTTGTTTTTTGAGGAGATGGTGTTTAAACCAATCACTGAAAGATGAGGTGGGCAGAGAAAGTAGAGCATTTTAGGTAAGAAGATGAGTAAAGGGTATGTTTAGGGAATAATAGCTGACTCAGGTGCCTAGACTACAGGGTATTTTATCAAAGGAATCTCTTCATGATTCTGAAAACATGGTATGGGTTCTCATCTGGAGGCTTCCAAGTAAATCGCAACTAAAGATTTACTTGGGTCTTATTTTACAGGTAAAAGAAAACCACTTGAAGACTTTAGTTTCATTGTTTTTTTCTCCTTCAGGATAGTGACATAAGTTATGTCAATATGAATGATGACTTGGAGAGATGACCTCAGAAGCCAGGAGACCAGTTTAAAAGGCTATTATAGTATCTAGTGTTACAGGAAGCACATAACACACAGAATTTAAAAAAAAAAAAAAAAGAAAGAAATAAAACACTTTATATATGACTGGCAGAAAAGGAAAGGGAAAGAATGAACCAAAATAATGTTCTGATTTTGGTAACTGAAGGGATGGTATTTTTTCTAACCTAAGACGGGGAATGATACTGAATATACATTATAAAGAGAATAGCAATAGTAAATTTTCACATAGCATTTAAAACCAACCACATAATCTCTTAATATATTAATATAACATAATATAGAAGAGGACTACCATGAATTATGGTATTTCAAATATGTACCCTGAGTGGCCACTATTTAGCTATGCAAAATTTAAAGAAAACTATTAAATAATTTTATATTTCAAGGTATCCAAATACAAGAATCCTTAACAAGTCATAATAAACAAATGAGAAATTACTTACTTGAATAATTTTCAAGGGAGAATCAGGCTGGTAAATCTGAAGTCTAGGTACATAATGAACCAGCATATGAAGCATGTTACAAGCTACATGGGCTACTGTTTTATTAGTAAACTGTAGTAATAAGAAAAAAAAGAAATATGATAAAAAAAAATCTCTTCTTAATATTATCTATGCACTAGTTGTTGAAAAATTTTTAACTGTATATGCATGTTTATTTTTGTCATTCTATATTTATGTTTATTAAAATATTAGATAAATATAACCTACAAAATTAAAAATCATAACACATTCTAATATATAATTAACTTTATTTTTTCTTTGTAATGTTTGTCCTCATTAAAGTTTTTATTTCATTTCTAGAATGGCCTCTAAACTGCTCATCTTGTTATCCCATTTTTCCCCACGCCAATCTACTGCATACAATACTCCCAAATTGTCTTCTGAACTGTTCTGATGCTGACACTCTCTGTGCTTAAAAATCTTAGATGACTCCCCACTTATAAAGTCAAACTTCTATGCTTATCTCTCTATGACCAAATCTCACCCGCTCTTTAAGGCGTGACTAGATGTGTCCTCTTTCTAAAGTCTTCTCTGATACCTAAGTCAAAGTAAACAGTAAACAGCCCTACATATGTTGTTAAATGACTGGTTTCCTTTATAGCAGTCATCCATAAGTATCTTAGGGACAAAGCCAAATACATAAAAAGTTGAGATAAAATAGGGCATCACTAAGATACCCTAAATTCAAGAGGAGAACTACTAAGGAAAACGTCAGAATCAAGGAAATACTGTAATGCACAAGATATAATTAACATCTGGGGAAAAATAATCATGCATTCTATACTATCTTAATATAGTCTTCTAAATATTTACTTACTTACCTTTAAGGAAACACAAATTACATTCAGAGCTTCCTTAATTTGAGGATGATGAGACTCATGGACTAATTCTTCACAAATCCAAATACCTAAACTGCAAAGTGCTACACATCTGCAAAAAGGCAACCAGAAATGATACAAATAAAAGTGGATGTGCCTGTAAATGAAATGAAACCACCACCACAACCAAAATATTCCCAACCAACCAACCTAGAGTGAAGATGCACAATTTAGGTGAATTAATCAATTTGTTACTGTTAATCAATTCATTACTGTTCATTAATCAATTTGTTACCTAGGAAGATAAAGTGGGAGAAAAGCATATTCCCCAAACTTTAAGCCTTATTTTTTAAGTTTAATTTAATTTTTATTTTATATTGGAGTATAGTTGATTTACAATGCTGTGTTAGCTTCAGGTGTACAGCCAAGTGATTCAGATATACATATATCCATCCTTTTTCAGGCTCTTTTCCCATATAGATTATTACAGACTATTGAGTAGTTTCCTGTTCTAAGCCTTATTTTCAACTACAATTTACTACAAAGATCACAGGTGGGGATAAAGACACAGGATCTTTCTAACAAACCCATATTGACAAATTGATACCATCAATTTCCCAAACAAACATGCAACCTGCTTTCAAAAAGGAAACTGTAATTTTATTGACTGATAGCAGTAATAAGATATTTTTCCTTTCATATCTTTTAAATTTAACATAACTAGCTATGAATTCTCTTTAAAACAAATTGAGAACACAAAACTTATACACTTTATAAAGGAATTCCAAAAGAAACAGAACTTGGAGAATTTTCGTTTTGTTTTCTAATGTGAAACTCCAGTTCCCTACTTCAACTGAGTTTCAGCTTGAAGAAAGTTATCTGATGATCAGAATCAGTAAAAATTCTATTAGTGTGTTCAAGTATAAGCTTCTAATGAAACATGTAATATTTCAAGATACAAAAATAAGTCAACTCCTTCTAGTTTTTCTGATATATCTTCCATGTCCCAATACTGATATTCTTAAATTCAGTATAGTGCTAAGTTTTAGAACAATTCAATGCAGAAATATTTTTCTTCCTGAACGTAATGGATCAAAGTCCTCCTTTCAGTGCTAATGCTACTAATTTACTATCAAAACTGCAGAAAGTCTTTATGTGCAGTCTACTGCTTTCATTCTTTCTCAGTTTGTCTACCCATAAACTTTACACATTCACAGATCTAAATAACCAAGTGTCAGGCTTAGCAGTGGAAGGAGCTGTAATCCTAAAATAAACTCTGAAATGAAACAAAGTTCTCCATGGATGCAGCTAACTAAAGGCACAAACTGGAATACAAATATTTAAGTTTTGTTTTTTGGTTGTATATGTATGTAAGGCCATACATTCCTGAAAAGTATAGGAAAAGGGTGTGTGTGTGTGTCTGTGGGCGTAAGGCCCTACATTTCTGAAAAGTATACGCAAAACAAGTTTAGCAAATGTTTAATGTTCAACTTCTGGGATTCTCCTATACTGTCAACACAAGCTGTTATGTTAATGATTCCTAAATCTGTTTTGGATAATTATGTTTTAGGCTTAAATATTCTTTCACTGGAAAGGCAATGACATTAAAGAAAGGGGGGGGGGGCGGGCAGAAAATCTAGAATTGGAAGCTTAAGGTTCAAATCCAGTTCTGCCACTTATTACTTATATATCTAATAAGGCTCTGAAGACAAACTGCCAGGGTTTCAATTATGGCTCTACATTTTCTGTATGATAGGGCAGATTACTAAAATTCTCTGGGCTCCCAACTATAAAAAGGAGGATAAAAATTTCTGCAAAGATTAAGTGAGGTTTTCTGCAAAGATTAAGTGAGGTAATAAAGTATTTATAACAGTGGTTGGCACTTGGAAAAATAGTTTAATGAATGTTAGCTTTCTATGCTGCCAGTTTCTTGCTAGTAAAATTGGAAGAATAATGATACTAATAATTTCTTAGAATTGTGATGAGGATTGAATAGAACAGTATTATAGGAATATCCCTGTAAACTTAGAAGGTTGTCATCATTAGCACAGAAAATGCTCGGGAAAGAATACTGAAAATCGTAAAATTTAGAGTTAAAGCTAAATGAAATGAAAATGTGGAATAATGGAAAAGACAATATCATTTTCTAGAGTAGATGAATTTTAATAAGATTAAAAGAAATCATTTTAGATACAAAAGATGAAAATACTGAAGAAGGTAACTAGGATTTTATTTTTACTGAAGGAAGTTAGTAATGAAAAATTTAATCATCCAAATAATTTAAATTTGTGATTCAGAATAGGTTTTGTGCATTTGAAACAATCTGGACTGCTAAATAATTCAATTAACTTTTAAAATAAAACTGCACACACAGAAGAGTTATGCCAAGTCTTAAGAAAGTCTGACTTACCGTGCAGGACCAGAGGGCTCATCTCTTGCAGAGCTTAACACAGTTTTGATTATAAGTTCCTAAAATGACGGAGAAACAGTAGCCATGACTAAGATTTCATTTATTTATTCAGCAAATATTTATTAAATAGCCACTATGGGCCTAGGTACTAGGGATACAACAGAGAAATAAAACAGACATTTTTGTTCTCATGTACATAATTTTAATATATTCCAATGTTAGTCATAATATTAGCTAAATAAATAAAACAGTATGGTCTGAATGTTTGTGCTCTCCTTGCAAATTCATACATTGAAATCCCAACCCCTGTATTAGGAGGTACTTAGACCATGAGGGTGGAACCTTTATAGATGGGATTAATAGAGAGACTCCCACAGAGTTCCCTAAGAACTTCTTACTCTGTGAGGAAATAGCAAGAAGGCATAAGCTAAGAACCAGGAAGAGGGCCTTCACCACAATGTGACTATGCTAGAGCCTTGATTTGGGGCTCAGCCCTCAGAACTGTAAGAGATAAATTTTGGTCACTTATAAGCTACCCATTCTGTAGTATTTTGTTATAGCAGACAAATATTTTTGGAAATTTATCACCAAATGTATATGTTCAAAAACTTTTTCCTGATTTTGCTATTGTTCAGTCACTAAGTCGTGTCCAACTCTTTGTGACCCCATAAACTGTAGCACGCCAGGCTTCCCTGTCCTTCACTATCTCCCAGAGTTTGCTCAAATTCACGTCCATTAAGTTGGTGATGCTATCTAATCATCTCATCCTCAACCATCTCATCTTCTTCTCCTTTTGCCTTCAATCTTTCCCAGCCTCAGGGTCTTTTCCAAAGAGTCAACTTTTTGCATCATAGGGCCAAAGTACTAGAGCTTCAACGTCAGCATTAGTCCTTCCAATGAATATTGAGGGTTGATTTCCTCTAGGATTGACTAGTTTAATTTCCTTGCAGTCCAAAGGACTCTCAAGAGTCTTAATAGCACCACAATTCCAAAGCATCAATTCTTCAGCGCTCAGCTTTCTTTATAGTTCAACTCTCACAACTGTACACAACTACTGGAAAAACCATAACTTTGACTATATGGCCTTTGTTGGCAAAGTGACAACTTTGCTTTTTAATACACTGTCTAGGTTTGTCACAGCTTTCCTTCCAAGGAGCGTTTTTTAATTTTATGGCTGCAGTCACTATCCAAAGTGATTCTGGAGCCTAGGAAAACAAAATCTGTTACTGCTTCCACTTTTTCCCTTCTATTTGCTATAAAGTGATGGGACCAGAGGACATGACCTTGGTTTTTTGAATGTTGTGTTTTAGGCCAGCTTTTTTTCCCCCTGATTAGAAAAGCAATAATATGTTCACTATAAAGGTAATTAAAGCAGATGTAATAGCTAAAAGGTATGAACATCTTTTTAAACTTTTCAAAACTTTGAGAATTATCATTTAAAAGCAAGCTTCTTCTTTAAAAATTATAAACCATGATAATGTGTGAATTTGGGGAGAAGGGCCAGTTAATAGTTAATGTGTTTTTTAAAAATCATTCAATTAGAGGTTTTCAATGGCTAAGTCAAATATCTTTCTTGGTAAATGTCACATTGCACTTCAAAATATTTTCAATTATCTTTTGATATTGATTTCTAACATAATTCTGCAGTGATAAGAGAATAGATTCTGTATGATTTGAACACCATTAGGCCATGAAATTTTTTTATCTTGTTTTATGTCCCTGAATATGTGCCAGTGTCTCCTGGCTTATAGTCTATAGAAACTGGAATAGAATTTGTATTTCATTCACTAAAGATTTATCGCATATACAGAATTGTAAGGTCCTTAAGAGGAGTGAACTTCTACTTACCTTTGTGAATTTAGCATCTAGCCCAATGGCTAGGAATTAATAAGTAGGTGGAAGTTACCTATTGTTTAAACCCTAGAGCTTTCTATGTAAGCTCTTTCCTCTCTGTCCACGGAATTCTCCAGGCAAGAATACTGGAGTGGGTAGCCATTCCCTTCTCCAGGGGATCTTCCTGACCCAGGAATCAAACCAGGTCTCCTGCATTGCAGGTGGATTCTTTACCATCTGAGCCACCAGGGAAGCCCCTCTATGTAATAGTGTTATTATTATTATTTTTTAAATCACTTCAAGCATTACTTCCTATACAATGGCCAACAAAGTAAAAGGCCACTCAGTTCATGCAAATCACATATAGTAGGCTAAGCTAAGCTCAAACAAACTCAAAACTGCCTAAGAACACTGAAGCTCTTAACTTATTTTTGATTTTCAGAATCTTCTGAAAGTAGAAACCAAAGCCATTACATCCCTAAAGAGTAAAGGTCAATTTGTATAATTTCAATCAAGTATCATTGCAAATTCACATCAGCCCCTACGATTTTATGTTTCCGTGAAGTTCACTTGTCTAAAAAATGCCTGAGTATATTCTCCATGCCAAGCATCATGGTAAGCTTGAGGATGTAGCAGTAACTAAGACCTTGGTGTTTATTTGTCTATAAATCAGACACTGAAAAATAACAAGTGTGATAAAGAAAAATAAAGGTGGTATGGAAAGTATATGCAATACTCCAGACGAAAATTTGTCTTAAAATTTTTTTCAGAGAAAGCACATGTGTTTTGAAAAAGTCATCAGCATGACTCTCAAGGAGACAGAATGCTACTGTCTTGTCCCTTCTTTATTCTCTTTTTCCTTCTAATTCTAGGGCCAACTCAGCTCACAGAGACCATTTGGCAATTACTATAACAAGCACAACTTCTTAGGACTGTTAAACCCACAGGAATTTAGAGAGGTTTATTATCTGGGGAAACAATTGCATGGTCACTTCAATTTTGTATCATGTCTGGTTTAAGCCTATTAATACTTCAGGCACGTGGGATCCCCACCCCAATTCCACAGTTTCCTAGAGCAGAAAAGAATATTCCTTTACACTGTTTGATTCATCACCTTGGCAAACTAGAAGGAGAGAGTCAAATGTGCAGGCCGAGTACCATCAATCTTAGAAGCCTTATATTAGCAGCATTATATCTGACTCAGGATTTCAATAAATGTTCAGTGAGTGAATGAATGAATCCTAAGATAATGACACATAAGTGGGTTCAATAGTGAGAAAATGTTTCCAGAGTAGTTACAAATAAAAAAGGCTATGCTCCTAATGAACATTCCAGCCTTTGTGTCGGAGGGGTACAGCTGGCTAATGCTCTTTAACAATTGTGTGGCTTTCTAGAGGAAAATAAAGAATACAAATTTTCCTGAATATACTGCTATGATTATAAATTAGTCTCTGACTTCTTACCTTAACATCTGTAAATTGAGACACAGCAATATCAGGGATGTTGGGATGGAGAGCAGGCAGTTCACAATACAAGTTGGGAAAGCAAACCAAAGATCCCAGAAGAACTTGTGCTTCCACTCTTGGTGCCTATGTATCAGATTTTAAAAATCTTTAACTTATCAGAAAAATTACTTTATTACCTAATCAGATTATACAGGGAAGTCAGAAAGAATTCAAAAAGGAAAGGGGAACACAAAAAGTGTAGGTTTCACCTATACTTTCCACATAAACTGTTATTCTCAATAAATGCAATGAACAAACAGAGCTTTCCTTAAGAGCAGCTAAAAAGCAGAAATGTGGCTGCAGCTAATGAGTATGTAGACAGGAATACAGTTTTAGCTAACAGCATAAAATTACCCTAATTTCAAGGAAAAATATCCTTTCATTTTAAAGGCAACTTACTCATTGTAATAGATTGTTCTAATGAGTAGAAGACTCAGTGTCTCTGTATTACATCTGTAACAACCTAACGATGAATAAAGTAACTAGGAATGAAAATGTTCACTGTATCTTCAAGAAACAGGCACTAGTCTAGATGAGTTTTATGATTTGTACATGATAAAAACACTACCTACACTACTTAATAAAAACAAAATTAAAAATTATGCTTGGACTGAAGATAAAGGTAACTTTTCATTTTTTCTCTTTAGCTATATTAAGCTATTTCTTAAGTATCAGCACTGAATGTTTATTTTTCTTCTTCTGCCTACTTGCATGCCCACGAACCATCAACATCCACCTACTGATACAATGCTTTACTTAACTTACTAAAATACCTACACATTGATGGCATGTTTAAGCACACCTAACAAAAATGCTAAAACAAATCTATTAGAAATTTAAAACATCTTCTATATACATAAAACAAGAATCTATCTCCAAAAGGGTTTCCTTATGTTAATAAATGCTGTAACAGAAGTGATGGAGTATTCTAATTTTCAACAAAATAACTCATTTCATATTTAAAACATAATCTAGATTTACAGATACAAGGCCAGAGGCATAATGGAACATGGTAGGCTCACAACCACTATCTCAGTTAAAAATCAATTTTACTACAAAAGTGGAAAAAAAAAAACTAGATTAGCTATGGGTTTTCTTTAAAGCTGGACAATAAAATTGGGAATACTTGTTCAGGTATGTGGGGCATAATGGAAGATACAACTAGAATGCAACTGTAAGTAAGAAAGGCAACACCTAATCAAATTACTCTGTAATCTGTCTAGGGATGGGGGAATTAACAAAAGGAAGATGATATGTGTGGGATCTAAAATGAGGCTCAATTCTAATTAAATTATATATTTCCCTGAATATTAACTTGTCATATTTTATCAACAATGGCTCTTCCTTTGTTGCTTTGTTAGCTGCATCTTGGTTAACTGCTGTTTGTTATATTATGAAGGATAGGAAATAAAAACTTACATTGAGAAAAGCTGAAGAAGCCACTCTACCAGCTGCTACAATAAAATCCATAATAAGCATTGTGGCACCAGGCAAACCAAGTGAGAAAAATTGAGGTGAGCAGTGCTTGATGATTGTATTGACAATATCCTTAGGAATAAAGAGAGAAGGAGAAAAAAAAAAAATTACAAATGTAATTCTGAGTATCAGCTAATCAATATCCTTAAATATAGATATGAAATAATAAAACAAGTAATAACTATAAGTGCTTGCCTAATAGGAAAGACTAATTTTAATTCTTCCAAATAATCCATGCTTAGTACATATTTCATCAAAGGAAAGTAAACTTAAAACACTTTTTTTTTTTTAACTGACATCAACCCTGGAGAGTCAGTTAGAAGGCTCTTCACTTCACAGGGTTAAAAATCTAAGGCCCATGTGTTGTAAAACTTAACTGCAGAGTAGTTCCTCCTACCTCCTACTTGCTTCCATGAGACCACTTTGATGTCTGAAGCTGCATGACCTGCTATGTGGCAACTTGGAAAATTCTTTTTTAGAAAAACTGAAGCCCTTTGATGATAGACATCTAGCCTCAAAAATCTAGACTTAGGTATTCTTGAGGGAATATTCTTAACATGGTTATTCATTCATTTTGCCTTTGGAATTTACCATGAAGATGAAGTGCACCAGGTTGTATTACTCAATCCAATTTACCTTAAATGAAGCTCTTTATCCATAATTAAGAGTGTAGGGTAAAACACTAATTATTTCAAAGTAACACAAGAAGTTTTTTCACTTTTCAGAAAGATATATCATCTTTTATATTAATTTAATGCTCCTTAAATGAACTGCAAGTGATGTACTGAGTCTTAGAATAGGAAAAAAAACTTCTGATCACTGCATGACTAGCTGAGCAAATCCTAAGTCTTAAGTGCTAGCTATGTGTGTGCTTCATCACTCAATCATGTCCAACTCTTTGTGATCCCATGGACTGTAGCCCGCCAGGCTCCTTTGTCCATGAGGTTTCTCAGGCAAGAATGATGGACTGGGTTGCCACTTCCTTGTCTATGGGATCTTCTGACCCAGGGATCAAATTCGCCATCTCCTGTGTCTCCTGCATTGCAGGTGGATTCCTTACCCGTTGAGCTATAGGGGAAGCCCTAAGCATGCGCGTGTGTGCACTTAGTCATATACTAGGACATTAAAGGAAGATGCTCTCAATGTAAGCAAAGGATGGTTCTTCAAAAACAAACTAGTTGGTATAACACTAGAAGAAACATGCACTTAATAATCAAGTTAATCTCTCAATTACAATAGCTTATTTTGAAACCATTTTTCAGGATAAATGATGTTATAAATAGGAGAAATCCATAAATAAATCACTCACATAAAGGAATGCTTTTTTTTAACTCTTGAAAGTCAAGAGTTAAACAGATTCAAGAATCAAAAATAAAGTCATAAAGCAATTTACCTGATCAATATGAAGTAATCCACAATGCATTATATTGTAGAAATGTGTTAGAAAATCTCTATTTGGAGAAACATCTTGTCTTCTTTTCATTGTATTACAAATAAGTTTATAGGCATGTAATTTACCTTGTTTATATTTATCAGTTAACATGGTTGCCTACAATTAAAAGATGTTGTTTTCAATACTCAAAACCAAATACTATTTGTTAAATACTGAAGCAACTGAATACAATAAGCAATATATTCGTTTTCATTTATTCCTGTGTTGGCCCATTTTCTTTATTGAACCAAATATCAGAATTACTAGAATTATCTTTATTACTAAAATTATACAATGTAGGTGTGAATAACTATACACCGTTTCACTTAGGAAATGCACCAAACATATCAAATAATACCTAAAAGAATCAGTTCCTTAAAAGTACATAGCATACTCTAACAGAAAATTGAGGTTTACATTTCATTTAAATATAATAACATAATTTTCTATATTTTTATTTCAGTAATAAAAGTGATGTATGCTAAATAATAATTTTGCTAGGTCCACTCCTCTCTGCTGCTGCTGAGTCACTTCAGTCGTGTCCGACTCTGTGTGACCCCATAGATGGCAGCCCACCAGGATGCCCTGTCCCTGGGACTTTCCAGGCAAGAACACTGGAGTGGGTTGCCATTTCCTTCTCCAATGCATGAAAGTGAAAAGTGAAAGTGAAATCGCTCAGTCGTGTCCGACCCTCAGCGACCCCATGGACTGCAGCCTTCCAGGCTCCTCCATCCATGGGATTTTCCAGGCAAGAGTACTGGAGTGGGGGGCCATTGCCTTCTCCGCCACTCCTCTCTATATAACCCCTAATGGCTAGTTAAAAACTAAGTGCTTTACAGGGAACTATATTCAATATCCTATGATAAACTGTAATGGAAAACTACATGAAAAACAATGTGTCACACACATAACTGAATCACTTTACTATACAGTAGAAATTAACACAACATTGTAAATCAACTATACTTCAATGAAACAAATTTTTAAAATGCAAAACACAAAACAAAATTAAGTGTTCTAGAAGACCACACAACAGTCCTCTCTCTCAAATGTTTAAGACTACATACTTATTTACTAAATGCAATTTTTAAGTTAATATTTTATATATTAAACTTACCTTAAAAAGCCAAGGTGTAAGAATTCTCAGTGGAGGAATTAAAACCGGTGGAGAAGGGGAGGTCAGGTTATCAGTTGAAATGCCAAGATTATCTCTAATCTGTAATTTTCAAATAAAACACAACAAATCTATGATATGAAAAGTGTTCTCTTTTCTGGTTTACCTTATCTTAAACCTGAGATCTAGTTCCTACCACCAACTACATATTCAATCATGGTTAAGGCATCAGTCTGTAGTAGGGGACTGGGGAGGCAGTGTTATCTTAGGCTTTTTCTATACTTCTTAATACTTTATATTTCTTTCCTTCTCCCTTTTTAGCTTTTGCTTATTTTTTTTTTTACCTTAGCTAGATTCTGCCAAAGTTCACATAGGTAATCAAAAACTTGAGCATGTATTTCAGGATCCATAATAGCGTTGACATCTCCCAAAATACCCAGCATCCTTCGCCACATTACAGTAGCAACATCAGCATGCCATCCTGTAAGAGTGCCCCCTGCCATCACACTACAGCATTCAGATGGAAATTCACTTATTTCTATAGAAAAAAATAATATACAAGTGTCAGTAATTTTTCCAGAGAATTGATCAAAAAAATACATAGGAGTCAAATTAATAATCTTAAATATCTACAAAAGTGAATAAGAGAAATGTCAATACGTCTTAGTGTTATTTTTTTCCTGGTAAGGTCAAAACCTCACTAGTTTGTAATTCCTTATTATGACAATATGGGCTTCCCTCAAAGCTCAGCTGGTAAAGAGTCCGCCTGCAATGCGGGAGACCTGGGTTCGATCCCTGGGTTGGGAAGATCTCCTGGAGAAGGGAAAGGATACCCACTCCAGTATTCTAGCCTGGAGAAATCCATGGACTGTATAGTCCATGGAACTGCAAAGAGTCAGACACAACTGAGCGACTTTCACTTTCACTTATTACGACAATAATTACTTCTTCAATAGAGCTTCTATCTAAATTTACCTAAGGAGAAAATGACACAGATACAAGATAGAGAAATTTATGTTTTGAAATAAGGATCTTATTTATAAGTACGTACTCTCTCTTTCATCTAATAGCTATTTCAAGCTACCTCATCAAATGTAACAGCAAATCTCAGGCTGAAGGCAAATCCTGTAGGAAACAAGTCTTCCTAAGCTTGTTTCTTTGTAATTAAAACTTCTAAAGAATAACACTTCTGTATTTCACAATTAAGTCAGGTCTAGCATCAAAAGTCAGAGAAGGCAATGGCACCCCACTCCAGTACTCTTGCCTGGAGAATCCCAGGGACGGAGGAGCCTGGTTGGCTGCTGTCGATGGGGTCGCACAGAGTTGGACATGACTGAAGTGACTTAGCAGCAGCAGCAGCAAAAGGGATCATCACAATGGCATGAAAAAAACCCATAATCTAAAATCTTCATAATTAAATTTCTTTTATTAATATTGGCATGATTATATATAAGACCTACAGGTAACCTAGGGTCCTAGTCTAATTTCTGTCACTAATTATGTGATATACTGTGTAAGTTATTCAATAATCTCACTAAGACTACAGCTCATCTGTAAAATAGATGGTTTAGGTAGGTATCATTATAGATCTCCTCCAGCTTAAAAAAAGTCATTATCCTATGCAATGTATATAATGGAAAATGTAAAATCATTAGAAAGTCAGTGAAGGTTTTTCCTGCTTGATAATATCTCAATGTACTGATAATCTACAAAATCATATGTAGTAGACATATATCCTTTATGCTTAATGTTTAACTTTTTCCTCTTTGCATGTAGTGTGCAGTAACTGAGTATATTATTAAAAAGTTACCAAACAATCTCCCATAATAATAAAAACAGGCTTCTAGTGTAAATTCACTAAAATGAAATTTCTAAAAAAAACTAATCATCACTGTTAACATCTTCTCTGTTCTACAGAACCTTCATAATATAGTGATAAATCAACCGATTTATAACTATGAAGGATATAATTGGAACAACTGAGGATAACTGACTATAGACTAAAATTGTAGTAATACATCAATGTTAAATATCCTGAATGTGGCCCTTATGATTTTTCAGGAAGTGTATACTTATTCTTAGGACATAGTTGAAGTGTTTAGACGTAAAGAGTCTAATACTTGCTCTTACATGGCTCAGAAAAAAAAGCGCAGGTACGGTGGAGGTGGTGGTGGGTGGGTGGGTGTGTGTGTACAGAAAAAGATACAGAAAATATTAACAACTGGTAAATTTATCTGAAAGATTTATGGGCATTCATTTTATTACTCTTGCAACTTTTCTATCAGTTTGAAATTTTTTCCAAATGTTGTGGGAAAAATAAAAACCAAAAAGCCAAAAACTGCAGGCCAAGAGGAGGAAAGAAAAGGTCAGAAATAATCTGTTGATACAAACCAGAAAATGAGGGCTATGTAATTACAGGGTAATTGGGAATTAAGAGTATGAGTACCTTAAAAAAAGCAGGAGGGTGGGGGAGTGGGGAAAGGAGGAAGCAGGGAGGTGGGGAGTGAGGAGAAGAGGAAGCAGGGAGGTGGTGATGGGGAGAGGAGGAAGCAGGGAGGTGGAGATAAGAAGAAGAGGAAGCAGGGAGGAGGGGAATGGGGAGAGGAGGAAGCAGGGAGGTGGGGATGGGGAGAGGAGGAAGCAGGGAGGTGGAGATAAGAAGAAGAGGAAGCAGGGAGGAGGGGAATGGGGAGAGGAGGAAGCAGGGAGGTGGGGATGGGGAGAGGAGGAAGCAGGGAGGTGGGGATGGGGGAAGGAGGAAGCAGGGAGGTGGGGATGGGGAGAGGAGGAAGCAGGGAGGTGAGGACGGGGACAGGAGAAAGCAGGGAGGTGGAGATAAGAAGAAGAGGAAGCAGGGAGGAGGGGAATGGGGAGAGGAGGAAGCAGGGAGAGGATGGGGAGAGGAGGACGCAGGGAGGTGGGGATGGGGAGAGGAGGAAGCAGGGAGGTGGGGATGGGGAGAGGAGGAAGCAGGGAGGTGGGGATGGGGAGAGGAGGAAGCAGGGAGGTGGGGATGGGGAGAGGAGGAAGCAGGGAGTGGGGGACTGGGGAGAGGGAGAAGTCATGTGGTTTTAAACTTCTTCCTTTGGCCAAAGAGTAAATTTGCTGCACCACCAATTAAAACTAGTATTTTATATTATTCATTATAAATATTTTATCAACTGTGTCCTTGGAAAAAGTTTTTAGCATATTCCCAAAATGATTTTTTATCCTGATGCTTGTTACTTCATATAGGGCACAGCAAAAATAACTTTTTATTAACTTCCAGTTTCTAAGGCATCCCAGTCACTTTTAAACATTTGCTTAAGCATAAAAATACTTCATTTGGACTGCCTACTTTATAATAAAATATCAAATAACAAAAATCAGCATGTAAATATCTTTAAGGGCAGGGAAAAAAATGTTATAGCAATAAATTTCCCAAAGACAGAACAATTCAAGACTTACAATAATACTTATATAACATATAAAAAATACATAATCAAATTTAAGATGCATTATTCAAGATCTCCTGACACTAATGCTCCCAAAAGAATAAATGGCAAAGATCTAATTTTTAAATATTGCCTAGGTCATCTGGTGTCTGAAGAACAGAGTGGTGGAGCTTTTCATCGAGCTGTAGATCCTTCTGTTCCATGTGATCTATATTTAGTGTGGAAGGAGAAGGTGTCTGTGACCTGGATCCCAGAGCTGAATGGACTGGAGAGGCACTTTCTGAACCTGTAAATATAATTTCATAAAATTACCATAAAGAGTATATTTAATACCCTCAACCTAAGAGGTAATGCTAAAAGCCCAATAAAACACAAACTGAAAATATCAAAAGATAAAATAGATTACAAACTGGGTGAAGAATTCAATAAAATCATGATACTGTACAAGATTCATATCTAGCAGTCTCATTCCATGTCTACCTTGGGACTAGTGTGGAATGAGAACTGGATTAGCAGTTACTACTAACAGGGACCATCAGTGAAAGCAAGAATGTCTACTCCCATTTCCGGTCCAGCTACAGAAACTCTGGTACCCACCACTACTTTATTTCATTTACTTCAGGCTTGACACGATTCAGGAGAAGAGAAACTTCCTTATTGCTATATGCCACTACCACTGCTAGCTTCAACATTTTTCATTTAAAAGCATATTTTTGAGAGCCAGCTATGGTTTTGCAAATGTAAGCATTTAATTTTTTTTTAATTGCTGAGTACAATTTCAATGAATACTGAATGAATGCATTACAATTTGATAATTTATTCACTGCTGCTGCTGCTGCTGCTAAGTCACTTCAGTCGTGTCCGACTCTGTGCAACCCCATAGACGGCAGCCCACCAGGCTCCCCTATCCCTGGGATTCTCCAGACAAGAACACTGGAGTGGGTTGCCATTTCCTTCTCCAATACATGAAAGTGAAAAAATAAAGTGAAGTCACTCAGTCGTGTCCGACTCCTAGCGACCCCATGGACTGCAGCCCACCAGGCCCCTCCGTCCATGGGATTTTCCAGGCAAGAGTACTGGAGTGGGTAATTTATTCACTAGTTAATGGATATCTGGACTATTTTCAATTTAGCTTCTATGAATAATGCTGTTATGAATGTTCACATACAAACAACTGAAATAAATACCTAGGGATGCTCATATAGTAAATGTATTGTTTAATTTTAAAAGATATTACCATGCTTTTGCAGTGGCCATATCACTTTGTGCTCCAATTAGTAATGTATTTGCAGGTGCTTCACACTCTGTTTAACATTGGTACTGTCAGGGTTTTTTTTTTTCACTTGAGCTGATTTATTATGTGTATAGTGGTATCTCATGGATTTTATTTATATTCCCTGATTACTAGTAATGTTGAGTATCTTCTCATCTAAATTTATGTTTCAGGACAACTAAAGTAAAAGGTATTATTGTAAAATAAGAACTTTTTCTAGTATTTCTCTTTCAGTAGTAATTTAAATTCTCCAACAATCAAATTGTGGATCCAACCTAACTGGCTCCTGTCTTCCACTCAGCCCTCATTCTGCAGTGGGCAGATATTTCACCTATCATCCATCAAAAGGGCATCAAACTACAGTGGGAACCAGAGTGAATTTGGATAAGACAGTGGAACTCTTGAATATGGGTCACAGGCTGCTCAGGCTTCCTCTGGTCATGGTACTACTCTTGGAATAAAGTGACACCTTTCATGACTCAATTTCTTGGACCCCACGGGTCATATGATTGTCAGGTTTAACCACACATAAAAAGTTGCTGAAATTCATAATTGACTATATAAATACAGAGTATTAGTACAAACAGTTTCTTTTTGGCGGTGTGGTTTATCTTTTCAATAATATTTTACCAAAGAAATCTACAAAAATCTAGGCTTATTCTGAAAATCAATGAAAAAGATAAAGTGCAGTACCCCTTAACATTTTCTGGTTATTTATTTAAAAATTGCTGCAAGAAATGCTCTGGTGCAAACATCTATAAAATTTGCATATGATATTAAGAGTTCATAGAGTTCCCCAAAGCTTATCCATGTGGACTCCAGGTCAAGTGACTCTTAACATAATGTTTTTCTTTTTTATCCTCTCCATTGTTACATAAAGATGAGTGGAAAAAAAAATAACACTTAAATAGTAATAAGTAATAAATAAAATCTATCAAATAAAAGCCTGCAAAAGTTCTTTGGTGGCTTAAAAAAATGCATTTAAGGAATATATTCCCTTGAGTAACTTTACCAGTAACCGTTGCAACATCAGTACAGAAAGCTTGTTGATTAAGACTGCTTGTTTCCGAGTCGATGTGTAGTGTGGTTAGACTAGCCACCTCTTGCTCTTCAGCACTCTGATAATGGCCAGAACCTGAATCCATGTCAGCAGAGGATGCATTCCCAGTATCCGCTCCAAAACCAAAATCTACAGGAAGATGACATGCTAGTGAACAGACATTCTGATTACATAACAAAAATATTTACAAGAGAGACAGAGCTACTTTATCAAAATAATTAAATATGAACATCCCCCCTAAATCTACTTCATATTTACATACCGTTCAGGCAAGTATAAACAATGTTAACACTTTGAAGTTTATAATTAGAAACAAATTTTTAAAGATCTTCAGAGCCTATTATTAACAAAAATAATGATAAAAGGACAGAAACACAATCATCACTATTCTTATCCATGTTTTCTTGTAGATGGAAATACAGCTAACTGCTTTTCAAGTTTTAGAATCTCTAGAACAGTGATATGTATCATAAAAATGGCACATATGTGGTAAAAGTAATTTTTCTCTTAAAACTCATTTCCAGTCCAAGATTAAAGTAGTATATAATCCATGAGGGCAAGAAATATAATTCTCCAATGAATCTCCCAGCTCTTCATAAACTTAGTTCCCAAGATTTTGACTCTCTTCTTTTAAATGTTGGTATCCTTCACTGACTGCCAAGTAGAATACAGAATTATAGCAGAAAAGCTATATGGTAGTAATACAGCACCAAGTAACATCACTGATGTCACTTTAACATGAAATGATTATTCAAGTAAAGTTCTGGGTAATGTAACATTGAATGTAACTGTACTGAACATACTGAAGCCTTGCCCGTAACTAGATGTTAAGTGTTAGTCACTCAGTCGTGTCTGACTTTTTGCGATCCCAGGGACTAGAGCCCACCTGGCTCTTCTGTCCATGGGATTCTCCAGGCAAAAATACTAGAGTGGGTGGCCATTCCCTTCTCCAGATCTCAACCCAGCGATTGAACCCGGGTCTCCTGCATTGCAGACAGATTTTTTTACTGTCTGAGACACCAGAGAAGCCCCATGACTAGACAGTGGTCCCCCCAAATGACCGCATGAAATAGTCCCTCTCATAAGCATGACTGTCCCTTATTCTAACACCAAGTCCATCCTAATTTTTCTGTCTTCTATGTTTCTGGTCTTAAGATACCATTTGTTTTATGAAAGAAAAGTTTTTTTTTTTTTTTTTTTTTAATGTCTTTAGTTGGCAAAACAAAGTAGTTTCAACTTGAAGTGATTCCCCAAAAATCCTTACAGTTTCACTGAAAATGAAATCAAAATACATGTATAGGAACCAACATTAGAGAGGAAGGTGATGGTATATAATCTATAAGTCAGTCTCGAACAGAAAACAAGTTAACAAAAAACCATATTGCTAAAGCAGTAAAAAGATACTTGCTGTCAAATTTTCGGCCATCATATTGGAAAGCGCTGAAAGAATCCGAATGACTATCTGAGCTGATAAGATCACTGCTCCCTGCACTGGCAGGAGAAGTCCATTCTGAGGGTACACCTGGGTCATCAATAGGACGCATCTGGTTTTGCTTATTTAGAATATCAGGAAGGTCTTTGGGAATTTCGAGGCTACCTGGACTACTTCCTCTTCGTGTCATAGTCTAAAAGAAAAATTTTACCGTTAAAAAAATTGTTTTTAATTCTCATGAAGCATCTGAAATCTTTAGTTTCCAAGATAATCATGATAATAAATAATGAAATTTAGGGCATGAAGCGGGGGGGGAAGGGACACTAACTGAAGAGTCTACGTTAACTGTATGGAACCACAGCCTGAAGCACTGCTGGTCTGCCTAAATCAAAGAGTCAAATATCATACGGTGCTGGGCCTGAGATTCTGAAGACCTAAAAGGATCCACGGAGTGAATATTAAGAAATTCAAACGGAAAAAACAGAGGCCAATGGAAGAGGAAGTTCCCTGGTGGTCCAGTGGTTAGGACTTGTGGTTTCCACTGCAGGGGGCCCAGATTCCATCCCTGGTTGGTGAACTAAGATCCTGCAAGCTGTGCAGTGTACCCAAAATAAAGAAAAATTTAAGAAGAAAGGAAAATGTAATGGAGCTACAGACTTTCTGAAGACAGCAGAAATCCAAGTGAAATAGTTTTCTTTTTTAAAAAAGCAACTCCACATATGTTTATTTATATAATTTCACATATATTTATATTTAAAATTGTGGGAATTGGGCCAGAAGACCTCTACTGTTATCTTTCCTGCTGAGGGCTGGCAGCAGGTCTCAGAGCACCCTAAGAGCAAAGACGAAAAACAAAGAGCTAGCAAGGTAGTGGCTTATAATGCAGTAGCTGAGCAAACAGGTATACCAGTCTTTCACTCTGGTCAAAACTAAAAGGCTGCTTGTTTTATGTCTTTGGATAAAGAATATAAAAATATAATTTAAAAATCTTAATTTAAAAAAAAGGCCTAAATTTGGGGTGAAGGCTGATTGGAATAAGATTATTCACATGGGTATCACACACATATATATGTAAAAGGTATGTATCTTTTAGTTTCTCTACCCTCCTCTCTAAAAACAAATAAATCAAATAACACTTACTGAGGCATTACCACTTCGAAGTCGCTCTGCTATAAACTCATCCATCAGATCAGGAACATTAGCATTGCTGCTGCCAATATCACTATTAAGAGGGGGCAGTTTTGTGCTCATGTCCTCTTTATTGACTAAAAACAAATAAACAACTATATATAGTGAGTAAAGACTTAACTACATTTCCTAAATTTAAAACAAACAAAAACAGCCACAACAAATTACCTATGCCATATCAATTATTTGCCAAACATGCATGTAAGAGTAATTTTTCTCCTTTTAGATTTAAGAATTAGTAAATTGATATGTACTTTATTTAACTAAGCAGATGTTAGTCAATCTTCAGTACAACCTTAAACAGCAAGAAAGCTTACAGATAAGCACTAGCTGGGAGTTAGGTTAATATTGTCTATAAAGAAACTGGTATATTTTTCTTTCTTCCTGTCTCTATGCTTCTATTTGGAGCCTCAATAATTTAGAAATTCATCTTCCCCAAAGAATATTTACAAGGAATATATCCCCTGAATTTTAAGTTTACATATTAATAAGTTAAAATTCTTTGATCTTGACATAATGTTGTTTCTGTTCACTACACTACAAAATCTAATTTTATTGTTTGAAGAAAAAAGATTTTCACAAAGGTTCTTCTATTAAAAAAAGTTATTTTGAATTTTTTAAGACTATACTGTGGTTTACATTAACATAGACGTTTTAAACCTTGGGAAACTGACAGAAAGTAAGATATTTACTTATTTCACTATTATGCCATTGAAAAGGAGATTTCTCCACATCCAAAGGAAATCAACACTGTTAATATTCCTAATGAACTTCAAAGCATTTCAGGTTAAGAAAATATACTGGTCAGGAACTTACTGTGAAATACCATTATCTTTATACTACTTGGCCAGGCTTTGCTAAGCTGTCAAATACTGCCCTCAAGTGGCATTAATGGCTCAGTGCAAGATGCAGCGTTCTGTTAATCATGCTAACAAAACCATGTTAAACAAATAAAATCAAAACCTACCTTACTGCTGAAAGTTAATTTTCTATAACTGTACAGTTATTTTAAATTTGAATCAAGATAAAACAGTTACCATAATCTTGCTTTCTGTAATCTGTCCATAGAGGTTCCATATCTAAATCATGATTGGCTATCATGAAACCTTTATGCACATCTAAAATCTCAGAAAAAAGAAAGTAATGATAAGTGTTTTAAGGATATGACTTGCATTCTATACAAATGAATGCAAAACTAAAAAGCCTACAGCTTATTTGGAAATGGAGTACATGAAAGTAACGAAGCACACCTTGAGGTTTAAGACATAATTTCCTCTTCAATAACAATTAACTAAAAATGGTGGTGTTCACTGTAGGACCCTGATTTCCATTATGTTATATAATGTCAAAATAATTCTCTACAAGAAAAAATAAAACTACATAAATCAGCAGTAAAAATAAATGAAACCAATTATTAAGAGCTGGGATCCTTTTAAATGTAAACTATTGGGGGAGCAAGGGAGAAAGTATTCCAACTCCTCAGTAAACTTAATTTCAAGTTCATGTAGTAAACACTAAAAACATTTGATTTGGATAGCCTTTGGAAGGTCATTAAATTTTCCTGTATCCCCTCTTCTCTATCTTGTTCAGCAGCAAAGAGGTTTAACTAAATGCTTTATAAGGGAAATTAGTAATTTAAATAAACATTTTATGCTGGGAAAAATACAGCTGGGGAAAGGCGCATGCATAACCAAACAGAGAGAAAGCAGTGACCATCCCAAAGCTTTTTGATTGCTTATAGCTTGCTTCAGTTGCATTAAGCCAAACTGGTGCTGTCTTCTCCTTTTGCGCTCTGCACAGTTAGTGCTCACCTGCAGCTTTCCTTCCAAAATAGCCCATTACATGACTGTACAGATCCCTCAGTGGAGCCTCTGGTGGCATTCTGTTCTGCCTCTGTGGGGAAACATTTGCCTTCGGCTTCGAAAGAGCATGGACAACAGTTTTATAAACGCCACCCAGGGAGCCCTGCGGTAGTCCTGCCTCGTGACTTGATGACTTAATAGTACTACGACTACCTAACTGATTAGTTGCAATTCCTTCTTTTTGTAATATGGCGGTGGGAATCTCTGTTGTTTCCTTAATTGTTTCACTGCTTGCTGATGCTGCACTAATTGTATCTAGAGGCCTGTACACACCAGGTTTTACTAGCTCTGCAGCACTGTTGGAGCTGGTGTGGGGGTTGCTGATGTTGCTATTACTACCACTGAAGCCACTGAGCTTCCGCAGTCTCATCTTCCATGGAGCCTCTTTGTTTTCCAGAGGATTATAAAACTGAACTGACTCAGTAGAAGGTCTAAAAGTAACATGAACACTATTTCGCTTTTTAGTAGCAATTTTCATGATTTTGGCTCTGTGAGTTACTGTTTCAGACAAGCTCCTTTTAGTTGGAGAAAGCTTGCTAGTGCTTGTAACATGAGGCATTCTACGGTTAACAGGTGCTTTTAGTGTAGTTTTCTTGGCATGCAAAACATGTGGGACAGTGATTTTTTCATTAATTTGCACACCCTTAACCTTTTCAGCTAGTGTTATATCTATACAGGCATCTAATTCTGTGGCTGTTTGTCTATACAGATGTTTTCTCTTTTCTTTATCACAAGGGCTACCTGAACTAGGTTCCGATGACTGTTTATCATTGTTTAGTTGTTTACATTTTTCAGAAGTTTTTGTTTTCATAAAGCTGTCTAACTGGTTGGGTGCACTAATATTTGTGAAGACAGCGGAGTTTGGTTCTTTTTGAAACTGTATGTTTTCAGGAGTTCCAACAAAAGAGGTGGTATTTTCTGATTTACTTTCCTGGTCTATGTACTCTAATTTATCTGAGGATGATCTTTCATCCTTATTTACTGCAACAGAGATCACTTCCTGTGAAGCTGCATCTTTATCTAACTCGTTTTTACTGTGACTTTCTTGGGTTTCCTTAAAATATTCTTTCAGGGAGGAAAGAAGATCATCATCTCCTTCAAGGTCAATGTACTGGATTTGTTCAAAAGCTGAATCTGCAAGTTCTACTGGATCTATTAAGTGACAGAGATGGTCATATATGCTATCACCAACTTCAAGAGAAGACTCTCTACTATGAGTATCAGTGATGTGGCTCTCAGTGGATCTAGTTATTGAAGAAGCCTCTGTGGAACTCTGCAAGCTTGGTGCATGACGGGATGAACTGTCAATGACAGGCACTGCACCTTTGGCTCGTTCAACAGTGAATGGTTCCAAGATGTCAGAAGTGCTGCTACTTCGAGGCAATGGCTGCTCCTCACTCAAAGCACCAAAAACTTCATTTCCAGTGTCTTCACTTTGTGAAAAATGTCTGACTCTAGTTGGACGAGGAAGTATTTGAGCATCATCAATATCTGTAAAAACAAAGAAAGAAAGAAAGAAAAATTATAGAGTAGAAACTATACAAATACAAAAAAAATAAGTATTAATTTCAACCATTTTCTAAGCATATGCTTAAAAATAAAAAATTTTGAGTTTTTTGTAAGCTCAATGAAAGAAAATCTACAAATTTGTTTTTAAATAATGATGGGCACAAGCCAATATAGCATGTAGTATAAATGAATTAGAAAACTACCAGAATACATTTTAAAATGTTAACATGCATAGAACAAACAGTGAGGTGATGAAACATTTGGAAGTGCAATTAAAGATAGAGCTGTGCCAATAAATCAAGCAATTCAAACTTGCTATTCAATTTTCCTTAATAAAGTTTCAGGCAGAAAAAAGTAGATCTTAACACAAAAAAGCTCATCTTAGTATCCCACTACAGAAACTCCATAGGGTCTCATAATTCCTCTGTTTCCTTCTTACCAGGCAAGAAACATCACCTTTTCTTCAAATTTTGCTTATTTGACCACTTACTACACTTGGAAATCTCTATTCTCTTCCTAAAGTTCTCTTTGTCAGGAAACTAGTTATCTGTTCTACTGAGGTATTTTACTTTATTTTATTACACTATTAAAATCTATTTACCCCTACCCTGCAAAATCTATTCACCCTATCAAATAAAATTAATACACTGCTAAAAAAATTCTACTTTTTCATGTTTGACACAAACAGCATTAATTTACTAGGAACCAATCTCCTCTGCCAAACACTGGCCCACTCCATTAGGTAACCATGGAACCCTAAAAACTGCACCTACAGCTTCTTACATTTCTTTTAAAAATTACAGATTTGAGAGTCAAAATGGACATTATAGATTATTTAACTCTCCTACTGAACAAACTGAGTCCTAAAGAGAGGAAACCACTTCTCAAGTTTGAGAAGCAGGCTTAGTGTTCTATGTCATTACATTGTTTTTAGTGCCTGAAGTGATAAGTATATGATAAATTTTCAAAAATATGTATAAAATTGAAAATTACAATATGAAATACTATTTAATTGTAGAGATATATACAAATTAAAACATTTACTACTGATAAAATGTCATGTCTACAAAAACATCTTGGCATTTTACTAAAAGACATGTTCAGAAAAATACCATGAAAAAGGGACAAAGTCAAAAAGTCTGATATTGGTACTCATTAGACTTGTAATGCATAGATTAAAAGTAACAGAACTATAACTGATGAAAATGAGAAGATTTAGATCCAGAGAAAACAGTTACTTGTCCAAGATCACAGATATATTTATTGAAATGGTGCAAGATCTAAAACTTAGGTTTTCTTACTCTAGACTCTGAGAAGTAAGTTTTCTCATTTATAAAATGGGGACAGTAATTCAAAATATTCTTGTGGATCTATGTGAGGGATGAAGAGAGGCTGGTACCTCTGCTATTTCACTGATACCACTTTCTTTGTATGAGATCCAAAAGGAGCCACCTTATACTAAATTCAAATCAAGAGCAGTTTGTGATATACTAAAATTGCACTATATTCCTGAAGATATACACTGAAACTCCCAATACATGTCAAATATAAACTATCTCCTAAAGTTGAAACAACTCTTTATCATTAAGTTGAAGAGAATACTTTAAAAAAATGTTAGCTTTCTTCTTCATACACTTTACTTACAAATTCTTCTAAATGAAAAACAAAGCATTTCCGCAGAAACTTTATGATATATTGTAATACTGTAGCAGATAAGTAATGCATATTTGTGCATCTTGACAAACGCGAAGTATTTTTGGTTTGTGTCCCATAATAGGTCATAAGAACCTCTGCCAAGAGATTATATTCACCATGCACTCCAGTTTCTTCCCACAAAATGTTCTAAAAGGACTCAACAAAGAATAAAGATTACATAATTTTTCTATAAAAATTAAGAATTTTATAGTAGGAATTATTTTTTTAGCTGCAAATTTAAAATCAAAATATTAAAACCTTATTAAAATCTAACGCTGAGATTAGAAAATATATGAACTTCAGGAAAAAAGCTGAATATTAGTATTAATGTCTAGTTTCCTTTATTGATAACCTCATACTTTTTCCATTCTAAAGAAACCAATAAAGATTACTGTGAAGTTCTGTTTTTAGGCATTTCCTCCCAATCCAGTCTTCATGTTGCATGTTAGGAAATTTAGCCATTATTTCAGCTTGTTTTTCCCCTAAACTTTTGTTAGTACATATGAATATCTAAAAAACGTTCAAGTCTAAGAGGGCAAGGGCTTTGAAGAAAATGAAAATATTTTTGTAACAATAATGTACTGTTAGTAAATCTAAGTTTCAAAAAAAAGCTTTCTGAAAGTTATAAGTTTTAAAATACAGTTCTTACCCGGGCATATAACACTAATACTAATCGCATAAAATCAAAGAAGAAAGTAACTGCAGAGAGGAAATCAAAATCAGCATTTGAAATTAAGCAAAATTGCCTCTAACAAGGCTTAAAGTTTAAAGAAATAAAAAAGAATAAAAATAAAAATAAAAAAAAGAAGATAGGAGAAAAAAAAATGAGAAGTAATTTCTTTCTTTTTTGCCAAATGATAATTTTTATGAGTAAAATTCTATTTAAAAAAAAAAAGAAATAAACCTGAACCTTAATGAAGATAATGTCTAAATGACAGCTCAATCATACACAGCTGTCCTGTATTCATTGGGGACTGGTGTCCAGGAGCCCCCGTGGAAACTAAAATCCACAGACATTCAAGTTTCTTATATAAAATGGACAAGTACAATAAATACAGTTGGCTCTCCAAACCAACAGGTTTACTTGTATTCAACCAACCTTGGATATGAAGGACCGACCGTACAGTCCTTCCTACATGCACTGTTCTAAGTATCTTATGTATATTAACTCATTTAATCCTCACAATAGCCTCATGAATTAGGTGTATTATCCCCATTTTACACATGAAGAAACTGTAAGACTTGCCTGAGGATACACAGCTAGAAGGTGGAGAGCTGGGATTTGAAGGAAGGCAAAAATTAGTCCAGGTTCTTATCTCCTGAATAATATATATTATGTATTCATGAAATAATTAAAAATTACTATTAATACATTATAAATCATTTATTTCCATAAAGCTAAGAATCTTAGGAATCAAAACTTAGGTCAACTACAAGTATTAGTAAATTATACAGAAAAACACAATGGATAAACTTTGTATTGGATTGCTGAAAATTATGGTAATAACAGGTTAAAACAGACATGGCCTTTAAAACTACTTAATTACGCTGCTTACATTTTACCTTGAACAAGTGTCTAATTAAACTAGTTCAGTCTAAAGAATAACTAACCAATGACCAAACAAAACAAGAAAAAAGTTTTTTAATAAACTTAAAAAAATAAGTGAACATTTGAGAAAATGCTTCCTATAGAGCCTAAAAAGTATTTGAAATGTCAAGTTTCACCTCTGGATTTGCTTAATGATGTTTTACTATTAAAGTGTTGGAAAATCATCTCTGGATTAAAACAGTTTTTTCTGAATGTTGTGTTTCCAAAAAGTTTTCTTTGATATTTTGAAAAGATAAGCTGTAAATGAAAGTGTAATATTAGTTTGTAACATGTTAAAAAAAAAAAAAAACTATTTTCACTGAAATTTACCATTTTTCAGGATTTTTTTTTTTTATATTAACATGACCATATCCCCATTGTCTGAAATAGCTCTTGTCACATAGTAGGGGCTCAATAAATACTGGTAGAAGGGAAGCATATTTTTTATATTAAAAACTGCTGCTGCTGCTGCAATCGCTTCAGTCGTGTCCGACTCTGTGCGACCCCATAGACAGCAGCCCATCAGGCTACCCTGTCCCTGGGATTCTCCAGGCAAGAACACTGGAGTGGGTTGCCATTTCCTTCTCCAGTGCGTGAAAGTGAAAAGTGAAAGTGAAGTTGCTCAGTCGTGTCCAACTCTTAGCGACCCCATGGACTGGCAGCCCACCAGGCTCCTCCGTTCATGGGATTTTCCAGGCAAGAGTGCTGGAGTGGGGTGCCACTGTCTTCTCCGATATTAAAAAACTAGTAGCTGCTAACTAGTAAATTATCAAGCTAGTTTCTCAAGTATAATACTAATATACTATTGGAAAATTTTAATAATCTCTAAAATGAGGTACAGAAAAAAGTACCCAAATCCCTTTTACCAAAGCTAAATTCTATTCCCAGTTAATCACAAACAGCAGCTATGAGTGGCAATATTTTTACAGCTCTTGAATTCATAAAATCATTTATATTAATATATGTAGACACTGATGTTATTTAGAGGCTCAAGGTTTTTTTTTTTTTTTAATTACTGAAGGAAAAGACAATGTTCCCTTATGTAATAAAAAAATTTTTTTTTTTTTTTTTTTTTTTTGCCTATTTGGGCTATAATGAAAATGTACCTTCAAGGTAAGTTAAGAATTATTATTAGTAGAGGCTAGCAAAAACTCTACATCTTTTTAAAACTAGATATTCACTTTGTAGGTAATTCAAAGCAGTATCCACATCATTAAAATCATATGAAAAGACTGAAAAGCAACAAACCAAAATAATTAATTTTAGACTACTAAAATTTAAAATACTAAACTATCATCTACTCTTACCCTTTTAATGTTGTTTCCTTGACTCAAATTCTGGAAATAGATAAATGACCAATACATTTTTTATAAGAAAATTATACAGATTTAGTGTTTGTTTGCAAACACGTTAAATAATACCATGTTTAAGTTAGCTTCAAATTTTTCTTGAGATGTACTTTTAAAAGAATTAACACAAATTATTTCAGTGAAAAAAATTCTAGTGTAATTTAGAATTACACTAGAATCTGCTGGTGTTCTAGGCGCAAAAATTGTAGAAAATTACTATCACATATTGGTGAGAAGGAATAAATTTCTTTGTGCAAAGAAGGGCCTACTTGTTTGATTAGATAGGAAATTATTCTCCTGATTAGGCAGATCTTAGGAACAAGATGGGCCATGAGACATACCATCTTCTTTCTTCTGATACTAAGAAAGTAAAAGTTGAAAGATCAAAAACATTTTGCTCTACAGTGCTCAATTCAAATAATGAAGTACTGCTAATAACCTTAGCAGTCTATGTAACATGGTTTAGACAGCCTAGAATTTAACAGCATCAAATGTGGCAAAAAAATTAGCAGTTTTGAGAACTAACTGGGAAGAAAGTGGGCCTGTAAACAATTTCAGACTAGGACAGTACTTGATTAGAAAATAGCAACAACAGTTGCAAAAGTCAATTGCCTACCATGCTTATGTTCTTTTACATGCCTTCTATCATGAAAGTATTATTTTTGGCAGTGAAAGCTAATTTACTTAAGAAAAATTATTGAGATTTCTGACTTCTCTTGCTTTTTTCAGGAAAATAAAGACTGCTAGACTGGGCTACCATATATGTAAAAGTACAATCTGGTGGTATAGGAGACACGACAGGGAAAATGTGCCTGCCCAGACAACCAGCACTACCTGCAGAGCTTTAAGAAATAAAGTAAGATCTCCTGAAACCCCCAGGATATTATATCAAAACCAAAGACAGACACAAGTCTGGGAAGAAACATTTGTTCAACATCAGATGAGTTCAATGTTAAGAACTCATGTCAGTGACTGTGTCAATGCCGTTGAAATAGTTCATGGAGCTTAAGAAAAACTCTCAAAGGATATTCAGCGACTCAATTAGTTTAGTCTATCTATATAAAGTTATACCATACAGAATCACATTTACAACAATATAGACTGAATAGTCATCTAACCCAGAATACTGGAGGAGAAAAAAGGGCTAGATAACAATAGAGTACACTGAAAACTGACAGTTCATTCTTAGAAATCATAGTATGTTAAACAAATATAAAAGAATTAAAAGGAGTGTCTTTTTGCCATGTAAGTAGTCAAGAGTATCAGGTAAATATTTTTCTGGAAAATTATACTTCTAACCAAAAGCTAGAGTGATTGTCTATGGGGTAGTTTCATTGTCTTACTGGTAAAGCAGTTATAGAAACTTCAACTCTTGTTCTTAAGATGATGCACCCAGGAAATATGAGTTCAACTAAGCCCGCTTACATCAGGGGGACAGATTAAACTATGAAAAACATAGTTCACTTGCCTTTTTAGCTTTCACTTATGTACCTCCTCTTGGTTTGGGAAAAATCTCTGATCTTACCAGGATTAGGGATGGTGGAAGGGACCTTCATGAACTTGAAATAACATTATTAATAAAAATGCACCTTCTCTCGCATAAGCCTACAGTTCATTAGGAACTAAAAGGGTACAAAGATAGGTTGTTAAAAAATAAAAATCAGTAACCTCACCAAAAGTCACAATATGAAGGAAACACTCCTAAGAAAATGATAGGAAAGCACCCAAGAATGCACAAGTAACTTTCTTTAAGCCAGCACATTTTGCATAAGTACAGCTGACTCTTGAGCAGGGCTCTGGACTGTGCTGAGCTGTATCCAACTCTGTGGCAACCCCATGGACTACAGCCTGTCAGGCTCCTCTGTCCATGGGACTTCCCAGGCAAGATTACTGGAGTGGGTTGCCATTTCCTTCTCCAGGGGATCTTCCCAACCCAGAGACTGAACCTGCCTCTCCTGCATTGGCAGGCAGATTCTTTACCGCTAAGCCACCAGGGAAGCCCTTAAGCTGTGTGGGTCCACTTATTTGTGGGTTTTTACAAATAAATTTGTACTGTATCACTATACTATGTGTGGTTGATCAAATCTGCCCATGTGAAATCACAGAAGTGGAGGGCTCATTGTAAAGTTATATATACATGGATTTTGGATAATATGGAAGGACAGCAACCTTCACTCTTGCATTGCTCAAGTACCAAGTGTATATTAAAAACAAACTTGCTTCTGTCTAAAAGACAAGGCACTATAATTCTAGTCATACAGAAAAAAAATTTTTTTTAAGAAAAAACTAAGCTTAGGTGGTAGAAATGACTGTGTGTGAGACAGACAGAGGGAGAGACTGACTTGAAAGTGTCACTAGGGAATTTTGGGAGTAATGGAAATATTCTATATTTTGTTTGGGTTGAAAGATGATGAGGGGTGTACAATTCTCAAATCTAATTGAAATGAACCTAGGAACTATGCATTTTATTATGTTAATTATGCCTTATTAAAGAGGAGATCATCTCAGTACTGCAGATAAAGGACCTGAGGCAGAAGTGGAAAGTTGATCACTTTCTGAGCAAAGGTTCTGAGGCTCCTTAGAAATTGGGGCTTCACAGAATGGTTTTGTTATTTGGTTTAAAAATTAGTTATTAGAATTCTATACACTATTATAAAGATTTATTCCAAAGCAACTTTTCGATTATATACTTGATTCCCCCTAGCTTAAATTTCATTACTACAGATGATGGAGAATGCACTATTTAATATTTACCATATATTCAGTCAAATGATGACATTATAAATGAAATTCTAAATATACATTACTAGTTCACCTGACCACCTGAGAAGAAAAAAAATCAGACATGAACAGAAAAAAAAAAGAACCCCGGCCATTTACAGCCCCAAATATTGGTCATTGGCACAGCACTAAACTTAGCACTTCCAGAATGAACTGCAAGGATAGCATTAGAGTTCAAATAACTCAAAATGTTGATTTCTCAACCACTTTCCCAATTTCCCACACCTCCCCCAAAGAAATTAACTTTGAAGAGTTTATTTGATTAAGCAAAATTTGAAAGCAGAAGAATTAAAAAGTGAAAAAGGTGGTGCAGAAATTAGCAGAGGTGGCACTACCTGAAAGCTCATCAGAAAGGGGAGTGAGAACAATATCAGGCAAGAAGGGTTTGGAAGTATGGATCAGAACAGGAGCACTTTTAGCACTGCGTATATAGGCCGATGGCAGAGCACATTCACCAATGGATCGGCTTCTCATGGCTTTAAAAAAGGAACAGAAAGAAGTGGGGAAGGAAAAAAGAAGAGTGACTATAATGAAAGGCTTGTGTCATAGAAAAAGCAGCAACAGAGAAAACTAAAAGATACAAAGGAAGGAAATCTTAAATTAAAACATTTCAGCACGGCAAATACTGGCAAGCTGTAAGAAAAGAAATCAGAGAACACACATGACATTTCAAATGTAAATCTTTTTGTGTAAAGCAGGAAAATGATTTTTTTTTGTTTTTCATTATTAGCAGTTACAATGGTATAGCATTAAAAACAGCATACACTTTAATTAGCACTATGTTCTCAAAACTAAAGACTGAAAAGTTCGTTGAACAGAAACACTGCAAAGACTCCATATCAATTGTTTCAAGAGATTTTGGGTACCATATTTGGGCATTTTTCTGAGCCACACTGAGCCACTCTTCTTAATGAAGCTGAATTCCAAGAGCAAATTCCTACTTTCATACTTTTCCCTAATAAAGTTTCAAAGTTACTCATAGGTCTTTTTTAGACAATTATATGTAATTCATAATCTAAAGGATTGAATCTCATGGTTAGTATCTGTTACTGATAGAAGAAGAATGCTTAATTACATCAGTATCTCTTATTTAAAGATAACAGTATCTAAATTTTAAAATTTTAAGTAAAAATATTTATAGAAAATAGCATTTGGAATCAGCATGAAGAATCAAGTTATTGAGAAAAATAAGTTTGTGTTTATGCAAATCTTAACTATATTACATAAAAACTTAAAAGATTAAATTAAAATTTTTTTCATTTGTATTTAGTTGTATTTGGTAATTTCTTAAAAGTAACCAGTTTGCAAAATTAAAGACAAATTTTGACACCCTTAGAAATAAATTAATAGTCAAGTTTATATCTCAAGTACTTTTTAACACTTAAGAGATTCTTGAATAAATGAAGGTATAAAGATTTTAAAAGATACAATATTGCATAAAATCTAGTGTAATGGTGACATAATACATATATATTTGAATGTTACCATCATTTCAAAAATCTTAGGTTTTCCTGATTATTAGAAACAGCTGGTTCCCCAATGCTTCAATCCCTTAAGTATAACAGGGCCTTTGCAATCCAACCACAATATCCACTGAAACTTGATCTCCTCCTCCTGTTATTCCATTCTACTGCCACACAGAATTTTATACCATTTCTTGAAAATTCCATGCTCTTTCACAACATGGCTTTATGAGTCCATAATATATTTGGTCTTCTTTTCTTCTTGACACTCCTTCATATATAAAATGTCATCTCATCTGTGAAGCTTTAAGACTTTCCCACATAGTTAATTTACTAGCAATACAGCAGTTAGCAAAACAAACAAGAATTCCTCTTTTTTACAAAGCTTACAATCTATTTTTAGTGGACTGTACATTTTATATGCCTAACAGTTTTTCAAAGGCAAAAACTGTTATCTTCTTATCTTTATATCTCCAGTGCCTGGCACATATGAGCTCAATAAATCTTTACTGACTGAGTACCTATATTTGGATAAGCACAGCAAAATCATTTGAAAAAAAACTAAAGTTTTAATTGTGAACATATAGAAGAGAAAACCAAAAAAATTACTAACCAAAAACAAGATGCATGTCATAGAGTTTATCACTGGAAAAGAATAATCTAAGAGTCCCTATTCCCCAAATTTATTAATGCTAGCAAAATAACAGATTCTTTAAGAGTAGCTTTTTTATGTTTATGTATAGCAAAATGTGGAAGGTTCGAATATATTCAGAAAAGGCAACAACGTGCCTTCAGTGTATGACTTCCCATGTATTATATTAAAGGTTAAGTGTATTTTAAACAGAAACCATATACAGAATGTCAGAGTCTGACCCTACTCATATTTTTCTGCTGGCTTCCTCTCCCTCTTGTGAAAGTGGTCAACAATTTTATGATCCAATTTGAAGTAAGTTATGTTGACTTCAAGATAATCATTCCTTAAAACTTGTTAGAACAAAGATATAAACACAAAGGTAAAACCTAAAGTGCTGCTTATCAACACAAAACGTAAAATACCATCTACAGTGATAATCAGATGTGATGAAAAAGAGATATTTCTTTTAGAACCAAACTGAATCAAATTCTCGATTCCACAGATGAATTACAAGCTGTCTTGATGTTTTCCCCCTTGGGTTAGGTCATTCCTTGGAAATAACAATTCTTTCTATTCTTTCTTTTCTACCACCAACTTGAAGCAAGAGCTTGGGCATTTCCCTTGGAACTTTCCCCATAATCACTATGATATAAGTTTGTGTGCTATGATCCTGAATGAATTCTTCAAAAAGACACCCCTCCGTCTGTTACTATCTTTATGTTTACCTGGAAATCTGTTAAGTGCCACACAGCTGTGCAATCTACACTATAGAAAATAACAATGAATTAGCTACAGAGATTTTGGGGGACTTACTAATTTAAAGCTTGTATCACAGAATCTCTGTAAAGCTACTGAAACTGGCCCAACTTCAATGAATTACCCTACAATGGTCTCTTAAGTGTTCAAGTGAAAGGAACTGTCACACATCTCTCACTGTAAATCAAATGCTATAAATAGAAATAATTAAGTTTAATGAGGAAGACAAGTAAACAGTCAATATAGGCCAAGAGCTAGACTGCTTGCTCCCAACAGTCAAATTGTAAATGCGAAGGAAAAATTATTGGAGAAAATTAAGACTGAAGAGACAAATAAGAAAGCAACACAGTCTAATTGCTGGTAAGGAGAAAGTTATTTGGAAATATCAAACCAGCCACAACATTCCTCTAAGCGAAATCCTAATCCAGAGTGAGGCCCTAACTTGCTTCAATTCTAAGAAGGCTGAGACAGTTGAAGAAGCTACAGAAAAGTTTGAAGCTAGCAGAGTTGATTCATGAGATTTAAGGAAAGAAGCTACCTTCATAACATAAAAGTACACAAGAAGCAGCAAGTGGTGAAGTAGAAGCTGCAGTAAGCTATCCAAAAGATCTAACTAAGATCATTAACGAAGGTAGCTACATTATACAACAGATTTTTTCAATGTGGACACAACAGCTTCTACCAGAAGCAGCCATCAAGGACTTTCGTAACTAGAGAAGTTACTGCCTGGTTTCTAAGCTTCAAAACATAGTGTTATTAACAAAAGTCTATAGTTTACATTAGGGATCACTCTTTGTGCTGTACATTCTACAGGCTTCTAACAAATGTATAACATGTATACACAATTACAGTACCATACAGGATAGTTTCACTGCTCTATTTAAACCCTCTGTGCTCCACTTATTTCTCCCTCCTCACTGGCCTGCTTTCCACTCCTTGGCAATCAGCAATCTTTTTACTGTCTCTTCAGTTTTCCCTTCTTCATAATATCATATAGTTGTAATCACCATGTATATAACATTATCAGATTGGTTTCTTTCACTTAGCAATAGCATTCGGAACTCTTGCATATTTTTTTCCATGTCCTGATAGCTCACTGTATCTTTTCAAAGAATAATATTCTACTGTATAGATGTACCACAGTTTGTCAAATCATTTACTTATTTAAGAATATCTTGGTTGATTCTGAGTTTTGGCATAAATTCCAAGTTTATGAATAAAGCTGCTACAGATATTTGCATGCCAATGTTTGTGTGGACATATGTTTCCAACTTACCTGGATAAAAGCTAAGGACGGTTTGATTCTACAGTAAGAATATATTTACTTTTCTAAACTACGAAACCAGCTTCCAAAGTGGCAGTACCATTTTGCAGTCTTACAACCAATGAGAGTTACTGTTGCTCCATATCCTTGTCAGCATTTGGTGTTATAAATGTTCCGGATTTCAACCATTCTGATAGATATGTAGTGGTATTTCATTGTTTTAGGGCAATTTAATTTCAAATACTATAGACTAAACCTATAGACATATCCACATACAAGCACAAGTTATAGAAGTATACATAACTATATTCTGTGTCATTTTTAACACCTCAAAACTGGAAATAAACTGAAAGCCCATCTTCAGGATACAAGTTAAATTATGGTACTGTCATGTAATATACATCTGATGCAAGGCGTTCGACATTTTCTGATATGCAATAATCATTAAGATACAGCATTACAGCTTGACTTCATCTCCTTGCACTCTTGTCTTTCTTACCCTACACTTCACTCACTCTGGCCTCTTTCAGTTCAGTCAGTTCAGTCGCGTCCGATTCTTTGCGACCCCATGAATCGCAGCACGCCAGGCCTCCCTGTCCATCACCAACTCCCAGACTTCACTCAGACTCACGTCCATCGAGTCAGTGATACCATCCAGCCATCTCATCCTCTGTCGTCCCCTTCTCCTCCTGCCCCCAATCCTTCCCAGCATCAGTCGTCCCCTTCTCCTCCTGCCCCCAATCCCTCCCAGCATCAGAGTCTTTTCCAATGAGTCAACTCTTTGCATGAGGTGGTCAAAGTACTGGAGTTTCAGCTTTAGCATCATTCCTTCCAAAGAAATCCCAGGGCTGATCTCCTTGCAGTCCAAGGGACTCTCAAGAGTCTTCTCCACCACCACAGTTCAAAAGCATCAATTCTTCGGCGCTCAGCCTTCTTCACAGTCCAACTCTCACATCCATACGTGACCACAGGAAAAACCATAGCCTTGACTAGATGGACCTTTGTTGGCAAAGTAGCTTTTGAATATGCTATCTAGGTTGGTCATAACTTTCCTTCCAAGGAGTAAGCGTCTTTTAATTTCATGGCTGCAGTCACCATCTGCAGTGATTTTGGAGCCCCCAAAAATAAAGTCTGACACTGTTTCCACTGTTTCCCCATCTATTTCCCCTGAAGTGATGGGACCTGATGCCATGATCTTCGTTTTCTGAATGTTGAGCTTTAAGCCAAGTTTTTCACTCTCCTCTTTCACTTTCATCAAAAGGCTTTTTAGTTCCTCTTCACTTTCTGTCATTAGGGTGGTGTCATCTGCATATCTGAGGTTATTGATATTTCTCCCGGCAATCTTGATTCCAGCTTGTGTTTCTTCCAGTCCAACGTTTCTCATGATGTACTCTGCATATAAGTTAAATAAGCAGGGTGACAATATACAGCCTTGATGTACTCCTTTTCCTATTTGGAACCAGTCTGGCCTCTTTACTCTTCCTTAAATAACAAAGCACACTCTTAGACTAGGGCTTTTATTCTTTTCCTTCTGCCTGGAACACTTTTCCCTAGATGCTTCCTCTCAGTTTATTCAGGTCTCTGTTCTTATATGATTAGACAGGCCTTCACTGACCTCCCTAACAGTCCCATTTCTCTATCCTTATACTCTTGCCCCTTACCCTATTTTACTTTTCTTCATAGCACATAATACTGCCTGATGTTTGGTTTATCTGCTTATTATGGGTCTCCCCTGACACAAGAATTGTCAGCTTCAATGGAGTTTATTAAGTTTGTTCTCACATGTATCCTCAATGCTTGTAACAAAGCTTCCACTGTAAGTAGAAGTATTTTTCATTTGAATGACTAAAAGCCATGCATACATTATAGTATATGCACAATTTTAGAAAAATCCTCAAAAACTAGTAATAGCAGTTATCTCTAATGGGGTGACCTGGGTGGGTGAGGAGCAGTGATGCAGGAATGACTTATTAGAATACATATATGCTTTATCACAGTTTGAATTTTTAACTATGTACATTCCCTAAAAACATAAAAAATTAAAAATTTAAGAAAATATATGTCTAAAGAATATCCTAATTTAATGTGTTTCCCTTTTAGTATTTTCTAAATACTTTATGTAGGCACGTTTCTGAACAAAATTTATTATGCATTAAACTTTTGATTGGTCAGTCCAATGAACAAGCCAGATAAGATTTTGACAGAGTATCAGAAAGTAATTAGTCAGGCATGCACTTAAGATGAGTATTTTAATCATTATATGCTTTTATAAAGATTAGAAATATGCCATCATGTTAGCTATGATTTCTTCTCATTAGATACCTAAGATGTTTTTACGCTTCCTTAAACTTTTATCTTTCACATTAAGCATAAATCAGAAAAATATATATAACCTTTAAAAAATATTCTATTTTTAAGTAAAATAAAGTAAAATTTTAAACTTAGAATTCCTTCTTAACCAATACAGAAATATTTTCTATACATGTGACCTTAACATAAAATGAAGAAAGGCATTTCAGATGTAATCAACATGTTCCATAAGAATTTCAAAATATAATTCTATACCAAAATATCTAAGTATTATATTCATTTTTATCCAGTATCCTTTTTCCTTGTATAATTTCTTATTCTTCTTGCTTGACATACAATCAATATAATTCTATAGTTATTTTACAGGCAGGAGACAACTGTGAAAATATTCTTTTGAACAATTTTAAACTAAACATTTTAAATTCTTTTAAAACCTTTAATTTCCTTCTTTTCTTTTTACTTGTTTCTTCCTTTAGAACTCTAATTCTTAACACTTTAGAACACCTCCTTTATAGAAGACATATCTTACAATTTTAAATTTATTTAAAGTAAGTGTTTTTCATAGACTCTATAAAATACAGATACATTCCCACAGAAAACTCCACTTTCACAGAATCAGATTGCAAAGCCTAAAGTAACTTCTAGCAATTTTTGTTTCAGGCATATGAGATACTATCATTCCAACTACACAGATGAAGTAAATAAAGTCTAGAAAGTTCAGTAAATTATTCAAGGTTATCGAGCTATTTAGTGATGAGAGTGAAAAGAGATCAGGACAAAGTGCTCTTGCTTTTCACTGCAGCACTCTTTCTACTATGATGAAGACCAGGTTTTAAATCTGAGAAGAAAGGAGCAAGACGGTAACTAGGTCCACAGATGCCAAGTGATCTCACATCCAGAAATTCTTTCCGTCACTGCCCTCTGTGGATATTTCCAAGACTAGAAAGGTCTTCCCTACTTGTTAAAGGCAGCAAGGAACCCAGCAATATACTCTACCTTGGCCTCAGCTGTCTATAAGCAGAAAATGTAAATTCCTCACTGGAAGTCTGTGAAGCCAATACAATTATATAAATGTAGCACTGAAAATAAGCTACCCTATTTTTTCATGTTTATTAGAAACTACATCAGTTAATGCATGAGTTCTGTAGAGTGAATTAGAGTTCTACTTCTCAATTCTGTAAAATAACAATTTAAAATTATTGACATCAATGGTAAAATAAATTACATTAAAACAGTAATGTAAGATACATCTTACTAGCATAAAGGAATAACACAGTATGTCATCAGACTCCAAGTAGTCCTGAAATAAGTTTTGCTATAGAAGTTTTTCATTTAGCAACAGAAAAACAACTGATATGAAAACTGTGTGTTTGCATACGTTGTTACTAAGAACTATAAACATATCACTGCATACAATTCTCATGATTTTAAAAAGTACATACCAACAGTTTTTTGCCGTACTATACTCCTTGCCTTTTCTGTGCCTGGGGAACCAGTGGTTGTTGCACTTCTCTGCCTCATTGGGGCTTGGCCAGGCTGATCGCGACTCCATCCTCTAGAAAATGACTTGTCAACTGAAACTTTCTGAAATTCATGTCCCACTCCTAGAAATGCAGATGTTCAATCTCAGTGCACTGTCATCTCATCAATAACTGCATCAAATTATGTATGCCATTCTGCCTCAGATTCTTAGGTTTACTCATAAAGTAACTAGATAACATGCTTGTGTACTGAAAGGGTTTTTTGAAATTTATTGTGTAAAAATCACATTCCAAAACTGAGGCACCATCAACAATAAGTGATAATAAATCCTCTGCCACCCACTTATTTCATATAGAAGTGAAACATTTAGACAAGCAAAAAATGATAGAAAATGAACTAACCAAAATCCATCCTGTGAAGGAAGTTACTCTATCTTTACCTGCCAATAATAGCCACTTGGGAAATAAACAGTCCAGGAAAAAGTAGTTTGGTCACATACTTACCACTTTGGACTGTTAAGTATGAAATGTGACTCGTGTCATCTCTAGATAGCAACTAATTATTAATAACAAAAAATCCTAGCAAACTCAGTATTATAAAAGTCTTCCCCGGTGGCTGAGTAGGTAAGGAATCTGTCTGCAATGCAGGAGGCCCAGGTTCAATCCCTGGGTGAGGAAGATCCCCTGGAAAAGGAAATGGCAACCTGCTCTAGTACTCTTGCCTAAAAAATCCTACGGACAGGGGGAGCCTGGCAGGCTACATCCATGGGGTCACAAGAGTCAGACATGACTTTAGTGATAGAGCACTATTACTAGTATTATAAAGACATGTTTCTTTGATATAATCACTATGTTACCGGCCCTCTCCAGCTTTTTAACATTAGATAGAAATATAATCCATAGTCAGGGAATGTTTGCTTTTAGTTAAAACTAAGGAAATGCTTTCAAAAGAATTTCCCAAGTACTTCTTATTGAATATAGTAACATGAAATCACCTTCTAAGTTTTAATAAAAAATATGTGTATGATAAAAAGGAAGAGTGTTTTATAATTTTTCAGTTTGGTTAATTGTTAAAAATAAAATATTTAAGATTCTGGACTACTTAACTTTATTAGATATGCACAGAACCATTGAATTTAAGGTTCTTCAAGAACAGTTACCAGGTAAGTACATGCTTCACTGTTGAAAATTTTTAACCTTCAGAGTAAATTAAGGAGGGAATAATTAAGAGAAATTATGACTTTCACCTTCACTCCTCTCCCTGGCTTGATACTCCCAGAGCAAATTATTTAAACAAATTTATATGAAGCATCTCTGTGAATAACTCTTACCTTTCCCTTTGTGCTTTTTTTGTTTCTGTTCACTCAGCTTATCCAATGGTAAATCACTGAGATCCAAACTATATAAATTTCTAGCTAAAACTTTAGTTAGTGTCTCCATAGTCAGCGACCATTCAGTGGCTAACTCTTCCCAATAGGTCAACGATGACAATACTGAGAGTAAGTCATCCCAAAGTTCCCGAGAGATGTACACATTTAGATTTGCTTTAATCCAGGCAACTATAAGAGTCTATAAAGACAAATAATCAGAAATAATAATGAAATATGTTCAAAATAAATTATTAAAAAATTATCCCCAAACTAGTAGAACTGTAAATCACATAATATCCATGATATCCTTTCTTGGTACATAATACTTATAAAAGTAACGCACGCACTCATTAGCATCTACTCCAAATTTCAAAAGCTGACAATTTCCAACATTCTAACATTAGGACAAGTTACCAAAACTGAAAAGAAATCTCCCTAAAGTTTAACTACCTTTCATGGTACATTACATTAATGTTAAGTACATGTTGTTCAAAAAGAGACAAGTCTCCACATTATTACAGGTTGAAATAACTGAGTAATTAGTAGTTACTGAACTACTAACATTCTCAAAAAAAGATTGAAATCACTAACTACACAATTTGAATATTCTAAAAGAAAAAGTTACTAGAGATGTATTTAACTTATTGATACATGTTTCTGAAAATTTGTATGTAAACTTGATAAAATTAAATTTGACTTTAAAGACACCAGTGGAATTAAAGGTGTTCCGTACAAATTCAATCATAGAATAAAAAACTTATTTATAAAAGGGCAGAAATTAATGATCAGACTATACTCTTGAGACTTTATAGAATTCTACTGAAGATAAAATCCTATTGAAGAAATAGTCACAAAGTGTTTTAAAAGCATAACTCAACAAATTTTACATAAGTTTAACATTAAACATAAAGATAAAAATAAGCAGAGTTTATGACATAAAATAGTAATAACTAGTGCTTTCCACTCCATTCAGAGAACAAAAATATTATTCCATATAGCAAGCTAAAATTGTATCATCCAATAGCACTCACCATGGGGTTAGTTCTAATGATGGGGGGGGGGGGGGAATAAAAGACTAATGGTCAAGAGGAATTTAAATAATAAATGTAGCTGATTTGAAAGACTTATTCATTATCAACACAGAATTTTAGGTAAACTAGCACCATCTGGGAAAAAAATATTAAATTGAAAAGCTACACTAAATGGCCAAGACTTAGATCTGAGATAGTTTTTATCCTTGACATTAAGAGCCATTTTATCCATGTGTTTATATTTAATGTCTTGTCTTTAAAAAAAACATTATTTTGCTTTTTGTTCTCCAAATAATCTATTACACATGTAAAGTCAGTACTCTATCCTTGGGTTGGAAAACACAACATGTAATTCCTATATCATCAACTACTACTGATACTTCAAATGAAGACGTGAAGAGGATAAAGTCTAACAGTATATCGTGGTGGGAAAGAATCTTGATTTACTTTTTTTTAAACTACAGAACAACTTAAAAGAAGTTTTGTTTTTCTAACAATGCCAGAGACTTGGAAACTCATAACGCAAACAATCAAATCATTACCACAAAGCCTTCTGGCATCTTTTTGCAATCATATGAAAGTGTACCCCACAAGAGATAAAGTAAATGTCATCAGTTTAACACTTTTTTTCATAGGCCTGACTGGTATCTCATCTATTCTGCTAGGCTGTTAGTTTGTATGTATGGCAAACATACTACTAGATATACAACTTTTATTTGGCTCTACAAAAGCTCCTTTAATATGACTTCTGATTTAAAGCTTTTTTCCCCAAGAAACAAGTTCAGGGCTCAATGAATCTTAAGAAAAAATACGTATCTATCCACCTATTTATCTATTTATTTATTTATTTTTATTGCCTGGAAAAGTGGTCCTGCAAGTCGACCTGCCAAAGTCATGTTTTTTTTCCCCTGGAACTGCAGAAAAGCTTGTGATGGCATCTTCAGTACAGATTCCGTGACTCTGAGCAACACAAGCAGCATCTGTTCCCTTAAAGTAAAAAAATTAATTAATGTTTCCTTCTTGCATATGTTTGCTTTTGGTTAATGAATAACTTTGAAATTAATATTTGCTATAAAAATGGTATTATCTTTCAATAATTCAAATATCAAATATCTTTCAAATTTTCCAAATTCTTTATATATTAAAATATAAATTTTCATTTTACAAATCTACACAAGCCATTTTTCAGCCATAATACCTCTCCATCAAATAAAAATTTGTACAAAAGCTGATCAATTAGGGGTGAGAATATGGAGACTGCTCCCATCCCCCCTTACGGAGCTGTCTGAAGAACACTCATTTGTCTTTACAATACAGTTCTACCTTGATGTCTGTCTACCTCACTCATCTTTACAACATTAGAAACTTCGTACCTAGAATTGTACCAGGTTCAATTTCAAAAACTGCATGATACTTTAAGACTAAAAGATCACAATGAGCCTGATGAGAAAGCAAGGATTATTACTCCATTGCTTCTTTCTGTCCTTTCTAGTTTGGTCATCTTTCAACTCTTTATCCTCGATGTGTACTGCAAGTCACCCAATCCTATTATATTATCCTTACCATGCCTCTCTTTCCTTAACGCTTAATATTAAGACCATAAAACTACCTTATGTGCACCTGGTAACTCAAAAACTGACCCAACCATATGCCAAAAAAAAAGTTTGAGAAGGGGATTTGGGCGGGTATATAGACAGACTAATAGCCCAAGTCTCTATCACAGCTTCCTCTTCTTTGGCTTGTCTGCAGGCCCATTCTGGGCACAGCAATATGTGGGACAGTCCATGTGAGAAATGTGCCAGAGGCAGCAAGAGGTCCCAGATGTAGGTATCATGGTTTTCTGGGAAGTGAGGGTAGAATTAAATATAAAAGTATCACTCAATAAACAGTGTCTGAACTTACTAACTAAATAAATATATGTATTCAGCTCATAAAGTAAAAATCAGAGGTAATGTATTTGTAACCTTTAGGCTTCCAGTTTCACTATATGAAACAAAAAGCCATTTAAAGTCAACTACACATTCAATAAATAATGGATTTTCCAAGTAAAACTTTCTGATTTGTGGTCAAGCTCCAATTCACTCATATATCTAACTTTTCACTTTATAATACAATAATGAATTATAAAGTCCTGTAAATTCAATGTAAATATGTGAGTAATCTTTCACAATGCTATGACTTCAAGGGAACTTACAAAAAATTTTAAACTGTGTTCCATACAGAAGTCTCTCACTTTAACCTGGCTCAAGACCACTGATTCAAAGCATATGAAAAGAAAAAAAAGGGAGGGACTAACAAAGAATGGTTCAAAGTAAAAGTTATTGGCTGACAATAACTTGGGCTCTGAAGTCAAAAGGACCACAGTTCAAAACAAAGCTGTGTGAACAATGATAAATTACTTAATTTCTTTGTGCCTAAGAATCACCATGTAAAATTATCTACCTTATGGGGGTGCTACAAGGATTAAGAAAAAATTAGATGTAAAAAGATTAAAAAGATGTGACACAGAAAAGTGCTCCAAATAAGTTAATAACAGTAACTACTTCTAACTATATCAATATGGATAATAAAGTTTTTTTTTAAAATAAAACTATTTTCTATATGTAACAAAACAAACTAGGCATATTGTTTTACTAAGTACCCCCACTTTTAAAGAATGAGTCAAAAGAGGAAAATTATATACATAATAAGGATGTTTACTGTCCTTCTCTCCTCCAACAACAAAACAAGTAACTACATGTCCACCAAGAGGTGGTTAGTTAAGATTTGGTGCATACACACGGTATAACACTATGTGACTCGATGTGGTTTGGTCAGCCAAATGTTCACCAAAGGACAAACGATGATTACCTGTAGAGAACGAGCGTCCGGGAAACTTTTATTTTCTTTCTAAAACTTTTCTTTGTTTGTTTGAATTTTACAATGAACAAGTATCTTTACAAAAACTGAAGAACTGCTCTTCTCATCTCTCTAAAAGTCCTTTTTTTAATTTCAATTAAATTTTTATAGAGTATCTATAATATATGATACTATGCTAAGAAATGTAGGAAATATAAAAACAAGACAGCCAGTATATACCTTGTAGACCATCTTAATTCAGTGAGGTAAAAGACATGTATACAAGTAATTTAGGAACTAAGGCAATTTTGAAAAGATCTACAACACAGGTGATGCTATTTTAACCATCTCATCCTCATCTCTGTTGTAGATCTTGTCAAAATTGTCTTAGTTCCTAAATTACTTGTATATGTGTCCATCACCAACTGAACGGACATAATTTGAGCTAACTCCAGGAGATGGTAAAGGACAGGGAAGCCTGGCATGCTGCAATCCAGGGGTTTGCAAAGAGTCAGACACAATTTAGTGACTGCAAAACCACAAAACGACAGAGGTAAAAACACAGAATGAAAGGAAGAGAACGGAAAGAGGAAGAGTATGTGAGGAAAGGAAGGTAGAATCTAAGGATAGTTATGGTAACAACAAGAAAAGATGACAGGAATTAGATTCTCTAAAGAAAAGTTCAGACTGCTTAAGAGAGAGCAAACCTGATAAAGCTGGCAGGTAGGACTGCATCCTGCAGGACAGAATTTAGGCTTGAGAAAGGGCTAGAAAAGTAGTCAGGAGCCTGACTGTACAAGGCCTTGAATATCAGGTTCAGGAATCAAGCAGTCATACATTCAAACATTTATTTAATCATTCATTCAAACATACGTAAATTCATTTATTCATACATGCATGCCAGTATTCATTCTTGGGGAAGGCCATCAATGCCCACTTTAGAAAGATAAACAAAGGGATCTTGTAAAATTTGATCAAAGATATTTGAGATAAAGTGAAGGAGAACATTGTTGCCATCATGATTATTACCTAAAATATTACAGTCATTCATTAATAATGGAAGCCTGTACAATATTGTTACAAGCCCTATTCAGACACTATTCCTCTAGAAATTACTATGTGCATATACACTTTAAAAAAAAAAAAAAAAGCATTTTTTTACCAAGTCTTTTTGTCCATTGATACTTGCACAACCATGAACCGATAAATGTTAAGAATTCGTTTACACATATCTGTGTGCTCATCCAGAAGACTTTTTATCTCATTTGCAGGTTCAAGAAGAAATATGTTTGAAGAGTTTATAATAAACACCTAAAGTAAAACAAATCATAAGCTGTTTGTTACAAAATTTAAAGGGAAAAAATTCAAGATGCTAGGTGATCTACAACAAACTTAAAAGCATTAGACTATAGGTTAATTCTAATCCTGCTTCTACCACCAGCTTGATATGGGAAATTAAAATTCATTCAATCTATTTTTATGTTTATCTAGACAAATATACAATTACTAGCAGGCATTGAAAGAAAATAAACCAAGTGAAAAACAGCAATTTTTAAAAGTGAGTCTTTAACAAAATAACCTTATTACTGTCATAAAATGGAAAGAATAAAAACAGTTTAGGATAAAAGAGGATAGATACCTCAATCAAGATGATAGATACCTCAAACAAGGTGAACTTTCTGAATGAGGTGTTCAAAATCATCTATTTTCTTTTTTCATGTTTATTGATTATGTATGCATATCTGTTTTGTTAATAACAGACTGCATATTACAGTACTACTAATCAGGATCTATCAATATGTATCTTTAATTAAATTTATTATAATATCATTAATTATACTTTGTTATAGAGGACAAAGTTGTTATATTAGTGACAGGTATGTGCAAAGGTTCTCAAAACACTTTGGAGGAATAGAACATTACATTTATTGTGAACCAAGAACATTACATCTTCCATACCCACAATTCTGATTTAAATTCCCTGGATGAACTCTGTAACAAAAGATAGTTGTAAAATCATGTGAGCAAAGAACACTTAAGCTAACTTTAAAACTGTGGAAAGAGCTGACTCTGTAGGTCTACCAACACTGACTTGCAAAAGAGAGGCACAAATAACATTAGAAATAAAATAAGAATGTACTTACATACCCAGTGGAGAATTTTAAAATGATAGTTTAGTGAATAACTTTATGCCAGTAAAACTGAAAATTTAATAAAATGGGTATTTTGTAGATAAAACATAAACTGCCAAAACTGACTCAAGAAACAGTAGAAAAGAGGTACAATACAAAGACAGTGAACTGCTAATCAAGGTATCCCTGATCCATCCCTAAACACCAGGCCTACGCTGCTTTACAGGCAGAGTTTTGTCCAATTTTTCCAAAAAATGATCCCTATTGTACATAAAATGTTTCAGAAACAAAAAAAGAAAAAAAAACACTACCAAATTTATTTTTATAAAACTATAACCCAGTTATCAAAACCAGATAAGGACTATATAACAAAAGTAAGAGGTACTTCAGAACACACAGACGAGAATCTTCAAAAAATAGCAATTCAACTCAAGCAAAATATAATACTTTATGACCAAGTAATATTTACCTCAGAAATATAAGAATGCCTTGACATCAGCAAAATTTAATAATATAATGTACCCTATAAAAAGTTGGCTTCAAGCTCAACATTCAGAAAACTAAGATCATGGCATCCGCTCCCATCACTTCATGGGAAATAGATGGGGAAACAGTGGAAACAGTGTCAGACTTTATTTTGGGGGGCTCCAAAATCACTGCAGATGGTGACTGCAGCCATGAAATTAAAAGACGCTTACTCCTAGGAAGGAAAGTTATGACCAACCTAGATAGCATGTTCAAAAGCAGAGACATTACTTTGCCAACAAAGGTCCGTCTAGTCAAGGCTATGGTTTTTCCTGTGGTCATGTATGGATGTGAGAGTTGGACTGTGAAGAAGACTGAGCACCGAAGAATTGATGCTTTTGAACTGTGGTGGTGGAGAAGACTCTTGAGAGTCCCTTGGACTGCAAGGAGACCCAACCAGTCCATTCTGAAGGAGATCAGCCCTGGGATTTCTTTGGAAGGAATGATGCTAAAGCTGAAACTCCAGTACTTTGGCCACCTCATGCGAAGAGTTGACTCATTGGAAAAGACTGATGCTGGGAGGGGTTGGGGGCAAGAGGAGAGGGGGACGACAGAGGATGAGATGGCTGGATGGCATCACTGACTCGATGGACGTGAGTCTGAGTGAACTCTGGGAGTTGGTGATGGACAGGGAGGCCTGGCGTGCTGCAATTCACGGGGTCGCAAAGAGTCGGACACGACTGAGCAACTGATCTGATCTGATCAACAGATTAAAATGTGAAAAGGTAGAATCATCACACTGCATCAAGAAAAGCACTTAGCACTTTTTCATTTTTTTAAAATTTAGCACACTAAGAAAAAAGGTAGAATTTCTTAAATCTGAAAAAGAGTATTTATCAGGAACTACAGCAAATGTTTTAACAGCAATTGAACTTGAAAAGTTCTGCCTGAACCTGAATATATGGAAGTAATGCCAAAAGTCAAGAACAAGACAAGGATTCCTCACTATCATCTCACTGTCCCGTGGAACCCAGTAAGCAAAGCAAGTGACAGGGAGCAGAAAATGAATATAAATAAGGATGACTTAAAACAGAAAAGACAAAGGTCAACTATGTAGCAACCTGGAAGAAAAATGTTCCTAAGAAAAGGAAAAGCAAGTTTAAATGACCTGAGGTGAGAGCCGGCCTAGCATACGTGAGGACTACCAAGTATAGAGTGAAGTGAGGAAGGGGAAAAGCAGTGGGAGGTGCGTTGAGAAACAGCCAGAGCACATGAAGCAGAGTTTCTTATACTGCCAATGGTGAGGTACAGGTTTTCCCCCGAGTCTTTTGCAGACCAATCTTATTGTAAAATACAGTTTAAAAAAATGAATAGGATAAAGGAAATGAGAAAAAGACATGCGAAATACAAACCCAAACTTCTCATCAGAATCAAGGGATATTAAATGACTTAAGTTTCTAAACTTTCACTCTCAATTTTGTAAGTACCTGTGGGCTGGCACTAGTCTGTGGACCACATACTTTGAGGAGCAATGATGTAAAGGCTTGATAGATCACTGGGAAAACTGATAATGAAAAGTCACCAGAGGCTTTGGAACAGAAAAATGACATGATCTGATTTATGGGATCCCTCTGGCTATTGGGTTGAGAATATACCAGGGTGATGGCAGGTGCAAGACCAGAAGCAAGAATAGTAATTAGAAATTTATTGCAATATTCCCGATGAAAGATTATTGAGGCCTGAACAAAAGAAGTAGTGTAGTGCCGAACAGTAGTCAGATTCTAAATAGATTCTGAAAGTTGACAGGATTTGTTGTCAAATTAGACATAGGGTATAAAAGCAACACAGGAAATAAGATGGCCTGAGCAACTGGAAAACAAGAGCTGCCATCAAATGAAATGAGAAAAACTGCAGGAAGACCATGTTTGTTGAACAAGATAAGTCAAGTTTTAGATATGTCAAATTTAAGATGTCTATTAGATAGTCAAGTGAAGATGCCAACTTGGCATTTGAATATTTGAGTTCAGGACTCTTAAGAATTCAGATAATAAGTCTCAGACTAGAAATAAAAAGTCTAAGTTGCAGTGTAGAGATGACACTTAAAGCCCTAAGAATGGATAAGATCAATAAGACATCAATAAGTTTACATAGAAAAGAGAGCCAAGAACTGGTTCCTGGGTACTTCAACATGAAAGTTCGGAAATATTTTGAAAAATCAGTAAAAAAAAAAAAGAAAAGAAAAGAAAACAAAAACCTAAGAAGTAGCCAGTGAGTTAGGAGAAAATAGAAAAACAGGAGTGTATGATATCGGGCACCTCATGCGAAGAGTTGACTCATTGGAAAAGACCCTGATGCTAGGAGGGATTGGGGGCAGGAGGAGAAGGGGATGACAGAGGATGAGATGGCTGGATGGCATCACTGACTCGATGGACGTGAGTCTGAGTGAACTCCGGGAGTTGGTGATGGACAGGGAGGCCTGGTGTGCTGCGATTCATGGGGTCGCAAAGAGTTGGACACAACTGAGTGACTGATCTGATCTAATCTGATCTGATGATATCTGAAGGCCATCTGAAGAATGGTTTTAACAGAGAGGAATGATCTACTCTGTAAAATGCTGACAAATCTGGTAAAATTAGGACTGAAAAACTCCATGTGATTTAACAATGGAGAAGTCACATGTGGCCTTGACAAGAACAGTAAGATTTAAAATATGAATAAATACAACGAACTAAAAATCAGTAACAAAAAAAAAAAATCCAAAAGGATAATGGAAAAACATTAATAGGCCATACATAAGAAAAGATACTCGGTAGTGATAAAGGAAAAGTAAATTAAAACAGGGAAACACAAACTAAAAAGAATAACATTTCATATACACAGGAGCAGCAAAAATTAAAATCTGACAATATAAGCTATGAGGAAGAGACAAGGAAATAAGAACTTATAAGCATTACTAAGGGAATGTAAAATATAATCATGCTGAAGAACAATTTGGCAATTAATAGTTAAGTAAAACTGATAACATACAAACGCTCCAACCCAGCAATTCCACTTATATATCCTAGGGAAATTGTCCAACACGTACCCAAAAATACATGTATAAGAATGTTCAATGCAGCATTATCTGAATATTGATAAATTGGAAACCATCTTAAAATACCAACTTAAAAAACCATCAACACATACATACAAAAACCATCAACAAAAAATTATTAAGAAAATGCAAAATAATCATAAATTATAATACCACAAAGAAGTTTTAAATGAATTAACTATGGCTATATATCAATAAGAAATCTCAAAAACATAATGGATAATGTAAAAAGTTGCTGATGACAGTAATACCATGACACAATTTATAAAAATTTTAAAACTGTATGGAAAAAAAATGCAATGTTTATCAATATACATTATGATGTGAAGGTTAAGGAAAAAACAACATTAATAGGATATAACAGTAATTGATAAATGTGTGTGGTGGGTTCATTGTATTTAAAAAATTACACTGAAATATTGAAATATGTATTTGAAATAGTTAATGATTTTTATTTCATTTTATAAAAATAAACAAAAAGTGATCTACCTGCAAAACTGCCTGGGCACCAGCTCGTATGTTTTGTTCTATGGCTTCTTCAGAAGCATTATGAAGAAGATCTTGGTAGGTGCCATTTTTAGGCCAAGTGGAATTTCGAACATGATCAGCAACATTGGTGTCATTTTCCTGAAGCAAAATATCAAGTTAATACTTTATCAATTAAGAATGCTGTGACAAGTCAGTAAGTTCAAGAAGTAAACTGGAAAGTACTAGGTCCCTCTGTTAAACATCTCAAAATAGAAGATATCCTATTTGACTACAAAAGTAACATGTATGTACACTGTAAAAAAAAAAAGTTCTCAAAAAAAAAAAAATTTCTCATTGACAAAAATATAAGGAAAAAAAAAATCACCCATCAGGACCAGTCAGAAATTGTATTATTTCAGATACGGAGACATTTTTCTACCTATCTAATGTATAAACCTCCCATTTTACACTTACACATTCAAAATGAGACTGTTTTGGCTTCCCTGGTGGTGCAGTGGTTAAGAATCTGCCTGCCAGTGCAGGGGACACAGGTTCTATCCCTGGTCTGGGATGATCCCACATGATGCAGAGCAACTAAGCCTGTGCACCACAATTTCTGAGCCCACAAGCCATAACTGCTGAGCCAGTATGCCTAGAGTCTGTGCTCTGCAACAAGAAGCTGCTGAAATGAGAAGCCTGCACACCACAACAAAGAGTAGCCCCTGCCCTGACTTGCCACTAGAGGAAGTCCCAGCGCAGCCAAATAAGTAAATAAATAAATCTTGAAAAGAATGGGATCGTATTATTTATAGCTTTGTAAAAGATAAATCCTCTTCTAAAGGAAATGCCAGAATCCAAATGACTTAAATAAAAGGAAATAGCTTCTATTTATCCTACTTAAGAAAAATAAAATTCCTGTTATCCAAAGATAGATGAATACAGACACTTCAAACCATTTATACTGCAGCTTTCTGCCAGTGTTAGCTGTCAAAAGTCCTGCTGATTAAGGAGTTCCCTCAGTTAAACAGAAATTTCACTCAATGTTGTTCTTTTTTTTTTTTTAAGTTTCTAATTTCTTTCTGCTTTTGGTCATTCAACAGTACCTAGTATCTTCTTTTTTTTTTTATTTTTTTTTTAGTATTCTGCCTAGAACTTACAATTTTAATATATGGGAGATTTAGTCTAATCAAACTATTGTTTCATTACCAGAAGCAGTATTGTAACTCAGGTTTGTCCGAGTAGCCAATATAATATATCATGGTCTAGTCTACACTGTTCTCTTAAGCTCCATACTTCTCCATCAGGTATCTTCTGAACAGTTCTTCCTGAATAACCCACAATTCAAGACACTTAAAAGTAAATTTATACAAGCATGCTCTCCTCATTTCTACCAATCCGAATATAGCCTCCTTGGACATAATCACCATCCTTGCACTTATTTTCACTCCTGTTCATGTGTGAATGGCAACTAACTTGGTTGCAAAAGAAAAAGCTTGGGACACCTTCTCATTCCTCACATATAATTAGTCATCAAAACTTGATTTCACCATCAAAGGAGCTCATAAATCTGTCTTCTCCCTTATATTTCCATTGCAACTGCCACTGTCCTCTATCAGGTGCCTATTATCTCCTTCTGGTACTTCCTAGCTAGTGTCCTTGCCTCCAGACAAGAACGCTAGCTATCTTCCACTCTAAGCTTGGTATGAGCCTTCTGAGATTTGTAACTATCCATGCCATTTTTCTATTTATGAATATTTATGAATCTTTCCAGTGTCCAGAATGTAATCAAAGTCCATCATGACAGCATACAAGTTATTAAACAGGGTCTAGTTCTTGTCTATCTCACATTTCTTATCACTCTCAACCACCAACTCTTAGCTACAGCCAAATAAAAGTATTTTCAGTGTATGTACTACAGCATCCATTTTGATTTAGTCTCACTGTTTTGTTTTGACTGGGATGTGCAGCTTGCAGGATCTTTCTTACCCAACCAAAGATGAATCTGGGCCCCAGCAGTGAAAGCACCACGTCCTAACCACTGGACCACCAGGGAATTCCCACCACAATTTAAAATATTATACCTTTTGTAATATTATCCAATTTTGATCTAGACAATGACTGAAAGAATCAGAATACAAGCTCTTTTAAAGTTGTGACATCAAAGAGCTTTGGGATAGAGTACTGAGATAACATATTATCTAAACTGTGAAATATAATTGACTGTTGAACAACATTGGGTGTAGGGCACCAACCCTTTGAGCAGCAAACATCTGCATATAACTTATAGTTGGCTCTCAATATCCATAGTTTCTCCATTATCGACAGATTTAACCAACTATGGATTATGTGGTACTGTAATATTTACTATCGAAATAGATCCTCATATAAATGGACCCACATAGTTTAAACTCACATTATTCAAGGATCAACTGTATACTGAAAAGTATCTTTATCTTCCCATCTATCCCATATCATCACACTTCTGTGAAAACCTTATCTATTACACTTAGGTACTAAAATACATAAGTCTTATTTTACCTCTTCTCTTTTTTCTCCTTCTTCCATTGAAATATCACGCTCTGTGACATTGTCAATGCATGGAAGGTCTGAAGAAGAGATCACAATTTCTTCAGGCTCTTGCATGAACAAAGGTTTTTCCTCTTGCTGGATCCATTCTTGATATACTTTTACCACTTTTCTCATAGCTGCTGCTTCGCAAATTGGTAATAAAAATGCCTAGTGAAAAAAAGAGAATATAATGACACCTTTTACTTTACTGCAAACTACTAAAATATACATTTCTATCAATAAAATGTGAGATATAAATGATTCTTAAAGAGCTAAAGTAAAACAACTCATTTTCAGAAAAACCCTTTTGTTTCCAAATAATCTGTAAATACATTAAGACAAATACTTTTGGTAGGTAGATATGGATTTCCAACCGTAGGAGCAAAGATTTATTTCAATAGTGCTATTTCTGAATGAACATATTCCCTGTAACTGTGCTCCTATAAGTTTAATGTAAATACAACTTTTCATAATAAATCACATTTTTGTAGATTAAAATAAATTTTGATAAAAAGATTTTAATTTTAAAAAATGACTCTAAAAAGCAATAAAAACAGTATGTAACAAGGCAACTTAGCTTTTCACAACATATTGTTTAAAAAGGTAAGAGTTTTCTTCTGTCATTTTACACACTTAAAATTTTACAAGCTAAACAATATGGCAAAAATATTTAGACAGTTTAAAGGAATACCTTACAATTATCCTTTCCTTTCAGTATTATCTTAAGTTTAAAGATAACATTTTCCTTAACACAAAAAATCATCAGAGAAAAAAAAAACCCTTTTATACAATTCATACTTATAAAGGAAGAAAAGCACTCAGTCTCACTACTCAAAGTCCTTCCCTTATAATATTTGTGCTTATGTGTTATCATTATATTGTATTTTTTTAACAAATAAAATTGGTATTCAACTTACTTGATTTTCTTTTGTATTTGTTTCATAATGATTATCTATGAATTTCAGCTGTAAAAATCACAAAACCTTTACCTAAAACATGATACTTTCTACTCTAGAATTATCTATGAATATTTAATAACAATTATGGGGTCAAAAGACTACTTTATCTGACTGAAACTAGCCAAGAAAATAATGATGAAAAGTTCATGTGTAATATCAATAGGGTATTTCATGTTGTTTGGTAATCCTTTTATTTATTGCTATTATTGATTCCCTAGAAAACTGCATTACTTGCTACTTTCCTCCATCTAACAAACCCATTCCCAAATTCTCATTCTCATGTTCTGACAGTTTAATGGTCAATGGCATAATTTTGAACATCACTGCCTGCTCTAAGACTATTTTACAACTGAAGCAACAGTTCAGATTTCCTTAAAAATATTAGAAGAAAAAAGAAAGCTCAATCTCTAAAAGTTCTATTCTCAAACACTGAAAAATTTACTTAAAAATTAGCATGAGAAGTCTCTGTATTTTCTGCTCATTTTTGTTTTGAACCTAAAGAGAGAAGTCACTCAGTCGTGTCCGACCCTTGTAGCTGACCAGGCTCCTCGGTCCATGGGATTTTCCATACAAAAATACTGGAGTGGGTTGCCATTTCCTTCTCCAGGGGATCTTTCCGATCCAGGGATCGAACCCAGGTCTCCTGCACTGCAGGCAGACTCTTTACCATCTGAGCCACCAGGGAAGCCCTTGAACCTAACACTGCTCTATAAAAATAAAGCTTATTAATTTTAAAAATGTTAGACCCAGAGCTATGATTTTCATTATTGCAAAAATTATCACACTATATTCCAAGTGGCTGGATGTATCTATTAAAGACAAGAGTGAATACATATCACATTTGTCCTTATAGGCCACCATACTGATTTTGCCTACACACTAAAGGATCTTGAGGAAAGACTGATCTTAGTCATGGCTAAAAATCTGATGCATAAAAACTAGAGGGTCATTTTATACATTTACAATGAAAAATAGCTGTCTCACACCAGAACGTTCAAATCCACATGAGTGAGTGAAGTTGCTCAGTCGTGTCTGACTCTTTGCGACCCCATGGACTGTATATAGCCTACCAGGCTCCTCTGTCCATGGGGTTTTCCAGGCAAGAATACTGGAGTAGGTTACCATTTCCTTCTCCAGGAGATCTTCCTGACCCACGGACTGAACCCAGGTCTCCCACACTGTAGGGAGACGCTGTACCGTCTGAGCCACCAGGGAAGTCAAATCCATATATTGGCACCTTAATCTTTCTACAAAGAAGTACCACTCACAATCAGATACAAGTATTAATTGATAATAAGGGAATCTGTCATTATAGGCAAGAATATGTGAATTAATACTCAGCCAATTTTCTCTCTACAGGTAGACCTACGAGGTCATCTCCACTTTTATGATTTTATGACCATAAAACTACATCAGAACCAGAAAACTACAGGGAGAAAAAAAATGAAAACAAGAGATAAAAAATAAGTAAAATATTTAATGGTATCAGCTTAAGGCAACCTGGTACACAGTTTTCTAATAAGTGGCTTCGCCAATGGGATCTGATTTACTGGTAGCTAAGGCTCTCTTCTTTGGTGAAAAAACGCTAACAAACATGTTAGTCTCTGATTACTTTTTTAATGGGCTTCCATTATTAACCAACCCAGATTGTGACAAACACATTCTTTAAAATTTAATTAATACAGTGAGCATTTAGCAGACCTGGGAATTTTTTGTCTCCTTAGAGACAAAAAGGTTAGAGAAAAATCTCCTTAGAGACAAAGAGGTTCACATTTTGTCTCAGAATACTTAATCTAATGTATGTTAACACGAATAATTCATTTTCCAAATAAAAAGTAGAATTATTTACTTTTTTGTAAATCTCGTTAATGTTTAGCTTAATAGAAGACAGTTGGATTCTCTTATCTGCTTGCTTCCATATTAAATCTGATACAATATCGTATGTCAGGTACCCCGGGGAAAATTTCACTGTACACTTGTGAGACAGCAAGAGTGAAAAAGGTTTTGACCTTATGAACCTCAAAAGGTTCTGGGGATTTCTCAGGAGCCCCAGGTTATACTTTGCCACCCACTGCCCCCCATTTATGGAGAAGGCAATGGCAACCCACTCCAGTACTCTTGCCTGGAAAATTCCATGGATGGAGGAGCCTGGTAGGCTGCAGTCCATGGGGTCGCTAAGAGTCGGACATGACTGAGCGACTTCACTTTGACTTTTCACTTTCAAGCATTGAAGAAGGAAATGGCAACCCACTCCAGTGTTCTTGCCTGGAGAATCCCAGGGACAGGGGAGCCTGGTGGGCTGCTGTCTCTGGGGTTGCACAGAGTTGGACACGATTGAAGCGACTTAGCAGCAGCAGCAGCCCCCCATTTATGTATTTTTAAATTACATATAAATAAATCTATGGTGCTTTTAAAGGCTAAACTCTTTATGTGTTTTATTTACCTCACATCAAAGTACCTGTGGCTCCTCACAAGTACTAACAACATACAGCACAAAGAATGGGTTTATTTATAAAATAGTGTTATTATGCCTATTCTATACTGAACTGAAGGGATATGGAGAATAATTTTATCATTTCAAATAATCTGGGCATTTACGCTTTACAGTTGTACCTTTCTTTTAAAGACACATAACATTATAGATACCCTCATCTGAGCTAGAACTCACAATCATTAAACTGGCCCTAAAAAAAATTATCACCTATGTAACAAACTGTCTCAAGACTTGGCTTCTAGAAATACATGTTAGCCCACAGCTAGCACTAACAAAGTGCCCAGCACTCAACAGTTACTGAGTTTCTTGATTAATTCACCAAATTTGATAATTCACTAAACAAATTCACCAAAATTTATTTGGTACCTAACTCACTTGCCAGGCACTATGGCTACAATGATGAATAAGTATTTATGGAGGGTAATAAGAAAGATCAAAATTAAACAAACATTAAAAAATTTCTAAAACTCAGGAGAGATACTATGAAGGTGAGTATAGTTTTCAAAAACATCATTAAAGAGAGGTCCTTACTGAGAGTGTGTGTGTGTGTGTATGTACACGTGTGTGTACACCTGCTTCTGGGTGGGCAGGTGAATGGGTGAGGGTGGTCATGGAAGACTTTTCTGGTGTACTCACATTTAAGCTATGATCTTAAAGGTTGAGTAGCCAGGTAAGAAGAGGAGGTGGGAAGGAAAGACAGGAAGGCTGAAGACAGGGAAACAGTTAAGCGTAATGGCTATGAGGATGAAATTATTTGAAAGACGAAAAGATAAGACATTTCTACTAAACTTACCTACAGAGGGACTTGTGCTCTAGCTGGGATTGCTAAGGGCAAAAATCATCATATGCCTATATACCTAATAATTAATGAAATATTTCTGTCTATACCACAGTATGAAACATATGAGCCTTCAAATTAAAACAGAAATTATTACACAGATTCTCCGTTACGCAAACTTATCATCAGTATTAAGCAAGTAAAAATAGCTTTTCTACTACAATCTAATCTTAGAAACTGATTCCTTTCAAAACATTAATGATTCATTGGAGTCACCATCCTAAAATCTATTTTTATTTAAGTTTTGCCTTAAAAACCACTTTTAAAAAGCAGCTGTTACAATAAAAATAACATCTCAGAGAACTTCAGTTCCCAGCAGTATTGTAAGAAAGATACCCTAGAATCTACTTGCACAGAACACCTAAAAGTTGTCACATGAAAAGTGTAATATACCTTTTAAATGAATGGCTCAGCTTGTAAGGGTATTCTGAGTCTAGAACAAAATGAAAGTATTGATCTAGAGGGGCGAGTAAGCAATGCAACAGGTGGGTGCTGCCTTGGACAGCCTTCAGAGCTTTGCTTTAATGCCCTCTGTGTGGACCGGAGAGACCATATAAACGTGAAACCAATCATGGGTACATCCTCAAAATAATGGTGAGCTAGGAGAGGAAGAAAAAACTTGACTCCAGAGAAGAGTCAGTGAGGAAACTTGTCTGCTGACTTCGAGTAAGGAATACCAGTCTTCCCTGGAAACTCATATTCGCAGGCTGGCTATCACCTAACTTTGAGTGCTGCAAAGTGAGAAGAATCATAAGCAAAGAATTGTAATGTAAAGTAAACCAAGGTTGACAGGACTCCTGCATACCTGAGAGAAGCAAGTGCAAATCTTTTCTGGAGGAACACATGCTTCAACTCAGGTTTTAAAGTAATTTTCATAAGATTCCAAAGAAATGTAAGCTCTGAACATAAAAATCCAAACAAACAAATGAGGGTGAATAAACAAACAACAAACAAGGCCAGAACAGCAAAAACCTAAGTTACTAGAATTACTGGAATAAGGAATGTGAATATTTTAATATGTTTTAATATTAAGAAAGTGAAAATATGAACAAATAAGCCACTGGAAAAAAATCACTATACAGATATTTAAAAACAACCAACTATTAACTTCTAGAAATTAAAATATAAATAATATCATTAAAAACCCAATAAGGGGAATTCTATTTCCAAGACTGTGATACTAGGTAAGCAATCGTACAACTGAAAAAAATATGTAATACATTAAAAAAATTTTTTTATCTTCTTAAATGCACTGATGAGCCAAAAAGTAGGGAGAAATATTTGAAAATAAAAACTTACATGAGGTCCAAACTCAAGAGAGGTTTTAGGTGTAGCAATAAAGTGGTTTCATTTTGAGTGGAACCAATTACTCTGGATTTTATGGATCTATAGGGGCAAGGAAGAAAGAATGATAGGGAAACTTCCAAAATTGGAATTCCAAAGGAATATATATCATCAGTGAAATGCCCCGCTGGATGAAGCATAAGCTGGAATCAAGATTGCTGGGAGAAACATCAATAACCTCATATATGCAGATGACACTACCCTTATGGTAGAAAGTAAAGGGGACCTATAAGAGTCTCTTGATGAAAGTGAAAGCGGAGAGTGAAAAAGCTGACTTAAAACTCAACATTCAAAAAATAAAGATCATGGCATCCAGTCCCATCACTTAAAACTGCTGCTGCTAAGTCGCTTCAGTCGTGTCCGACTCTGTGCGACCCCAGAGATGGCAGCCCACCAGGCTCCCCCGTCCCTGGGATTCTCCAGGCAAGAACACTGGAGTGGGTTGCCATTTCCTTCTCCAGTGCATGAAAGTGAAAAGAGAAAGTGAAATCGCTCAGTCATGTCCGACCCTCAGCGACCCCATGGACTGCAGCCCACCAGGCTCCTAGAGTAGCCTATATTTGTTATACAGTATTGTGCAACTTACAGTTTTTTTCTGAATATTTCTTATTTTTCCCAAGCCCTGTTTCCCAGGACTTTGATCATTAAATATGTCTACCTTAAGGTTCCAAATACCTATGTCTTTATGAAACATGTCGGGATAAATTCATTCTCTTTAATGTGACAAGCTACATTCTAAAAATGACCCCAAACCTGCTATATTGGTACAGGTTATGAAGTGTTATCTAAAGATCTGAGGGACGTTCAGGGGACAGACTCAGACCTTAGAAAGGGATTTTAAAGAATTCTAAATTCTCAAGAGAAACATTCTGGGAAGGGAAGAAGTGTTCTATAATCTAGGGCATATTCCAGAGCCCTTGTTCTCATTAAACGTCTACCCCATTAAAAGTCTGCAAGGAAAACTGCCCATACATAGAGGCAAAGTAGATAACAGACATCTCCTCAAAAGCTGTAACCAAAAGCTAGCCTTAATACAGGTTTACACTTGTACGTTCATATTATCTGCCTGGCTTAAACTGCAGGAGTTCAGTTTAATGTGAGATTGAAGAGTTTCCTTGCATCTATCTATATGCAGTAAATGCACCTCCTCTCTGGAACAATCAATCTTTAACAAACCAAGAAACAGTCGTAAGTAGCAAAAGTTCAGAATCAAAATTCTGATCACAAAATATTTCAAGAGAATATATAGCACCATGAGGAAGAACATTCAGAAACAAAATATGGCAGACTCAGACCTTTAAAGACTTCGGGAATATCAGGAGGATCAATCAGTCAATAGAAAATAAAATATAAATATAATTAAAAAAAAAAAAGTCAGATCAATACATAAAAAGTAAGGTATGAACTAGAGACCTAAAATTGACCAGACTGGCCGACTTCCAGAAACAGTTGTAATTAGAAAGAAAGTATCCAGAATGTAGCATGGAGAGACAAAGAGATTGAAAATATATATATGTGAGATTAGTAGATGTATTAAGTGGGAAGGTTTAACACATATCTTGAAAGGAAAAAAAAAAAAAAGTTCAGAGACAATATTTTAAGAGAATGATGGCTGGAAATTTTCCAGAACTGTAAAATTATACTAATCCATAAATACAGTATGCCCAAAGTATCCCCTGAAGAATAAAAGGAAATCTAGACCTGAACAGTGAAAAGTGAAAGTGGAAGTCACTCAGTGGTGTCCAACTCTTTGCAACCCCATGGACTATACAGTCCATGGAATTCTCCAGGCCAGAATACTGGAGGGGGTAGCCTTTCCCTTCTCCAGGGGCTCTTCTCAACCGAGGGATCAAACCCAGGTCTCCCACATTGCAGGTGGATTCTTTACCAACTGAGCCACATAGGAAGCCCAAGAATACTGGAGTGGGTAGCCTATGCATTCTCCAGTGGATCTTCCTGATTCAGGAATTGAACTGGAGTCTCCTACATTGCAAGAGCTATCAGGGAAGTCCCAAATATGGCACAATAAAATACAAAATGCCAAATAGTTAAAAAAAAAAAAGGTATTAAAAGCCAGAGAAAGACAACTGACCTATAAAGTATCAACAGTTCAACTGCTGACTGACACGTCAACAGTAACATGGTAAACCAGCAAAGTGGGAAAGTACCTGAAATGTACTGGGTGAAAATAACTGTCAATCTAGAATTTTATATGCAGTGGAAAAAATATGTGGGCAAAATAAAGGCATTGTCAGAGCAAAACTTTGTAAGTGTTTGACATCCACTAAGCTTACTCCTTGAAAGGAAAGTTATGACCAACCTAGATAGCATATTCAAAAGCAGAGACATTACTTTGCCAACAAAGGTCCGTCTAGTCAAGGCTATGGTTTTTCCAGGGGTCATGTATGGATGTGAGAGTTGGACTATGAGAAAAGCTGAGTGCCGAAGAATTGATGCTTTTGAACTGTGGTGTTGGAGAAGACTCTTGAAGAGTCCCTTGGACTGCAAGAAGATCCAACCAGTCCATCCTAAAGGAGATCAGTCCTGGGTGTTCATTGGAAGGACTGATGCTGAAGCTGAAACTCCAATACTTTGGCCACCTCATGCAAAGAGTTGACTCATTGGAAAAGACCCTAAAGTTCGGAGGGATTGGGGGCAGGAAGAGAAGGGGATGACAGAGGATGAGATGGCTGGATGGCATCACTGACTCGATGGACATGAGTTTGGGTAAACTCTGGGAGTTGGTGTTGGAGAGGGAGGCCTGGCGTGCTGCGACTCATGGGGTCGCAAAGAGTCAGACACGACTGAGCGACTGAACTGAACTGAAAGTAAATTCTCAATGATGAATTTCAAGCAGAGAAAAGTAATTCTAAATGAAAGACCTGAAAAGGAAGAAATCATAATCAAAAGGAGTGATGAATAAAAATAACTGTAAATCAACTGAACACACAGATAATAATGATACTGGAGTTAAATATATAAACATGCAAAATAGAACTGAATTATTTGTTAATAACCATATATTATTTGGGGAGAAATCCGAATAATAGGGTTCTATTAACCTTGTATTGATTAGGAAGAGGGTAAAAAAAACAATAACTTTACATTTGGAAAGTGAAGTATGTATGTTAAAATTTAGATAGTTATCACTAAAGGAAAAGGAAAAGAAAAAACTTTCAAACCAAGTGATAGGAAGGAGGATATAGAATGAAAAAAACATCAATTAAAAAGAAAGTAAAAAATAAGAGGAATATAAAAAATACAGACATAAGAAAAATAAAAAGAACAAAATAAGATCATACCAATAAATCCAAACATATCAGTAATTATAATAAATATTCCATTAAAACACAAAGATTTTTTAAAATCTAACCATATTTACAAAAGACATATAAAATGTAATAAAAAGAACTTAAAATTAAAGAATTAAAAAAATATACATGAGGATAATTCTAATAAAAAGTGGTATTAATGTACTAAAAGTAGATAGACTACTATAGGTAGATTTTAAGCAAATTAAGTTTTTTCACTACACATAATTTCTACAGATTAAGAGGTCCATAAACAAAAAGTTTAACTCACCAAGAAGATATAAAATTATAAATATGTATGTACTTAATTATAAAGCTTCAAAATATACAAAGGAAAATTTATGGAACTACAAAGAAAAAAATAAGCAAATCACCATCAGAACAAAAGATTTTAATACACTCTTCTCCATAACTGTGAGGTAAAGCTGACCAAAAATTTTAGGTAAGAATACAGAAAAGTTCACCAACACAATAATATGCTTGATTTAATAAACTTTAAAAATCATGAACTTCATAGAAAAGAATACATTCTCTGCAAACACATAGGACATTTATGAGGACTGACTACATGCTAATTACACAAATTATATCCTCTGACCAAAAAGAATCACATTAGAAATCTGTGAGAAAAAAGAAAACTAGAAAAGTCTTATTTGTTTGGAAGATGGACACCTAAATAACTCACAGGTCAAAGAAGGTATTAACATGAAAATTATAAAACATTTAGAAGTGAATAATACACATACAAAGTTTGTAGACTGTAGCCAAAACAGCATTAAGAGGTAAAATAACAGTCTCAAAAATGCTTATATGAAAAAAATGTGAGACTAATTAAATTAGCTAGCAAAAGAACCATCAAATAAAATCAAGAAAAGTAGAAAGAAATAACAAGGAGCAAAATTAACAAATGAGAAAATGAACATAAAGCACAGAGGATCAACAAGGCCAAAAGTTCACTCTTTGCAAAGACTAATAAAACTGACAAATCTCTGGTAAGAATCATCAAGAAAAAACAAACAAGGAACAAATACTAACAGGAATGACAAGGAAAAACATGAATATAAATGCTCCAGAGATTTAAAAAGATTATAAGAGAACGCATTTAAAAACAAATGTAATGAACAAATTCCTACAAAAACAAACATACTCAAACTGACTTAAGAACTAGAAAACCTTTATAGTTCTATAAGCTTTATATTTTCCCATAAGCAAAGTAGTCCACTCATACTTGTCAAATACTTTTCCCTTCGCACTTGTCATATATTCTGTCAACCCAAACCCTAAAGCTGGCAACTCACTGCCAAAGCTGGACAAAATGTTACAACTTGTTTGTTTACCTTAAACTGACAAAGCTAATGCTGCCTCATGCTTTCTTTTACATATCAACAAACATGTAGGAGATGAAAATCTGCTTTGCCTGGAGAGCTCCCTGGCATGTGAAGACAGTGTAGCATAGAATAAAGAGCACTAACAGATTTTTAGTCCAGGATCTACCACTTACTTGCTGTGAGACTTGAATGATCCCCTTCAGCTACAAAACTCAATGATGTTTACCTGTAAAAGTTAAGTACCTTTGCTATTAAGAGCAAATGATTAGTTTTCAAAAGGTTTATTTTCCCATAAAATTTCTATGTAACTGAAAATGCGCACTTAGGAATTTTTAACTATCTTTATGTGAAATAGCTTTTATTATTTTCCCTTCCCTCTTCTTTATTTTATTCCCCAAACAATATATGCCTTAAGCAAATTAAATTTCAGAATGCCTTAGAAGACAAAACCGAGCCTCCACATGGAGGATAAAGACACTCTGTATTCATAAATCATTTTTTATTAATTTTAGAGTGAAAGATAAATAACTTTACTATAACTTATTAATAAATTATAGGAAGAAAACTTTCAAACCATAAAGTGAGTCACTAAGAAAATTATTCTGGTAACAGAAGAAATATTGGGGGGATAATTATTAAACCAAAGTTATCATAAACTAAAAAAATAACTGAAAACATTCAAGGATTAAATGTAGTAAGTTTTATAAATAAACTAAATATGAACTTAAAAAATTTTTTTCATGAAGAATAAATTCTAAATAGCTAAAAGTCAGTATATTCAATATTAAAGGCAAAAGTTTATATTACAAATTAAAAATATTGAGAGATATTTTACCTGACGAAATATCTCTGTGACAAAGTTTACGTTACTTCTTTTAGAAGAAAAAACTCGGCGAACTATTTCAATGTCTGTGAGATGCTCTTCATCAATACTACAGAGACTAGAAGAGCTAGGTTCTCGCTCCGTGAGAGTGCTTGTGTTGGAATGAGACTGTTCAGGTTCTGTACTTCTATCTGTTTTATCAGCATTATCATTTTTGTTTTCTTCTCTGGATACCAAACTAGCAGCTGCTCTCTAAAATAAAAACAAAAGGGGGAGAATATCACGATCCTTTAACTCAATATTTTGTCTTCCAATAGCAAATACTGACAAAATTCAAAGCATTCCATAAGTAACTTATAGCATTGTTTAAAATCTAGGAATAGATTTTAATTTCATTTAGAATCCATGCTAAATAATTAAATGGCAATGAAATAACTCAATATCTAAGTGACATAGTGATACTCACCAAACATCTACTCAATTAAGTTTTTCAGTGTGTTTGCAGCACAAACAAGTTACGATTAGACTGGGTAAAAGAATAATGTCAATGGAGTGAGCTTGATCTTCAATAACAAATACCTTAAAACTGGATTATTTATTGTCTTAAATGTGTAAAGTCATCTCTATTTTATCATAAACAAAGATTATGCAAGCAAAAACTTCTTAAAAAAACCAAAGGAACAGAAAAAAAAATGACAGAAAAAGTAGAAATGAAGCTAACATAAAATATATATTAGAAAACTCTGCATTCTAATAACTTAACAATTTTTACCATGACTGAAGATGATGGCTAAATTTAGGGAAAAAGCAAAAGTCTTAAGGCAGTAATAAAGAAATTACTACCATGGTATGATAGGTAGCACTATACACGTCACTATACAGTGACATGATAATATACTTTCTGGTACATTATTCAATTTTTGGTCTCAGTTCTATCATCTATAAAATAAAAGGGTTTTAAGTATGTAAATGATCTCAAATATGCCTTCCCAACTAAAAAAAAATCTTATTTTTAGTTTATTGAATTCTGGGATCCGAAAGAACAGTTCTGCTTGAGAGTATCTACATTCAAAAACTTTTTATAGAGAACCTAGAACATGTTTTGGGGAAAACGCATCACGTAATCTGCTATAGACAAATAAAAGGCTAGAGGGAATATAAGTAAAATTTTCTGAATGTTAATGAACATACTTTATACCTCCACTTAACTTTTAAAGTACTTAAAAGAGGTTGTATAAAAAGCACACACATATAAAATATTTTTAAAATGAGGAAATATGAGAAAAGGAAAAATAAAAACACTGCAATAAAGACAATTTCAGGAAAAAAAATGCACATTGAGAGGAGGGGCAAGTGAAAAAAGAGGGTAATGGTTTAATTAAAAATACAGAATTTTAAATATTAGTCCTTCCACTGCATAGCTGTGTAACTTTACATCACATTTCTAGAGTCGGTGTTCCTGAAAAAAGGGGACATGACACGGTGACAGGACTTTAAAACAGTACTCTATGAATGGGATTTCCTCCCTGGTGGTTCAGTGGTTAAGAATCTGTCTCTTAACTCAGGGAACGTGAGTTTGGTCCTTGGTTGGGTAACTAAGATCCCATGTGCTACAGAGCAACTACTGAGCCCGTGTGCTACAACTAAGACTTAGGGCAATCAAAATAAGTAGCTAAATATTTAAAAAGTAAATAAAAAGTAAATAGAACTATGAAGGTCATTTAATTGCAAGTTGTTTCCAACTGCAAGAATTTGCACAATTCAGAATATTTAATTAACATGAAATAAAGAAATAAGCTGAGACTTATATATGACTGAAATTATCTTCTATACTTTACAAATTCCATTTTTCATTAAGAAAACTATTGTTTCTATAATGCTTATTAAAATCTGGATTTACAAAATACATTTATAAAGAGAATGTAGTGTTGTTATTTGTTTTAAATGGGTTCTGCATCTAAGGAACTGAAATCAGTGGACAAATCCCTAAACCCATTTTTAACTTTAACAAGTTTGCTCTGGGTGTGTATTACCTGAATATTTTTGGGCAAGACTTCACCTTCCATCCCAGGAATATGAGGTCCTGTATGTGGCTTTGGCTCCAGCCAGAATGAAACCAGCCAACGAATGACAATAACACGAGCCTTAATGAAAGGCTCCTTGGTACAATAGATTGCCTCATTGGTTTCAGCATCCTTCTTGATCATGACATAATGTGGCTTTGGTCTCATCTGTGGGATATCTGCACACATTGAAACAAAAACCAAAATAGGAAAGGAATTATGCTTAGATAAATCTATGTTTTTAAATATTTCAGAAAATGTGATAATATCCTGATTTAAGAAATAGAATTAATACATTTTAAAATAATTTGCTAGATATTAGCATGGGAATCTAGAAGACTGAAACATATACAGCTGATACATGAAATGTGCAAAAATATCACTAAAAAATAATTAAAAATATTAAGAAATTTCCAGAGCCATTTAAAATTAATGAGAGCTCACTTCAATTAACTAGGTCTGAGACACATATTTTGATATCATACAAAGTATGAGAATTTTCATAGAAAAATTATTTTTAAAGCAAATATTGTTTTCAATGGTAAAGGTCTGCTACTCTAATTTAAGTCATTTCTACCAGCCTTAATGACTGTGCCTAAGCTTGTGAGCTGTCTAAACTTGGCAGAACTTAAAACAGAAACATCTTTGTGCAAAAAAGAGAGTTCTACATACAGGCTATCAATGGCTTCTATACATGGCAGTGGTCTACTTCTAACCCAGGCTTTGTCCTTGAGGCTATAGCTTCAAGGTTCCGAAAGACATTTTGGCATAGTCACTAAATACTGGAACAAGATATGATCAAAATATATGACAATATAATTATTCATATAGAATTTGAAAAAGACATACAAAACCAAACCTTTGAAGGACCTTTAAAAAGTTTTACAAAATAGTTTAAAGATGATACCAAACATTAGAATTAAGTTTAATTTGTAATCACAAATATTCCTGGTAGGCTAACTTCTCCAAGAGGTGATACCCAGAAATAAGTTTTTGATAAATCTCTTCACTCGGAATGAAAATTCTACACTAATAAAATTGTACTTTCAGTATGACATTCAGTATGAATGATGGTATACTATCTCCAATTAATCAATACAAATTAAATGTGGCAAGTTTTCTGCAGATAATAAATGCTAAGTATCTATTGATGAATGTTTTACTATTATATATTTCAGAAAATTACAAAGATTACTTACCAAGTACAGGATGATATAAACTATTCTCCTTACAGATGTTTGGGAAAATATAAGGCAAATAATATTTCTTAAAATGTGAAAACAAAAATGAAAATCCTCTTTCTTGGTTTTCTTTGTTCTTCCACTCTAAACTTTTTACCTAAAAATAAACAAAAAATTAGAATCATTCTAGGAGGGAAAAAAAGAGGAAAAAAAAAATACTAGCTGTTAAAAACAAGCTTATAAGAGGCTACCTAAGCAATAAACTAAACTTAGACCACAAAGATAAAAAGCTAAATCTGTGTATGTACATATGTTTATATAAATAGAAAAACTTCTGCCATGCAAATACAATACACAGCTGACCCCTGAACAACCTGGGGGTTGAAGTGCCGATCCTCCGTGCACTTAAAAATTCATCTGTCATGTTGCGGTCAGCCCTCCATATTCATAGATTCAAGCAACAGTGGCTTGTGTAATAGTGTAGATCGTATTCATTGAAAAATATCTGTGTATAAGAGGCCAATGATACATGTTATCTTTCAAAAATCTTATAATGTGCTCTGGAAAACTGTCAAAGTTGACTTAAAACTCGGCTCTACTACTGACAAAGATGATAGTGTTCTTTTCTCTTTCTCCCTTCCTGAATAATTCAACCTAAAAGTCAAACAAAACAGGCATATGTGAGAGGGAAGAGTGGAAGGTATGAAAGAGTGTCAGTCAAGTGCAGGCAATCAGAGCCTGACCACAGGAGGCATCCATGGAGGGAGTATAACAGAGGCAGTAGTTCAGGGGGGACTCAGAGTCTTACAAAGTATCCACGAAGTGTAGAGGGGAGTAAGCCAGAAGGAGCAGAGTTGTGAAATAGAGGGTGTGAAAACCCCAGTAGGCTGAGGAAGATATCTAAATATGGGGACAATAAAGTGGACCTGAGTGGACCACAGCGAGAGACTACTGTACATTAACTTTAGAATGACTAAAACTATAGACTGACCATATCAACTGATGGTGAGTATATGAAGCAATCTTTTATAGTTTCAAACATAGCTAGTGGAATATAAAAAGGTACAAGCACTTGGAAAAGAGTCAATATACACCCTACCATACAATCTAGCTATTCTACTACTAGGTATTTGCCCAAGGGAAAAGAAGTCTGTATTCACACAAAGACTTATTTACCAATAATCATAGTAGTTTTATCTGTAATAACCCAAAACTAGAAACAATTCACCATACCATCAGTAGATGACTGGATAACAAATCATAGCATATCCATACACTGAAAAGTTACTCAGCAATAAAAAGAACCAAACTGTAGATACATACAATAATAAATATTTTTTAAATTATTATGTTGGTTAAAAAAAAAAAAAGCCAGACCAAAAATAGAAGAAAAATAGAGGTACAATATGATGCCATTTATATGAAAATACAGAAGATGCAAACTACGGTGAAAGTAAATCAGATCAACAGTAGCCTGGGGAACAAGATGATGAAGGGTGGCAGGCAGGTACAGAAGGGTGGATTACTATGGCATCTGAGAATTTTTAGGGGTGATAGATACATTTATTATCTTGATTGTTGTGATGGTCTCGGGGGGGGTTACATGTAATAAAATTCATCAAAATGTACTTTTCTTTTTTTTTCTTTAATTTTATTTTATTTTGTGATTAAAATGTACTTTTCAAACATTACAGTTTACTGTATCTCAATAAACCAGTAAAACAATTTAAAAAATTTACATGAAGTACAAAAGACATTTTAAAAATAAAAACTGGTAATACAGTAACAGTAACGACTCACTACAAAACACATACTATATATCACAGTTGGTTATTCTAAATACTATACACTAATTACTTAAGCCCCAAACACCAAAATGGAATATGTATTATTTTTTTCTTTTTACTTGATGCATAGAGAGGTTAAGTACTTTACCAAAAGTCATACTATCAGTAAGATGCACAGTCAGGATTCAAACCCTGGCCATCTCATTCAGGGTGCAAATTAACTTCATAAGGTTTGTTTCTGAGACACAGGGAATTTTTGTGTTCAGAACAATTAAAAGAAATGTATATATGCTAAAAGTGTTTTATCAATCAGGATATGCACATTTCATATATGAAAACAAACAGGTTATCCTACATAATACATGTACCTACAATTTTTGAAAGTACAAGTAGGTTTAAGTAAAAATAACATCTCTCCACTCTCTAAGGGCATCCTCAGTCCACCTCCTCAATTGTTGCCTCTAGTCAGATTGATCCCCAAATCAAACCATCTTTCATTTAAGTGCCACAGCTGCTAACTATAAACGAAAGACTAGAAAGTAAACACAATTGGCTCGCATAAGGTATATACACATAAAATTCAGATTCTGTTCAGTTCAGTCGCTTAGTCGTGTTTGATTCTTTGCGACCTCATGGACTGCAGCACACCAGGCCTCCCTCTCCATCGCCAACTCCTGGTACTCAAACTCATGTCCGTCGAGTCGGTGATGCCATCCAACTACCTCATCCTCTGTCATCCCCTTCTCCTCCTGCCTTCAATCTTTCCTGTATCAGGGTCTTTTCAAATGAGTCAGTTCTTTGCATCAGGCGGCCAAAGTACTGGGAGTTTCGGCTTCAGCATCAGTCCTTCCAATGAATATTCAAGACTGATTTCCTTTAGGATGCACTGGCTGGATCTCCTTGCTGTCCAAGGGACTCTCAAGACTCTTCTCCAACACAGTTCAAAAGCATCAATTCCTTGGTACTCAGCCTTCTTTATAGTGCTACTCTCACATCCATACATGACTACTGGAAAAACCATAGCTTTGACTAGACGGACCTTTGTTAACAAAGTAATGTCTCTGCTTTTTAATAAGCTGTCTAGGTTGGTCATAACTTTCCTTCCAAGAAGTAAGTGTCTTTTAATTTCATGGTTGCAGTCACCATCTGCAGTGATTTTGGAGTCTCCCAAAATAAAGTCTCTCACTGTTTCCCCACCTATTTGCCATGAAATGATGGGACCGGATGCCATGATCTTAGTTTTCTGAATGCTGAGTTTTAAGCCAGCTTTTTCACTCTCCTCTTTCACTTTCATCAAGAGGCTCTTTGGTATTCTTCATTTTCTGCCATAAGGGTGGTCATCTGCATATATGAGGTTATTGATATTTGTCCTAGCAATCTTGATTCCAGCTTGTGCTTCATCCAATCCAGCATTTCTCATGATGTACTTACTCTGCATTTAAGTTAAACAAGCAGGGTGACAATACACAGCCCTGATGTACTCCTTTCCCGTTTTGGAACCAGTCTCGTTCCATGTCCAGTTCTAACTGTTGCTTTTTGACCTGCATACAGATATCTCAGGAGGCAGGTCAGGTGGTCTGGTATTCCCATCTCTTGGATTTTCCAGTTTGTTGTGATCCACACAGTCAAAGACTTTGGCATAGTCAATAAAGCAGAAACAGATGTTTTTCTGGAACTCTCTTGCTTTTTCCATGATCCAGCGGATGTTGGCAATTTGATTTCTGGTTCCTTTGCCTTTTCTAAATCCAGCTTGAACATGTGGAAGTTCACAGTTCACATACTGTTGAAGCCTGGCTTGGATGATTTTGAGCATTACTTTGCTAGTGTGTGAGGTGAGTGCAATTGTGTGGTAGTTTGGGCATTCTTTGGCATTGTCTTTCTATGGGATTGGAATGAAAACCGACCTATTCCAGTCCTGTGGCCACTGCCGAAGTCTTCCAAATTTGCTGGCATATTGAGTGTAGCACTTTTAAAGCATCATCTTTCAGGATTTGAAATAGCTCAAATGGAATTCCATCACCTCCACTAGCTTTGTTTGTAGTGATGGTTCCTAAGGCCCACTTGACTTCACATTCCTATGGCTCATATCACTTCACAGGATATCTGGCTCTAGATGAGTGATCACACCATTGTGATTATCTGGGTCATGAAGATCTTTTCTGTACAGTTCTTCTGTGTATTCTTGCCACCTCTTCTTAATATCTTCTGCTTCTGTTAGGTCCATACCATTTCTGTCCTTTATTGAGCCTATCTTTGTATGAAATATTCCCTTGGTATCTCTAATTTTCTTGAAGAGATCTCTAGTCTTTCCCATTCTACTGCTTTCCTCTATTTCTTTGCACTGATCACTGAGGAAGGCTTTCTTATCTCTCCTTGATATTCTCTGGAACCCTGCATTTAAATAGGTATATCTTTCCTTTCCTCCTTTGCCTTCACTTCTCTTCTTTTCATAGCTGTTTGTAAGGCTTCCTCAGACAACCATTTTGCCTTCTTGCATTTCTTTTTCTTGGGGATGGTCTTGATCCCTGCCTCCTATAAAATGTCACAAACCTCTGTCCATAGTTCTTTGGGCACTCTATCAAATCTAATCCCTTGAATCTATTTGTCACTTCCATTGTATAGTCATAAGGGATTAGATTTAGGTCATTCCTGAATGGTCTACTGGTTTTCCCTACTTTCTTCAATTTAAGTCTGAATTGGGCAATAAGGAGTTCATGATCTGAGTCACAGTCAGCTCCTGGTCTTATTTTTGCTGACACTATAAAGAGTCTACTATAAAAATCTCTCTCTCCAGCTCCCTTTCTAAGAGGTTCATAATCCCTCTAATGATTTTATTTCAGGAAGAGCATACTAACATATATTTTCAGAATTAAAAATCTGTTACTCCTCCTTTAGGAAAATAAGCAAGTATCTAGTATGACAGCATAACTGGAAGGAGTTGAAAATGAACTACCCACAGGATAGTAAGAAGGGTGATATAAAAGAAGATTACACATACCTGAATTACTATATATTTTAAAAGTGCTTCAAGAAAATAGCTTGTAAGATCTTCTTGTCCTTTATCTCCTGATTGTGGGGGGACAAGTGGAGTGATTTCCTCTATAGTGACTTGAGCTATCCAAAGACAAAAGTTTGGTATAACCACAAATTTAAGAATATTTAACTATTTATAGTTAGTATAAAATTTAACTACAAAACGGATAAGCAAAGAATAAGCAAAGCTTGAGAATATTCTAATGACTGAAACCTGATATAAACCTAAGGTCATATTGACAGCCCATCACAACCACCATCAACTTTAATAATCCACTGTTTCATGAAGCCCTGATCAAGGAAATGTGACACAGGGATGGACAGATATTCAGGGATTAAGAGTGAATAACGTTGGCCTGAAAAAGAACTGCTCATATTTTCAAATTCAGATTAAAAGTGTACATGACAAAATTCCATAAATATTATAAAAACATATAATACTATGCTTATTCATCAATTAAAGGACAATCTGATTACCCTAGGTAATGTCCACACTTCTTAAGGTAGCATCTTTATTCAAAGGATGATATACTATTAATATTTCCCTTCCAGAAAGAAAGAGAACTTACCTAAGGATACAAGCTGATACATGACAATTCAAAATTAAATGTAAAAATGGCCTATATTAAACAATAACAGGGGTCTTACAGGCCCTAGTGAGAAAGCCTCTCGCACAGCTAATTCCTAGAGAGAGAAAACTACAGGCCTGAAAGTTTGCCTTTCAAATACAAACTAAATATCCAGAGCCCATATCTCTACCACTTCCTCTGTTGGGCTCTTATACTCAGGGCTGCTGCTGCTGCTGCTACTAAGTCGCTTCAGTCGTGTCCGACTCTGTGCGACCCCATAGACGGCAGCCTACCAGGCTCCCCCGTCCCTGGGATTCTCCAGGCAAGAACACTGGAGTGGGTTGCCATTTCCTTCTCCATACATTCAGGGCTACTAGTCCCCTAACCTAATGACCCTTAGGACTAGGTAGCCAGACTTAGACATGCTCACCCTACTTCACACATTTCTGACTGAGCTCTTGCCCATGATATCCACCCCTACCCTCCAAGCCCCATCCTCGACTGACCCTGGTGTTTCCCTGTGTGACCACCCTCCTTGGTGTGGCACAACCACTTCTCCTGGGAACTATGAGTAACAAGCTATCTTTTAACAGCAATCATCTCCTGATTTGTTGGCCTCATTATACCTGGATGTTTTAAAATTATTTATTTACATTTTTTACTGACATACAACATTATATTAGTTTCAGGTGTACATGATTCAACATTTGTATGCACTATAAAATAATCACCCGAATAAGTAGTTACCACCTGTCACCAAAATTACAAAAAAATTTTTTTCTTGTGGTAAGAACTTTAGTTTCTTAGCAACTTTCAAATTCACAACAATTGTCATCAACTACAGTTCCCATGCTGTCCACTACATCCTGATGACTTATTTTATTTACTTTCTGACACGAAGTTTGTAACTCTAAATCCCCTTCACCAATTTTGCCCACCCTCAAATCCCACGCGCTCCCCTGTTCAAACCACCCCCCGCCTCCCCCAGCAACCATGAATCCTTTCTCCATGAGTTTTGTTTTATAAATCCCACATTTAAAAACATGGCCTTGGATTAACCAGTTAAAAATGTACAGACATTTTAAAATATATATTAACAAACTACACAAAATTTTTAAAATAATGATGGAAAAGATGAATCTTACTTTCTTGAAGGTTGAGTGGAGGATTAATGAGGTTATCTAAAGTTCGAGGTCCATATTCAGACTGTGGTGCTGAAAATCCGGGGATTAAGCATGAAAACATCCAAAGCTGTTCTTTGCTACAGTTATTCTGAAGAGCTTGCAACCATAATAAGAAAAGCCGAACACCTTCCCGCCTAATCTAAAATGAAATGAAATGAAAAACAGTAGTTTTATTTAAAATGGAAGTATTTTCTTCCTTCCACGCCAAAATTCTCTGGAAGATGGTTACAGACTGATACTCTCCAAAGGAGAGGAAGAAAAGGAAGGCAGGCAGGAGAGGGAGACAGAATGATAGCCGTGACAATTTACTGACCCCCTTAGCACTTATAAATCTAAATTTATGGATTCTGAACAAATAAACTTGGTGTCTAACTACCTAAGGAGTTCATGATCTGAGCCACAGTCAGCTCCTGGTCTTGTTTTTGCTGACTGTGTAGAGCTTCTCCATCTTTGGCTGCAAAGAATATAATCAATCTGATTTCAGTGTTGACCATCTGGTGATGTCCATGTGTAGTCTTCTCTTGTGTTGTTGGAAGAGGGTGTTTGCTACAACCAATGTGTTCTCTTGGCAGAACTCTATTAGCCTTTGCCCTGCTTCATTCTGTACTCCAAGGCCAAATTTGCCTGTTACTCCAGGTGTTTCTTGACTTCCTACTTTTGCATTCCAGTCCCCTATGATGAAAAGGACATCTTCTTTGGGTGTTAGTTCTAGAAGGTCTTGTAGGTCTTCATAGAACTGTTCAACTTCACCTTCTTCAGCGTTACTGGTTGGGGCTTTAAGAGATTTAAGATTTAAGGGACTAGATCCGATAGAGTGCCTGATGAACTATGGATGGAGGTACGTGACACTGTACAGGAGACAGGAATCAAGACCATCCCAAGAAAAAGAAATGCAAAAAAGCAAAATGGCTGTCTGGGAAGGCTTTACAAATGGCTGTGAAAAGAAAGGAGCGAAAAGTAAAGGAGAAAAGGAAAGGTATTCCCATTTGAATGCAGGGTTCCAAAGAATAGCAAGGAGAGAGAAGAAAGCCTCCCTCAGCCATCAATGCAAAGAAGTAGAGGAAAACAATAGAATGGGAAAGACTAGAGATCTCTTCAGGAAAATTAGAGATACCAAGGGAACATTTCATGCAAAGATGGGCTCAATAAAGGACAGAAATGGTAGGGACCTAATGGAAGCAGAAGATATTAAGAAGAGGTGGCAAGAATATACAGAAGAACTTTACAAAGAAGATCTTCATGAACCAGATAATCACGATGGTGTGGTCACTGACCTAGAGCCAGACATCCTGGAATGTGAAGTTAAGTGGGCTTTAGGAAACATCACTATGAACAAAGCTAGTGGAGGTGATGGAATTCCATTTGAGCTATTTCACATCCTGAAAGATGATGCTGTGAAAGTGCTGCACTCAATATGCCAGCAAATTTGGAAAACTCGGCAGTGGCCACAGGACTGGAAAAGGTCAGTTTTCATTCCAATCCCAAAGAATGGTAATGCCAAAGAATGCTCAAACTACCGCACAATTGCACTCATCTCACACGCTAGCAAAGTAATGCTTAAAATTCTCCAACCCAGGCTTCAGCAATACATGAAACGTGAACTTTCAGATGTTCAAGCTGGTTTTAGAAAAGGCAGAGGAACCAGAGATCAAATTGCCAACATCCGCTGCATCATCAAAAAAGCAAGAGAGTTCCAGAAAAATATCTATTTCTGCTTTATTGACTATGACAAAGCCTTTGACTGTGTGAATCACAATAAACTATGGAAAATTCTGAAAGAGATGGGAATACCAGACCACCTGACCTGCCTCTTGAGAAACCTATATGCAGGTCAGGAAGCAACAGTTAGAACTGGACATGGAACAACAGACTGGTTCCAAATAGGAAAAGGAGTACGTCAAGGCTGTATATTGTCACCCTGCTTATTTAACTTCTATGCAGAGTACATCATGAGAAACGCTGGGCTGGAAGAAACACAAGCTGGAATCAAGACTGCCAGGAGAAATATCAATAACCTCAGATATGGAGATGACACTACCCTTATGGCAGACAGTGAAGAACTAAAGAGCCTCTTGATGAAAGTAAAAGAGGAGAGTGAAAAAGTTGGCTTAAAGCTCAACATTCAGAAAACTAAGATCATGGCATCCGGTCCCATCGCTTCATGGCAAATAGATGGAGAAACAGTGGAAACAGTGGCTGACTTTATTTTTCTGGGCTCCAAAAGCACTGTAGAAGGTGACTGCAGTCATGAAATCAAAAGACGCTTACTCCTTGGAAGGAAAGTTATGACCAACCTAGTCAGCATATTAAAAAGCAGAGACATTCCTTTGCCAACAAAGGTCCGTCTAGTCAAGGCTATGGTTTTTCCAGTGGTCATGTGTGGATGTGAGAGTTGGACTATAAAGAAAGCTGAGTACTGAAGAATTGATGCTTTTCAACTGTGGTGTTGGAGAAGACTCTTGAGAGTCCCCTGGACTGCAAGGAAATCCAACTAGTCCATCCTAAAGGAAATCAGTCCTGGGTGTTCATTGGAAGGACTGATGCTGAAGCTGAAACTCCAATACTTTGGCCACCCCATGCGAAGAGTTGACTCATTGGAAAAGACCCTGATGCTGGGAAAGATTGAGGGCAGGAGGAGAAGGGGACGACAGAGGATGAGATGGTTGGATGGCATCACTGACTCGATGGACATGGGTTTGGGTAGATTCTGGGTGTTGATGATGGACAGGGAGGCCTGGCGTGCTGCGGTTCGTGGGGTCACAAAGAATTGGACATAACTCAATGACTGAACTGAACTACTTAAAGCTATCAGGTAATTTTTACACTATAACTTTCACTTATAGAAAATCAAAATCATTTCCTTCTTGTTAACTTCCGTTCTTCCCCACATTGCCACTCTAATCCAAGAAGAAAGGAGAGACGGCAATGACCACTCCTTGGTATAACTATTAACTGCTAAAAGGAGGAATGGTCATGGAGATCCGGATGCACTGCTAACTCACTGCTCTTGTCCTTTAAAGGCTTAGCAGCCTGAAATTATCTCATGTATTTAATTTGCTTCTAAAGGGCAAATTTGGCCTATTACTGTATCTTTAAACAACTAGAACAATGCCCAATACACAGAAAATACATATTTAAACTGAACAATGCTCTTTCAGGAAGACAAAAGGAGAAAACAAAGCAAACTCCAAATCTCCAAGCAAACCACAAAGTTCTTCACTAACCTAACCTCACTGATAGCTTCGGATATTCCTCTATCACAGCTTTGTACACAACTGAGCTTCCAAGGTGGTGCTAGTGGTAAAGAACCCACCTGCCAATGCAGGAGATGTAACAAAATCAAGGCTCAATCCCTGGGTCGGAAAAATCCCCTTGAGAAGGGTATGGCAACCCACTCTTGTATTCTTGCCTGGAGAATCCTGGACAGAGGAGCCTGGTGGGCTACAGTCCACAGGGTAGCACAGAGTTGGACACAACTGAAGCAACTTAGCACACATGCATGGTTTGTAAACAGCCACTGCCAAAGCTAGACATCTGTTGCCACCCTCTCAGTTCAGTTAGAAACAGGACAAAGCTGTAGGAAGGCTTATCCCGTTGTACTGCAAACCCAAACCTTGACACCAAAAGTACCTACAATGAGACTTTTACCCAACTTACAGCAAGATGCTTTTGGACTGAGAAGCTTTTCTAACCACAGCACAATGGAATAATAAAAAAGAAGAAAAAATAATAATAATGAACAAACCATTTTTAACAGATGTACTACTTCCCTCTATATCTCAGGATAGCTATGGTAAAATGAAGAATTATTTGTTGAATAGCTTAATAATTTGTATCTTCTGGGGACCACAGGGCAAAGCACAGTTGTCCCTCAGTATCTATGGGGTAATGCTTCCAGGACCTCCCCTACCATGGATACCAAAATCAGCATATGCTCAAGTCCGATATATAAAATGATATGGATGTAGAGCCCATGGACATCAAGAGCTGACTATGTTTCTGCCAAATGAGTCAAATGCAGTGGTAAAACCACAAAAAGTTTTCAATAGCATGGTCAACCTCATGTATACTGAGCATGCTGCTATTTTTTAAGTGATTTCACTTCAATCCAGGGAACTGTAGATTATTCATATTTATTTAGGAAAACAATGATGCAGGCAAGTGGAGCAGTTGACTATATGCTTTACTCAGTTAAAAAAAAAAAAAAAAAAAAAACCTACAGAAATGGGGCTTTCCCGGTGGCTCAGTGGTAAAGAAACCACCTGCCAATGTAGGACACAAGGGTTCAATTCCTGTCCAGAAAGATCCCACATGCCACAGAGCAACCAGGCCTGAGTGCCACAACTACCAAGCCTGTACTTGACAGCCTGGGAGCCACAAGAAAAGCCACTGCAATGAGAAGCCAGGACACAACTGGAGTAGCCCTCGCTTGCCACAACTAGAAAAAGCCTGTGCAACAACGAAGACCCAGCACAGCTGAAAATAATCAATTCAAATAATTTTTTAAATATAAAAAAGAAATATAATTACATTATACCTTCAAGGAGTTTCCTGTGTGTAGTAGTTTCTTTAAAATCAATCCTGAAAAGAAAACATGATTTTAAACATTCATATCTTATTCATTTCTAAATGTCAAGAGTTATCAGTAAGACTTGAAAACACTTTAAAAACAAGTCCCTGGTCATCTCCAAATTATTCTTGGTGACCTTAACATCCCTCTGGCCATAGTCTTGGGATAGAGGGCATATAAAAAGTCACCATTTTAACACATGGTTTACTGGAATTAAATATGATTTATCCTATTAAAACAAACAATAAAACCAAAATTGCATTTAAGGCAACAATCTATATATTTTACTGAATTGAACTGAAGAATATAAATAAATACTTTTACCATCACTAATACAAATAAAAACCACTGTAGAAAATTTTATAGTTAATCAAATAAACACCTGAAACTGTAGTATTTCTTAACAAACGTTTCCCCTGTACTACTTTTTCTTTTCAAAATACTCAGAGTATTCAAAATACTTTTTCTTATAATTATACAATATTTCAAAGCTATAATAAAATAATGAAATAATATTCACAACCAGAAGTCCACCATTCAGTTTGAACAAATCTAAATAGTCTCATGTTTCCTATAATTTCAAGATTTCATTTATTTGTTATTTATAATGTTTTATATAAGTATCACTTAAGCCTCCCATGAACTCATCCTGAATCATTTTCCTGCTTCCCTCCCCAAAAGAAATCTTATCCAGATTTTGTTATTAATTATCTCCAAAAATATTTTATTACTATTTATAAATCTATAAAATATTTAGAAATAGTTTCTATGTGTAAAATTTATACCAGTAACAAAATTTCCTCTACAGCTATTTGTTCTAATCTTGCATCTTTATTCTTTCTAGTAACACCAAGATTACAAATTTTTATATGAAATATATATATAAAATGATTAAGACTGTGACTCTATTGCTTAAGTTTTATTTATCGTACTAAAATAAGTTTTAATATTTCAACAAATCGTGTTGATTTATCTGCAATTCCCTTCCTCGTGTCTGAGCAAATTCAGTTTCTTAAAACAATTCTATATAAAGCCTCGGTCTTAATTAGCTCTCCTAAAAAATCTATACATGCTAAATGCATTGTAGTATCACCGATTGAACCCTGGAAGAGAAAAAGAAGTGGAAAACTAATCACATCTGATAAGCGTTTTTAATCATGCATGGGCAGTAAATTCTGTCGGATGCTTTTTCTGCTACTGGCATTACAGTCAAGTAAACATCACAGTCAGCATTACAGGTGGTTTTGTCATTTATTCTATTAATACTGTATTTTTCACAAAATGCTTATCAAATATTAAACCAACCTTGCATCCCTGAGATAAATCCCAATTGGTTACCATTTACATAGTCTTTTTGTCATACTACTAAATTTAGTTTGTTAATAAATTATTAAAGATTTTTGCCTCTGTGTTTATGATGGATATTGAACACTACTGTGTTCTTTTGTGAGGTCTTTAATCTGGCTTTATTATCAAGATAATAATAGACATGTACATAGACTGGGAAGAGTTCCTTTATTTTCTGAAAGAGTTTGTGACCAATTGATATTACATCTTTTTAAGATATTTGGAATTAAGCTTTCCTTTGTGAGAAGATTTATAATTGTTACTTTAAGAGCCCCAGAGATTAAAAAATTATAGAAATTAGATGGTATATTTGAAATGAAACCTTCTCAATTAGTAGATGTTTTTAAAGTATTCAACAACAGGGAACAACGACAGACCCAAGGAGATACAAAATGGAATACAGCTTTTCTGGCAGCAGCACTGAGAGTGAGTAATCTAAATGAGGGCTTCCAGGTGGCTCAGTGGTAAAGAATCTGCCACCAGTGCAGGAAATGTGGGTTCAGTCCCTAGGCTGGGAAGATCCACTGGAGAAGGATAGGGCAACCCACTCCACTATTTCTGCCTGGAAAATGCCATGGAAAGAAAAGCCTGGCAGGCTACAGTCCACGGGGTCACAAAGAGTGGGACACAACTGAGGGACTGAGCACATTCTTTTTTGAGTCAGTTTGAATAATTTCTATCTTTCTATAAATTTGCTGATTTTATTAAAACTGCCTTGGGTCTTCCCTGGTAATCCAGTGCCTAAGATTCCATACTCCCAAATATAGGGGGCCTGGGTTACATCCCTGGTCAGGGAACTAGATCTCACATGCTGCAACAAAGACTCAGCACAGTCAAATAAATAAATATGTTAAAGAAAAAACTGCCTAACTTGTTAGCGTAAAGTTGTTCAAGTTACTTTTTTTAAGGATTCTTACTCTTGCCTGGAAAATCCCATGGATGGAGGAGCCTGGTAGGCTGCAGTCCACGGGGTCGCTAAGAATCGGACACGACTGAGCGACTTCACTTTCACTTTTCACTTTCATGCATTGGAGAAGTTAATGGCAACCCACTCCAGTATTCTTGCCTGGAGAATCCCAGTGACGGGGGAGCCTGGTGGGCTGCCGTCTATGGGGTCACACAGAGTTGGACACGACTGAAGCGACTTGGAGGAGGAGGAGTGACAAAGAAAAATGACCACTGATATATCTTCTCAAATTGGACATTTACTGGAATACTACTAAACATGACAACTAGATAGCCCAAAGCTCTTTTACATATTGAAGACTACATTCCTCAGTAGAAAAACTTTACAAGTTCAGATGTCTAGAGAAGTTTCTTCATAGATAACCCAAGAACATTTTAATGATTATGAAATAAAAAATAGGATATTCTATTAAGCAGCTTATCATGCTTATTAGCAATTTATATGTCTTCTTTGGTATGCTGCTGCTAAGTCGCTTCAGTCGTGTCCGACTCTGTGCGACCCCATGGACGGAAGCCCAGCAGGCTCCCCCCGGTCCCTGGGATTCTCCAGGCAAGAACACTGGAGTGGGTTGCCATTTCCTTCTCCAATGCATGAAAGTGAAAAAATAAAGTGAAGTCGCTCAGTTGTGTCCGACTCCTAGCGACCCCATGGACTGCAGCCCACCAGGCCCCTCCGTCCATGGGATTTTCCAGGCAAGAGTACTGGAGTGTGTTGCCATTGCCTTCTCCGCTTTGGTATGATATATATGCAAATATTTTGCATATTTAAAAAACTTATCTGTCTTACTGAGTTGCCAGAGTTCTTTATATATTAAGGACACATCATTTTTAGTCTTGAGCTTTATCAAAAAAGTTTATTCTCAACAGGCTTTATTATCACTGATGTATAGAACAGTCTTTTGGATTCTGTGGGAGAGGGAGAGGGTAGGATGATTTGGGAGAATGGCATTGAAATATGTATAATATCATATATGAAACGAGTCGCCAGTCCAGGTTCGATGCACGATACTGGATGCTTGGGGCTGGTGCAATGGGACGACTCAGAGGGATGGTACGGGGAGGGAGGAGGGAGGAGGGTTCAGGATGAGGAACACATGTATACCTGTGGTGGATTCATTTTGATATATGGCAAAATCAATACAATATTGTAAAGTTAAAAAATAAAATAAATTTTAAAAATAAATTAAAAAAATAAAATTTTGTCTTTTTTAGCCCCTGCATCAATATCCATCCTATATGTAGTTTCTTTTGCTTCCAGAACTGCTAATTGGGATGACTTATAGTTTCAAAGCCTCACAGATTTTATTTGCTACAACTGATTAAGAATTGTAGGGCCTAAATAAATCTATGACTCTTTTTTAAAAGGAAAATACAATTTTTACAAATGAATATAAGGCCTATAACATTCTACTTCAACAATGTAGGTATGGTGGCTGGCTGTGTATTCACAAGAGAAAGGCCACGAGAATCACTAGCAATCACCTTTGTTCTAATTGAGACACTGAACCAAAGCCAGAAATTGCCTACCTGCAGATTCCTTTTTCATCCAAGAGGGAAAAAAGGCTTACAATGAGAGTCAGAGAGTCCTGTGGCAATGCTATGATTATGAAAGAACCAGACTCCAAGCCAGCCAGCATCTTGGCTTAACTCCTTGTAAGAGAAGCCTATGACCTGCCTATCTGGTTCTTCACAGTAATCTACAGCAGGGCTGCATGTTTTTCCTTTCCCCTTTTCCTTTTCAGCTTCATTTCTTGATCTGGGAAGTTCTACTTTGGCTCTTCAAGCAGTAAGCTAAACCCCAGGTTCCCTCTTTTTTTTTTTTTTAATGGAGCAAACTGCCAACTTTACACTGCTTGCTTTCAAACCTGGAACCCATGGCTCTCTTATACTTGGCACTTTGCATTTTGTCTTCCATTTCTGATTACAGAATATTTACTTTGATATAGAATCTTTTATTTTTAGGCTTTATAGTTTATCATTATTGCTAACATATTCACAGTAACAACAGGTGGATCAAAGAAATTTAACATGCCACTATGAAACTTAACAGGCCTTCATGTATGTTTTTATCTTATATTCCCAGTAAGTTTAATTCTGTATTCTTTATTTATTTTTACTAAAATATAAACTATGAACTCATTTCAAGTAATAACCAACTCATTAACAGAATACGTTCAAATATTATCATTTATTTCAAATGTGAAATAGTATTTACATTACTTACCAATACTATGAAACTGCCATCGCTGATGAATTCTTTCTGGAAGAAGTTGTAAAATTTTCTAAAAATCAATATGAATAAAACAAAGAAAAGTATGAAAAGCAAGTAACAAGTCCACATCTTGAACAACGTGAAAAATTAAAGAACTTACACAAAGCCTTTAAGAGTTTGTTAAGCAGAAGATAGTATTACAAATACAAAATCATCTTTGAGCTAGTCTGATGGTAGTGGCACTACTTCAGCACTGGCATACTGATCATTATCTGAAAACTCCAGAAATCAACAAGCTATACTAACTAAGTCTTGGAACAGGAAATTGATGAAATTTATCTTTTATAATGATGTAAAAATTATATTTCTCTTTAGTGAATAAATGCTGTATTTTTTAATGCTTGTTTTCTATTAGACTTTCTGTGGAAACTACTGATCTGTTCTAAATTCTTTTAGATACTAGTATCTTATATTTTCTCTTCAAGTAGTTCTTTCTTTCTCCTATTTTGATAAACCTAAGAGGGGAAATATTTTGCTTTCACAAAAATCCTATCAAATACTTGTACTAAATTAATCACATGAACCCAAAGATACTTATATATTATAACAGCTATAGGTATGAGAAAAAATTTTTTAAATTCAGGAGCCCTATGGTTAAGCTAACCCATACATACTTCTACAAGTTTGGAATATTTCTTACATATAATATCTTCAAAATTTTGTCTTTATTTTCCTCTACATATTGCACCTGTATGAATTATTCTACTTCAATAGCTGCCTTACTATGCTGTTGAACTATGTTCTCAATACTCATCTGCTTGCTGAATGGTATTTGTTATTATTGCTGCTCTATTTTATTACTATTTAGAGTCAACATTAATTGAATGTTCATAAGGGCCAAATAATAGACACTTTATATAAAGGATATTTCATTAATCCTCAAAACCATCCTAAAAGGAGTGATTTCGTTTGCCATAACAGGTTAAAAAATGTGCTTAGGTTAGAAAGTGGAAAAACAGATTCCAGCTTCCATATTCCTATTTCCAGAATTAGTGCTTTCATACTATTCTGTTCAAAGAATGGTATGCCTGTTTTTACACTTCTCTATCTTCCTTTTGATAATCGTCTCTAGTCCTTCTTATATAAGAGGATGATAAAGAAATTATAAAGTTCTTCACAGACAGGTGCTATTCCCACATAAGATACAGAAAATTCTTCAGCCTTGCCCTCCTACATTTCTCCCATACTTAGCCAGCAACTGTATAGTTATATTTATTGCGGTATGGAAAGAGCTAAAATTATAGAAAACTAAAAGGACAAGTTTGTGAACTACTTAAAGTACTTCTACATTATCACTACTAAATTATACTTCATCATCTTTTTATTCAGTAATATAAAGATGAAAGAAATCATGTACACTCTTAACTACACAGAAGAAAACAGAGTATCAATCCTATGTCATAACATTCCACAATGATGCACCTATTCCAGAAAAAGGAAATCAGTTTATTTAGATAATTTCTTGATCTTTTAAATCATTAGTCTCTAAAGGTGGAAGTCAGATATTGTTACCATCATAAGTACAAAAACAGCACCCAGGTTAAGTATTTTTTCCAAAAGATAAAAACCCTACATTTAACAGTTCTTTTCCTAATGAAATTTAGTGATGGATTATAGACAAACATTTCAGTTCAGATTAACAAATGACCAGTATATATTACATACAGAAAACTAAGGATTATGCTTTAATAGAAGGAATACCCTGAAAGAGCTTCTATTAACTAGTCAATGATCTCAATTTCCTAAATATAGTTTCACAAATGTCTGAAGGAATACTTTCCAGGAATTATCTTTTCTCTGTACATACTGTTTTATTCTTTCTCAAAATATCCATGCTTTAATATTCCCCTTGTAAACAATTAATGCAAACACTTTGGGAGGTAAATATGAGCAAATTCCTCAGGGTTAATGACTAACGAAAATTAACTGCAGAACTAGGTATCAAACCAGTTACTTCTTTTGGAATGCTTAAAAAAAAAAAACACAAAACTTTCTTTTTTTAAGCTGTGACTGACTCAGCAACTGAGAAAGATCAAATTCTTTAAATTCTTCTAAACCATACTAAAATAGTCAATATACAAAACAGTGAATTTTAATTAGCAGTAAATAGAATAGTTCAATCTTTAGAAACTGATTTCTAAATTCTTTATGCCTTTCAAAACACAAGGTCTAATTAATCCTGGCTGTTTCCTGATTGCTAAAATCCTCAATAAAGATTGGAATACTCCTATCACTACTTGATTTGAAAACCAGAATGAAGAGTAAGGAGTTATTTGAAAAGCATGTGTGTCCCTCATTTTTATCACTGTGCCAAAAATAAGACAGAAGTTTTAACAGAGTATCATATGTTGTTATTTCTTTCTGCTTATTTAGCAATACAAACTTGCCCCGCCCCAATAAAAAGTAATGTGGTAAAACAACAATGTATAAAATGTTTAAAATTATTCTATACAAGTTTTCAATGAAAAGCAGTTAAAGCAGAAACTATGAACTCCTTAGGTATATAACAGTTCCATGAATTTATCCTCTCAAGTAAGTATGTTTTAGAATTTCTTAAAAAAAATTCTCCATTTGTGTAAACATCCCACAAATTAAAATTTTTATTGCTTGTAAACACCATAAATATTGTACCATTTGTGACTTCAAATGCATAAAACCATTAATTCTATCTGTACCTAAAATATACCTCAGAAATTTTTTTAGGTTAAACAATAGAATTTAGTTTTTAAAAAGCATGGCAGATTCACAGTGCTTGTTAATATTCAATATATTCCTTTGTATGTTCCAAAAATTAATTTTGGGAAAAAAGTTACATGGGTAGGTACGTACCTCAAAAATAAAAAGTATAGCATCCAATTCCTCCCTTTGAGACTTGTGACCTAAAACATTTTTACAGAAAAATATTTAAACATTATCATTTTGTCCTCAATGTCAACAACCACTTAAAAAGCTTAAAATATTTCAGGCATAGTTTTTTCTCAGTGATTCTTTAATAAAATATTTAAAGTGTATTCTGTTCAATGTGTAGACAATATCATAGCATCTCTACTTTTTTTAGACAATTACATTTAGGTTTTACATATTTATGTCTAAAAAATAAATAATAATATATTGTGGTAAACACTTAAGTGAGCTCTTAAAAATGTAATTATGAAAATGACTGCTCAAACCTGACACATGGCCCTAGGGCAGAGTAAAGGTGAGAAAACAAATCTGACCAGAGAAAAGGCCAATCTTCTAAGCCTTTTCAAAATAATAAGGGTATTATTAATACTACTAACCCACAGTGTGAGCAGGGTGTCTACAAGCCATCTGAGAGGAGAAGTGAAATAATACTAAAATTCCAATGTGAAAAAGTCTATTTTAAGTGAATGTTTATGACAATTATTTGAAACATCAGCGTAAGCCAGGATTGATTTTAACATCTTACCTTTCTGTTTAAGACTAGCTTCAATAGTAACAAAATTCTCAAAAAACACATAATATATATGTGAAAAATGTTGGTCAAAAAACTGTTTAAGATCAATGGATTCTGCATTCTCTGAAAAATAAATGAAAACAAGTTTTAGTGATTACTATTTATATCATGTTCAGCAAATATTTACTGTGGCAAGTTTCCTTCAAAAATGTCAAAGAACTGCTCTTAAACTTCTATTAAAATATTTGAGAGATTTATTTATACCTTATTCTCACAACTTAAGTTTTTAAAGATTTTATTTAGTTTTAATTTTAAAAACTGGCCAAATCAGGTTATCATAATCTTTAAAGAAAACAATGTCTCAGAAAGATTCACCCAAAATCATTAACCAAACCAAGTTTTATTTTCAACTCACAGCTTATATTTTGTAACTTCTCCCCAAGACAGTTAAAAATCAGTATTTCTAAGAGTAATAAAACATGACTAAAATACATTTTATTTTAAATATCTAACAGCCGGCTTTACAAATAGGGATTTAAGTATTACAAAACTCATAAAATACTGTTATAAGAACTGTCAGTGTAGTCCAAAGCACAGAAAACTAAACATTTAATTGTATCCACAGCAGCAAGAGAAGGCAATGGTAACCCACTCCAGTACTCTTGCCTGGGAAATCCCACGGACGGAGGAGCCTGGTAGGCTACAGTCCATGGGGTCGCAAAGAGTTGGACAAGACTGAGCAACTTCACTTTCACTTTTCACTTTCATGCACTGGAGAAGGAAATGGCAACCCACTCCAGTATGCTTGCCTGGAGAATCCCAGGGACGGGAGCCTGGTGGGCCGCCGTCTATGGGGTCGCACAGAGTCGGACACAACTGACGTGACTTAGCAAGCAGCACAGCAGCAAGTGTTAGGTACTAACACAAAATTACTTTCGAAACACAGGAAGGAGTGAAGGTGGGAAAAGAAGAAAAGCTTTGACAGAGAATGTATTATGTGAAAAGATCTTTACGGACAGGAAGGTATTTGGATATGATGTGGTGGTTTTGAATAAGTAAGACATTTTTGGCATAAACAAAAACATGAAGAAAACAGGATAGAATGCAGAAAATTCATTTATTTTGGCTAGCTTTGAGCATTTTGATAAAAATAAAATGGAAAAAATAGCCTTGATATGTCATGAAATGTCTTAAGTGCAAACTAAGGAAATGGCATTTATCATTTAAAGCAAGATACCTATACAGGTATATAGGTGCTTGTGCTTAGTCACTCTGTCTTGTCCAATGCTTTGCAACCTCATGGACTGCAGCCTGCCAGGCTCCTCTGTCCATGGGGATTCTCCAGGCAAGAATACCGGAGTGGGTTGCCATGCCCTTCTCCAGGGGATCTTTCCAACCCAGGGATCAAACCCAGGTCTCCCACACTGTAGGCGAATTCTTTACTGTCTGAGCCACCAGGGAAGCCTTAGAATAATGGAGTGGGTAGCCTCTCTCTTCTCCAGGGGATATTCCTGACCCAGGATTCAAACCAGGCTCTCCTGCATTGCAGGCAGATTCTTTACTTACACATTTTATTGTTTTCAGAGGGAATGAGAAAGTTGGGGAAAGGGGGAGGAATTAATAACTTTTATATACTTCCAACTATTCAAATTCATTTACAAAAAGCACGTGTCTCTTCTATAATAAACAAATTTGAAAAAAGCAACTGGAAAAAAAAATTATTTTTTTCACACCCTGGGAGTAAAATATAGGATAAACTACTACTTGTTGGTAAACTCAAGTTAAAGGTAAGAATCAACTAATTTCTTGGAATGCTTTAAGGCTGAATAGAAGATTTCAGTATAAAGTTAAATATTAACAACATATACATAGCACTTTAAACTCTTTGTGGTATATTATCTTATCCTATGGATATTCTTAATAACTCCTGAGTTGATAGCTCATCTATGGAGTTTTCCAAGACCGTTTCCCTTTTCCTTCACCCTCCCAAAGGAAGGGATGGATGCCCTCTCCTCTCTATTTCTTTCTGTTCTCTACAATTCTCTCTAATGAAAGTAATTATGTCTCAAGTGTTTCCTTGTCTCTTTTCCAGGATTAGTCTATAGCTTCTTTAGGACAGAAAGTGTGTCTACCTTAGCATTTATAAAACCTAAGCACAGTGCTGAACATGCAAATGTGTTTTATTATAAATAAATAAATAATTTTAATTTTATTGTATTCACTTTGTAGCTCAGAAATTTGTATCTTGGAAAACACTGCATAACCTACTGACAAGCAAAATAGCATTGCTTCATCTTGACTGGAATAAGAACACCCAGGTTCTATTCCTACCTGTAACAGTATCTGTGTGACTCTTCAGAGAACTGTGGGGGGTAACACCTAACATAAACAATATTTCCCATATGCCAGACACTCTTCTAAGTTCTTTATAGAAATTAATTCCTGTATTCCTCAAAACAGCACTATGAAAGAAGTACTATTATTATCCTGACTCTAAAGATGAGGAAACAAGCATAGAGAGTTTAAGTAATTCAGTTAGTGAGAAACAGAGTCATGGATTTAAACTCAACACAGCCTGGACTGGGCTTCCCCGGTGGCTCAGACTAAAGAATTCACCTGCGATGTGGGCAACCTGGGTTCGATCCCTGGTTTGGGAAGATCCCCTGGAGGAGGGCATGGCAACCCACTCTAGTATTCTTGCCTGGAGAATCCCCATGGGCAGAGGAGCCTGGCACGGTACAGTCCATGGGGTCTCAAAGAGTGAGACACGACTGAGTGACTAAGCACAGCACACACAGCCTGGACTTACTGCTTATGCTCTTAACCTCTATGTTATTCGGCCTCCAGTGTTAGCACATTTATAAGAAAAATAAGAAAAGAACAAAGATAAGAATAATAGTCACTGAATATTAGTTAAACATATTTTAAAGAATACCAAAATAAAACACATACAACTAAAATAAACAGGAAAAGTATTCTATTTTCCCCATAGACTAGTTTGAAATAACAAAAAACTATGAAATCAGAATGAAATAAACTGCTATAATTATCACTAAATTTCCTGAAACTAATGTTTCTAACAAAACTAATGTCCCCAGGGAAAAAAAGAAAATGAGAAAACAAAGCAAAACAAAAAAAAAATCAAAACATAACAGAAGCAAACGTGAATCAACTTAAGATTTTGCAACATAATTTAGGAGCCAAGACAGCCTCTATTTCCTTCCCATATACTAGGTTAAACAAAGCCTGGAAACTACATACTAATAAAAAGTACTGGATCAAAATTAAGAAGTTTGTTTTTTAAATCTGTGTCTATTTATAATGATCTAATTAGCAAATAAAAACTCTTATAAAATACTTTTGCTCATCAATTCACAAAATTTACATGGTCGGGGGAAAATAGGAAAAGAAACACACAAAAAAAGTGGATATAAAAGGATAGGTATATATAAAATAATAATATAAAAGAAGGCTTCACTAATTTAAAAACAACTCTTTAAAATTATACCACAAGAGAAAGGAAAATATAAAAAGAAAAGAAAAGTAGGAAGAAAGATTATGGGAAAAACTTCTACCCAATACCTTTCTCCCCCTGTCAAATGACCATAACCCATTATGGGTATTGTTTTTTTCTCTTTCTGTGAATGCTTCCATTAATTTCAGTCAATATGGATCCTAATTATGTCACATTAGCTGGTACAACTGTCCCTGTGTATCAGCAGGTGATGGTTCCAGGAACCCATGAGATGCCAAAATCCAAACATACTCAAATAAGTCCCTTACATAAAATGATATAATATCTGCATATAACTTACGCACATCCTCCCACACATTTTACACAATCTGTAGCTTACTTATAAAACCTAACACGATATAAATGCTATATAAATAGCTGACTGGGTGCAGCGAATTCAAGTTTTGATTTCTGGAACTTTCTAGAACTATTTTTTTCTAACTATTTTGGATCCATGGTAGGTTGAATCTGAGGATGCAGACCCACCACTCCAAGATGGAGTGCCAATTATATTATTCTCTTATAGATACTGGATGCTTTGGGGGACAGGAAGCATGCCTTAGCTTCTTTAACCTTCAATATTTTTTTCAAAATTTTAATCTGA